>NC_088220.1:64707995-65317995 GCF_036934945.1 Oncorhynchus masou masou
GGTTCACTTTTTTTTGTGTCAAGAAAGCTCAACCTGTTTTTTAACAGAGCACTGGGCTAAGCAACCGATAGCCCTGCCAACCCTTCAACCCTACTCCCCCCACCTCTGCCCCTCCCTCACTGAACCCTAGCCAGCCACAGCTGCCTAGCCAGATGTGGGAGAAAGGGAGGGGAGAGAGGGAGGAGAGGGAGAGGCAGCCTCCTATGGGGACTGAGCATTGAAACAGAGAGGAGGTCTGGAAAGGGATGGAGAAAGGGAGGGATGGACCAAACAGTGGAGAGAGATGGAGAAAATGGAGAAAAGACAAGAGAGAGGGCTTATGGTCAGACCAGGAAAGGAAGCATATTACATATCTTTGATAGACAGGACCTGGCCTTGTCATCAAGGACCACCCAGTCCAGCCAAATGTGGCCTACTGTGGGCTACTGTACCTGAATCAAGGCAGACTCTAGCCCACTCTATTCTATCCTCCTTCCACACACTCATATTGCCATTCTGCCTTTTCAGCATGAGCTCAAGTTGCCGTCGGCCCAATGGTCCTAAACTCACTTTGCACTAAATCAGGGATGTCAAACATATGGCCCAATTCAATGTGGGCCACGGGTGGTTTGAGTAAAAAAAATACAAATTGTCAAATAGAAAACATTATTTTTTGGGGTGGGAGAAAAGTCGATCTCAATCTACATAGAATTGTTTTTTCTTTTCTAATTGTATTTATGCACATACAAACGAAAACATACAGACACATATAAACATTCACAACATCACCCCTGCCCAGACCCACCTGCTCACACCCTCATCTCCAGCACATGGCTTCAAAATGCACCATGTTGTTTCTCTCCGTCGCCCACACACTTTCAACATTTAGATAATACAGAATTTGACCTTTCCATTGTGTTAACGGTGGAGGTTGATTTCCAGAAGAGTCCAGCCCATCGGGTATGTCACTACACCCTCATATGACATGTCTTGAAATATGCAGACAGACAGATTAACAGTACGTTTACATTCTAATACTTCTGACAGTCAACTTTCTAACTCTGCCTATGACTTTTGGACTTCATAGCATTCCCAGAAGGCATGGATTATTGAGTCATTGTTAGTTTTACACTTATGCTTTAGCATTTCTGAATTTGATCTCTTTTATAATAAATTATATACATGAGTTTATACTGGATTAAACGTACATTTTTAAAAACTGTAATTTAGTTAGTTATGCTCCAACATTCCCTCCATCTTGTGCCAATATCAGTTATTTTTAAGTCTTGGTTCCAATAGTTTATATTTATCCTAAGAGATTGTCAGTTGGACTGTGTAGAAATTACAAAGGACCTACATGTAAACAGTCGCTTCACTCTGACCATCACAGAGTCAAAAGCAGACAGTCAGTGTGCATGGAACATGACTAAAACATTGGTGAAGACTGAATGCACAGCACAATAGGTTTGACACCGATGTCCTACAGTATATCAACAGAACCGAGCAATGTTGCAGTTACATACTCAGTAGCTATGGTACATTAGCGTGTTAGCCTAGCTTGTGTTGCATGTGCAGGTCTTTCCAAGGGCAGAGCTGATTTATGATGTAGCTTCGTGGCTCAGTGCAGTTAGACCCCTCTCACATCATACTCCTGGGGACTGTCTGATTAGAGATGCGCGGGGGAGAGAAACCATGTGCTCAACTCACACGCACACGCACTTACACACACATGCTCATACACACACACATGCTCATACACACACACACACACACACACACACTCACACGCACATGCACACACACTCATGCTCATACACACACACTCACGCTCATACACACACACTCACGCTCATACACACACTCACGCTCATACACACACTCACGCTCATACACACACACACACACACTATCCGCCATTTGGTTGTAATTATACACACACAGGGAGGCGAGGACCATGTGTCATCGTTAACATGGAGTCTCATTCACACTCTACCTGTGGTTGCTGGTGTTATGTTTAGAGAATAGACATAAACAATACCCCCTATTGGCTGATTCATATGAGTGGTGGTAAAAAATAGACAGCAGAATGGGAGGACTGGACAATAGAACAATATTATTATGAAAACAGTGGGGCCCAATACATCAAGTGGAGCCAAGTTGTTACAGAGGATAGCAGAGGCACACTGATATAAAACCTGAGAGCAATCAGACTCTTGTTAAGAAGTAAACCATTTAAATCATAATTTACTCCCTAAAGCAGCTTACTATCATGCACTCTATCACATCAAGGCTGTGTTGTTCAGTAATCAGTGCTGAATGAGTATACTGGCCGGGTACATTATGCATAATGTCTTTGCTATAGCATCTCTTAAAAGGTGTTATGGGTAACGCACTCCAAGTAGAGTGACCGACCTCTCCAATGGATATACAGTACGTTATGTTTAGAAGTGTGCCACGTGGTTGGCAGAGACAGCTGACTTCCCCTCCGTTAGTGAAGAGCTCTGTCGGTGCAGGGTCGTACCCCTCGCTGTTTAACATGAGTGTTAATAATATGTCAGGAGTGTAAACACTCTTAGTGGAATCACAGGAAAGGGAGTGGGGTCGGCCTCAACACAGAAAGGGGGCGCTAGTAGAAGGGAGAAAAGGTGTGGTGGTGGGAAGATAATTGCTGATAATTACAGATCAGAGGCTGATAATTGACTTAGAGTAGCAGAGGTACTGTACTGTGAGGGCAATATGACAACAGAGCATGACACTGTGCTACCTTCCAGACTGTACAGTATCCAATGTAGAGTATCTCAGCTTCTGCTCATTACTGGTTTATGGACATTTTACATTTTATAACCAGTCATTACAAAGCGGGTGGTTTACTGAGGGGTGGAACCAGGCTTCCATTGAAAATGTCACTACAGCAAATCCAGTGCCATTACTGTCAGTGTCACACAACGGTTTGTAACAGTCTCCCAGCCAGGTTGATGCACTCAGACCTCATTCGCTTACTGATCCAGCTCTCCTTGATGAGGTCCCTCTCACGTCCCTCCCTCCCTCCTCCTCATCTCCTTGGCACCAAGTCAGTGTCCCCTGCTCTGTTCCTGCCCTCCGCCCCCTCAGGCCCCACATAGAGACTGACATCATGCCCCAGCTATGAGGGGAAGCGTGCCTGGCCCGCAACACGCCACTGCCCCACGCTCCACACGTAGCTATGCCACACCACAGCATGCCGCAGACTAGCATGGGGACATGCCACTAGAAAACCATGATGGTAAAACCAGACACACACACACACACACACACACACACACACACACACACACACACACACACACACACACACACACACACACACACACAACACACACACACACACACACACACACACACACACACACACACACACACACACACACACACACACACACACACACACACACACACACACACACACACACACACTTAGAGGACTGGAGGAAAATGATAATAAAGCTGAACACAGTAGAATAGCCAGTCTCACCTTTATTGTTCAGGCTGACTCCAGGCTCACTTCCTCATACCGTCCGGTTAGGGTCTTACACACAACACAACACAACAGCTTCTCTGAGGCAATGCAGCAATGGACAGACAGTACAATAATGACCAGTCTAGTTTAGGTAGGTTCCCTAACAGTAGAATGTGGCGTCATAATGTTTGTGTACCTCAGACTATAATGAGCTACAGAAGCCCAGCAGAGCACCTGTTGAGACTGCCCTCTTTCCTGCCTGGGACCCTAGTTAGCATGTGTGAGCGCACTGTGTGTGTGTGTGTGTGGTGGTGGGGAGGGGGACGTAGTGGAGACAGATCTCTCCCTCGCCGAGGGGGTGTCGCTGTCTGACAGGAAGTGAAGGTCAGCTTTGTGTGTGAGTGCGTGTGCGTGTGCGTGTGTGCGTGTATGTGGCCGAGCCTCAGCCAGGCGGGTCAGGGCTCGGCATCTAGCAGGAAACAGCTCAAGACATGCCGACTCTGCAGGGACAGAGAGACATGCCGACTCTGCAGGGACAGAGAGACATTCCGACTCTGCAGGGACAGAGAGACATGCCGACTCTACAGGGACAGAGAGACATGCCGACTCTGCAGGGACAGAGAGACATTCCGACTCTGCAGGGACAGAGAGACATGCCGACTCTGCAGGGACAGAGAGACATGCCAACTCTGCAGGGACAGAGAGACATGCCGACTCTGCAGGGACAGAGAGACATGCCGACTCTGCAGGGACAGAGAGACATGCCGACTCTGCAGGGACAGAGAGACATGCCGACTCTGCAGGGACAGAGAGACATGCCGACTCTGCAGGGACAGAGAGACATGCCGACTCTGCAGGGACAGAGAGACATACCGACTCTGCAGGGACAGAGAGACATGCCGACTCTGCAGGGACAGAGAGACATTCCGACTCTGCAGGGACAGAGAGACATTCCGACTCTGCAGGGACAGAGAGACATGCCGACTCTGCAGGGACAGAGAGACATGCCGACTCTGCAGGGACAGAGAGACATGCCGACTCTGCAGGGACAGAGAGACATTCCGACTCTGCAGGGACAGAGAGACATGCCGACTCTGCAGGGACAGAGAGACATGCCACTTGTCTGCCCGGAGAACTGTTACTGTACAACAAGGCCTGTGGACTCCATTACACATGTGGAGGAACTACCCATTCACGTATGTCACTTGTTTCCCATACACTTGTTGCAATAAATGACATAGCCAGACCACCTGACACCTGTCTGTTACGTTTTGAAAAGGGAGACCTTTCTTACGTTTGCTTACTTCCTATTATTAGGTCATTTATTCCACCAATACACACATGCAGTAATGTATACGTGAGTTTCTTAATATGATTAAGAACATTTTTAATATTTGGACTAAGGTGTTCTAAATTTAGCCTTTCCTTGACTCTTGGCTCACCTTCCCCTCCCTCCCCCAGCAGTGATGCCTTCCAGACTGAAAACAATGGACCCCCCAGGTCCCTCCCCCACTCCTCGCCCTCCCTCAACACACTCTCCCTGTGCCATTATGGGACATGCTGCCTCCGCCCACAAAGGGAGGGTGTGTGCATGTGTGTTTGTGTACGTGTGTGTATGTGTGTTTGTGTACGTGTGTTTGTGTACGTGTGTGTATGTGTGTTTGTGTACGTGTGTGTATGTGTGTTTGTGTACGTGTGTGTATGTTGGTGCGCGACTTTGTGTGTACACGTTCAGCTTTATTCCCTAGTCCTCTGGAGTCCCATAAGGAAGAGTGGAGCATTAGGCCGCTCCTCTGCGCTGTTTCCGTGGCGATGGGGACACTCTGCTACACAGCACAGGAAGTGACTCTTGAAGTGCAGGAAAGGAATTCTCAGACAGAGGGCTGGCGGGCGGGGGCTACAAGGTGACGCTGACGTTATGAGGGCAGAAATATGACATTGAGACCAAGCATGCGACTCTTTTGGACAGGATATTACTGCCTGTCAACACACAGGTTTAAATCAGGCTCGTCCATCTCTGTCTGGCCTATACTGAATGACCCTGAGCTAGAACTGTCTGTGCCCTAACGCCTCATGCATCAGCTATCAGGCTTTTCCTGGTGCCCTAAAGGGAAAGGGGGAGACCTAATCAGTTGTTCAACTGAATGTATTCAACTGAAATGTGTCTTCCGCCTTAATCGGCATCCATGTCATCGGCACCCGGGGAACAGTGGGTTGTAACTGCCTTGCTCAGGGGTAGAACCACAGATTTCTACCCTGTCAGCTCGGAGATTTGATCCAGCAAGCTTTCGGTTACTGGACCAACGCTTCTACCCGCCAGGCTACCTGCCTCCCCAAAAGGTAGCACACAAACAGGAGTCTTAGGGTGATGTGGGTTCATCCTGTTTTGGGATGCTGCTGTAACCTTGAGCAGTGTCATTTTCCTGGAGCGTTTTGGTAGAAACAGACAGCTGTTATCATTAGAGGTTGTGTAGAGGAAGCCTCAGTGGTGGCCATCATTAGTTCCTCCTCTCCTCTCCTCTCCTCTCCTCTCCTCTCCTCTCCTCTCCTCTCCTCTCCTCTCCTCTCCTCTCCTCTGTCCAGCCAGCTCTCCAGAGTCGTTACATCGCTCTTCGTTCCTACATGTCTCTCATCTCTTTCTTTAGATCTCTATGTATCATTTGGTTTGCATAGGAATACTTTTGCATGTGTTTGTGAGAAAGCTCCGAGTTGATTGTGCACAGTGTGTGTATGTGTGTCTGTGTACATGATATAAAGGTATTTGCATTTGAGAGCATAGAGGGAGAGTTTTTGTGTGTGTTGTAGAGTGTGTGTGCGTCCATGTCTGTATCTGGACCCAGTGTGTGTGTGTGTGTTTCTGTGTCCAGAGTGTGTGTGTCTGTGTGTGTCCGTGTCTAACTCTGTATGGCAGGGTTCCAGTGTTAGAGCTGGGCCAGTGAGGGGTCTCTGCGTCTCACATCCCTCTTCAGTCAAACACAAACACACACGTCCGGCCAGCCTGGCCCACGCTATCTCTCCGTGCCTCCTAGTGCCAGATGCACACCCTCTTTCTCTCTCTCTCTCCTCTCTCTCTAGGCCCACTCCTTCTCTTCCCACATTCCTCCTCTCCCTCCTCTCCAGTTCAGAACCCCGTGTACATCTCATTGTCTCCCTGCTCTTCATCTTTCTCCACTTCCTGTGTCCTGTTCCTTGTGCCCCCTACACCCTCCTCCTTCTCCCCCGTTCCTCTGTTTCTCTCCATTTATTTCTCTCTCTCTCCCTCTCTCTCCCTCTCTCTCTCTCTCTCTCTCTCTCTCTCTCCCTCTCTCTCTCTCTCTCTCTCTCTCTCTCTCTCTCTCTCTCTCTCTCTCTCTCTCTCTCTCTCTCTCTCTCTCTCTCTCTCTCTCTCTCTCTCTCTCTCTCTCTCTCTCTCTCTCTCTCTCTCTCTCTCTCTTCGAGACGTGACTTTTAGCACAGACAGTGGGGTTGCTGCCAGCAAACTGTGGCAGGAGGCTGGAGAGGAGATGCACACACACACACACACTCCCTAAATACACAAGGAACTGCGGTTCACACCAATGCCTAGTACACTTTATCTCTGTTCCCTGCAAATTTCCTTTCACATCAGGGGTCACAAATTTCCTATGAGCTCACTATTTGGGTTGTAACATTATATAAGATGTTATAAGGCTTACCATCCAAAATGATTCAGTGATTATACAGTAATGTCCATAGTATTACGTTTCTCCACGTGATGAAAACGGGTCGTCTCTGATGTGTCTCGAAGCGGCTCTGGGTCGATATCGCTCTGTGACTATTTCCCTTTAAAAAAAACGGCTGCACGCACAAACACTATCATTAATTAGTTCACACCATTCTTTCACCTGGACTTAAACACCTGTATACTTACCTGTTGTTACTAAATGTCTGTGGTTTTCCTCGCCTTCTCTTAGGTGAACCAGTTCCATTCTGTTGGCTCGTGGTAGCAATGCTACATTTTACATGGGCTGTACTAACCACGCTAACTCCGTTCATCATAGTTTGTCAACATTGTTACATCCTACTTGCATTACTTGTTAACCGCAGTTACAGAATAAAAAGAAACAGTTACAGGTTAAGTCCAAACATGTATTATTTTGTTAAAGTTTACATACAAAGTATTTTGCTATTACAAACACATACCTTTCCTGTGAGTATAAAGAGACGGCCGCCGGTCAAATGAGGCAGTTGTAGGGAAGATGCCGTCACCACGTTCTGTGTAAATCTGAATATTTGACCTGTTTTTCTAACGTATTATACCAACTAAAGTCTTTTTCAGTCATTATTACAGTCTGGACATGTTGGGTATTTACTACTAGCTGAATAGTATTTAGCTGAATGTTGGTTATACCCTGGCTATGCGATGAAGCTGGAGATGATCTGTTGTTCATTTGAAAACTCTGTTGAGCAAGACTGGGCCATGTGATCCTGGGAACGAGAGAGTCTCTGTGTGCCCAGAGGGAGAGGGAATAAGAAAAATATATATATATATGAGAGAGTGGGGAGTGAGGGGGGGTGGGGCAAGAGAGACAAGCCACAGCTGGTACAGGAAGTGAGTAAGGATGCCAGTGGAGGGCATGAGAAGGCATTGAGGAGACAGGTCATCAGAATGATTCCCCAATGGTACGCTAGGGCCTATAGGGCTGTGGTCAAAGTCAAAAGTAACGCTAGAATGCTAACTATACAGGGAAAAGGTTGCCATTTGGGACTAAACCAGTTTTCTCCTAGAAGACGCCAAGCTTTCCAGACAGACAGAAACATGTCACTGGATGACAGAGGAGGAGCACGAAGGGGCATCGCCAGGCCGAAGAGATGTACTCATGGAGTCATACCACCCCCGAGTGTGTGCGCATGTGTTTTTGTGTGTGTGTTATCAGAGGGTAGTGGTGGATGGAGCAACAAGCTCTCACAGTCTCATGTCAGAATTAGATGTTCATCCATGTTTCTCAAGCCTCAAATTTCAAACATGTTCCAAATGTCAAATTTTGAAGTGTTTAAGTTTAGGCATTCACTCAGAATGTTTACTGTTAGGGTTATGTTTAAGCAGCATTAACTCAGAATGTTTACTGTTGGGGTTATGTTTAAGCAGCATTAACTCAGAATGTTTACTGTTAGGGTTATGTTTAAGCAGCATTAACTCAGAATGTTTACAGAATGTTTACTGTTAGGGTTATGTTTAAGCAGCATTAACTCAGAATGTTTACTGTTAGGGTTATGTTTAAGCAGCATTAACTCAGAATGTTTACTCAGAATGTTATGGGGTTATGTTTAAGCAGCATTAACTCAGAATGTTTACTGTTGGGGTTACGTTTAAGCAGCATTAACTCAGAATGTTTACTGTTGGGGTTATGTTTAAGCAGCATTAACTCAGAATGTTTACGGTTGGGGTTATGTTTAAGCAGCATTAACTCAGAATGTTTACTGTTAGGGTTATGTTTAAGCAGCATTAACTCAGAATGTTTACTGTTGGGGTTATGTTTAAGCAGCATTAACTCAGAATGTTTACGGTTGGGGTTATGTTTAAGCAGCATTAACTCAGAATGTTTACGGTTAGGGTTATGTTTAAGCAGCATTAACTCAGAATGTTTACGGTTGGGGTTACGTTTAAGCAGCATTAACTCAGAATGTTTACAGTTAGGGTTATGTTTAAGCAGCATTAACTCAGAATGTTTACTGTTGGGGTTATGTTTAAGCAGCATTAACTAAGAAATCTTAATGTTAGGCATTAAGTCCTAATGGTTAACATAAGGGTTAAGGTTTAGGGTATGCTTAAAACCAAAATCTCAAAAACAACTTTCTATTGCTGGATTCAAACATGCACCCTTTTGTACCAGAGGCAGATGCTTGCACCCATCCGGCATCCCCATCCACAATGTCCTAGCAAAATTGAAACCTACTTGAAGGTAACAGCGCTCACTGTTGCCCCTGGTGACCAGTTACCACATCATCTCCCGACATCCTCAGACATGGATGAACGTTGAATTCTGACTTGCCTTACGGGTGACCTGGCTGGGACGGATACAGAGTGGACCTGGGACAATCACCCTGGCTGTGTTTATAGCCAGTCCAAACACAGGCCAGCCACTGATGCTAATGGGGGTACTAATCTACGGCTGCATGACACACACTTAGTCTTCAGAACTTTCCTATCACTAACACGTGCTCAAGTACAACACACACACACTCACCCATCCAATGGAGCATTCACATACAGAATATGGGATTATTAAGCAATAAGGCCCGAGGAGGTGTGGTATATGGCCAATATACCACAGCTAAGGGCTGTTCTTAGGCACAACGCAACACAGCCCTTAGCCGTGGTAAATTGGCAATATATCACAAACCCCCGAGATGCCTTATTTCTATTATAAAATGGCTATCAACCTAATTAGAGCAGTAAAAATAAATGTTTTGTCTTACCTGTGATATATCAAATTTATTTAATCAAATGTATTTCTAAAGCCCTTTTTACATCAGCAGATGTCACAAAGTGCTGTACAGAAACCCAGCCTAAAACCCCAAACAGCAAGCAATGCAGATGTAGAAGCACAGTGGCTAGGAAACTCCCTAGAAATGCAGGAACCCAAGAAGAAACATAGAGAGGAACCAGGCTCTGAGGGGTGACCAGTCCTCTTCTGGCTGTTCCGGGTGGAAATTATAAGAGTACATGGCCATTTAAGGCCAGATTGTTCTTCAAGATGTTCAAACGTTCATAGATGACCAGCAGGGTCAAATAATAATAACAGTGGTTATAGACGGTGCAACAGGTCAGCACCTCAGGAGTAAATGTCTGCTATACCAAGGATGTCAGCCAATCAGCATTCAGGTGTCGAACCACCCAGTTTATAATAAATGTTTCTCAATAACAAAACTCTTGTGTCTCAAACTTTGAGGGGACTGAGGACACTATGACTACACCACCCGATCTTACCCACATGCATAAACACACACTCACACACACACACACACACACACACACACACACACACACACACACACACACACACACACACACACACACACACACACACACACACACACACACACACACACACACACACACACACACACACACACACACACACACACACATACATACAGAAAGAGAGAAACAAGAAACAACACCCTTGGTTTTCTTCTCACTACAACTTCAGCAGCCATTTGCTAAAACCCAGTCCAGCAGAATGAAAGTGAGAGTAATTTATTGCCCCTGTCAACGTGTACAGAATACTATGGGACTGCTTTTAAGGATGTAACTTCATATTCTGCAGAGGTAACTGACACCCAGCTCTCAATGCCTCATTGCCCTTTTGTACTCAGTCCACCAACCACCAACCCTTTCCAATACACTCACACAAACGCATGCACGCCTCAAACACATAAAGGCACACACTCACACACACTTGCACAAACACACACAAACACACACTAGCACACACACACACGTATGCACACACACTTACACAGGTGCCTGTCCAGCCCAGACCCAGCCCACGCCTGACATCACCGCATCAAACAACAGCATCAAAGCATCAACCACTGCTCCAACTGATATGTTCACTCACACATCACTCAAACATCACTCACACATGCCAACAATCGTACATCAACGAGCACTCTCACATTCATCAACGCTCACACATGCAAACACAAACTCATTTTGCATATGCTAATGCATTTTTACTCACACAAAAACACACGCACACATACATACAAATATGCTGGAAAACACACACACCCCTCCTCCGTCTGCACTGTAAGTGTGTTTGCATGTCAGCTCATTAGCTTGCAGATACTCCTGTCCCCCTGTAGGCATGTAAAGTCTCTCTCTCGTCTATTCTACCTCTCTCTCTCTCTCTAACCTAGACATCTTATCATCCCCATGTGAATGAATGTGTTAGTTCTGGCCCTGCCTCTCTGGCTGCCATGTCTCTGTTCTGTTCTGAGCTCCAGAGCTGGCTCAGGCTTACCGAGCCAGCCAACCAGCCAGCTAACCAGTCAGCAACCTAGCCTACCACCCAGTCAGCCAGCCAGTCAGTGAATCAGCCAGCCAGTCAGCCAGGCAATCTTCCCCCCACTCCCCCCCAGGCCACGGGGGCTCCGTCTGGACTTGTCAGGCCTCCGCTGTGCTGGATGTGCACATTCTGACTGTAAAAGTCCCTGTTTACCATGTGCTTCCCCACAGCTTCCAGCATCCATACATTACTTATTCATTATCCTGAGCTGCTTAGAATGTAGTACTACTAGCAGTTCCATGGAGGCTGGTACACGTGTATACATGCTTTGTTATTACAGAACATATTTTCATATTTGATGAAGTTGTAGATTGTATTGGGTGGTGGTTGTGAGTGTGAGTGTGTTGTTCTGTGTGGGTAAGGGGTGGTAGGTGTTAGGGACAAGAGGCCTTGTGGTCATATTTGTGTGCGTCTTCATCTCTTTGTGTTTTTGTATTTTGGGCATGTGTGTGTGCTCATGTTTGTGTGTGTTCATGTTGGTATTGTATGTGTGTGCTTACAGCAAGCTGAGAGGAACAGGATGGGTGGTTCTGTGAAGGCAGGTGCCCACATTTGAGTCAATCATAGGGCAGGAAATGGCAATGGCATACACACACTCTGTCTCTCTCTCACACACACGCACACACACACACACACACACACACACACACACACACATAAACACACACACACACACACACACACACACACACACACACACTGTCAACAACAACACACCCATGATCTCACCCTGGCCCCTTTCTGCAGAAGTGTCATGTTTCCTCTTTGTCCATGTGACCTTGTTTGTCTCTATGTACTCTGTCTACCTGATCCTGTATCTGTTGAGTTCCTCTCTAGAGGTCATCACTATGACACTACTACACTCTTAGAAAATAAGGGTTCCTGAATGGTTCTTCAGCTGTCCTCATAGGAGAACCCTTTTTGGTTCCAGGTATAACCCTTTTGGGTTCCGTGTAGAACCCTCTGTAGAAAGAGTTCTGCATGGAACCCAGCCGAAGAACCCTTAAAGGTTCTAGATAGCACAGTTTTCTGTGTGCCACAGATGCCACAGATCCCACGAATGTGCACAGGTAGCCTTCAAGATATTTTTGAAGCAGCCTAATCGGATTAAAACATTGTGACTGGTTGTGTTTATGCAACACATAAAAGGTCATACACTTGAAGTCGGAAGATTACTTACACTTTAGCCAAATACATTTAAACTCAGTTTTTCATAATTCCTGACATTTAATCCTGGTAAAAATTCCCTGTCTTAGGTCAGTTAGGATCACCACTTTATTTTAAGAATGTGAAATGTCAGAATAATAGTAGAGAGAATTATTTATTTCAGATTTTATTTCTTTCATCACATTCCCAGTGGGTCAGAAGTGTACATACACTCAATTAGTATGTAGTAGCATTGCCTTTCAATTGTTTAACTTGGGTCAAATGTTTCGGGTAGCCTTCAACAACCTTCCCATAATATGTTGGGTGAATTTTGGCCCATTCCTCCTGGCAGAGCTGGTGTAACTGAGTCAGGTTTGTAGGCCTCCTTGCTCGCACAAGCTTTTTCAGTTCTGCCCACAAATGTCTATAGGGATTGAGGTCAGGGCTTTGTGATGGCCACTCCAATACCTTGACTTTGTTGTCCTGGAGCCATTTTGCCACAACTTTGTAAGTATGCTTGAGGTCATTGTCCATTTGGAAGACCCATTTGCGACCAAGCTTTAACTTCCTGACTGATGTCTTGAGATGTTGCTTCAATATATCCATATAATTTTCCTTCCTTATGATGCCATCTATTTTGTGAAGTACACCAGTCCCTCCTGCAGCAAAGCACCTCCACAACATGATGCTGCCACCCCGTGCTTCATGGTTGGGATGGTGTTCTTTGGCTTGCAAGCCTCCCCCTTTTCCTCCAAACAAAATTATGGTCATTATGGCCAAACAGTTCTATTTCTATTTCATTTCATCAGACCAGAGGACATTTCTCCAAAAAGTACAATCTTTGTCCCCATGTGCAGTTGCAAACCGTAGTCTGACTTTTTTATGGAGGTTTTGGAGCAGTGGCTTCTTCCTTGCTGAGCGGCCTTTCAGGTTATGTCAAAATAGGACTCATTTTACTGTGGATAACGATACTTCTGAACCTGTTTTCTCCAGCATCTTCACAAGGTCCTTTGCTGTTGTTCTGGGATTGATTTGCACTTTTCGCACTAAAGCAGGTTCATCTCTAGAAGACAGAACGCGTCTCCTTCCTGAGCGTACTATTGTTTGTACAGATGAACGTGGTACCTTCAGGCGTTTGGTAATTGCTCTCAAGGATGAACCAGACTTGTGGAGGTTTACAATTTTTTTTCTGAGGTCTTGGCTGATTTCTTTAGATTTTCCCATGATGTCAAGCAAAGAGGCACTGAGTTTGAAGGTAGGCCTTGAAATACATCCACAGGTAGACCTCCTTTTGACTCAAATGATGTCAATTAGCCTATCAGAAGCTTCTAAAGCCATGACATCATTTTCTGGAATTTTCCAAGCTGTTGAAAGGCACAGTCAACTTAGTGTATATAAACTTCTGACCCACTGTAATTGTGGTACAGTGAATTATAAGTGAAAAAATCTGTCTGTAAACAATTGTTGGAAAAATGACTTGTGTCATGCACAAAGTAGATGTTCTAACCGACTTGCCAAAACTATAGGTTGTTAATAAGAAATGTGTGGAGTGAGAGAAAAACAAGTTTTAATGACTCCAACCTAACTGTATGTAAACTTCCGACTTCAACTGCACATATTAAAAGTTAAATAACAAATATTTAGACGATATTGCAGCGTTAGGTTCTAGGTGCTCGATGAATAGCCACTCGGATCGGAGAGAAGGCAGAACTCATGTTAAGCTTTCCTGATCAACTGGGCCTTCTGGGAGCATATGTGACCACATTATTACGTGACGACAGCAACAGACAGCGAATCCCTGTATCAGAAGAAATACAGCCAGACTGGCCTGTGCCTTTATACACCTTATTAACTGTCGAGAGTCAACCCACAACTGACCCTAATGGAATGAAACGTTCAGATCACAGGGCTTTTGCACCGTTATTCAAATGACATTTTCACTACAGTTTACAGCCTAGAGTAGAAGTTTGTACTCACTTGAAAACAATAATGCAATTACTCGTTGTATTGTGCTGTTGTAGGCTAGTCCAGACCATTGTATTGTCCCCAAACACAATCAATATAGGGACGTTTTCTGAGCTGCGTGTCTCATGTCTTTTCTGTTCTTTCATGTGCAATGACGTACCTGGCCTCTCCACTGCCTATCAGCTATTCTTCCATGTTCTTGTGGATTTATATAGAACATTGGTGTTGCATTTGAATACATTTTATGTGTGGTAGGATTTCTAGTTAGCCTATTGCAGATCTGGACAAACTCTCCACTAAACACTGCGGCGCGGTTGGAAGCCTGAGAGCTAGCCCCAAAAATGTCTTGGTGGGGGAGGCACACAGGGAGTGTGGCGAAGCAAGGCAGGAGACCTGCGCCAACTTCCTGTGCTTACCGGAAAGCGAGAGAGACCGGGCCGGCACCGTGTTATGCTGTGGAGCGCACGGTGTCCCCGGTGCGGGTGCATAGCCCGGTGCAGTACATTCCAGCTCCTCGTATCGGCCGGGCTAGAGTGGGCATCGAGCCAGGTGCCATGAAGCCGGCTCTACGCATCTGGTCTCCAATGCGTCTCCTTGGGCCGGCGTACATGGCACCAGCCTTACGCATGGTGTCCCCGGTTCGCCAGCAGAGCCCAGTGCGGCCTATTCCACCTCGCCGCACTGGTCGGGCTACGGGGAGCATTCAACCAGGTAAGGTTGGGCAGGCTCTGTGCTCAAGAGCTCCAGTGCGCCTGCACGGTCTGGTCTATTCAGTGCCACCTCCACACACCAGCCCTCCGGTGGCAGCCCCCCGCACCAGTCTCTCCATCTTCTGCCTACAGGGTCTCCCACCTGTCCAGCACTGCCAGAGCCTTCTTCCTCTCCAGCGCTGCAAGTCTCCCGTCTGTTCAGAGCTGCTAGAGCCGCCAGTCTTTCCTGAGCTGCTAGAGCCGCCAGTCTGTCCTGAGCTGCTAGAGCCGCCAGTCTGTCCTGAGCCGTCAGTCAGCCAGGAGCTGCCAGAGCTGTCAGTCATCCAGGACCTGCCAGAGCCGTCAGTCAGCTACGAGCTGCCAGAGCCGTCAATCAGCCAGGAGCTGCCAGAGCCGTCAGTCATCCAGGACCTGCCAGAGCCGTCAGTCAGCCAGGAGCTGCCAGAGCCGTCAGTCATCCAAGACCTGCCAGAGCCGTCAGTCAGCCAGGAGCTGCCAGAGCCGTCAGTCAGCCAGGAGCTGCCAGAGCCGTCAGTCATCCAGGACCTGCCAGAGCCGTCAGTCATCCAGGACCTGCCAGAGCCGCCAACCAGCCAGGAGCTGCCAGAGCAGCCAGCCAGCCAGGAGCTGCCAGAGCCGCCAGCCAGCCAGGAGCTGCCAGAGCCGTCAGCCAGTCCTTAGCTACCCTTCAGTCCTGAGCTACCCTTCAGTCCGGAGCTTCCCCTCAGTCTTGAGCTGCCCCTCAGTCCGGAGCTGTCCCTCAGTCCGGAGCTGTCCCTCAGTCCGGAGATGCCCCTCAGTCCAGTGGGGCCCCTTAGTAGGGTTGCCAGTCCTAGGTTGGCGGCGAGGGTCGCCATTCCAAAGAGGCCACGGGGGCGGGCGAAGAGGCGCATTAGAACTATGGTGAAATGGGGTCCACGTCCCGCGCCAGAACCCCAACCGCGGACAGACGCCCACCCAGAACCTCCCCTATAGGTTCAGGTTTTGCGGCCGGAGGGGGGGGGGGGGGGTACTGTCATGTTCTGACCTTTATTTTCCTTTGTTTTGTCTTTATTTGGTATGGTCAGGGCGTGAGTTGGGGTGTGCAGTCTATGTTTTGTGTTTCTATGTTTAGGTTTCTGTTTCGGCCTAGTATGGTTCTCAATCTGATTGAGAACCATCTTGTCTCTGATTGAGAATCATACTTAGGTAGCCTGGGATTCACTGTTGGTTTATGGGTGTTTGTTTCCGTGTCTGTGTTTGTCATCACATGGGACTGTTTCGGTTTGGTTTTCGTTCATGTTCACATTTATTGTTTTGTATTTCTTAGTGTTCAGTTTATGTTTTATAGTAAACGATATGGACACTTACCACGCTGCGTTCTGGTCCGATCCCTGCTACACCTCCTCTTCAGACGAAGAGGAGGAAATCTGCCGTTACACTTATGCAAGCATATGAGGAAATGTGTCTAGGATGGATGAAATTATATTGTGAAACCTGCAAAAGGGCAAATGTAAACCACTGAGAAAGTCCACCATCCTCCCCTGTGCCCAATAAAATAAAAAAATAAAAACTCCCCTAAGCAAAAAGAAATTGGACAAGAATCCCCTATTTTGGTCAATGGGTGATGGTGCTCCTAGGTCAAAGTTTAATTAATGCTGGTAGATCAAAGTTTAATTGATGTATATCTTAAATGCATGCCAACATTCAGATATATATATATATCTGTTCATTATCACTGTAAGGGTTGTAACACTAAACAATAAATGACAATGTGAAATTACAAAACCGAAACAGACCGTGTGGCCCAAAAGTGAAACCCAGGCTACCTAAGTATGATTCTCAATCAGAGACAACTAACGACACCTGCCTCTGATTGAGAACCATACTAGGCTGAACATAAAAACCAACATAGAAAAACAAACAGACTGCCCACCCCAACTCACGCCCTGACCATACTAAAACAAAGAATAAAATAACAGAACTATGGTCAGAACGTGACAGTATCCCCCCCCTCCCCAAAGGTGCGGACTCCAGCCGCAGAACCTGAACCTATATAGAGGAGGGTCTGGGTGGGCCTCTGTCCGTGGTGGCGGCTCTGGCGCGGGACGTGGACCCCACTTCACCATAGTTTGTCCGCCTCCTCAACCGCCCCCTTGGCCTCTTATGAGCGGCGACCCTTGCAGCCGACCTCGGACTGGGGACCCTCGCCATGGGTCCTGAATGGACGGAAGACTCCGGCAGCGCCGGACAGGTGGGAGACTCCGGCAGCGCCGGACAGGCGGGAGGCTCCGGAAGCTCCGGAGTGAAGGACGGCTCTGGAGGCTCCTGGCTGACTGGCGGCTCTGGCAGCTCAGGACAGACTGGCGGCTCCGGACAGACTGGCGGCTCTGGCGGCTCAGGACAGACTGAGAGACTCTGGAGGCTCAGGACAGACTGGGAGACTCTTGCGGCTCAGGGCAGACTGGGAGACTCTGGCGGCTCAGGACAGACGGGAGACTCTGGCGGCTCAGGACAGACTGAGAGACTCTGGCGGCTCAGGACAGACTGAGAGACTCTGGAGGCTCAGGACAGACTGGGAGACTCTTGCGGCTCAGGGCAGACTGGGAGACTCTGGCGGCTCAGGACAGACGGGAGACTCTGGCGGCTCAGGACAGACGGGAGACTCTGGCGGCTCAGGACAGACGAGAGACTCTGGCGGCTCGGGACAGACGGGAGACTCTGGCGGCTCAGGACAGACGGGAGACTCTGGCGGCTCGGGACAGACGGGAGACTCTGGCGGCTCAGGACAGACGGGAGACTCTGGCGGCTCAGGACAGACGGGAGACTCTGATGGCGCTGGGCAGGAGGAAGGCTCCGACAGCGCTGGACAGGCGGGAGCACCTGTAGGGAGAAGACGGAGAGACAGCCTGGTTCGTGGAGGTGGCACCGGATAGACCGGACCCTGCAGGCACACTGGAGCTCTTGAGCACCGAGCCTGCCCAACCTTACCTGGTTGAATGCTCCCTGTAGCCAGGCCGGTGCGGCGAGGTGGAATCACCCGCACTGGGCTGTGCTGGTGAACTGGGGACACCATGCGTAAGGCTGGAGCCATGTACGCCGGCCCAAGGAGACGCATTGGAGACCAGATGCGTAGAGCCGGCTTCATGGCACCTGGCTCGATGCCCACTCTAGCCCGGCCGATACGAGGAGCTGGAATGTACCACACCGGGCTATGCACACGCACCGGGGACACTGTGCGCTCCACCGCATAACACGGTGCCTGCCCGGTCCCTCTCGCTCTCTGGTAAGCACAGGGAGTTGGCTCAGGTCTCCTACCTGACTTAGCCACACTCGCCGTGTAGCCACACTCCCCCCTAAGACATTTTTGGGGCTGCCTCTTGGGCTTCCTTGCCAGCCGTGTTCCCTCGTATCGCTGGCTCCTCTCTCCGGCTGCCTCTGCTCTCCTAGCTGCCTCCACCTGTTCCCATGGGAGGCGATCCCTTCATGCCAGGATCTCCTCTCATGTGTTGCAACCCTTGCCGTCCAAAACATCCTCCCATGTCCAGGAGTCCTGACATTGCTGCTGCCCGTTACCACGCTGCTTTGTCCTGTTGTGGTGGGTGTTTCTGTAAGGGTTGTCTTCGGGAGAAAGAGAGGAGGACCAAAGCCCAGCGTGGTAAGTGTTCATGATGATGTTTAATTAAAACTCAGAACACTAAACAATAAATGACAACGTGAATTTACAAAACCGAAACAGTACCGTGTGGCCCTAACACTCACACGGAAACACACACCCACAAACCAAAAGGCTACCTAAGTATGATTCTCAATCAGAGACAACTAACGACACCTGCCTCTGATTGAGAACCATACTAGGCTGAACACAAAAACCAACATAGAAAAACAAACATAGACTGCCCGCCCCAACTCACGCCCTGACCATACTAAAACAAAGAATAACATAACAGAACTATGGTCAGAACGTGACAATCACTTACCCTTCCATTTCTTGACCAGTTGTTTGAGACAGGGATGTTTTTTCAATCTGCCAATTTATAAGCAAGTTCTCTGCATTTGAGGCTACTAAGCCCATGAAACTAGTCTGCGAGATTCTTGATATATTTAGCAATGTCAGACTCCGTGTCATCAGATAAGACCTTTTGTGCATCTGCAACTCTGTCATAGCCTCTCTTCACACAGGTACGTGTTTGTTTTCATTTTTGCCAATGCACCCCTTCAGTGTCATTCAATCAATTATTTCCACCCCTTGCTGCTGCTCAAATGGGCTTCTTTCCCTCTCTCACTTCCTTGGCTGCTCTCTCAAGAACCTCAAAGGGGCTAGACCCCTGCTTGTTTTATATTTGTACACTCAAAAAAAAAGTGATATCTAGAACCTACAAGGGTTCTTTGGCTGTCCCCATAGGAGAACCCTTTGAAGAACCCTTTTTGGTTCCAGGTAAAACCCTTTCCACATTGGGTTCTACATGGAACCCAAAAGGGTTCTACCTGGAACCAAAATGGGTTCTCCTATGGGGACAGGCGAACAACCCTTTTGGAACCCCTTTCTCTCAGAGTGTATACATGGGGGCATAATGATATCTGCTATGTAACAATAGAAAATGCCTATCTTGAGTTCATATGCATGACACATTTAAAAGATATATTGCATATTATGCATAAAACTGACCAAATGTAATCATAATTTCTATGGGTTATTTTTTTATTTAACTAGGCAAGTCAGTTAAGAACAAATTCTTATTTACAATGACAGCCTAACCTGGCCAAACACAGACGACGATGGGTAAATTGTGCACCGTCCTATGGGACTCCCAATCACGGTCGGATGTGATTCAGCCTGGATTCGAACCAGGGACTGTAGTGACGCCTCTTGCACTGAGATGCAGTGCCTTAGACCTTTGCGCCACTCGGGGCCCAATAGTGGCCATTGGATCAACTTAACCCATGGCAAACATTTTGACTATATTAGCCTGATGTATAAAACAATCTTTAAATTATTATTATTATTATAAAATGATGGTTTAGATACAAGCATCATAAAACCTGTAACACAATATTACCTTTTGAAATCCATTTTTTGCAAGTAACTTACCACTTTTTCCATATGGTTTCTCTTCACAGACTCCATGAAATGATCATCTCTTCATAAATATTTGGTCACATGACTCATTTTGTGTTATGGTTTCCTGTGTATGGTCTCCCCTACATGTCTGACCAGTAGCCATTTTACCATCATGCTGCTTTATGTTTAATCAATCGTCGTTCAATAGAAAAGTCTCTCATGTCCAACCAATGTTCCATTGTTCTCTCTGTTACTCGAGACCTGCAGCTGCTGTTGTTGTTCTACTCTGCAATCTGCAACCCCTCTACTTTCCACAGCAGGTGAACTGGGTGAGGATGGGGGGGATATTAATTTCTTTTACACGTTACTCAAGTTAGGGGTACACATACTTAGCCGGAGAGCTCGGCTGCACTATATATTTTTCTACTTGTCAAAAGCAGGAGCAGTCATAACAGCAGAGGATCAGCAGGGAGTTGGGTTGGGGAATTAATTCACAGAAACAGAGAGGGAGAGAGGAGAACCATGTTCTCATACAAGATGTTTTCCTTTTGTTCAGCTGCACAACCACACCTTAAATGAGGAGAGGGAGCAAGAGAGAGCACTGGACAGGGTGGAGGAGAGCAGAGGAGGAGGAGAGGTGGGGGATCATTGAATAGCTGGGCATAATGTGCTCTGGGCAGTCCCAGACCCAGCTGTTTTCCATTCTGTGGGAGTCCAAGGAGTGAGAGAGGGAGTGGGAGAAGGAATAGAGGGAGAGAGGGGAAGGGTGGACAGGGAGAGGAAGAGAGAGGAAGAGAGACACAGAGAGAGACTCATGTGGTGAAGAACATGAGGGTTGGGTATGACATACGACCGAGTTAGAGGTCTGGGTAGAGAGGAGAGACCTCTTAACAGCTCTGCCCCTCAACAGACACTCACATACACATGCTAGCTCCCTTTATAGGCTAAAGTGGTGTGTGATTGTGTGTTTGTTTGGGGGGTGGGGGGGCTAAATGCTGAGCAGACAGACAGCGTGTGTATGTCCTGACTCTGGCAACGACCATGACCCTGAGGATGAAACAACAGTCAGATTGCCCTTCTCATCCAGTCCCCCCTCACCTCGGTCCCCCACCTTGGTTGCCCGCATCCTTCCCCTCACCTCGGTCCCCCGCCTTCCTCCCCTCTCAACTGTCCAGTGGTGTAAAGTACTTAAGTAAAAATACTTTAAAGTACTACTTAAGTCATTTTGGGGGTATCTGTACTTTACTATTTATATTTTTGCCTACTTTTACTTCGCTACATTCCTGAAGAAAATAATGTACTTTTTACTCCATAATTTTCCCTGACATCCTAAAGTACTCAATAAGTAAAATGGTCCAATTCACACACTTATCAAGAGAACATCCCTCGTCATCCCTACTGCCTCTGATCTGGCGGACTCACTAAACACAAATGCTTCGTTTGTAAATTATGTCTGAGTGTTGGAGTGTGCCCCTGGCTATCCGTCATTTTAAAAAAACAAGAAAATTGTATTGTCTGGTTTACTTAATATACAGAATTTTAAATGGTTTATACTTTTACTTTTGATACTTAAGTACATTTTAGCAGTTTAATTTACTCTTGATTCTTAAGTACATTTCAAACCAAGTACTTTTAGACTTTTACTCAAGTAGTATTTTACTGGGTGACTTTCACTTTTACTTGAGTAATTTTCTATTAAGGTATCTTTACTTTTACTCGAGTATGACAATTAAGTACTTTTTCCACCCCT
This sequence comes from Oncorhynchus masou masou, assembly GCF_036934945.1. Lineage (NCBI taxonomy): Eukaryota > Metazoa > Chordata > Actinopteri > Salmoniformes > Salmonidae > Oncorhynchus > Oncorhynchus masou. The sequence goes on from NC_088220.1 coordinate 64,730,116, forward strand.
GCCTCGGTCCCCCGCCTTCCACCCCTCACCTCGGTCCCCCGCCTTCCTCCCCTCACCTCGGTCCCCCACCTTCCTCCCCTACTTCTCCAGGGTTCAACACTGCATTCCAGACGCCACACACAGCCAGGCCTGCATACTGTCCACACACACACACGGCCACTCCCATCCCTAGATGTTGTTTTCCTAGAAGACTACTGGGATGTCTATGCAGAATGGTGGTACACTCAGTACCTAGGGGCCTTGTTGGTATGACCATCTGAAATGGAGAGTTACCATTGGCTGAAATTTGGCCTATTTAGTTCCATCTGGTCAAGTTCTTGGTACATATACATTTGAAGTCGGAAGTTTACATACAGTTAGGTTGGAGTCATTAAAACCTTTTTTTGAACGACTCCACAAATTTCTTGTTAACAAACTATAGTTTTGGCAAATCGGTTAGGACATCTACTTTGAGCATGAACAAGTAATCTTTCCAACAATTGTTTACAGACAGATTATTTCACTTATAATTCACTGTATCACAATTCCAGTGGGTCAGAAGTTTACATACAGTAAGTTGACTGTGCCTTTCAAAAGCTTGGAAAATTCCAGAAAATGTCAGGGCTTTAGAAGCTTCTGATAGGCTAATTGACATAATTTGAGTCAATTGGAGGTGTACCTGTGGATGTATTTCAAGGCCTACCTTTAAACTCAGTGTCTCTTTGCTTGACATCATAGGAAAATCAAAAGAAATCAGCCAAGACCTCAGAAAAAATTGTAGACCTTCACAAGTCTGGTTCATCCTTGGGAGCAATTTCCTGAAGGTACCACGTTCATCTGTACAAATAATAGTATGCAATTATAAACACCATGGGACCACGCAGCCGTCATACCGCTCAGGAAGGAGACGCCAGACGCGTTCTGGCTCCTAGAGATGAACGTACCTTGGTGCGAAAAGTGCAAATCAATCCAGAATAACAGCAAAGGACCTTGTGAAGATGCTGGAGGAAACAGGTAGAAAGTATCTATATCCACAGTTAAAACGAGTCCTATATTGACATAACCTGAAAGGCCACTCAGCAAGGAAGAAACCACTGCTCAAAAACTGCCATAAAAAAGCCAGACTACGGTTTGCAGCTGCACATGGGGACAAAGATCATACATTTTTGGAGAAATGTCCTCTGGTCTGATGAAACAAAAACAGAACTGTTTGGCCATAATGACCATCGTTTTGTTTGGAGGAAAAGGGGGAGGCTTACAAGCCAAAGAACACCATCCCAACCGTGAAGCACAGGGGTGGCAGCATCATGTTGTGGGGGTGCTTTGCTGCAGGAGGGACTGGTGCACTTCACAAAATAGACGACATCATGAGGGAGGAAATTATGTGGATATATTGAAGCAACATCTCAAGACATTAGTTAGGAAGTTAAAGCTTGGACGCAAATGGGTCTTCCAAATGGACAATGACCCCAAACATACTTCCAAAGTTGTGGCAAAACAGCTTAAGGACAACAAAGTCAAGGTATTGGAGTGGCCATCACAACGACCTGACCTCAATCCTATAGAAAATTTGTGGGCAGAACTGAAAAAGTGTGTGCTTATTGTGGGAAGGTTGTGGAAGGCTACCCGAAGAGTTTGACCCAAGTTAAACAATAAAGGCAATGCTACCAACTAATTGAGCGTATGTAAACTTCTGACCCACTGGGAATGCAATGAAAGAAATAAAAGCTGAAATAAATCATTCTCTCTACTATTATTCTGACATTTTACATTCTTAAAATAAAGTGGTGATCCTAACTGATCCAAGACAGGGACTTTTTACCAGGATTAAATGTCAGGAATTGTGAAAAACGGAGTTGAAATGTATTTGGCTAAGGTGTACATAAACTCCCAACTATCTTGAGTTCCAACTGTACATGTACTTGGCAAATAAAAGCGATTCTGATTTGGGCTATGAACTTTGCTTCAGCAGCCTCTATCTGCCATTAGCCTGCTCCCCTGCCATTAGCCAGCTCCCCTGCCATTAGCCAGCTCCCCCTGGCCAGCAGGGCACACCTTGGCAATGCCCGAAAAGCATGAACATGTTCTCAATGTAACCAAAGTGAGTTTAAATTATGTAGATTGAATGCTATCCTTGGCATGTGGCTCCATATGTTTTTTTACGCTCATATCCTTGTTGATCATGATCTCATATACTGTACCTACTGTGTGTGTGTCAGTGGTTAAGTATATGCCCATGAGTCTGTGCCTTACAAGGAATGACCATAATAGTGCTTGTGTGACAGGCTGGGGGTATGGGGTTGTTGCATAGTTATAGCACCCACCGTCTGTGCCCCCTGACATTATCATTCTGGGTCAGGGCACCATTGCCCGATACCAGACACCTCAGACCTTTGCCATTTGCCATTTGATTTGACGCGTTGCAGGGGGGCAGAGTGAGGTATGGCCAGTGAAGCCCTGCCTTTTTCAGACCACCTCATCAGAATCTGCCCTGGCATAGGCATCCCTGCCTTGGCCCCGCTACCCCTGCCCGCCAAGGCTCAGGACAGTTATACAGCTAGCTGAGGCACTCTGGGGAACTCACTATGGGAACACTGTATATCATGTTGGTATATGAGCTTCTCAATGAAATCACAGAATAGAGCTGGCTCATTACCAAAGAGAAGTTTGCATTACAGTATATAGTGAATTAATGTATTTGAAGATAGATTATTTTGTGGCACTGACCGTGTCAATGTTCTGTGTCATAATGTTCCTATTCGTTGAACGTGAAGTTGGTGGTGCAAGTAGAGCTCTATATTTCAGGTACAGCGTTCTCTCTTTTTCTTCCATGTCAAGAAGCAAGTCATAGCAAGGTGCTGGCTATAGATCCATATCCGATATGAATGGAAATTATACAATGAATTCACATGTGCTGTGAATAGCCTATCAGGAAACGTGCACACATGGTGTGTGTGTACATGTGTGCGTCTGGCTGCTCTAGCTCTTGCTGACAGGGTAATTGACCTGTTCAGTGTTGCATATGGACCTACTGTGATGCATGAGATTCCGCTGAAATTCTTACTTTCACATGAGATTCGTGTCTCTGTTCCATTGGTCTTTATTTCCGAATACATAAAAAAGACAAGGTCATCCCCATTGACATTCAGTGACACCTCAATGAAATATTTCCAGCACAGGTGATAAAAGCTGCACTTTTTGATTAGTCTCTTGGAAGGTAAAATAGCTATCTCACTCATCTCAGGTATTTGATGGATGCCGAATCACAGACTGCATTGTGAGCTGCCACTGTTTGGCACAATGCGGTGAAGCTCTTCAACACAACACGAGGGGCTCTATTCAATCCGTAGGACTGAAGATCAGCTATATAGCAAGATTGACAATTAAAGGCAATGCTCCCGTGGTGGCGGAGACGCTTTCACGGTAAATGCTGCATATGTCGGCTCAATCAGCAATGACCTTTAAATGTGAACAGTGCTGGAATGCAGATATTCTGCGCTACGGATTGAATTGAGCCCTGGTGCTGAAAGACAATCTTATTGATTTGAATGGATTCATTCCTTAAAAGTGACTCGAAAAATAAAATAAGAAGACAGCCGCTTTGTGAAACCATTATGCAATTCATTTTTATTGCCAAGTTGATTTTGAGTATAGAAACAAACAAAAAACATAAAATTCTCACAATGGCTTAAAACAAATAAAAGCCTTATCAAACATGATTTATTAAGACACAATTGTAATGTACACAAAACAATGACCTATAAAACATTTAGACATGCAATAAATACATTCATTTCACTAAAGCAAAATAAGAACAATATTGACCATGTAAAGTAGAAAAATACTGTTAGTTTTTTTGTGTATTGCTTTCTATTTAAAACCTTGGTTTATATTGTCAAGAAAGCGCTTGAAAAAATGTTTATATTTGAAATTAATAAAATAAAAAAATACTTGTGTGCTTGTTTGGTAAATAAAGTTCCATTATCTCCCTGGAGACAGAATAATATCTGATGTCAATTGGTTGTTTTACTGTAAGTTCAGTGCTTCAGTCTTCCCCTTTCTCTGTCTATCCCTATTCAGTCTACATACCTGCTGAACTCTCCTACTCTGTCTATCCCTATTCAATCTACATACCTGCTGAACTTTCCTACTCTGTCTATCCCTATTCAGTCTACATACCTGCTGAACTTTTCCTACTCTGTCTATCCCTATTCAGTCTACATACCTGCTGAACTCTCCTACTCTGTCTATCCCTATTCAGTCTACATACCTGCTGAATTTCCTACTCTGTCTATCCCTATTCAGTCTACATACCTGCTGAACTCTCCTACTCTGTCTATCCCTATTCAGTCTACATACCTGCTGAACTTTCCTACTCTGTCTATCCCTATTCAGTCTACATACCTGCTGAAATTTCCTACTCTGTCTATCCCTATTCAGTCTACATACCTGCTGAACTTTTCCTACTCTGTCTATCCCTATTCAGTCTACATACCTGCTGAACTTTTCCTACTCTGTCTATCCCTATTCAGTCTACATACCTGCTGAACTTTTCCTACTCTGTCTATCCCTATTCAGTCTACATACCTGCTGAACTTTCCTACTCTGTCTATCCCTATTCAGTCTACATACCTGCTGAACTTTCCTACTCTGCAACCACAAATTCAAATTCTACTTCCACCTCAATCCCCCCAGTAATCTTTATCAGATGATGGACAAAATCCACCATTTCTATATGGGATCAAATTGGTTGTGTGAGTGAGTTTAATGTAAATGGGCAGTGTGTTTAGGAGTGTGTGGAGCCTCGGCTCTGTGACATTCTGGCAGGCGTCTCAGTGTGTGTTCAGTTCAGGCCGTCAGTAACATTGCCTTTGCTTTAGTAATGACTTTTTCTACAAGAACTGACACTCCAAATGGAGCAGGGAAGCCTAATTAAATCTGACCTAATCTGGAACAGCCAGTCATGAACAGTGACAGGGCAGTCTGCCATCCAGCTGTGTGTTTGTTCGTGTGTCTGCGTTTTGTTTGTGTCTGTGTGTATTTGTGTACTCATACATGACTATTAGACCCCAGATTAGATCCGAAACTGAACTGCTATTTTCACCAAAATAGTTGTTTTCCTGTTAAGTTGTTTGTTGTTTCAGTCAATTCACTTTAGGAGAAGTACCGTAAATGAATCATATTAATAGAGTCAAGCCTTGAGAAACGGCAATATGATATTCTAGATTACACGGTGTATTCGTACTCTTGTCTTGTCTGTTGATCAGGTCTGCGGTCTGACTATTTCACTGCCCGGTGGAGACAGAACGCTCCAAGCAAAACACACTGAAGAAGACATGGGGCAGCCACCAGCCACAACTCCCTCCTCTGCTTCAACAAAGACTGTCTGTCTCTGTCATGTGGAGACTGGGTGATGATTTGAAGGCCTGGTAAGAAGACACCAATGCTGAGGGCACCCAGACTGAGACGCCAACATGAAAACCTGACGATGCAGCAGTTCACCACCACTCAGTTTTTTCTATGTTGTTTACTTAAGCTATGACTGGTACTTCAACTCTCTCATTCTTTCTCTCCAGTTCTTTCTCTCCCTCTCCATCTCAGCACATGACTTGGCTGGTGGAGCTGTGGTCTGTGGCTCAATTGTGCAATTTCATCCACTCATGTTTACTTTACTGGCATCTTTCTTAGCATATTTCCCTCTGAACATTTCTCGTCTTATCCTGCGTTTCCTCAATAATGATGCTCTCTGTCTCTTATATTCCTTTGAAAAATACTTCTGGGCTTGAAAAGCAAGCACATAATAACGTCGTCAAATTTTGAAGTTCATTTTGGAACTTGATCAGGGAGTTAAGAAAAATAAAGTAGTTGTTCGCATAAACATTTAGACAACTGTCTTCTTCAGCAGGAAAAACAACTGGAAGCAACTTGATCATGGGAGAGAGGAGGCGTAGGGAATAAGGAGTAGAGGAGGAGGGTTGGTGGCGTGGGCTAGTGGTTTGTGCTGAGTGTCAAGAAGAGAGCGGGAGACAGACGGAGGTGAGAGCAGTGCTTTGAGGTAACGAAGGAAGAAAAAGTGGGAGATCAGTGGTTGGATCGGGGAGAGAGGAAAAGGAGGACAAGGAGGAAGCAACATGCGAGAGGAAAGGCGATTGAGGAGGGTTTTAGGGGGTCACGAGGGTAATAAAAATTATAATTCAATGAATTTTCCAGAAAAGTGCAGTTTGGGGGAATAAATGGAGGAAAGCAGCTGCTTGTAATAAAGGCCAATGAAAGTGTCAAGTCTCTCCATCCCTTCTAATTCAACCCGGTCCACTGTGGGAACCAGTGGAGGCTCCTCAGAGAAGGAAGGGGAAGACCATCCTCCTCAGTGAATTTCATAAAAATGGTAAAACATTTAAAAAGTTATCCTTTTTAGATAACACTATACAAAATATATTCACGTCACCAAATAATTGATTCAAACACTTTTTTTGCAATGAAGGTCTACAGTAGCCTCAACAGCACTCTGTAGGGTAGCACCATGGTGTAGCCAGAGAACAGCTAGCTTCTGTCCTCCTCTGGGAACATTGACTTCAATACAAAACCTAGGAGGCTCATGGTGCTCACCCCCTTCCATAGACTTAAGACAGTAATTATGACACCTTCCAGAGGATGTCCTCCAACCTATCAGAGCTCTTGCTGCATGAACATACATGTTGTCCACACAATCAAGGCATCAGATAATTAATCTAGTACTGAAAGCATAAGCTACAGCTAGTTAACACTGCAGTGCATACAATGTGGTGAGATAGAGAATTTGTAATGTTTTTCAGGCTCACTTACTTAGCTAGCAAATGCAGCTAGCTAGTTTAGCCTATTCAAACAACCTGCTCAAACAGAGGGATGCTATGTTGGCTAGCTGCCTATGACTATCCAACACAACACTGGAACTCTTCCCATTCAAGGTAAGCTTTTGGTTTTACTAATTTATTGCACCTACATTGTAAACTTTCATTCATAGGCTGGGTTGTAGCAACCTCATGATGGGTATAGGGAACATTTGATTATCATGTAGTAGCCTAAACCTATCACATTACATTGAACTGGGTGAATGGAATCTGAATGACAGTGATCCAATATGCTGCAATAGAAATAAGGCCATGCTCAAACATTTTTTGTTGTTGTTAATAGACCAATAAGAAAGAGAATTCCAAACCTCTCTGCCAATAACAGCTAGTTTTCAATTTTCCCCTCCCTACTCAGATCACTCCCAGACAGACTTGCTTGAGAAATTGCTCTTAGCTAAGAAGCAATTTTTTGGGATCATTTTGATTGAAACAATCAAAGTAAGGTACTTAATTAGTACCCAGAAAGGATGTAATATTTAAATAAAAACAGCTTCATTAGACCTTTAATTTGTTAAGAGTTTTCAGATTTTTTTTAAAAATAAATAAAAGGAAGGAAGAAGGGAAAAAGATAGGGAGGCTCTTAATGTTTTCTGAATGGCGTGGTTTAGAACTAAGATCAGTCTTTCATATTTAAACAATGGGCTTATGTCCACCCTGCTGAGCTCTCCATGCTCCTCTCCCTCCCAATCTTCATCTGTGTCTCTATCGGTCTGCAAGCAGATACACACTGCACATCCTGCTCAACGTTAAGGCCCAGCCAACAGTTCACTTCCTGCTCCTTCACTCCTCTGCTCTCCTTCACACCAGAACTATTCCCAGAGCATACATTAACAGCCATTCATATACTCAAATAGCATGTGGACACAAACAGACAAACCAACACTTCCCCCTTTAAACTAACTCACGCACACACACGCGCGCACACACACACACACACACACACACACACACACACACACACACACACACACACACACACACACACACACACACACACTGCCCCCCTATATGTAATTTCAGAACAGTATCGCTGGACATTATCTGCCGCTCTCTTCCTGTACAGATTTGGAGTGTCAGTGGAAACTATTTCATTCTTGTTTTAACGGTGCGAGAAAAGGAAACGGGAGATAAACTTTCAGTGAGAGTGAACTAATGAATGAGAGACAGAACGAGCAAGAGAGATTTATATTCCCACCATTGACAACTTCAAATGGGCTGTTCCCTCTCATCTATGGGGCTTCACATGTCTGTGGTCCAACCTCATGCTGCCATGATAAATCGAAGATTGATATTGTCCACTGCCCCTGTCAATTCACAATTCACAGTCATTTAAACTAGTTTCTTATGCTATAACAAAACAGCTGTGCCCATACAGTTTCCATGTAGACTATTTTTCTAAATTAACATTGGAGCCAAGTGTGGATTTTTGTGTTTCACGTAGGCTGCTGGGAACCGCTGCATGTCCTGCAGTCCAAAACAAGCTGGCTTAAAGTGTGTTTGTGTATAAATACACACCGCCTTATTCATCATCAGCTCACAAAGCCTCCTCCAGAGAAATGGGTCAAACAACTTGAGGCTATAGCTTTCATCCACTCAGAGCCCAGCCACTGTTTATCTGTTTAGGGAAATACTGAGAAATACATCACTCCTGGTGTGCAACCAAACACGTCACTAAACATTAAGGCTTCGGGTGAAAATAAAGAGACCTAATTCACATAGACAGTATATATGTTTCTTTGGAACCAGAGGTATTACCTTATGTCTTGCCTTACAAGCCCTATCAACATTTACATTTGTATATTCTGTTGAATTAAAGTTAACACGTTTGTTTCCAAAGGTAAGAGAAAATCACCAGCTTGACTTTTCCTTATTAAGATAACGTCATTGGTCAAACCCCTACAAACCCTCTATTAGGACAGTAAAAAGGAACATATACACAGCATATTAAAATAAGAGGAAAATGTTAATATCACATGTTCTCAACAAAATTGTAAGACAAGTAAAACATCTCATAAGCATGAAATAACCACAGGTTTAACACAGGACTATTGTCCCCTCAAAAGAAAAAATGAAAATGTATGTAAATGTCTGTGTGTCTCTGTCTGCATGTACGTAAGTGTGTACGTGTGTACGTGTGTGTTGTTTGGTTGCTGTGTAGCTAAAGCGTCGCGTCCCCATGCTGGGTTCAGTCCTGAGGTAAGCACCAGTTTCACTTTGCTTTGGTTCAAAATCAAGAAAGAAAATATGTGACAGAAATACAACACCTTGATATGCTCATTATGCTACAGAATAAAACCCTTCAATTAATGTTGTACATTAATACAATCCCACAAGAGTAGGGACTATTGTCTCAGTCTCCAAGCTAAGGTTTTAAGATTCACTAAGTCTCTCACAGTGCATTCATGGCTTTAGTCTTCACATTCACCTACTGAGGTTGGCATTGGCACTATAGTGGTCAACAAACTCCAATCGGACATAAGGTCCGACAACATAGACAAATAATAAGCCAGCATGCTCTTTGGAATAAACATTCTAAAACATTTAACAACAAAACAATAAGTGCCTTCAACCCCAAACCCATAAGTGCTCATCAGTTGATAGAGACGTGCCACTACACTGTACTGTGCCATGTTTGATAGCCTAAGCAGGGAGACAGGGAAGGGCAGATGTAGGACTCGGCTCGGCCGTGCTTGGGTGTCTTGTTATGGTGTGGATCAGAGGGGCTGGATGGCAGGCATGAAATGGGCCGTCAGGCCGACAGACAGTGTGAATTGTCAGGGAGAATGTGAGATTTCACAGGGATTACTGGAAGACTGGGAGGCCAGCAGCTGGGCTGTGCTGTTCACCCACACAGACAGCGCGGCCTGCCGCCGCACCACGAGCAGAGCACTGTCAGAGGCAGCTAGCGCCCAGCTCTCATGTTCACAACGTCGTCACATTAGCAGCTCCCAGTCCCTGTGTGTGTGTGAACGTGTGTGTATTAAGGCAGCAGCGGAACAGTCACTTTGGCCTGTCAATGATAGCACAGCCCTCTGTCAGAGTTGAGACTACTATGGGTCAAAAGGATTCAACGTGGTTAGTACTATTTATGCTCAGATTGGGACAATTGGCAGTGCTGATGAATCATCTGTGTTAGAGCAATTGCTGCTATTGATAGAGACTGATTAGGAGTAATTGACTCAAGCCTCTCAGCACTGACTTGGATGGCCTCTCTGTGCTCTCCTCTGGTGAGTTGAATAGCTGTACCCACCATTGTAAATTCACTGAACAAAAATAGAAACCCAAAATGCAAAGTGTTGGTCCCATGTTTCATGACCTGAAATAAAAATCCTAGATATTTTCCAAAAAGTTCATTTTGCTCAAATGTTGTGCACAAATGTGTTTACATCCCTGTCAGTTTTACAAGGTAATCCATCCAGCTGACAGGTGGCGTATCAAGAAGCTGATTAAACAGAATGATCAGTACACAGGTGCACCTTGTGCTGGGGACAATAAAAGGCCACTTCAAAATGTGTAGTTTTGTGACACAACACAAAGCCACAGATGTCTCATGTTGAGGGAGCGTGCAATTGGCAGGCTGACTGCAGGAATGCCCAACATAGCTGCCAGAATGTTAATTTCTCTACCAAACTGCCGCCAATGTTGTTTTAGAGAATTTGGCAGTAAGTCCAACTAGCCTTACAACCGCAGACCACGTATAACCACACCAGCCCAGGACCTCAACATCCGGCTTCTTCACCTGCGGGATCATCTGAGGGGAAAAACTAATTCTGATTGGCTGGGCCTAGCTCCCCAGTGGGTGGGCCTATGCCCTCCAAGGACCACCCATGGCTGCACCCCTGCCCAGTCATGTGAAATCCATAGATTTGGGTCTAATGAATTTATTTCAAGTGACTGATTTCCTTGTATGAACTGTAACTCAGTAAAATCTTTGAAATTGGTGCATGTTGCGTTTATATGTTTGTTCAGTATATTACACAACGTCACAGGCAACACCCATTCTTAGTCTACACTCCACACCACTGGATGTTAAAGCCATGGAGAAGGATTGGCGTGTCATCAGTTGGGTATGCACCATGATGCGTCCCAGTTGTGAGATCACAGGGTTGTGCTACTCGCTACTTTTCAATAACAATTTGAAGGCACTTGGATGCAAGTCAAAATATGATTGGAAAAATACGAATAAAGAGAGGTTATGGGTTCAAAGGGTTATGGCACTGAGTGTACAAGTCATTAAGCTACTATTACTGTCACTTAATATCAGTCTCTCTGTACACAACATCATGATCAGAGTACATAACAACGGTAGAAAAACAAAGCACAGATAACTTTACCTAAATGGTGGAGCGAATGCTGTTTTCAGTTAGTCCCTCCCTCGTGACTAGAACAGCTGGAGCATGGCGTAAAACTGGATAGGGAGATAGAGAGAAAATCCAGTACCCCAAAAAACTAAATTAAGAAAAAGTGTTCCAATCAATTGCAAATCCCAAAGCTTTGGCTTTTTCTTTTGTCCAACGGTCCTTTCAGTTCTGGACAGGAGCCCTGAATCTTGTCCATATGTGCTTTTTTCCCATTTTATGTACAATTACAATAGTAGTAGTACAAAAGTACATTTAGTACACAGGTGTAGGGTCAGATTACAACACTTTCTGGCAACAGTTTATTTGGTTTTTCATTATGTACAAAAAACAAAAAAAAATTGATCTTTGGTTCTCAATTTGTTTTTGGCTCGGTGGTTTGCGTATACATAAATACTACACTGTTTTGAGTGGGTATTCCTTGGTCAAAATATAATAGAAATAGCACGTTTCTCATTCTAGGAAGGTCTTTAAAATGCATATAATGCAAACTTAGGAAAGAAAGGCACTTATAAGAGTCTACACAGTTTGTGGGCATTCTTTAGGCCAAGTATTGGCCTTAGTCTGAGGTGCAGATACTGATGGAGTTGAGGTGAATGACATTAGAATACTGTAAGTTAAGTTGTGTGCCCACAGGATTGTGTGGTAGCCAAGGCCTTGCTGGGGGTGACTGGTCAGAGGGTTTTAGCTGGGGGAGTAGCGTTCAATGGTACGAGAGTGAAAGTCAGAGAGGGACCCTGGGGGAGGGGGCAGGGCCTGGACCCCCAGGACATCCATCTTATCATGGTGGCTGAGGCGCAGGTGTTCGGCTGCCAGCTTGGACAACGGGAACAGGCTCTCAATGGCATGCTCTGCCAGCAGCTCAGAGGCCTTCTCCTGCTTCAGCCCCAGGTGCTCTGCTGCGTATTTACTCAGGGGGTAGATCCCCTCCGAAAAGTCCAGCTTCAGCTTTCCGTCGGCCGTCAGAGCCCCTCCGCCCCCCCCACTGCTGTGCATCTTCATGTGGCTGATGAGGTTGCGCTGCTGGGCAAACTTGCCCCCGCACACCTGACACTCATATGGCTTCTCCCCGGAGTGGATGCGCATGTGCTCTGTGAGGCGGTACTGGCGGGTGAAGCGCATGCCGCAGTGGTCGCATGCAAAGGGCTTGAGTCCCAGGTGGCTGCGCATGTGGCGGGTCATGGTGCCGCGCTGGGTGAACTTCTTGCCACAGATGCTGCAGGGGTAGGGCCTTGTGAGCCAGTGGGTCTTCTCGTGCTGGCGCAGCGTGGCCGGGTCCTTGTAGGACTTCTCACAGGAGTTACAGCGATAGGGTCTGATGATCTCCCCCAGGACCCCAGGCGTCAGGCTCTGGCTGGACTTCCCCTCCAGGCTGTTCAGGCTGCCGTTACCATTGCTGTTGCTACTGTTGTTTTTGGGGTTGCTGCTGCCCATCTCCCCTCCAGAGTACAGCTCCTCCTCTGTGTGGGTCTCCACGTGGGCGTTGAGCTGCTCAGAGTTGGGGAAGCCCTTGTCACAGGGGATGCACACGTACAGGTTGTCCCCAAAGCTCTCAGGCTCGTAGGGTAGGTGGAACCTCCCCATGGGCCCTGTGGGTGATGGTCGACCCTCACTACTGCCTGTCCCCTCACTGCCTGAGCCACTCTTCTCCTCCTCCCCATCACAGCCCACCCTACGGTAGCGATCATCGCTCTCCTCCCCTGCTTTGTGATGGTGGTTGTGATGCTGGTGGTTTTGGTCTCCGTTTCCACCCCGTTCCTCGTCATCCTCGTCATCCTCTTCATCCTCAGCTGTGTATGACAGTGGCTCATGCTTCACCCAGCGGTAGATGTTGCCCACCTCCCTGCTGGGCTCTCCAGCCTCTGTGGGGGTGTCGGGGCTGGGGGGGCAGGGGTAGTGGTCTGGACCTTGGGAGCTGGAGCGGTGGAGGTGGGGCCCCAGGGGCTTATTAAGGTGGGGGTAAGAAAGAGGTGGGAGAGACCCAGCCTGATCAGCTGTCTCCATCTTCTCTGTGGGGTAGGCCCCGCCATTGTTCCCCAGCATTGGGCTGGTGCGGCCGCTCAGCCCCCCCTCCCGCTCCTCATCGTGGTGGGGCAGGGCGTGGGCCAGGTGGGGGTGGGAGGGAGTGTTCTGGGACTGGGAGTTGGGGCTCTTCTTGGAGAGGTCCAGGCCATAGATGGGGGAGCAGTTCCTGTCAGAGTGAGCTGGGCGCAGGCTGGGCTGGGCAGGCAGGGCTGAGGGTGTGGAGGGGAACACCTGAGGGCCCTGAGAGGAGGTGGGGGCATACAACTCCCCTGCATGGGTGGCATGGGGGTGGGGTGGCAGCTCCTCTAGTGGTGGGGCGCGGGGCGTGTGGGTGTTCACAACTCCCCCTGGGTAGCAGGACTGAATAACAGGGGTGGACACCCGATACCTGCCCCCTCCCCCTAAACCCAAACTATTGGGGCCCATCTTCCCATAGGGCAGAAAGGCAGGAGTGGGGCGGAGAGGGTACTTCCCATTTCTCCTCATCTTCTTCTTACACAGTGCCACTAAGTCCAGCAGCTGCAGATAGCTAGCTGCAGCCAGCACGGCCCCCAGGTTGGGCTCTGTTGGGGAGCTGGGGTCTCCCTCCGTCAGACGGCCCGTGTAGATGTAGTCTAGAATGACCCGGAACACCCCGGGACTCACCATCTCGTGGTCTAGGTTGATGAGGTTGTCATGGACGACCAGGGACTTCAGGTAGAGGCTGCTGGCGGCCAGAATATTCTTATGGGCTCGGAACAACGCGTTCTGCACCACGATGATGACATCACACAGGAAGCCCTTGGTGCGCTGGGTGTTGAGTTGCAGGAGGAGGTGTCTAGCATGACTTGGGACTTCCATGGCATGGAGCATCGTCGTCAGACCGCCACCTAAAACAGCAGATATCTGTAAACGTCAGCGTCATGCAGTGCCAGTCAATATCTACTGTATATAGTTCCTATATTTCCTAATATGCTTGCATGATATTGTGACACATTCCCCAATTACCTTTTGTCTTCTTTTTATCTCTTTAAGTGAGACATTTAAAAACGAAGCACAGTGCTGACAAGGGTCTGATTTGGCATCCGTATACTAGAAATAAATAAAGTGAACTCAAATCTACATCTTCAAATTGAATTTAAAGCAGTCAATTCAGGAAGTAAACTTAAAAAACAATTTGAAATTAAAAAATTTAAAAACAGGATGCATTTTCAATAACTTCCCAATTAACTGAGGAGCATAAACGATTTATTTTTTTAATACATTTTTGAATTTTAAAATTAAAATCACTTCCAAATTTGACTGCCTTTAATTTGAATTGACCCCAACCCTGCTATTAGCTGAACTCTGCCACTGTATCCCATTACTTTACTTGGTTTTGATGAATCATAATGATTCCATGTAAGGAAAAATGAACAGATAGGCTCCAGATTTACAGTAAAGGCAGCACACATAGGAGTTACTCTATAAAAGTGAGCTATTGCTGTAAGCGAGCAGCTGTTGACGTGGTTTTGTCATTATCAGAAACTGAAGTGTACACATTCACTTCCTAAACTGAAGTGTACACATTCACTTCCTAAACTGAAGTGTACACATTCACTTCCTAAACTGAAGTGTACACATTCACTTCCTAAACTGAAGTGTACACATTCACTTCCTAAACTGAAGTGTACACATTCACTTCCTAAACTGAAGTGTACACATTCACTTCCTAAACTGAAGTGTACACATTCACTTCCTAAACTGAAGTGTACACATTCACTTCCTAAACTGAAGTGTACACATTCACTTCCTAAACTGAAATGTACACATTCACTTCCTAAACTGAAGTGTACACATTCACTTCCTAAACTGAAGTGTACACATTCACTTCCTAAACTGAAGTGTACACATTCACTTCCTAAACTGAAGTGTACACATTCACTTCCTAAACTGAAGTGTGCACATTCACTTCCTAAACTGAAATGCTGAGAGTGAGAAAAATAAAGATACAGATATGGATATGTTTTCGTGTTGCCGGCTTCCATAAGAAATGTTCCAGAGGTGGTGCGTGCAGTGTTTTAAACAAAGCGGAGTGAACATTTTGCAAGTATGATGAACAGCAGGTATACTGTAAACCTGTGGAGGCAGAGGACGAGTCCAAAAAAAGATGTGTCTTTGAGCTCCCATTCGGCCCAGTCATATAAGGAACTCTGATCACACAGGATGTAAATCAAGACATTTTAAAGCTCCAAAGCTTTAACTTCAGATTAACTCTGGAATTGTAATGGACACAAATGCTTCACACACACACACAAAGTTGTGTATTGTTGTACTAAGGCTTAAGTAAACATTATTAACTGAACAAATTTAGCAGGATGTATTGTTCAAACATTGGAGTCTGAGGATACTTTACTGATGAGATGAAACAGTTTGGAACTGTCCCTAAGGGCTTGGTCTCACTGATGGGAAGCAAGAAACTGAATAAATATGTCCGACCGTGGTCTTCCTGACATAAGTTCATCCTCTTATTGTTTATTTCATTGACTATAAGCCCCCAGTCAGAGGGACTGATGCATGAGATTGAAAGTGGACATTTAATTACCGACTGAGGCCTCCTTAAGACACTATTCTGCCCACATGGAGGCCCTGCAAGCCCACTGCACAACACACATAAACATACCAAGGGATCCATCTAAAGAAAGGCAGTATATGTGGTTCTTATACAGAGTTGTATATCCTGGCTGTCCCATAGCCTTCCATTCCTATTGTTTAAAGACACACCTCAGTCTTAATGAGTTTGCGGTGTAGTTGAGGTGATATGTTTAGAATTACCCAAAAGGAACGTAGCAATTTAAAAAATGGTGTCGTTTTGGTGTAATAATAATAATAACCTAACCATTTACAGGTTGCCACTACTGCTCTCTTAAACGCTGCTGTCTTTCATTTTTCCCAGGTCGTATTTTGCTAGAAATTCCACGATATGAGGAGCAAATCCAAAAAAAAGGAAGGTAATTCAATATGCCTCAGATGAGAATTGATATTCAAAGCGATGGGTAAGTTATACATTAACATCGTGAAGGCTTTCAGTTATATATCTAGGCACTGTGCTACTAGATTGGTGCGTTGTGCGCAAGGCGCAGCCCTCATAGGCTTTTACGCATGAGGTTTGGACAGGCACCATACACCTTTCTTCTGTCACAACACGCTATACACGGCCTGAGAGAATAAAAAGGCGGCATGAAACAGAGCGCTATGCTACTGTCCCCTTTATGCGCGTCGAGAAACATGCCACCACCTTATGGGACGCCAGCCTTCAATTATAAAGAGGGTTAAATGTTTCAATGGTAGAGGGAAAAATATAGCAGGCATATTTATAAGTTATGATTTCATTTTTTAGATTCTGGAAAAACTGTCACATTCACTTGTGCATATCATCTGTCTAACGAGTAGCAAGAGAGTGGGCTTGCGTGTATGGCACAATAATGCTATACTTTGTTTGGGCTCGTTTCCGTTTGTTTGATTGCTATCGTTATCATGTCACACAAGTATACACAGGAACACGCACGTGCACACACACGAGCGCTTGTAGCATATGTGTAACGGCAGGTTTGCCATTTTTAGCGTCGTTTGGATATATGAATAACAAAAATAATATTAACACATTTAACACGTTCAGTGAAAATAAAACGAATTCAAATTATTAGCATGATCATCCAGTTAGAATGAACGAATGAACTGTCTGTCATATCTGTAGAATTTGTAGAATATGCACATGTTTTTTTCTCTCAAGACGTCGAGTAAAAGATAGGAAAGTAGTGACCAAAATAAATCATGTAGGCCTATTAAAAACCTTAGTCATGCATTAAGAGTTACTGTACCCCTTGTCGGCCTATCAAAAGACAGCTCTCTAATCCACTAAACCAATCAAACGGTCGGTCTCTCTCTCTCTCTCTCTCTCTCTCTCTCTCTCTCTCTCTCTCTCTCTCTCTCTCTCTCTCTCTCTCTCTCTCTCTCTCTCTCTCTCTCTCTCTCTCTCTCTCTCTCTCTCTCTCTCTCTCTCTCTCTCTCTCTCTCTCTCTCTCTCTCTCTCTCTCTCTCTCTCTCTCTCTCTCTCTCTCTCTCTCTCTCTCTCTCTCTCTCTCTCTCTCTCTCTCTCTCTCTCTCTCTCTCTCTCTCTCTCTCTCTCTCTCTCTCTCAAAATAATGTGAACCATTTATCATCACAAAAGTGGTTCGAGGTGAATGCTATATTTGGTATAAGGGTGACTTTGAAAACCGCACTTGAGTCGTCTTTGGGACAGTTTGGTATCCATGATACCTGTGTTGTGTCTGCGTTGTCACTGCTCTGGTTTGGGGTTGAGGCTGAGTTTAGGCTGAGGTGTTCTACTCAGTGAAGAACACCCTCCACACTTCCCATCCACACATTCTGCCTGCCTGAATTTCAGAGAACGACTTTGTATGCATATAGGTTTACATGTTAATCAGTGTAGTATTTTTTCGTTTGAGAATGTTCTATTTAAGGCACTTAATAATTCATGAACGTTGCAAAGGAAACATACTTATTGATAGCAAATTAAATGTTAATTTTGTTTTATTTATGCTTTATTTAGTCTATTCTAAATTAATGTATTTAGAGGTTTCGACTAACAACGAATATTTGGAGAAATAGTTAAACTGTTTGTTTTCATGCTGTGAAATAGTATATATCATTGCTGTTCACATTGCTGTCAAACCACAAGGAAAAAACAGTGAGCTCTAAAGCCTTACGCCTTTTTGTGAATGGGATGTATAAACGCAGTAGAGCATGAAACCTTATTTAATGACAACTACAATTGAGGCTTTGAAAGTAGCCTAAGGAGTGGGTGTCCTGCGCTTAGCCTAAGCAGTGCAGGGAGACGTCTCGAATTTTCGATAAGGCCAGAGACATTTGCTTTTCACACTACCTCTATAGTCAGAAGGCTAGAAAAGTGAGTAGTTTTAGACACCCGTCAAAATGAGGCTGCCACCTTATCAACGCAACCTTGCCTTTACCTTTGTTATGATTTTGATTCGCTATGTCGTTGACTTTCTTATCAGGGACATTTCAAATGCTGAAACTCGCGATCTGCGCGCCTCATCTCTCTGGAATAGAGACCCCCAGACTTCCATTCATAATCCCGACGGGAGACAAGTGCACACGATCTCCTTTATTAAAGTGGCCTCCTAAAAAATAACTCACAGGCTATAGGTTTTACATTTTTTATTTGTTTTAAAATATGTTCTGGCTGTTAGTTTCCTTGTCACCACTAGCTTGCATGAGATAGGCCAACAAATCTTATTTTTAAAAATGTGCCTCCTTTTTTAAAAGGTATTTTGCCTGCAGTAAAGTTTGTAAAGTTGTAAAAGACGAGTCTAGTTTTGTGCAACCATGTCTTAATTAATTAAATCAATAGACTTAATTGAATACACACCGAGATGGGAAGTAGGCCTACAATCTCAAAATTGCCCTTTTAACAAAATAGACTCGCCTACTTCTGAGTCCTGTTAACTTCTTCAGAAAATGTAATTATATTCATACTCAATGCGTTCATTAGGCTATAGATAAAATAAAAACATCTTATTAAATACATCGTTTATCAAGAAATGGACAATTTGAGAAGTCATTTGTTATTCAGGCTTATAGGCTATTTTCTTTAAAGATAGGATACAACAACAAAACGACATGATATACATGATTTAGGTATCTTAAATTTCGCATTAGACAAATCACGAGACTTCAACGCGCATAAAACCATCCCTGACTTCTATATAGTGCGTCACCCGTCGTTATCTCAGTATGATAATCATGAGTCTACATTAAATAATCTCCGCAAATATTGTACAAACGGAAATTCAAGCAGCCCTACACTTAATTGAAATAGCAGTAAATTAGTGATAGCCTTTGACATCTGCCTATACGTGCGTAATGTGTTGTCAATATTTTTGTGATTAATGTTTTGATAAACGACATCACTTAAATGTTGACATAGCAAAGTGCAGAGGGGTTGGGAGAGGAACAGAACAGGAACAGATAAAGCCGTCATCCTCTGGCTAAAATCGAATCAACTCCATGTGAAGCACCATGAACCCTTCATTAGTCCGATGTTAGGCGAGCTGTGACCTATAGCTGCACTGTGGTGGAGGGGGGTGAACGCTGCACCGAGACCCACTGCATCAATTTACTACCACTGACTGACTGAGGATGAGGCATCATGCTGAACAACCAGAGACTGAACTACACCATCTGATGACAATAGGTGACATATAGGTTAGGCCTACTTAACAGCAAATAATCCAATATAAATCTTACCTTGTTATAGTTTATATAGAATTTAGTCCAGTGATACATTTAACATGATACAATTGTGTAGGCTATTCGTAGTTCGTTGGAGCTGAGAATTTTTGAATCAAACAAAAGGCTGCTCACATAAGCAACCATGTCTTGTTACAAATAAACATCTATTAAACTAATGGGTTCCATCGCAAAATTAGGAAAACATGACAATGATTTTAAAAGTTCCTCATTTGCATTCAAAATACACAAACATGAACCAAACACTGAACCCGCGATAAACCCCCTATGTTCACATTACAATCGCTAAAAGGTGAAATATTGTCAATATTTGGTCTCAATAATTTTGCCTGTTCTGTAACCGTAGTGGTCTTTAAAAAGCTGGTATTGAAACGTTACCTGGATGCCCGATCTCTTCTGCCATCCGATCTAAGTCTCCCTTAATGATCATCTCAGCAGTCTTTTGGAGTAATTTCTGACGTTTCAACTTTGAACTGCCAGCCTCCAAAAACCATGCCAGTTTTCCAAGCACGACTGCCAAAACTTTTTATTATTAATTGCTATGAATTTCTTGTTACTCTCTCCGTCCTCCCTCCCTCCCTCTCTCTCTCTCTCTCGCTCGCTCTCTGTGTGTCCTCCTTCCCTCGCTCTATCTGCCCCTCCCCTCTCTTTCTCACCCCCTCCTTCAAAAAAATACGTGCTTAGTCCAGCATCAGTTTCCTCCTGTTTTATTTTAGTAATTTCCTCGGCTATTTTTTGTGTCGAGGCTATAACGCGCAATAATGGAGCCTCTATGCGCCGTAAGTGTTTTAGCACCCCGTGTGATGTCAGTCTATAATAAAACTCAATGTTAAAATCGAGGGCAGGAACTTCATTCAACTGACCCCAATTTGAACTTCACAACACATCGCGACTTCGTCTTAAAGAGACAGGCCTTTATTGTATATCCCACAACAGCTTCGCACTGAACTGAAGTTTGGAGACATATGATACCCGTAAAAAAATGCTTATTGTCAACAATTCGACCATGGGGAAAAAGCCTACACACCGATAATGATGGATGGTTTATTCATATACCATTTGACTGAAACTGGTCTTTAACACACCCTTTTAGCCTCTCAGTGGAGGCTGCTGAGGGGAGTACAGCTCATAATAATGGCTAAAATGAAGTCAATGGAGTGGAATCAACCACATGGAGACCATGTCTTTGATGTGTTTAATGCCATTCCATTGACTCTATTCCATCCATTATTATGAGCCATCCTCCCCCCAGCAGCCTCCACTGGATAGTTTAAATGTGCTGTTGATATTGTGTACTAGTCCTAGTGGGTAAACCGTTGATAGCCTATACGGATGTGACATTCTACAGTCCAACCCCCATTGGCTAACTTAGAGTCACTTCATCGTTAGAGTTTGGTGTCTACTGATTGTAGCATAATGTCTAATGAGTCTCACCTGCTCAGGTAAAGACAAGCAGACAAGAGCTGACAGTAGACTGCCACGGCCCATATCCTGCGACACTCGGAGCACTGACAGTAGACTGCCACGGCCCATATCCTGCGACACTCGGAGCACTGACAGTAGACTGCCACGGCCCATATCCTGCGACACTCGGAGCACTGACAGTAGACTGCCACGGCCCATATCCTGCGACACTCGGAGCACTGACAGTAGACTGCCACGGCCCATATCCTGCGACACTCGGAGCACTGACAGTAGACTGCCACAGCCCATATCCTGCGACACTCGGAGCACTGACAGTAGAATGCCACGGCCCATATCCTGCGACACTCGGAGCACTGACAGTAGAATGCCACGGCCCATATCTTGCGACACTCGGAGCACTGACAGTAGACTGCCACGGCCCATATCCTGCGACACTCGGAGCACTGACAGTAGACTGCCACGGCCCATATCCTGCGACACTCGGAGCACTGACAGTAGACTGCCACGGCCCATATCCTGCGACACTCGGAGCACTGACAGTAGACTGCCACGGCCCATATCCTGCGACACTCGGAGCACTGACAGTAGACTGCCACGGCCCATATCCTGCGACACTCGGAGCACTGACAGTAGACTGCCACGGCCCATATCCTGCGACACTCGGAGCACTGACAGTAGACTGCCACGGCCCATATCCTGCGACACTCGGAGCACTGACAGTAGACTGCCACGGCCCATATCCTGCGACACTCGGAGCACTGACAGTAGACTGCCACGGCCCATATCCTGCGACACTTGGAGCACTGACAGTAGACTGCCACGGCCCATATCCTGCGACACTCAGAGTACTGACAGAGGTTGGCGGGGAAGAGCAGAACTCTGTCCCCTGATATTTATCCATCAAATATCTTTATAAGGTAATCCTGCAACCATACACTATATAGTAGCCTAGTAGTGCAGTCATTGACCTTATTTGTTTTCATGCGTAAAACGTGGGCCATTTTGGAGCGGAAAAGGTACCTACCTCTCCGTTTGGGGTAAGCTACATATACACTCAGTAAAACGTGGGCCATTTTGGAGCGGAAAAGGTACCTACCTCTCCGTTTGGGGTAAGCTACATATACACTCAGTAAAACATGGGCCATTTTGGAGCGGAAAAGGTACCTACCTCTCCGTTTGGGGTAAGCTACATATACACTCAGTAAAAGGTGGGCCATTTTGGAGCGGAAAAGGTACCTACCTCTCCGTTTGGGGTAAGCTACATATACACTCAGTAAAAGGTGATTAAGTGTACCTACATTGTACTTAGCCCCAAAATAATTACAATATACTGAACAAAAAAATGCAACAATTTCAAAGATTGTACTGAGTGAATCTTCATTCAAGGAAATCAGTCAATCGAAAAATTCATTAGGCCCTAAACTATGGATTTCACATGACTAGGCAAGGGTGCAACCATGCGAGGGTATAGGCCAGGATAAGTTTCCCCCCACAAATTAACTTTATTACAGACGGATACTCTTCATGCTGTTTAATCAGGTTCTTGATATGCCACACCTGTCAGTTGGATGGATTATTTTAGCAAAGGAGAAATGCTCACTATCAGGGATCTAAACAAATTTATGCACAACATTTGAGAAATAAGCTTTTTGTGCATATGGACAATTTCTGGGATCTTTTGTTTTTAGCTGATGAAACATGGGACCAAGACTTTACATGTTGCATTTTTATAATTTTGTTAAATATATATTAATCATGACAGCTGTTTTTGATGTTTAGGTATTTTATGAAGTTTTCTTTGTCTTCAGACCTACAGTGATTTCAGTGTTCCACACACAGTACACAGTTCTGAATTTGTTCATGTACAATAACAAATTATTGTAGCCTTTGCTATTTTTAATACACAGCAATGGGCCTCGTTGCAGTGTTGGCTGACATTCTGAAAATAATTTACATCAGTTCTAAAACTTTTAGAAGCTGAGCATATGTCAAATTATATATATTTCTTCTACCAATTGACTGTAGGTATACCAATCTTTGGCTACTAATTGTAAACCGTTGTCACTGCAAATGGTCCTTTTGCCGTTATCACAAACATCTTAAGTTAAACACGTTTGTTTTGAATTAGTAAGGAACGTTTCCTCTCTCGAATCCTTCAAAGAAAAGTAAGTAACTTTAGATTGAGAGACATTCTCGGGAGATGTTGTTTTACATTTACCCCTAACCAACCTCAGGATAATTGAAAGCTTTTAAAATGCGATATAATTTAGGCGTCAGGTGCTGGTATGTTAAGTCTATACTTGCCAGCTGACAGACAACTGTTCAAAAAGTAAATACATATATACATAAGTAGGAGAGCTCGTATTGGCTTCACTGACTGAATGCACCTGAAGTCGCGGTAAGTATGCAGACGCCATGTAAATATTCATGAGGCTAGCGGAGGCCATCGCGCGCTCTCTCCCAACTGTCATTTACCCACCTCGGACTCATGTCTGGTGTCGTGGCCGTTTGTGAAATCTTCTCCTCGGGATTCCCCCATCCAAACTTCCAAGCTTACTCGCCTAAAATTCCGTGCTATTACCAACCTCTTCCTTGTTTTCTCATACTCTCTATCACCGTTCGTCCTTTCTCTCTGCCCCGCACGCTCTTTTATTTCTCACGTGCAATAGTACTATATCGACACCTCTTCAGATTTGGTCGAGGTCCGATCAGACCAGGGCTGGTGGCCTGGTGGATGCGCCCACAGCGACACCCAATGGTTAGCCTACTAGGTTGTAATGTGCGCAGCAGCCTTTGTGCATAAAGTGACCGTCACTCACTGCTAAACCCGTTACTTTGCACTGTGCTTATATTCTATTTGTAATTAAGAAAAATCGATATTACACTTGCTTTGCCATTTCAGTGTATATATTTTCTCCATACTCCAAGCTGTATGTGAACTTCTTCTTTCAGATTCACTGTATTACCAGACATACCAGTGTAATGGATGGCTCATAGAATACATCACCCCCGTCAGTAAAGAACTTCTGATGTGATATTTTTCCCTCAATGGCACAAGCATTGGTAAAGACGGGCACAGTACATAACTCTCTATATAAGCCATCATTTGGAAAATATCTAAAACTGTACCAAAAACATGACCTTCTTTTGCAAAATTTGATTAATTATTGAAAGCAGATACATTGATGTTAATATTGTGTTCATATTAACATTTCCCTTCTATTTTAGACAATGTTATTTTGAACAGGAAATTATATGCCAATTTGTCTGAACATCTTATTTGATATGAAAATGTACCTGCTTACAATGTTTTATACAGGTAAAACTACCAAATATGTAGCAGGTGTCTTTTTAAAATACCTATTTGCTTGACAGAAATCAACAAGGTTTCCATAAGACATTTGATAAAGTCAATTTAGTTGATTGAAAGTCACCGATTGACCAAAATAGTCTTATCTTTAATGATCATAACGACTCAACCGTTCCCTATAGACGATTCCATAAGCCTTGCTGTGGATTGTGACTGCTCCCTCCAACACCCAATCCTCCCATTGTCTGACCAACACCATGTCAATATGATAAGAGCTGCTACAGGTATTTATGAACACCACTGGACGGATCCCTGATTATTTCACCGTCATTATCTTGTTGCTGCTCTTTAGACAAAAGATGTTGATTTAGTAGGACACTTACCGGGCAGAAGCCTATTCATGTCTCAGCCTACGTGTGTTGTGGTATTTCAATCACAATAGCAGCTGACAATCTTCTGATCGAGGGTCTTCCTCTTGGTATTATCCAAGTTCAAGATGCTGCTGGCTGCTGTTTCATTAGAGTGGTCAAAGTCACCCGGCCTGGAGGAGAGGAGGTATTGTCTCGCTCACTTCCAGGTTCCCATGATGAACTGTTGATAACCTTGGTCACAGAGGTGGGCAGAATGGAACCAGACAAGGATATGGGCCATCTAAGGATCTATTAGTTTCAATACATTTTCATGCAATAATTTAACTTGGGAATACACCATTTTATTCATTGATATTCTGTGAGTGAGCGAGCCACTTCCTCCAGAACCACACTTGGGAACCAGACATTGAGAAGCTGAGCTGCAGCAGCTAAAAAGCTCCAGGCACCAAAAGGTCTGCTGTCACCTAAATCACACACCTCCAAACTTACACTGAGTGGACAAAACATGATGAACACCTTCCTAATATTGAGTTGCTCCCCATTTTACCCTGACCAGCCTCAATTTGTCGGGGCATGGACTCTACAAGGTATCAAAAGCGTTCCACAGGGTTGTCAAGTTGGCTAGATGTCCTTTGGGTGGTGAACCATTCTTCATACATACAGGAAGCTGTTGAATGTGAAAAACACAACAGCGTTGCAGTCCTCGACATACTCAAACCGGTGCGCCTGGAACCTTCTACCATACCCCGTTCAAATATAGTTTTCTTGCCCCTTCACACTCTGAATGGCACACATACACAATCCTTGCATCAAGGCTTAGAAATCCTTGTTCAACCCATCTCCTCCCCTTCATCTACATTGATTTGAAGTGGATTAAACAAGTGACATCAATAAGGGATCATAGCTTTCACCTGGATTCACCTGGTCAGTCTGTCATGGAAAGAGCAGGTGTTCCTAACGTTTTGTAGAATCAGTGTATTTACAAATGTCAGGGCTGCATATGTTTGTGTTTTTAGAGCAGGGTTGAATCAACTTGGATGTTGAACTTGATGTAGACCCAACGTGAGTTAGTAATAATAAAGGGAAAGTGTTTTTTCCCGAAAGTTGTTAGGAGATATGAGGGCCCCAGCCCTCAAATGCTCAGAGCGCCTCGTTTCAATTTGCACTCAGAGTGACCAATAACATCCCAATCAAGTTATTATTGCTCCATTATTGTCTGGCGGGTGGCCTGCTGCAGTCAAGACAGTACAGAGCAGAGAGGCAGGGACCGTGGGATAGAATGGTTCACCTGCAGCCGTCTTAGCGATTAGCGCCCTGCCACCCTACACCAGATGAGCATATCATCACTCTGCTCCCATTCCAACCTTCCAAGCATCTCTCTCTCCCACTTTCTCTTTCTCAGGGCAGTCTGCGCCTCTCACTCTCTCTCAGGCTCATCTCTTTCTCCTACCCTCCCTGCAGACATGGCCACGGTCCTTACCAGATGCACTCCCCCCTCAGAGCCAACCCTTCACCAGAGATTGAGCGGTAGGCTCAACATTGAATCACACCCATCTCACACCCATCTTTGGGACAGTTTTAGTGGATAGGTGTGCAAGGCATGCCATTTGAATTCCCTGAGCTGTTGTGTTGTTTGGTCGCTATTCCAATCCACCCTCATTCTGTGATGAGCAATTATCTTGCCATATTAAATCCAAATTAGAAATACTCATGGATGAGTTATGATAATACAGGGATAGTATGGAATTCCCATCTCAGATAAATGGCTATGGTAAGAGTAAATTGGTGGCATTGAAATGTCTCTGAAAGTCATACTGCAGATGTGTGAAAATGTATGTATCATAATGTATAGGTTTGATACGTTTATCACTCAAGCTGGCGTTGGTTGGGGTAGCTCCAGAGGTGTGCAGCTGCCAGTCCTGTCCCTCAGGACTGCCCCAGCACCTACAGTTTGTTGGTTCCTGTGGACCATCATGCAGGGAAAGTATATTGGTAAACCCAATATGTGTGAGTGAGCAGGCCAGCCTGCTGGGCTTCTGTGGTGCACATGGCTGTCCGCTGAGTGGTCTCTGCTCCCTGGTCTCTCCTCATTAGCCTCACACAGCACAGCCCTTCCCTTCTCACCCCCTCTCCCTTTTCTTCTCTCCTTTTACCTTCCACTCACAGAGCACACATTGGGGAAGAGCAACCTTTGTTTTCTGTATCCTACACACACAACACACCCGCTCCGCCCCTCCTTTTCTCTCCTCTTGACCGACTAAATCTCTTTTCCGGCTTGATACTCGCTGAAAACCATATGGTGTGTGACATCATGAGGGCAGGAAGCAGAGAGAGGGAAGGGGAGAGCAGAGCAGAGCAGGGGAGAGATTGGCTTGCCAGGTCTCTGCTCAGTGATGTCAGCAGACAGGCATTCTGGGAGGCCCATTGGGGGGTGAGGGGGAGCAGGTTGGAAGTGGTTTGGTTTTTTTCACATTTCACTCCCACCTGGATAATCAGGGAAGAGAGGGCGGAGGGGCATGGACTGGAGGAGGAGGGGAGAAGGGAAGGCGGGGGGTCTCATGGACTGGAGGAGGAGGGGAGAAGGGAAGGCGGGGGGTCTCATGGACTGGAGGAGGAGGGGAGAAGGGAAGGCGGGGGGTCTCATGGACTGGAGGAGGAGGGGAGAAGAAAGGGCAGGGGTCTCATGGACTGGAGGAGAAGGGGAGAAGAGAGGGCAGGAGGTCTCATGGACTGGAGGAGGAGGGGAGAAGGGAAGCGGGGGGTCTCATGGACTGGAGGAGGAGGGGAGAAGGGAAGGCGGGGGGTCTCATGGACTGGAGGAGGAGGAGAGAAGGGAAGGCGGGGGTCTCATGGACTGGAGGAGGAAGGGAGAAGGGAAGGCGGGGGGTCTCATGGACTGGAGGAGGAGGGGAGAAGGGAAGCGGGGGTCTCATGGACTGGAGGAGGGGAGAAGGGAAGGCGGGGGGTCTCATGGCCTGGAGGAGGAGGGGAGAAGGGAAGGTGGGCGGTCTCATGGACTGGAGGGGCATGGACTGGAGGAGGAGGGGAGAAGGGAAGGCGGGGGTCTCATGGACTGGAGAAGAGAGGGCGGGGGGTCTCATGGACTGGAGGAGGAGGGGAGAAGAGAGGGCGGGGGGTCTCATGGACTGGAGGAGGAGGGGAGAAGGGAAGGCGGGGGGTCTCATGGACTGGAGGAGGAGGAGAGGGCGGGGGGTCTCATGGACTGGAGGAGGAGGGGAGAAGGGAAGGCAGGGAGTCTCATGGACTGGAGGAGGAGAGGAGAAGGGAAGGCGGGGGGTCTCATGGACTGGAGGAGAAGGGGAGAAGAGAGGGCGGGGGTCTCATGGACTGGAGGAGGAGGGGAGAAGGGAAGGCGAGGGGTCTCATGGACTGGAGGAGGAGGGGAGAAGAAAGGGCGGGGGTCTCATGGACTGGAGGAGAAGGGGAGAAGAGAGGGCGGGGGGTCTCATGGACTGGAGGAGGAGGGGAGAAGAGAGGGCGGGGGGTCTCATGGACTGGAGGAGGAGGGGAGAAGGGAAGGCTGGGGGTCTCATGGACTGGAGGAGGAGGGGAGAAGAGAAGGTGGGGGGTCTCATGGACTGGAGGTGGAGGGGAGAAGGGAAGGCGGGGGGTCTCATGGACTGGAGGAGGAGGGGAGAAGAGAAGGCGGGGGGTCTCATGGACTGGAGGAGGAGGGGAGAAGAGAAGGCGGGGGGTCTCATGGACTGGAGGAGGAGGGGAGAAGAGAAGGTGGGGGTCTCATGGACTGGAGGTGGAGGGTCTCATGGACTGGAGGAGGAGGGGAGAAGGGAAGGCGGGGGGTCTCATGGACTGGAGGAGGAGGGGAGAAGGGAAGGCAGGGAGTCTCATGGACTGGAGGAGGAGGGGAGAAGGGAAGGCGGGGGGTCTCATGGACTGGAGGAGAAGGGGAGAAGAGAGGGCGGGGGGTCTCATGGACTGGAGGAGGAGGGGAGAAGGGAAGGCGAGGGGTCTCATGGACTGGAGGAGGAGGGGAGAAGAAAGGGCGGGGGGTCTAATGGACTGGAGGAGAAGGGGAGAAGAGAGGGCGGGGGTCTCATGGACTGGAGGAGGAGGGGAGAAGAGAGGGCGGGGGGTCTCATGGACTGGAGGAGGAGGAGAGAAGAGAGGGCGGGGGGTCTCATGGACTGGAGGAGGAGGGGAGAAGAGAGGGCAGGGGGTCTCATGGACTGGAGGAGGAGGAGAGAAGAGAGGGCGGGGGTCTCATGGACTGGAGGAGGATGGGAGAAGGGAAGGCTGGGGGTCTCATGGACTGGAGGAGGAGGGGAGAAGAGAAGGTGGGGGGTCTCATGGACTGGAGGTGGAGGGGAGAAGGGAAGGCGGGGGGTCTCATGGACTGGAGGAGGAGGGGAGAAGAGAAGGCGGGGGGGTTTCATGGACTGGAGGAGGAGGGGAGAAGAGAAGGCGGGGGGTCTCATGGACTGGAGGAGGAGGGGAGAAGAGAAGGTGGGGGGTCTCATGGACTGGAGGTGGTGGGTCTCATGGACTGGAGGAGGAGGGGAGAAGGGAAGGCGGGGGGTCTCATGGACTTTGTATGAACTGCATTCCTTCAGGGAACTGTCCCTGTATAATGATGTATGTACTTACCTGTTATACACACTTGCGTCTTGTCCCTGATTTGCACTCTCCTGCACACACATGAACATTCTCAAAGTGTAAGCAAAAGGTATTTCAAATTTTATGTTGGTGTTGGGCAGAAGAGTCATTCTGGGGATAAGACAGTCCCGTCACTTTTCCACCTGAAGAATTTCAGTCATTTCTACCTCTCTGTGTACCTAAAACCTCCCTAGATCATTTCTCATCCTCTATGTCTCTCACTGGCAGTCACTCACTGGCAGTCACTATCTGTGCACCAGGCTGTTTGTCTGTCAGCCTCCCTCCCTTTCGCTCGCTGGGTGAACTCTTCTGCTTTGTTAGGAGGTCCTGGTCTCCATACCATCACCCCCATTCCATCCAGCTCTCTATCAGCACACACACACACACACACACACACACACACACACACACACACACACACACACACACACACACACACACACACACACACACACTCAGCCACATGTGAGCATGTACACACACACGCTGAACTACCCCTCACTCCCTGATTAATGGCAGAGCTGGGCAGTGTGCCAGGCCAGTTCCTTACAAAGTGAAGGGAAAGAGGAGAGAGAGAGATGTGGTTTTGGAGCCTGTCTCTGCGCCCCCTTGCTGCCCCCTCTCTCCATCTCCTTGCTGCCCCCTCTCTCCATCTCCTTGCTGGCTCCTCCAGGGACACACGCCTTGGCCAGGAACCAGGGCGTCAGGACCAAGCTAAGGGGGAGAGAAAGGGGAACAAGCGCGAGGGATATCATAGAGGAAAGAACTTGAGGTGATAGAGAAGTTTGGGTGAGTATATTCAATCAGGGGAATTGGGAGAGTGGTAGTGTGAGATAGGTGTGTCTGGTGTGCAGTGATGGATTTAGGTATAGGTGAGATGGGCAGCCACCCAGGGCGGCACGGGGCGCCTGCACCAAAATAATTGGAATGGGGACATTTGCGCGATAGGTTTTCTAGCGCTCATTTGCAAGTCACGTCAATGATATCATGTCACCGTGTGGGACTGTGGGTCAATTAACCTTGTCAGAGTGGGCGCCATGATTCTAGTTTCTGAGCTAGGTAGGCTACTGCCTGGGAAGGTCTCCCACTTAGAAGTACGATATGGGGAGGGGGGTCGGTTGACCTCCCCACTGGAAGCCCGAGGTAGGTGGAGGTAATGCAATTATTAAATTCAGTTACACTACGAAATGCTACCAAATAAATCACAATTCATTCATAATACTGTGAATATATAGTTTCATAGACATATTGTTGCATTGTTTTCTGGTTTGTGTGAAATGGTTAAGAATAATATAAAACCAGTCTGCACACCACCAAGGTGAATTGGTTTGGTCTTGACTCTTGGTCAACAGTGTTGGGGGACGGGTAATGTAGTCTTGACTCTTGGTCAACAGTGTTGGGGGACGGGTAATGTAGTCTTGACTCTTGGTCAACAGTGTTGGGGGACGGGTAATGTAGTCTTGACTCTTGGTCAACAGTGTTGGGGGACGGGTAATGTAGTCTTGACTCTTGGTCAACAGTGTTGGGGGACAGGTAATGTATTGATGCTCAAGTGCCAAATCAACACAAATTTGTTTCTATTTGTCTTTGTTACTTTTTGATATTTTTGTATATATTTTTACATAGTCTTAAATGTTATGATTATTTGTGTTGTTCCAAATGTCTGAATAAAAATTAGTGCAGAAGCTGAACACTCCCATACACGCAGTCTGCCATCTGCCCGGTACAGTTGAAACCAGTATTCATAGAGCACACTTCTCCCCTTCAAACTACAGTCTGGTCAAGACCCTGGTGATGACGACAGGCACGCAGATGAGCTTCCCTGAGATGGTTTCTGACAGTTTGTGCAGAGATTCTTTGGTTGTGCAAACCCACAGTTTAATCAGCTGTCCGTGTGGCTGGTCTCAGACGATCCCGCAGGTGAAGAAGCCAGATGTGGAGGTCATGTTTATTTGCTGGCGTGGTTACACGTGGTCTGCGGTTGTGAGGTCGGTTGGACATACTGCCAAATTCTCTAAAAGGATGGCTTATGGTAGAGAAATGAATATAATTTTATCTGGCAACAGCTCTCGTGGACATTCCGGCAGTCAGCATGCCAATTGCATGCTTCCTCAACTTGGGACATCTGTGACAATGTGTTGTACGACACAAATGCAGTGGCCTTTACTGTCCCCAGGCCAAGGTGCATCTGTGTAATGATCATGTGGTTTAATCAGCTTCTTGATAATTCATTCACCTGACAGGTGTGGCATATCTTGGCAAAGGAGAAATGCTCACTAACAGGGACGTAAACAAAGTTGTGAACAACATTTGAGAGAAATAAGCTTTGTGCGTCAGGAACATTTCTGGGATATTTTCTTATTTCAGCTCAAACATGGGACCAACACTTTGCAAGTTGCGTTTTAATATTTTTGTTCAGTGTAATTGTCTTATCAGGTGAATGATAATGGCAAGTAGAAGTAATCAATATTTTTAAAAATCAATCGATTTGGTAGACAGTTAAATTATTTTGACCTCCCCAGAGTTTACTCTAACAGTTTATTTACTGGAAAGGTATCTTGGTAGCGTAGAGAACATTTTGCTGTTGCAAAACAAATTTTTGCCAATTCTACAGTTTGGCATGGAGCTGAGAGAGAATTCAGCAGTTCTAAAGCTAATTTCCTGCAAATTCTCTGCATTTTGCCATGGCTAAGGCTGTTCATCTGCTCAAACATAACACAATCAATGGGCATGTGCACTGAATGCCTTTTTTTTTTTAATCTCCCTGACTGTCAAGCTTTTATTTTGATTTTTAGTTCTCAAAGATGGTATTAGTAAAAAAAATACATTTTATGGTTTGGGTCCTTTAAGTTGACACATAAATTACCACTTCAACAGCCCAAGAATTGTCTACACAGAAAAGCCCCTGTAATTAGTTCCAATGGCTGTAATTTCCTCCATACTAAAGGGATAGTTCGAGATTTTGTCAATGAAGCCCTTTATCTACTACCCCACAGTCGGATGAACAAGAACAGCTAGCATGCTAACTTTTCCTGGAGACTTTGACATTGTGTTACCGCTAGTTAGCGTTGGCTCATGAAACTACCTCTTAACTTCCTTCATATTGGACACAGAGACCTAATGGTATCCACAATGGTATGTATTCTGTTGCAGCTAGCGATATTCATTAAATAATAATAGTTAAAAAATCCACCCCCAAAATATTTTTCACTAAAACAAACAATGGCAGACTCCTTGTAGTACCTCAGGCCAGTTTAAAAACCCCTGGTCTAAATGTTTTTTTTCTCAACCTAAGAATACATAGTGTTTGAGTGTGATTTGCTCACCATCACAGCCTTGGAGTCCCAGGCTGGTGTGTGAGACCCAGGCAGTCTTCCTTCTCTGTGTTTTATGGGCTGTGTGGTGCAGTGACCTCCCTCTCACCCCGGTGCCACCCAGCCGGTGCGGGATTCAGGCGCGCTCGGCCCTTGCCAAAACCCCACATCTGCTATCCATAAACGCCAGCCACTCTTTCCTTCTCCCTCGCCCACACTGCCTAACTCAACGTCTCTCTCACACTCCAGCATTTCTTCCTCTACAGCTCTTATTCTCATTTCCCAACTCCATAGATCTCATTTGCATTCTCTCCATCTCTGGTTTTATTCAGTTTGAACACTTCGTTGGTCCCTAAACAACTGCATTTGGGGAAGCAGGTAGCCTAGTGGTTAGAGCGTTGGGCCAGTAACTGAAAGGTTGCTGGATTGAATCCGAGCTGACAAGGTAAAAATCTGTCATTCTGCCCCTGAACAAGGCAGTTAACCCACTGTTCCCCGGTAGGCTTAAATTGGAAATAAGAATTTGTTCTTAACTGACTAGCCTAGTTAAAGATAAATCGGTTTAAAATTGAGTGTTGGAGGGAAATTGTGTATGCGGTCTATAGACAGTCCCACATGTTACTGTAAAAACATTCTCCATGGCATGTGAGGATATTGCCCGGCAGAGTTCCATTTTTCAGCAAAATCCTTCGCAAGGAGATTCCTGCTAAAATATTTTTTGAAGATGAGTCCCCCCACAATCATGAACAGCTAGCTAGAACAGGCACACCACACCAGTCTTCAGCTTTAAACAAGATGTGTTCAACACATCACCATTCAGTGCCCTTGCCTTCATCCATACGAGTAAAAAAAAAGAAAATGAAGCAGATAAATGGTGTTTCAGCAAAACTGTCCAGTGCTCCCGGCGTGCACCCCAATGCAATAGGCATTACTCTTGTGCGATTGTTTTAGCTTTATTTTTCAACTTTTTCCACACTGTAATCAAATTCGCAGTATGAAAAATGTTGAACTTTTGGTCCCCTCCATTTCTTGGATCATGTTCCACCTCTCCAACCCCAAGTCTTCACCTTCTAGTTTCCCAGACATATTGGCATGCCTCTTTGGTGCAATCCCAACAGAGACCCCAGATGAATAATGGAGCTACGAGCATGCAAGAGCACAGTTTTATGATAAATATTACAATTCATAAATCAGTTTCTCCGTGGAGCACAAAGCATGGGATAGGGAGGAATGTAAAACTGTTGCGCGTCGTAGATCCAGAGCGAGAACATGGGTTCTCGAGTTCTCTGCTTGAGACTGACTGGTGGGGAAGAAGGGTCTTCAGCTCAGGGAGAGACCACCAGGGAGTGGAAGGGGGGCACACTATGTAGAGGTCTGAGACTATAGCTAGTGTGGAGGATAAGCTGTATATTAAAAAGGAATTTAAGAGGCACAAATTGTGGACATTTGTCTTTGAAGTCGTCATGCACACTATCTAAAATAATAAATACAATATCAGAATAAAATGCAAAGACCTAAAGAAATGGTAGTGGAAAGAGCTGGAGAAGACTTCATAGAACAGAGTGAGCAATGGACCGAAATGGGAAAGGCAAGCTTGTTCATCCAAAATTATGATCATTGTTGTTCAGATTTTCAATTTGTGTCATTTGTGCCAAACATGTTGAAATTGAGAATGGAATCTGTACAACAGTATTATTGAGCTGAACATGCTCCCTCTGATTATGCCTCAACATTGTCTTCATGTTTGATCAAGTTAGTGTTTGAGTACAGGGCAATAACAGTGCATGGCTCTCATAATCAGTGAGTTCAGTTCCACCGTGTTAGTCACTGCAACAAAGCGCCTGTTTCCTCTTATACACTGCTGCCATCTAATGGCCAGGAAACAAACTAACTGGACCACAAGGACATTTTCCAGAGAAATAAAGAAACAAGTGATTTGGTCTAATTGGTTTTATTTAATACACATTACAATCCATCTATTGAAGTGAAAATGTAATCACCACAGTCCATGCAACTCTCTACAGACTCCAACACACCTCTTGCAACAGACCACCACCTACTCCATGTCAAAATCATCCGGCACCTGAGTCCCTTCCCCCTTGACCCAGGGCAGGGGCAAAGGCACATAGGGGTCATATGTCCAGCGAGGATAGACCCTCTTATACAGGTTCATCATGACAGTATCCTGAGACCGCATTTGGCTGTCAAATACACACTTCATGTGTCCATGAGTCCCTGAAAAACATACCCACACACCGGTTAAGGTCAGGTAGTCACAATTTTCCAATGAAGGCTACACATTGTTTCATGTCACTAAACAGTATTGACAAGGTTTAGGTTTTCTCCGTACCTAGGGCCTCCTTGATGTGTCCTCTCCGGCCCCACTTGGTTCTCAGCTCAACAGGCTTAAACCACAGGATGTCGTCTATCAGAGAGAAAAAAGCACAGAGGTCAGTTAACATGAAAATAAATAATGAAAACCACAGGTAAGTCAGAGCTATTTCCTTTCCACATTACGACAGTAGTTGTGGGCCAAAAGGCACCTATTCTCTATATAGTGCACCCTGTGGGCCCTAGTCAGACAGAAGTTATGTGGGTATTATTGGGAAACATGTAGTGCTTAGCTCAGTGCCCCCTCACCCCTGTTGAAGAACATGTATCTGCAGACAGCGGACCGGCGGTTGATCTTGAAGGGGTGGCCACTCAACACAATCCTCTTCAGCACCACACGCTGGGGGTCACAGCTCAGCAGACTTCCTGTACCCACCAGGTCCTGCATGCCTGAGGGAGAGAACAAGAGATACTGGCTCAAATACAGACAGAACAGGAGAGATACAGGTAGAGACAGTGTGTTCCTCTGTCCTTCCCCCATCCTTAAACAGGTAGAGAAATACTAAGTCAGCCCAACGTCACTATCCAGGCCCTTACCATCCTCCCTCTGTTTGAAGAGCAGTACCCCAGCGGTGGGGAATGTGATGGGGGCATACACAGAAACCACCGTGGGGGCGTCAGCACGAAGGAAACGCTCCAGCTTGTGCTTGTCGGCTGGAGAGAGAGAGCCAATCACAGGTTCGATACAACACCGAGCAGACAAATAAATACTCCAGTCCCCACAGAATATTAGCATATTTGCCATACGTTTTCTTCAATTTTGTTCAAGTTGTGCTGTTTCCAGGTCCCCCTACCTGATGTGTGCTGGGAGAAGATGGGGCAGGCCCTGAACCTCCTGAATCCACAGTGGAACACCAGCTCCTCTTTAGACTTGATTGGGTCTGTGTTGCTGGGGTGTCTCCTCACCAGCATGTGCATCACTGACATCTGATCAGAGGATGGAAGGCAACCAAATGGTAAGAAGCTGGAAGAATAGTTTCTAATGAACTGTAGTGTTAAAACCATTAGCTAGAGTTGTTACAATTGATTTATACATGCGGGAAGTATTCAGAGCCCTATACTTTTTCCACATTTTGTTACGTTAGCCTTATTCTAAAATGGTTTAATATCATACTTTCAGTATTCGGCACACAATACCCCATAATGACAGGGAAAAGTTAGATTTTTTTTTTGCAAATGTATAAAATAATAATAATATATATTTACATATATATTCAGACCCTTTGCTATGAGACTCTAAATTGAGCTCAGGTGCATCGTTTTTCCATTGATCATCCTTGATGTTTCTACAATTCAATTGATTGGACATGATTTGGAAAGGTACACCTGTCTAGCTAAAGGTCCCACAGTTGACAGCGCATGTAAGAGCCAAAACCAAGCTACAAGGTCAAAGGAATTGTCCCTAGAGCTCTGAGACAGGATTGTGATCTGGGCAAGGGTACCAAAACATTTCTGAGTGGCCTCCATCATTCTTGAATGGAAGAAGTTTGTAACCACCAAGCTGGCCACCAACCACCAAGCTGGCCTCCCGGCCAAACTGAGCAATCAGGGAGAAGGACCTTGGCCAAGAACCGGATGGTCACTGACAGAGCTCTAAGGTTTTCTCTATGGAGATGAGAAAACATTCCAGAAGGACAACCTTATCTGCAGCACTCCATCAATCAGGCCTTTATGGTAGAGTGGCCAGACGGAAGCCACGCCTCAGTAAAAGGCACATGATAGCCCGCTTGAAGCCAAAAGGCACCTGAAAGACTAAGAGAAACAAGATTGAGAAACAAGATTCTCTGGTCTGAATTGCCAAGCGACACATCTGGAGGAAACCTGGCACCATCCCTACGATGAAGCATGGTGGTTGCAACATCATGCTGTGGGGATGTTTTTCAGCAGCAGGGACTGGGAGACTAATCAGGATTGAGGCAAAGTACAGACAGATCCTTGATAAACCGGCACCAGAGCGCTCAGGACCTCAGACTGGGGTGAAGGTTCACCTTCCAACAGGACAACAATCCTAAGCACACAGCCAAGACAATGTATGAGTCCTTGAGTTGCTCAGCCCGAGACTGGACTTTAACCCGATCTAACATCTCTGGAGACTGAAAATAGCTGTGCAGCGACGCTCCCCTTCCAACCTGACCGAGCTTGAGAGAATCTGCAGAGAAGAATGGGAGAAACTCCCCAAATACAGGTGTGCCAAGCTTGTAGCGTCATACCCAAAAAGACTCGATGCTGTAATTGCTGCCAAAGGTGCTTCAACAAAGTACAGAGTAAAGGGTCTGAATACTTATGTAAATGTAATCCGTTTTTATTTTTTATAAATTAGCAAACATAATAAAATATTGAATCAATTTTAGAATAAGGCTGTAACATAAAAATGGAAAAATTCAAAGGGTCTGAATATGTTACGAAGGCACTGAATATAGACATACTACATCCAAACGTATGTGGACACCCCTTCAAATGAGTGGATCTGGCAATTTCAGCCACACCCATTGCTGACAGGTCTACTAGGTCAGTTAGGATCATCACATTATTTTAAGAATGTGAAATGTCAGAATAATAGAGAATTATTTATTTCAGATTTTATTTCTTTCAAGTGGGTCAGACGGTTCACTCAATTAGTATTTGGTAGCATTGCATTGTTTAATAACTTGGGTCAAATGTTACAGATAGCCTTCCACCAGCTTCCCACAATAAGTTGAGTGAATTTTGGCCCATTCCTCCTGACAGAGCTGGTGTAACTGAGTCAGGTTTGTAGGCCTCCTTGCTCGTGCACGCTTTTTCAGTTCTGCCCACAACTGTTCTATAGGATGAGGTCAGGGCTTTGTGATGGCCACTCCAATACCT
This sequence comes from Oncorhynchus masou masou, assembly GCF_036934945.1. Classification (NCBI taxonomy): domain Eukaryota; kingdom Metazoa; phylum Chordata; class Actinopteri; order Salmoniformes; family Salmonidae; genus Oncorhynchus; species Oncorhynchus masou. Next base: position 64,767,946 of record NC_088220.1, read on the forward strand.
TGACTTTGTTGTCCTTAAGCCATTTTGCCACAACTTTGGAAGTATGCTTGGGGTCATTGTCCATTTGGAAGACCCATTTGCGACCAAGCTTACCTGCCTGACTGATGTCTTGATATTGCTTCAATATATCCATATCATTTTCCTCCCTCATGATGCTATCTATTTTGTGAAATGCACCAATCCCTCCTGCAGCAAAGCACACCCACAACATGATGCTGCCACCCCTGTGCTTCACGGTTGGGATGGTGTTCTTCGGCTTGTAAGCCTCCCCCTTTTCCTCCAAACAAAATGATGGTCATTATGGCCAAACAGTTCTGTTTTTGTTTCATCAGACCAGAGATTTCTCCAAAAAGTGTGATCTTTGTCCCCATGTGCAGTTGCAAACTGTAGCCTGGCTTTTTTTAATGGCGGTTTTGGAGCAGTGGCGTCTTCCTTGCTGAGCGGCCTTTCAGGTTATGTTGATATAGGACTCATTTTACTGTGGATAACGATACTTCTGAATCTGTTTTCTCCAGCATCTTCACAAGGTCCTTTGCTGTTGTTCTGGGATTGATTTGCACCTTTTGCACTAAAGTACGCTCATCTCTAGGAGACAGAATGCGTCTCCTTCCTGAGCGATATGGCGTTTATACTTGCGTACTATTGTTTGTACAGATGAACGTGGTACCTTCAGGTGTTTGGAAATTTCTCCCAAGGATGAACCAGACTTGTGAAGGTCTACCATGATGTCAAGCAAAGAGGCACTGAGTTTGAAGGTAGGCCTTGAAATACATCCACAGGTACACCTCCAAATGACTCAAATGATGTCAATTAGCCTGTCAGAAGTTTCTAAAGCCATGACATCATTTTCTGGACTTTTCTAAGCTGTTTAAAAGGCAGTCAACTTAGTGTATGTAAACTTCTGACCCACTGGAATTGTGATGGGGTGAAATAATCTGTCTGTAAACAATTGTTGGAAAAATGACTTGTGTCATGCACAAAGTAGATGTTCTAACCGACTTGCCAAAACTATAGTTTGTTAACAAGAAATGTGTGGAGTGGTTGAAAAACGAGTTAATGACTCCAACCTAAGCGTATGTAAACTTTCGACCTCAACTGTGTGTATGCGCGCGCGTGTGTGTGTATATATGTATACATTTTTCCCCCCTCTGTAGTTTGTCTACACTTTAACAACATATTTAACAGCAGAAATGGGTTACAATTCTTAACTTTTAGACTTAAGACACTAAGTACACAATAATTCAGGAGTATCCCAATACTGTATACCTTCTGTTCATGTGGCAGTAAGGAGACCAGCACCAGAGGCCTGCCTGCCTGGACACTCTCCATCACCGTGGGGGGAACATCCACTACATGGAGGGTCACATACCAGCCCACCTAGAGAGCAGAGCAGGATTAATGGATGGGGGGGGCACAGAGGGGACAGGGTTGAAACAGGATGTCACACACACACGGCAGACTCTTACCATGGCCCCCTCTTCCTCCTGCGCAGCCTCAGCTAGTACGCGGCGGCGTGTGCGCTCAAAGCTCTGAAACTGGAAGATGCGGGAGTAGTCTGCAGGCAGGTTCTCCAAGGGGTCCCAGGGGGAGGAGCGGAAACTCTTCAGGCCCCTGTAACGCTGGAACCTGAGCACACAGGAAATTAGCAATGTCAGAATATAGCTAAGTAATTACGCTGGGCCAATCATCTTGGAAAGTAAAGTTTGGGCGTTAACGGGATTGTCATATATAATAGACCAGATGTTTGACATGTTTGGTGAATTCCTCCCTCCTCAGACCCCCCCCCAAGTGTTGCTGAAGAAAATGTTAGATATTGGAGTGCTGAAGCACTTTGATCAGAGGTCAGGATCAAGTCACTAGCTGTTAATGAGCTGTTCTTCAAGGTTACCACATTCTGCTTGACTGTTTTTCCAAATGTAAAATATCAACTCAATGTACAGGTAACTGCAAAAGTAAAGGAAACGCTTCAGTAAAGTGTGGTTTAAAGTGTGTTTGTGTGTCTCAGTCACCAGATCTCAACCCAATTGAACACTTCCGGGAGCAGTGCCTGAGACAGCGTTTTCCACCACCATCAAAACACCAAATGACTGAATTATTTTGTGGAAGAATGGCGTCGCATCCCTCCATACAGATATGCCACGGTGCACTGAAGCCGCTCTGGCGGCCGAACGCCCTTTTGAGACACTTTCTGTTGGCGTTTCCTTTTTTGGCAGTTACCTGTGTGTGAGCCATGGGTTGATGTTTTTTTCAGGGATCGGTTGAATGTTTTTGCTTAGACAGCCCCTCTGTGTTGTAGCCCACACTGAAAGCAGAGGGTCGTGTACAGTACTGAAGGAGAAGTAAGGGACCACTGTGTTTGGTAGTAGACGATATGATAGTCATGCCCTTACCTGTTCTTAGCCGATTGGTCTAGAGGGGTGTCCACTTCATCTGGGAACATCTCATTGGCCCGAGCCTCCCGGTATCGTTTTAACCCCTCCCCTTCCTCCGCCTCATCCATGTGCTCATCATAGCGCTGGTCTGCTCCACCCTTGTCCGATGTGGAATTCAGCTCCTCCTCCTCCTCCTCCTCCTCCTCATCAGAGCCACCACCTGAGGCAGCATCCTAAACCAAACAGTAAAATACAGGACGTTTCTATTAGAGCTGGCAATTGCCAGGCATCTCACAATACGATATTATCACGATACTAAGGCGCCGATACGATATGTATTGCGGATCGATAGTGACTTTATTGCGATTCGATGTTCCAAACATATTGCCCACCATATGTCTGCTGTAGAGGGACAAGAGGGCAATGAGAAAATGAGTTGATCATTCATAGAAATAAAAGTGCTGAAAATTTGTCTCCTTTAAAAAGAAGATGGAGAACAAGCTACGAAGCTACGTTAGCCAACTAACGCAAAAATAATATTGCGATTTTGTGAGAGGGCACTGGTTAAACATGTAGGTAAAGTTATTAAAGTGACTATGCATAGATGACAACAGAATAGCACTGGTGTAAAGAGGGGAAGAGGGAGGCAATGCAAATAGTCTGGGTAGCCATTTGATTAGATATTCAGGAGTCTAATGGCTTGGGATAGACGCTGTTTAGAGGCCTCTTGGACCTAGACTGGTGTTCCGGTACTGCTTGCCGTGCGGTAAGAGAGAACAGTCTGACTAGGGTGGCTGGAGTCTGACAATTTTTAGGGCCTTCCTCTGACACCGCTTGGTTATAGAAATCCTGGATGGCAAGAAGCTTGGCCCCAGTGATGTACTGGGTCATATGCACTACCCTCTGCAGTACCTTAAGGTTAGCGGCCGAGCAGTTGCCATACCAGGCAGTGATGCAACCAGTCAGGATTAGAGGTCGACCGATTATGATTTTTCAACGCTGATACCGATTATTGGAGGACCAAAAAAGTCGATACCGATTTGATCGGCCGATTTAAAAATAGATCTTTTTAAGAAAAAATGTATTTGTAATAATGACAATTACAACAATACTGAATTAACACTTATTTTATCTTAATATAATACGTCAATAAAATCAATTTAGCCTCAAGTAGATAATGAAACATGTTCAATTTGGTTTAAATAATGTAAAAATAAAGTGTTGGAGAAGAAAGTGCAATATGTGCTATGTAAGAAAGCTAAAGTTTCAGTTCCTTGCTCAGAACATGAGAAAGCTGGTGGTGCCTTAACATGAGTCTTCAATATTTCCAGGTAAGAAGTTTTAGGTTGTAGTTATTATAGGACTATTTCCCTCTATACCATTTGTATTTGTATTTCATTAACCTTTGACTATTGGATGTTCTTATAGGCACTTTAGTATTGCCAGTGTAACAGTATAGCTTCCATCCCTCCCCTCGCTCCTCCCCGGGCTCGAACCAGCAACACAACGACCATATCAAAGCAGCATTACCTGCGCAGAGCAAGGGAAACAACCAACCCAAGGCTCAGAGCGAGTGAAGTTTGAAACGCTATTAGCGCGCGCTAACTAGCCAGCCATTTCACTTCGGTCACACCAGCCTCATCTCGGGAGTTGATAGGTTTGAAGTCATAAACAGCGCAATGCTTGATGCACAACGAAGAGCTGCTGGCAAAACGCACAAAAGTGCTGTTTGAATGAATGTTTACGCGCCTGCTTCTGCCTACCACCGCTCAGTCAGATACTTGTATGCTTGTCTGCTCAGTCAGATTTTATGCAACACAGGACACGCTAGATAATATCTAGTAATATCATCAACTATGTGTAGTTAACTAGTGATTATGATTGATTGTTTTTTATAAGATAAGTTTAATGCTAGCTAAGCAACTTACCTTGGCTTATTGCATTTGCGTAACAGGCAGTCTCTCTTAACTGTAAGGTTGCAAGATTGGATTTCCCGAGCCGACAAGGTACAAATCTGTCTTTCTGCCCCTGAACGAGGCAGTGCGCCAACAGAGATGGCCGCCTCGCTTCGCGTTCCTAGGAAACTATGCAGTTTTTTTTTTTTTTTTTATGTGTTATTTCTTACATTGGTACCCCAGGTCATCTTAGGTTTCATTACATACAGTCGAGAAGAACTACCGAATATAAGAGCAGCGTCAACTCACCATCAGTACAACCAAGAATATGATTTTCCCGGAGCGGATCCTATGTTCTGCCTTTCACCCAGGACAACTGAATGGATCCCAGCCTGCGACCCAAAACAACAACGTCGTAAAAGAGGCAAACGAAGCGGTCTTCTGGTCATGCTCCGGAGACGGGCACATCGCGCGCCACTCCCTAGCATACTACTCGCCAATGTCCAGTCTCTTGACAACAAGGTTGATGAAATCCGAGCAAGGGTAGCATTCCAGAGGGACAGTAACATTCTTTGCTTCACGGAAACATGGCTCACTGGAGAGACGCTATCGGAGTCGGTGCAGCCAGCTGGTTTCTCCACGCATCGCTCCGACAGAAACAAACATCTTTCTGGTAAGAAGAGGGGCGGGGGCGTATGCTTTATGGTTAACGAGACGTGGTGTGGTCACAACAACATACAGGAATTCAAGTCCTTCTGTTCACCTGATTTAGAATCCCTCACAATCAAATGTCGACCGCATTATCTACCAAGGGAATTCTCTTCGATTATAATCACAGCCGTATATATTCCCCCCCAAGGAGACACATTGATGGCTCTGAACAAACTTTATTTGACTCTTTGCAAACTGGAATCCATATATCCTGAGGCTGCATTCATTGTAGCTGGGGATTTTAACAGGGCTAATCTGAAAACAAGACTCCCTAAATTGTATCAGCATATCGATTGCGCAACCAGGGCTGGTAAAACCCATGGATCATTGCTATTCTAACTTTCGCGATGCATATAAGGCCCTCCCCCGCACTCCTTTCGGAAAAGCTGACCACGACTCCATTTTGTTGCTTCCTGCCTACAGACAGAAGCTAAAACAAGAAGCTCCCACGCTGAGGTCTGTTCAACGCTGGTCCGACCAATCTGATTCCACGCTCCAAGACTGCTTCCATCACGTGGACTGGGATATGTTTCGTATCGCGTCAGACAACAACATTGACGAATACGCTGATTTGGTGAGCGAGTTCATTAGAACGTGCGTTGAAGATGTCGTTCCCATAACCACGATTAAAACATTCCCAAACCAGAAACCGTGGATTGATGGCAGCATTCGCGTGAAACTGAAAGCGCGAACCACTGCTTTTAATCAGGGCAAGGTGACCAGAAACATGACCGAATACAAACAGTGTAGCTATTCCCTCCGCAAGGCAATCAAACAAGCTAAGCGTCAGTATAGAGACAAAGTAGAATCTTAATTCAACGGCTCAGACACAAGTTATGTGGCAGGGTCTACAGTCAATCACAGATTACAAAAAGAAAACCAGCCCAGTCACGGACCAGGATGCCTTGCTCCCAGACAGACTAAATAACTTTTTTGCCCGCTTTGAGGACAATACAGTGCCACTGACACGGCCCGCAACAAAAACATGCGGACTCTCCTTCACTGCAGCCGAGGTGAGTGAAACATTTAAACGTGTTAACCCTCGCAAGGCTGCAGGCCCAGACGGCATCCCCAGCCGTGCCCTCAGAGCATGCGCAGACCAGCTGGCTGGTGTATTTACGGACATATTCAATCGATCCCTATCCCAATCTGCTGTTCCCACATGCTTCAAGAGGGCCACCATTGTTCCTGTTCCCAAGAAAGCTAAGGTAACTGAGCTAAACGACTACCGCCCCGTAGCACTCATCTCAGTCATCATGAAGTGCTTTGAGAGACTAGTCAAGGACCATATCACCTCCACACTACCTGACACACAAGACCCACTCCAATTTGCTTACCGCCCAAATAGGTCCACAGACGATGCAATCTCAACCACACTGCACACTGCCCTAACCCATCTGGACAAGAGGAATACCTATGTGAGAATGCTGTTCATCAACTACAGCTCAGCATTTAACACCATAGTACCCTCCAAACTCGTCATCAAGCTCGAGACCCTGGGTCTCGACCCCGCCCTGTGCAACTGGGTACTGGACTTCCTGACGGGCCGTTCCCAGGTGGTGAGGGTAGGTAACAACATCTCCACCCCGCTGATCCTCAACACTGGGGCCCCACAAGGGTGCGTTCTGAGCCCTCTCCTGTACTCCCTGTTCACCCACGACTGCGTGGCCACGCACGCCTTCAACTCAATCATCAAGTTTGCGGACGACAACAGTGGTAGGCTTGATTACCAACAACGACGAGACGACCTACAGGAAGGAGGTGAGGGCCCTCGGAGTGTGGTGTCAGGAAAATAACCTCACACTCAACGTCAACAAAACTAAGGAGATGATTGTGGACTTCAGGAAACAGCAGAGGGAACACCCCCCCCATCCACATCGATGGAACAGTAGTGGAGAGGGTAGTAAGTTAAGTTCCTCGGCGTACACATCACAGACAAACTGAATTGGTCCACCCACACAGACAGCATCGTGAAGAAGGCGCAGCAGCACCTCAGGAGCCTGAAGAAATTCGGCTTGTCACTAAAAGCACTCACAAACTTCTACAGATGCACAATCGAGAGCATCCTGGCGGGCTGTATCACCGCCTGGTACGGCAACTGCTCCGCCCAGAACTGTAAGGCTCTCCAGAGGGTAGTGAGGTCTGCACAACGCATCACCGGGGGCAAACTACCTGCCCTCCAGGACACCTACACCACCCGATGTCACAGGAAGGCCATAAAGATCATCAAGGACAACAACCACCGAGCCACTGCCTGTTCACCCCGCTATCATCCAGAAGGCGAGGTCAGTACAGGTGCATCAAAGCTGGGACCGGGAGACTGAAAAACAGCTTCTATCTCAAGGCCATCAGACTGTTAAACAGCCGCCACTAACATTGAGTGGCTGCTGCCAACACACTGACTCAACTCCAGCCACTTTAATAATGGGAATTGATGGGAATTGATGTAAAATATATCACTAGCCACTTTAAACAATGCTACCTAATATAATGTTTACATACCCTACATTATTTATTTCATATGTATACGTATATACTGTACTCTATATCATCTGCTGCATCTTTATGTAATACATGTATCACTAGCCACTTTGAACTATGCCACTTTGTTTACATACTCATCTCATATGCATATACTGTACTCGATACCATCTACTGCATCTTGCCTATGCCGCTCTGTACCATCACTCATTCATATATATCTTTACGTATATATTCTTTATCCATTTACACTTGTGTGTATAAGGTAGTAGTTTTGGGATTGTTAGCTAGATTACTCGTTGGTTATTATTGCATTGTCGGAACTAGAAGCACAAGCATTTCGCTACACTCGCATTAACATCTGCTAACCATGTGTATGTGACAAATTTGATTTGATAACCTGCCGTTCCTAGGCAGTCATTGAAATAAGAAAGTGTTCTTAACTGACTTGCCTAGTTAAATAAAGATTATATAAAAGGTGTACATTTTTTTCTTCTTTTAAAATCTGCAAATCAGCGCCCAAAAATACAGATTTCCGATTGTTATGAAAATTTGAAATCGGCCTTAATTAATCGGCCAGTCTGATTAATCGGTCGACCTCAGGATGCTCTCGATGGTGCAACTGTAGACCCTTTGAGGATCTGAGGACCCATGCCAAATCCTTTCAGTCTCCTGAGTGGGAATAGGTTTTGTCGTGCCCTCTTCACGACTGTCTTGGTGTGCTTGAACCATGTTAGTTTGTTGGTGATGTGGACACCAAGGAACTTGAAGCTCTCAGCCAGCTCCACTGCAGCCCTGTCAATGAGAATGGGGGCATGCTCAGTCCTCTTTTTCCTGTAGTTCAGTCATCTCCTTTGTCTTGATCACGTTGAGGGAGAAGTTGTTGTCCTGGCACCACATGGCCAGGTCTCTGACCTCCTCCATATAGGTTGTCTCGTCGTTGTCGTGATCAGGCCTGCCACAGCAGCAAACTTGATGGTGTTGGAGTCGTGCCTGGCTGTGCAGTCATGAGTGAACAGGGAGTACAGGAGGAGACTGAGCACGCACCCCTGAGGGGCTCCTATGTTGAGTCTCAGCGTGGCGGGCCGTCCTCACCTGGGGATGGCCCGTCAGGGAGTCCAGGATCCAGTTGCAGGGGGGGCTATGGTGTTGAACGCTGAGCTGTAGTCAATGAATAGCATTCTCACATAGGTGTTCCTTTTGTCCAGGTGGGAAAGGGCAGTGTGGAGTGCAATAGAGATTGCATCATCTGTGGATGTGTTGGGGCGGTATGCAAATTGGAGAGGGTCTAGGGTTTCTGGGATAATGGTGTTGTGAGCCATGACCAGCCTTTCAAAGCACTTCATGGCTACAGACGTGAGTGCTACGGGTAGGTAATAATTTAGGCAGGTGACCTTGGTGTTCTTGGGCACAGGGACTATTGTGGTCTGCTTAAAACATCTTGGTATTACAAACTCAGACAGTGAGAGGTTTAAGATGTCAGTGCAGACACTTGCCAGTTGGTCAGTGCATGCGCGCAGTATACGTCCTGGTAATCTGTCTGGCCCTGCAGCCTTGTGAATGTTGACCCTTTTAAAAGGTCTTACTCACATCTGCTGCGGAGAGCATGATCACAGTCTTCATGCATGTTTCAGTGTTATTTGCATCGAAGCGAGCATATAAGTAGTTTAGTCCGTCTGGTAGGCTCGTCTCACTGGGCAGCTCTCGTCTGTGCTTCCCTTTGTAGTCTGTAATGTTTTGCAAGCCCTGACACATCCGACGAGCGTCAGAGCCGGTGTAGTACGATTCGATCTTTGTCCTGTATTGACACTTTGCCTGTTTGATGGTTCGTTGGAAGGCATAGCGAGATTTCTTATAAGCTTCCAGGTTAGAGTCTCGCTCCTTGAAAGGGTCATCTCTAGCCTTTAGTTCAGTGCGGATGTTGCCTGTAATCCATGGCTTCTGGTTGGGGTATGTACGTATGGTCACTGTGGGGGACGATGTCATCGATGCACTTATTGATGAAGCCAGTGACTGATGTGGTGTACTCCTCAATGACATCGGAGGAATCTCATCGACAAGGCTGTAGTGGAGCAGGTTGAGAGCTTCAAGTTCCTTGCAAACAAACTAACATGGTCCAAACACACCAAGACAGTCAGAGGACACAAAGCCTATTCCCCCTCAGGAAACGGAAAAGATTTGGTCTAGGCCCTCAGATCCTCAAAAGGTTCTACAGCTGCACCAGAGAGCATCCTGACTCGTTGCATCACTGCCTGGTACGGCAACTGCTTGGCCTCCGACCGCAAGGCGCTACAGAAGGTAGTGCGAACGGCCTAGTACATCACTGGGGCCAAGCGTCCTGCCATCCAGGACCTCTATACCAGAGGAAGAGGAAGGCCCTAAAAATTGTCAAGGACTTCAGCCACCCTAGTCATAGACTGTTCCCTCTGCTACCACATGGCAAGTGGTACCGGAGCACCAAGTCAAGAAGCATTTTGGACCTAAACAGCTTCTACCCCAAAGCCATAAGACTCCTGAACATCTAATCTAATGGCTACCCAGACTATTTGCATTGCTTACCCCCCCCCCCCTTACACTGCTGTTACTCACTGTTTTATCTATGCATAGTCACTTTAACAACTCTACCTACATGTACATATTACCTCGACTAACCGGTGCCTCCACACATTGACTCTGTTCTGGTACCCCCTGTATATAGCCATGCTACTGTTATTTTACTGATGCTCTTTAATTATTTATATCTATATATCTTTTACTTAAGAAAGTGTTAACTGCATTGTTGGTTCAGGGCTTGTAAGGAAGCATTTCACTGTACGGTCTACAACCGTTGTATTTGGCGCATGTGACAAACTTTATTTCAACAGTCTCTAATCTGTAGGTATCTGAAAAACTTTATTCCGGGAAGATTACAGGTTTCCCTCAGCAAATCAAAGGAGGCAAAGGCCCCTTCTATATATAGATCCCCCTTCTATATATAGATCCCCTATGGTACTGATCCCTAGCTCTCCCCATCGCTCAAAGGTGTTTTCAGGGTGCGAGGGGGCAACGGAGGGATTCCTGGCAACAGGGAGCATGAATGAGATGGGTCTGAGGTCATAATGGACATTCATTTGCTTCCAGATTCGGAATGTGCTGTGTATAATAGGACTGTTACTATAAAGTGACATCTTCAAATTGATAGGTGACAAAATCACAGCGCCAATAGAGAAGGGGTGACACTCCTCACGTGTTACGTTTTGGCTAGATGACGGAGGTGTGTCACCCAGCCAAAACGTAACAGCACGGAGGTTAGTAGCCCAATAGTCAAGTATTATATTTGGGAGACAATCCTCCTTCCATCTTGACTTCCAGAGGTGTTTTTTTAACCTATCCTATAGTGGGATGTTCGGGAATAGGAAAAGCAGTTATGGGAGGAGCATCACAAGTCTCTACTGCAGAGCTATATACCTCTACATCATATGTAATGTGAACAACGAGGCCAAGTATTTATCAGCCTCATTTCCAGTAATGAAGTTAGACAAAGTGTACAAGTGGCTCTACTGGAAGTGGCATTACAGTAAGCAAGAGATACATGGGAGGGGGGTCCACTCTGCAGGGGGCTGATTCAAAACCTTCAGAACAATCCCAGCTGCAATAATAATCCTGATCAACCCCAGCACCATTTCCTCCATTGTTAACATCTAGGATGGTATATCCCGTCTAACCCCGACATCAAACACATGCTAATAAATATTCAAGAAAATAGATGTAGCGGAACGTTTGACCATAGCAGAATTTACCCCCTTCTTTCAAGCAGCGCTGTTATAAATAAATGGCTGTCCCCATCTCCTGGTCCAGACAGGAAGTTGTGTCCGATAAGGAGGAAGTCAGGAGGCTTCTCTCGGGACCCCTGCTCCAAAACACTATTGTTGCCACGGTGAGCAGCCTGGCACTACAGCCCAGAGGCAGACATTGTGAAAACAAACAGTGGTGCTGCGCCACACTGTGCACTAACCACGGGTCACGTATACACTGTTCCACCCCCAACCGAACTGTTCGACACTTCCCCCACCAATCACTGTCCTGTCCGAGCTGCTTCCCCCTGACGTCTTCCGCATCACCCCACATCAGTTCAGACATCCCAACAATCAACTCAGACTACCAACGGATCACCCTCGTCTCCTTTACACGTCTCCTTTACACTTCTTCTAACACGTCTCCTTTACACGCCTTCTAACACGTCTCCTTTACACGCCTCCTAACACGTCTCCTTTACACTTCTTCTAACACGTCTCCTTTACACGCCTCCTTTACACTTCTTCTAACACGTCACCTTTACACTTCTTCTAACACGTCTCCTTTACACGTCTCCTTTAATGGTTTCAATATCGCCACGGCAACAGGCAGAGGGTAAACAAACACTTTAGCAATGCACCCAATGCCTTGGGACAGGCTGTCAGCACAACAGTTGCCGCTCTTTCTCTTGTATTAATGGCTACACGGACTGAGTTGACCCTTGTATTTATTTTTGCACCGTTTCTATGAACACTCACAAGACTCTACACAACATGCACACATTCATACAGACTCGACACACACAAACATCCTGACGCCTAGTCATCTTACCCCTATACATATCTTCCTCTATCACCCCAGTATCCCTGCACATTCTAAATATGGTATTGGAACTGACCTTGTATATAGCTTCTTACTTTCTTGTTTTCTTATTTCTATTTCTCATGTGATTTTGTTCTACCGTGTTATTTTTAGTATTACATTTGTGGATTACTGCATTGCTGGGTTTAGAACTTGCAAAAAAAGCCTCTCAATGTACTTGTGCAAGTGACAACGTGAAACTAATGCTACACCGGCCAGAAAAACATACAGAAGTTTCTTCTGTGCAGCCGTGTCAGTGTCCCAGGATGTGGAGTGGACTCACTACTCACCACCTGAGAGTCAAGGTCCTCTCCATCTATGGACTCCTCCATCATCAAATCCTCCTCATCGTCAGTACTCTCTTCATCCTCCTCGCCATTCTCATCCTCCTCATCCACAATCCACGTGGCCTGGTACTCTGATGTCCCTTTGGGCACCTTCATTACACGCTTGCTCTTTCTGGCCTCTGAGGGAAAGAGAACATTTATTAGAGAGGTTTATTACATTGTAAACCCAGAGACAATAATAAACTCAATGTGTTGACATGGTCTGGTTCAAAGTACCCAGACAATGGATGCCAACAACAGCACTGCGACCATAGATCTATCATGTAATTCAACGTAACGACCCTCTATAACTCCGCCCTCTCTCTCCCTTTACCTTCAGCCTCCAGCAGTTCAGTATCAGTGGGCCAAGTCTGCTCTCCATCCATGGGGTCTACCTCTGCCTCGGCCTGCAGACTCTCCCTGCGAGCTGGGTCTGCCTTCATCAGCACCCGCACTGACGCCACCTCAACACCACTATCCTGAAACACAGAGAGCAGTTAGCACCTACTGTCAACGAGCAGAAGCAGCGCCGATTAATATCTCAACTATAGTTTGTAAATTATTCATTAAATCACTGTCCATTTGCAATGTAATGATATCAACTAGTGACCATCTTCCAATAATGACGTAGAAAAGATCATCCATGTTTTTGCCGCTTGTAGATTAGACTACCACAATGCTCTACTCTCCATCTACCTGGACAAAGCACTAAATAAACTTGTTAGTGCTAAACATGGCTGCTAGAATCTTGATTAGAACCAAAACATTTGATCATATTACTCCAGTGCTAGCCTCTCTACACTGGCTTCCTGTTAAGGCTAGGGCTGATTTCAAGGTTTTACTGCGAATCTACAAAGCATTACATGAGCTTGCTCCTACCTTTCTCTCCGATTTGGTACCGCTGTACATACCTACACATACGCTACAGTCACAAGACTCAGGCCTCCGTATTGTCCCAAGTTTCTAAGCAAACAGCTGGAGGCAGGGCTTTCTCCTATAGAGCTCCATTTTTATGGAATGGTCTGCCTACCCATGTGAGAGACACAGACTCGGTCTCAACCTTTAAGTCTTTATTGAAGACTCATCTCTTCAGTAGGTTCTATGATTGAGTGTACTCGGGAGTGTGAGGGTGAACAGAAAGGCACTGGAGCAACGAACCGCCCCTGCCGTCTCTGCCTGGCCGGTTCCCCCCTCTCCACAGGGATTCTCTGTCTCTAACCCTATTACAGGGGCTTACTAGTGCTCTTATATGCCATCCCTAGGAGGGATGTGTCACTTGAGTGGGCTGAGTCACTAACGTGATCTTCCTGTCCGGTTTTGCACCCCCTCGCGTTCTGCGGAGGAGATCTTTGTGGGCTATACTCAGCCTTGTCTCAGAATGGAAAACAGCAGGTGGTCTGTTGACATCCCTCTAGTGGTGTGGGGGATTTGCTTTGGATAAGTGGGTGTGGTTATATCCTGCCTGGTTGGCCCTGTCTGGGTATATCGTCAGACAGGGCCACAGTGTCCAAGGAATCCATGCCTCAGCCTCCATTATCTATGTAATAGTCTTATGTGCCGGGGGGCTAGAGCCAGTCTGTTATATTTGGTGTACCGTGTGAATGTAAGTGTGCTCCCTCTAATTCTCTCCCCCCTCCTGGAGGACCTGAGCCCTAGGACAATGCCTCAGGCCTACCTGGTGACTCCTGGCTGTCCCTGTTCCCCAGATGCTGCTGCTGCTCCAGTTTCAACTCTTCTGCCTTTGGAACCCTGACCTGTTCACCGGATGTGCTACGTTGTCCAGGACCTGCTGTTTTACCACTCTCTTTCTACCACACCTGCAGCCTCGACCTCTGAATGCTTGGCTATGAAAAGCCAACTGACATTTACTTCTGAGGTGCTGACCTGTTGCATCCTCTATAACCACTGTGATTATTATTTGACCCTGCTGGTCATCTAGGAACGTTTGAACATCTTGAAGAACAATCTGGCCTTAAATGGCCATGTACTCCTATAATCTCCACCCGGAACAGCCAGAAGAGGACTGTTCACCCCTCAGAGCCTGGTTCCTCTCTACCCAGTACAGCCAGAAGAGGACTGGCCACCCCTCAGAACCTGGTTCCTCTCTACCCAGTACAGCCAGAAGAGGACTGGCCACCCCTCAGAGCCTGGTTCCTCTCTACCCAGTACAGCCAGAAGAGGACTGGCCACCCATCAGAACCTGGTTCCTCTCTACCCAGTACAGCCAGAAGAGGACTGGCCACCCCTCAGAGCCTGGTTCCTCTCTAGGTTTCTTCCAGGGTTCCTGCCTTTCTAAGGAGCTTTTCCTAGCCACCGTGCTTCTACATCTGCATTGCCTGCCGTTTGAGGTTTTAGGCTGGGTTTCTGTATAAGCACTTTGCGTTATCTTCTGATGTAAAAAGAACTTTATAAATAAATGTGACTTGATTTTGTGAGACCCACCTGCATGTCTACATCTCCTTCCTTCCCTGGCTTGGCAGTGCGAGGGGTCATAGAGTTGAGGGGAAGGGGGTCTATGGGAGCATCGATCTGACTGAGCAGGAAGTCTCCAAATCCAGAGATGTGCACCAGCCTGTCCACCTGCAGGGGGCAGCCTCGGACATACCCAGACACACGCAGGGTCCCTAGGCCCGTGGGGGCTCCCCCACTCCCCTCAGAGCTGTTGGGGGTGTAGGAGACCTGCTGGGCCAGGACGTGAGGCCGACGGGAGCGGAAGCCCAGCCTCCTCTGCCTCTGTGCTCCCAGGTGTCTTAGCATCAGTGTGGCGTCCTGGTCTGAGTCCAGGGGGAAGAGGCGCGCCCCAGGGAAGCGGATTTCAGATATCTTGGCCAGTGCCCGCCGTGAGTCCACACGCTTCTTCACTGCCAGATCTGAAACACCCTGACACACAAGAGCTGGGGGAGAAAGTAGTGGAGGTTATACAGGACAGGGACGACAGCAGAGAGAAGAGGAGGTTATATAGGACAGAGACGACAGGAGAGAGAAGAGGAGGTTATATAGGACAGAGACAACAGGAGAGAGAAGAGGAGGTTATATAGGACAGAGACGACAGCAGAGAGAAGTGGAGGTTATATAGGACAGAGACGACAGGAGGAGGTTATATAGGACAGAGACAACAGCAGAGAGAAGTGGAGGTTATATAGGACAGAGACGACAGGAGAGAGAAGTGGAGGTTATATAGGACAGAGACGACAGGAGAGAGAAGAGGAGGTTATATAGGACAGAGACGACAGGAGAGAGAAGTGGAGGTTATATAGGACAGAGACGACAGGAGAGAGAAGTGGAGGTTATATAGGACAGGGACGACAGGAGAGAGAAGTGGAGGTTATATAAGACAGGGACGACAGGAGAGAGAAGTGGAGGTTATATAGGACAGGGACGACAGGAGAGAGAAGTGGAGGTTATATAGGACAGAGACGACAGGAGAGAGAAGTGGAGGTTATACAGGACAGAGACGACAGGAGAGAGAAGTGGAGGTTATACAGGACAGAGACGACAGGAGAGAGAAGTGGAGGTTATACAGGACAGAGACGACAGGAGAGAGAAGTGGAGGTTATACAGGACAGAGACGACAGCAGAGAGAAGTGGAGGTTATACAGGACAGGGACGACAGCAGAGAGAAGTGGAGGTTATACAGGACAGAGACGACAGGAGATTATATAGGACAGAGACAACAGCAGAGATAAGTGGAGGTTATACAGGACAGAGACAACAGCAGAGAGAAGTGGAGGTTATATAGGACAGAGACGACAGGAGAGAGAAGTGGAGGTTATACAGGACAGAGACGACAGGAGAGAGAAGTGGAGGTTATACAGGACAGAGACGACAGGAGAGAGAAGTGGAGGTTATATAGGACAGAGACGACAGGAGAGAGAAGTGGAGGTTATATAGGACAGGGACGACAGGAGAGAGAAGAGGAGGTTATATAGGACAGAGACGACAGGAGAGAGAAGTGGAGGTCATATAGGACAGAGACGACAGGAGAGAGAAGTGGAGGTTATATAGGACAGAGACGACAGGAGAGAGAAGTGGAGGTTATACAGGACAGGGACGACAGGAGAGAGAAGAGGAGGTTATATAGGACAGGGACGACAGGAGAGAGAAGAGGAGGTTATATAGGACAGAGACGACAGGAGAGAGAAGTGGAGGTTATATAGGACAGAGACGACAGGAGAGAGAAGTGGAGGTTATACAGGACAGGGACGACAGCAGAGAGAAGTGGAGGTTAAATAGGACAGAGATGACAGGAGAGAGAAGTGGAGGTTATACAGGACAGAGACGACAGGAGGAGGTTATATAGGACAGAGATGACAGGAGAGAGAAGTGGAGGTTATATAGGACAGAGATGAAAGTGGATGCAGAGAAAATGGGTGGGGTAGTTGATTTTGAGTAAAATAATCAGTATAATATCTACAGTAAGTAATCTGCTAAACATGTAGGTAATCAGCAAGGGGAGAGTGCACAAAATCCAGTGCACTGAGTCTATTTTTTGGATAGCTTGTATGGAAGCTCACCATGGGCTGGTAGCCCCTGTGAAAAGAGACAGGAGAGGCAGTGGTCTCCATAGCTGTCCCAGCCTTCTGTAGAGTCCAGCACAAACACCAGACTGTCTGCTACCTTCACCACGTCCAGTAGAGAGTGCATGTCAGCTAGAGAGAGAAGGGAGAGGGAGGGAGGACAGAGTCAGGGGTAATGCTATTGGATAAGTACTAGTGTCAGCATCGAATGGTGGCAGGTAGCCTCGGTGTTAAGAGCGATAGGCCAGTAACCAAAAGGTTTGAATCCCCAGGTCAACTAGGTGAAAAATATGTCAATGTGCCCTTGAGTAAGGCACTTATGCAAAGCAACTTACAGGCGCAATTAGGGTTAAGAGTGTCTGCTAAGTTATTACAATGTAAATGTAAGTTAATTACTCAGAATGCCCCTTATAAATGTTTGGTACAGCCAGATATGGATTAAAATAGCATTTACATGAACTATAAATCAGTATCGGGTTGAACTATGAACTATGGAACTTTAGTGTTGACAACACAAACACATTGTAGTATCCAAGCCGGTGATTTACCTGTGTCTGGGCGGAGGAAGGTGAATCTCTGTTTGAAGCGGGGCATGACCAGGCCAAAGCTGTCACTGACCCCACACACACTGTTCTCCTCACGCACCAGCCCGCCAGCCCCCTCACACCGCAGCAACCTGGTCACAGCCTCAGCATCCACACCTGCATGGAGGGCGACCACAGCCACCAGATGGGGTGGACCATCCCTGCTGCCCAGACGACGCTTCTCTGTCAGGACCTGGACAGGACAAAAGTGACACGTAGCATTAAAGGTAGACTCAGCGATGCATGAAGTAATAGCAATATCGGGCCGTTTCCACAACAACTAAGAGTGCATCTATTTTAAACTTCTTTGTTTTGGTCCCGTAGCTACCACGTTGTAGCAGATACTCTGTGTAAATGCAAAGTCTTGCATCACATTCATCTGGATATCTGCGGTGCTGTGCGTTGGAATTTCATAACACTGAGTCTACCTTTAACTTGTCCGATTCATATCATTGTGGTGACATTGTGTCAAATGCAAGTGTATCTTACCAGGTCCTTCTTATTTCGCCGCAGCTGGTTGGCTTTGTGCCTTTTGTCCATCTTTCTCGCCTCTTTCCTCTGTTTCTTGGTAAGAGCCGTCACCGACACTCTACCTGTTGGGGATGACATCATTTAAAGGTGAATGACAGATCCGGATGGAAATAAATGAAAGGGCTCAGCTATCAACATGTGCACTAACAGAGAATTACAGTTGATGTAAGGGTAGTGGACTAAACTCCACGGTTAAGGAAGAATCTGATGACCACCAGAGACCAGGCTTTGTGGAATCTAGCTCTGACTACATTGATTCGCCCAATGTCAATACTTCAAAAAAACGTAAATTATTTATGGCTTACCGTGTACCCACGTCTGTCCTCTGTAGTTGTCTTTGTTTGCTGAAATCTATACATTTTCAATAAACGTTAATCAAATTCAACCACTGTTTGCTCATTGCTGTTGCCCTAAGATGGCAACTCAGCGCAAATGCCAATTGAATCTCAACAAGGAAACAGTATTTGATTAACGTTTATTGAAAAAGTATGGATTTCAGCAAATAAAAAAAGACGGTAACTAGAGGACAAACATGGGTAGGCGTTAGGTAATGTTACTTCTTTTGACATTGGATGAATCCGGAGCTAGATCCCATAAAGCCTGGTTTATTTCCACTTGATCAGAAATGTCATTCACCATCGAGTGGAGTTTAATCCGCTAATGTAAGGGGAGAGTTTTGACAATGGTCATCAGACCCGTTGATGTGATTAGACAGATACTACCAGGAACTGTTAAATTACTCGTCTTGACACATACATGTGTCTACCTACTGAATTGTAACGTGATGTGCAATACTTTCATATCGCAAGCTAATGACGATGGTCGTTCTGATTTCATCAGCTACAATGTGCCAAGGCTTGAAGGCTAAACTGTTACATGAGTGACATTACACGGGTATTTTAAAATATGACATGAAAGTATAGTTTCCACAGCTAAAGATTCTTCTGAAACATAACTTGAAAGCACGTGTTCGGCAGCACAGAAGCAGCATGTCCGTGGTTAAAACCAGCGACAGATAGGGACACATTCCTCCGTCACAAACTTACCCTTGTTCTCCCGTTCGATTTCTCCTTTAGTCCGATGCTTTCCATGTTTATGTCCTTTGTTTTTTTGTTTATAAACCCCAGCTCGATGGCCCTGTTGTTGTTCTGCACCAGACACCATTTTCGCCACGAGCGTGCGACAGCCTGCCAGCTTTGATGACGTAGTCCACTTCCGCATTTGAACTTCTTCTTGCGCAGTGTCGATGTGCTTTGGTCAAATAGGGGTGCTTGTGCCATCTACTGTTTTTCGCAAAAAATGACTGCTGTCATGAATGAAGTAAATGTGGATTCAGGTCCTGCTTTATCTATCTCTTGATAAATTGTCCAGTCATTTTACCAATAACCTCGAAGGGCGAATATATTTTGTCTATCACTGTAGGATTATTTGATCAATAGTTCTGAAATGTACATTTTGGATAGATATCAGTGTGGATGTTACAATGATGAAACATTTCACATTCTCTTGCTATGTCACAACATCAATATCAGGTTACCTATGGAATGCTGTGCAAAATATCTCATGAGTTCACATGTCCCATCCTCAGAGCAGAGTGGGAGAAATGAGGGAAGGCACACTCCTTATACGGCAGGGGCAGAGATATGATTTGAAGGAAATTCTTGGCAGGAAAGTACTACTGAGTTTTTTTTAAATGTCACAGTTTTTTTTTTCTTAGCGGACACTTAAAAAGCTTTGGATAGGCTACATCTAGCGCCCTGTCACCCAGCCTCTATTCTAAATTATATCCTCTTGTAAAACGGTACATTTAATAGAATTATCTTTCAAAATCCTCTGTGTTAATCTGGATGCACCTTTGATATACAGTACTGTATTCTTCATGATCACCTTTTTAAAATTTAGCATCAGACTTAAAACCTGCTGTAGCAGTGCAGCACTGTTGTATCTCCCATGCATGACATGGATTGAAAGGCTTCCTGTTCACTTGGATAAAGAGCATTATTGGTCGGGCTGGCCATCTGGTTGTGAGCCAAACAAGAGCATAAGCTGCTTATCTGGAGCACCAATTGGTTCACTGTAGTTTAGAAGAGAAAGTTGTCGGCAGCTTTTTTTCACTGCTTCACAGTCACAATAATCATGAATTAGTCTAAGACAACAGGTTTCTTAATGTAGGATCAACTGGATTAGCCTGTAATGCAATTACAAAGCAATTCCATACTAATTTGCTATGTAATATCTAGTGTGATTACAGTGTTATTACACAAGTCCCTAATACTCCACTAGGGTGTTTTTGTGTGAAATGGTACAGACATTGACTTCACAAACCTAATTTGTGAAGGCTGATGTACAAGAATGAAATAATGGGTTATAATATGGCCATATGATCATAACTCATTATAAGTTGTTGCAGACACATAAACATGATATGCCCTACACATGAGCAGCAAACTAATAAAAAGTCTAGATGACAACCCTAGATCTGTTGTCATCTGATCATACTAGTCCTGCTAATATCACTGATACAATAAGTTGGCGGTTTTCGTTTTTGTTTATATATATATTTTTGTACTTTTACCCCCTTTTCTCCCCAATTTTGTGATATTCAATTGGTACTTACAGTCTTGTCCCATCGTTGAAACTCCCCTACAGACTCGGGAGAGGCGAAGGTCGAGAGCCATGCATCCTCCTGAACATGACCCTGCCAAGCCGCACTGCTTCTTGACACACTGCTCGCTTAACCCGGAAGCCAACCGCACCAATGTGTCGGAGGAAACACAGTCCAACTGGCAACCGAAGTAAGCTTCCAGGAGTTGTTAGAGCATGACGGGACAAGGAAATCCCAACCGGCCAAACCCTACCTAACATGGATAAACCTGGGCCAATTGTGTCACCTCATGGGTTTCCGGGCGCGGACAGCTGTAATACGGCCTGGGATCCAACCCGGGTCTGTAGTGACGCCTTAGGATGCTGTTCGACTTGGGAGGCGGCTGTTGTCCTTTTCTTCGGGGTGTTAACATAAAACAGTAGAACTCACAAATGTTCAATCTATAATAGCCTAGTTATTAACATATGCATAATTTGTTATATATTACAATCATGTATCTGTATCTGTCTGTGTCTGAAACTAAATTGTACTAATTGAACCCAACTACAGTGATGTTCATGGACATGTTTACTAAATGTATCCCTGAATCGAATCACATCATCATGTTTTTTTGCCCTTATCATGACTCCAATTGCATCACATTGGGGACCAGCAGTAAGCCCTCTTCCATCCCCTTGGGTTCTCTAAAATACATCATGCTGAGCAATGTTGGGGAAACGTTGTAAAAAAAACAACTGTGTCCATAGATTCAATTCGTTGTTGTGCTATGGTCATGCCATTTTATTTTGTCCATAATAAATTATTTAGTCTGCAGATCAGTAACTGTATTGTCACCGCCCCTTGAGGTTTTGGTAGGTTTGCTGCTCCATGCGTTTAGATCAAAGCAATGACTTTATATGAATAGGTCAGAGGGAGTTTACAGCGATAGGGCGGAACTGGCTGAATTGGAAGAGGACAGGAGAGAATCCCAACATAAACACAGAGAAATATTGAACATACTTCTACTCTCACTCAAAGAAAAGGCCTATCCACTCTTCCGACGGTATCAAGGGTGCGGTCGCTTTCAGTTTGGGTGTTTTCGTGGTGTTCCCTGAGCTTCCCTCACATTTCCCCGCCGTATTTGTCACGGAGGGAGGTGGTGGAACGCACAGCCGCCATCTTTGGGATCTGCCTGTAGTACGGGAAACGACAATCCCAGTTACTCCAAGGGTGGAGATTTTAAACAACTCTACACAGCCAATCTAAAGCTACAAATCGGTTGACAACTTTGAAAAACATCAGAAATCAGTGCAAGGAAAATATAATACAGGAAAAAACAAATCCAGTACTCTTCCTGTCCAAAATTGGTTGAACCACACGACATTATCTGCTCCGTTCAAACCATCCAGGCCTGTCGGAAGGGTGAGTTTAAACTGGCTAGGAATAACTAATAATAGATAGCCTCATATGTTTTAACGCCTTAAAATGTAAATGGTACGATGTTAAACAATTCTTGTAACGAAGCCCAAAAATGTACTAATACCTACACCACTTGTCATATCACCATGTATTGCTTGCACACCACATACGATACTAAGTTGGCTTCCATGGCTAGCTAGTAACATCAAGTTAGCTACCTCAAGTTCTCGGCTGCTGAGCCAGCCGTAGCATGATTTCACATCGACCACACTACTCGAATGGGGTGTAGGTAACTAGCTACCGGTAACTTCGAATTTGTTGACATTAGTAAACTAACTAGCTGGCTACCTAGCTCAAGTTGACTGCCTTGTCTAGTACAGTAGTAAATGTTTTGTCGATTTTATTTTATTTTGGGGAGTCAAGATCTTTGAGCGATGTCCTGGCTATAGCTAGCTAGGTACTGTTATGTGTTAGCTATGCCACTACTAGCCTTGGCTAGCCAGCTTGCCAGCGAGCAACCGATATGGTTATGGAGTCAAGGGACATTTCACAATGATGAGTTTGGCTTGAACGCGATTCGTCACCTGACAATCTTGCTACTGTACTATCACATTAACTAGGGCACATATGAGGTGTATGTTGCATCTGTTTCAAAGATCAGATGGTAAACAATAGTCTGTTTTGTTTTTTATCTCTTTCTTTGATCCACACGGGGTTTGTCTACAAAATGCGGGGTGTTCCAGTCGTTATTCATCATTAATATGAACAGAACACTTCTAAATGCATTTGAATAAGCCTAGAATTTATTATTTTTAAGAATAAGACAGCATTTGGCAACAGCTTGCATTACCATCCAGCTGCTATTACCGTAGTTTAGACTATGATTGGATTTGTTAGCTATGTGACATTCATATGCCCCAAGCCATTAACGTTGGCCTAAAAGTGCACCATAGATGATGGAAGGCATGATAAATGGGATGTCCTCCTGGCATATTGATTCATAATTGTAATTTTCCTGTTTCAGCTGTGTGTGTTTTGGTCAATGAAAATTAAATGAATGAAAATGAAATAAAATGGGTGCTACTTCACCTTGTGAACTGAAACGAGTAGGCTATGTGTTCATACTCATTTCATTTGTTTATGGGTGTCTATTACATAATCATTAAAACAAAGGGGTCAGGTCAATTTAGTTTTCAATTCAGGAAGTAAATTGAATATTGCTAATGGTTTTCTACTGTGACAATTTATAAATTCATGAATTGCATTTCAATTCACTTCAAAAACGGTATAATGCATAATGCAGAGAGAGACGCACATAAGCCCCATAGATGGACAATAAGGATGGCCTATGTTTTTATCCACACCTTTGCATTGTCAATACCTGAGTTGATTGATTAGCCTATCACAGACTACATTACACTTACACAAATAATACAATACAGTTGTTTTCCCCTATAAGAGCTCCAAAGCAAAACCGTTGCTAGGCCTGTATAAGCTATGATAGAAGAGTCTTAATGCCCAAAAAAGTCCCAGCAGTGCCTATAGCTGAGCAAACAGGAAATGCAGTGCAATGACAGCATGCAGAGAGAGGGAATTCCATCCCTCCAGCTTTGTTGTCCTGTCTGGCTGCATTCTTGCTGCCTGTGTGTGTGTGTGTGTGTGTGTGTGTAGGGAGTCAGTAGCACGCCGAAGTGTTTCATTAAAGGTATCAGTTACCATCGCTGTCACTGCTCTCACGTGCCTCCTGCTGTTCAAAACGTCACCATCATGAGAGAGAGGCTACAACAACAAGGCTCATTCAGAAACAACAATGGCAATAAAGAGCCACAGTCGCATGCCGTTAATGAGACTTTATTTCAGGGCTGTGGCTGCGTCTGTGCAGCAGGGTAGTGAGTGAGTCGTCCAGTGTTGCGGGACAAAAGATGTCTGACTGCTGTGCCTGAGAGACTGGGGTCTGGCTGTGCTGTTCCTCCCAGGCCGAGAGGGAGAGGAACAGTCTTGTGACTCTGGCGTCAGAGAGGGAGAGTGTTGCTCAGTGTGTCTGTGCAGCTGATCATCTGAGCTGGCTGGGCACTGTCAACTTTATTCAGATAACTAGCTAGCTATCAATAATTGCATAATGTTTAAGAGCCAGCAATAAATTACATGTTTATTGAGGCATACAGACAGTGACATGTTGGGTTACCGGTGAAAATATTTTGGTATTACCCCCCCAAAAAAATAATTAGGCACTAGTCAATTTTCTGATGTTGTCGAGGAGTGGCTCGTGTTACTACCACATGTTGGTCTTCCTCAGGCAATGTTAGATTAGGCCTAGTAAAAAACAGTTCAGCTTTTTTATTCGAGAATTGAAAATACCCCTTAAATATGTATTTGAGTCAATTGACTGAGGAAGTGTGTCTGTATTGACCTGTACAGGTCTAACAACTAGCTAGTTTTAGTTTAGCTTTAGTTATCTACTGTGTTGTAATGTTGGGTTTTCTTTGTGAGGTTATCAGCTGCAGTGCTATTTTCTTTGTCTGTGTGCACACCAAAATAGTGGAGCAAGACGGTGTTGGGGGAGAGGCGGAGAGTCACTGTCTATCAGCCTGGACACAGCACACTGGCTTTCTTACAGTAGTTGCTGTTTCTATGGAAACAGGAGACTGTGATCTCTTCCTACTTCATTCGCCAGAATGGACCGAGAGCTATAACTGGCCACTCTCCAGAGCTCAGCCTTACATCACTGGCCAGTGTGCCCATCCCTCGCTCCTATTATTAGGCTCTCCTGTGACATCCAGGGACGCTCAGAGGGCCGTGATCCTAGAGTAATGGACATACTATTTCGGAATGGGCGATTAATTAGGGCCGATTTCAAGTTTTCATAACAATCAGTAATCTGTATTTTTGGACACCGATTTGCAGATTTTGTTTTATATGTGTATATATACACACAGAGTGGGTCAGCCACCAATTGTGCAAGTTCTCCCACTTAAAAAGATGAGAGAGGCCTGTAATTTTCATCATAGGTACACTTCAACTATGACCGACAAAAGGAGAAAAAAAATCCAGAAAATCACATTGTAGGATTTTTAATGAATTTATTTGCAAATTATGGTGGAAAATAAGTATTTGGTCAATAACAAAAGTTTATCTCAATACTTTGTTATATACCCTTTGTTGGCAATGACAGAGGTCAAACGTTTTCTGTAAGTCTTCACAATGTTTTCACACACTGTTGCTGGTATTTTGGCCCATTCCTCCATGCAGATCTCCTCTAGACCAGTGATGTTTTGGGGCTGTTGCTGGGCAACACGGACTTTCAACTCCCTCCAAAGATTGTCTATGGGGTTGAGATCTGGAGACTGGCTAAGCCACTCCAGGACCTTGAAATGCTTCTTACGAAGCTACTCCTTCATTGCCCGGGCGGTGTGTTTGGGATCATTGTCATGCTGAAAGACCCAGCCACGTTTCATCTTCAATGCCTTTGCTGATGGTAGGCTTTGTTACTTTGGTCCCAGCTCTCTGCAGGTCATTCACTAGGTCCCCCCGTGTGGTTCTGGGATTTTTGCTCACCGTTCTTGTGATCATTTTGACCCCACGGGATGAGATCTTGCGTGGAGTCCCAGATCGAGGGAGATTATCAGTGGTCTTGTATGTCTTCCATTTCCTAATAATTTCTCCCACAGTTGATTTCTTCAAACCAACCTGCTTACCTATTGCAGATTCAGTCTTCCCAGCCTGGTGCAGGTCTACAATTTTGTTTCTGGTGTCTTTTGACAGCTCTTTGGTCTTGGCCATAGTGGAGTTTGGAGTGTGACTGTTTGAGGTTGTGGACAGGTGTCTTTTATACTGATAAAAAGTTCAAACAAGTGCCATTAATACAGGTAACGAGTGGAGGACAGAGGAGCCTCTTAAAGAAGAAGTTACAGGTCTGTGAGAGTCAGAAATCTTGCTTGTTTGTAGGTGACCCAATACTTATTTTCCACCATAATTTGCAAATAAATTCATTAAAAATCCTACAATGTGATTTTCTGGATTTTCTTCTTCTCATTTTGTCTGTCATAGTTGAAGTGTACCTATGATGAAAATTACAGGCTTCTCTCATCTTTTTATGTGGGAGAACTTGCACAATTGGTGGCTGACTAAATACTTTTTTTGCCCCACTGTATATATTTTACACCTTTATTGAACTAGGCAAGTCAGTTAAGAACACATTCTTATTTTCAATGACGGCCTAGGAACGGTGGGTTAACTGCCTTGTTAAAGGGCAGAACGACAGATTTTTACCTTGTCAGCTCGGGGATTTGTTTATGTAACCTTCTGGTTACTAGTCCAATGCTCTAACCACCGGCCTTACATGGCACTCCACGAGGAGCCTGCATGGCAGGCTGACTACCTGACTACCTGTTACGCGAGGGCAGCAAGTTTCCAAGGTAAGTTGCTAGCTAGCATTAAACTTATCTTACAAAAAACAATCAATCTTAACATAATCACTGGTTAACTACACATGGTTGATGATATTACTAGTTTATCTAGCGTGTCCTGCATCGCATATAATCGATGCGGTGCCTGTTAATTTCTCATTGAATCACAGCCTACTTCGACAAACAGGTGATGATTTAACAAACACATTTGCAAAAAAAGCACTGTCGTTGCACCTATGTACCTAAACATAAACATCAATGCCTTTCTTTAAAATCAATACACAAGTATATATTTTTAAACCTGCATATCTAGTTAATATTGCCTGCTAACATTAATTTCTTATAACTAGGGCAATTGTGTCACTTCTCTTGCGTTCCGTGCAAGCAGTCTGGGTATATGCAGCAGTCAGGGTATATGCACCAGTCAGGGTATATGCACCAGTCAGGGTATATGCAGCAGTCAGGGTATATGCAGCAGTCAGGGTATATGCAGCAGTCAGGGTATATGCAGCAGTCTGGGTATATGCACCAGTCAGGGTATATGCAGCAGTCAGGGTATATGCACCAGTCAGGGTATATGCAGCAGTCAGGGTATATGCAGCAGTCAGGGTATATGCACCAGTCAGGGTATATGCACCAGTCAGGGTATATGCACCAGTCAGGGTATATGCGGCAGTCAGGGTATATGCGGCAGTCAGGGTATATGCACCAGTCAGGGTATATGCGGCAGTCAGGGTATATGCGGCAGTCAGGGTATATGCGGCAGTCGGAATATGCGGCAGTCAGGGTATATGCAGCAGTCAGGGTATATGCAGCAGTCAGGGTATATGCAGCAGTCAGGGAATATGCACCAGTCAGGGTATATGCAGCAGTCAGGGTATATGCAGCAGTCAGGGTATATGCACCAGTCAGGGTATATGCACCAGTCAGGGTATATGCAGCAGTCAGGGAATATGCTGCAGTCTGGGTATATGCAGCAGTCTGGGAATATGCACCAGTCAGGGTATATGCACCAGTCAGGGTATATGCACCAGTCAGGGTATATGCACCAGTCAGGGTATATGCAGCAGTCAGGGTATATGCACCAGTCAGGGTATATGCACCAGTCTGGGTATATGCAGCAGTCAGGGTATATGCAGCAGTCAGGGTATATGCAGCAGTCAGGGTATATGCACCAGTCAGGGTATATGCACCAATCAGGGTATATGCAGCAGTCAGGGTATATGCTGCAGTCTGGGCATATGCTGCAGTCTGGGTATATGCTGCAGTCAGGGTATATGCAGCAGTCTGGGTATATGCTGCAGTCTGGGTATATGCTTCAGTCTGGGTATATGCTGCAGTCTGGGTATATGCAGCAGTCTGGGTATATGCAGCAGTCTGGGTATATGCAGCAGTCTGGGTATATGCAGCAGTCAGGGTATATGCAGCAGTCAGGGTATATGCAGCAGTCAGGGTATATGCACCAGTCAGGGTATATGCACCAATCAGGGTATATGCTGCAGTCTGGGTATATGCTGCAGTCTGGGTATATGCTGCAGTCTGGGTATATGCTTCAGTCTGGGTATATGCTGCAGTCTGGGTATATGCAGCAGTCAGGGTATATGCACCAATCAGGGTATATGCTGCAGTCTGGGTATATGCAGCAGTCAGGGTATATGCACCAGTCTGGATATATGCAGCAGTCTGGGTATATGCTGCAGTCTGGGTATATGCTGCAATCTGGGTATATGCTGCAGTCTGGGTATATGCTGCAGTCTGGGTATATGCTGCAGTCAGGGTATATGCTGCAGTCTGAGTATATGCTGCAGTCAGGGAATATGCGGCAGTCAGGGTATATGCGGCAGTCAGGGTATATGCGGCAGTCAGGGTATATGCGGCAGTCAGGGTATATGCGGCAGTCAGGGTATATGCGGCAGTCAGGGAATATGCGGCAGTCAGGGTATATGCGGCAGTCAGGGTATATGCGGCAGTCAGGGAATATGCGGCAGTCAGGGAATATGCGGCAGTCAGGGTATATGCGGCAGTCAGGGTATATGCGGCAGTCTGGGTATATGCGGCAGTCTGGGTATATGCGGCAGTCAGGGTATATGCGGCAGTCAGGGTATATGCGGCAGTCTGGGTATATGCGGCAGTCTGGGTATATGCGGCAGTCTGGGTATATGCGGCAGTCTGGGTATATGCGGCAGTCTGGGTATATGCGGCAGTCAGGGTATATGCAGCAGTCAGGGTATATGCTGCAGTCTGGGTATATGCGGCAGTGTAGCCTAGTGGTTAGAGTGTTGGACTAGTAATCAAAAGGTTGCAAGTTCAAATCCCCGAGCTGACAAGGTACAAATCTGTCGTTCTGCCCCTGAACAGGCAGTTAACCCACTGTTCCTAGGCCGTCATTGAAAATAAGAATTTGTTCTTAACTGACTTGCCTAGTAAAAAATAAAGGTAAAATTAAATGCAGCAGTCAGGGTATATGCAGCAGTTTCGGCCGCCTGGCTCATTGCGAACTGTGTGAAGTCCATTTATTCCTAACAGAGGCCGTAATTAATTTGAATTAATTGTACATAATTATGACATAACATTGAAGGTTGTACAATGTAACAGCAATATTTAGACTTAGGGATGCCATCCGTTAGATAAAGTACGTAACAGTTCCGTATTTCACTGAAAGAATAAACGTTTTGTTTTCAAAATGATAGTTTCTGGATTCGACCATTTTAATGACAGAAGGCTCGTATTTCTGTGTGTTATTATGTTATAATTAAGTCTATGATTTGATAGAGCAGTCTGAGCGGTGGTAGGCACCAGCAGGCTCGTAAGCATTCATTCAAACAGCACTTTTGTGTGTTTGCCAGCAGCTCTTCGCAATGCTTGAGCTGTTTATGACTTCAAGCCTATCAACTCCCGAGATTAGGCTGGTGTAACCGATGTGAAATGGCTAGCTAGTTAGCGGGGTGCGCGTTAATAGCGGTTAAATCGGTGACGTCACTCGCTCTGAGACTTGGAGTAGTTGTTCCCCTTGCTCTGCAAGGGCCGCAGCTTTTGTGGAGCGATGGGTAACGCTGCTTCGAGGGAGGCTGTTGTCAATGTGTTCCTGGTTCGAGCCCAGGTAGGGGGAGCGAGGAGAGGGACGAAAGCTATACTGTTACACTGGCAATACTAAAGTGCCTATAAGAACATCCAATGGTCAAGGTATATGAAATACAAATCATATAGAGAGAAATAGTCCTATAATAACTACAACCTAAAACTTCTTACCTGGGAATATTGAAGACTCCTGTTAAAAGGAACCACCAGCTTTCATATGTTCTCATGTTCTGAGTAAGGAACTTAAACGTTAGCTTTTTTACATGGCACATATTGCACTTTTACTTTCTTCTCCAACACTTTGTTTTTGCATTATTTAAACCAAATTGAACATGTTTCATTATTTAGTTGAGGCTAAATTTATTTTATTGATGTATTATATTAAGTTAAAATAAGTGTTCATTCAGTATTGTTGTAATTGTCATTATTACAAATAAATAACAAACATTTGTCAGATTAATCGGCATCGGCTTTTTTGGTCCTCCAATAAATGGTATCAGCGTTGAAAAATCATAATTGGTTGACCTCTAGTCCGTGGCGTGCATCATATCCGAGGGAGAGAGCACTGGACTAAGTGAAAAAGTTGACAGCACAGCACTGGTGTTTTTGTCTTCTTCAATCCATTAATGACACAACTGAATTCTTACACATGATGAAACCCTTGAGACACACTGCACACAACTCTTGTTTCCGCGTGTCTTGGTTCTACTCTACTTCGGGTGTGGTCTGCCACTTTGCACTTCCTCTACCTCATACTCAGCATGATACCTTGCTGTTCTGGTGGGAACAAAGTAAGGAGAAAAAGAATATTCTTTCGACATGGTGGGATCGGTTTGTGTTGGTAAAATTGATTATGCGAGAAATGGCGGTGGAAACACCTTTTAAGCGTAAATATTGTCCAGGCTGTTGTATCTTCTATATCCCGGAGAATCAATCAATCACCATTCACCCCCTCTCAATATCAGAACTTGATTGATTTTGGGTCCCATGTGGCTCAGTTGGTAGAGCATGGCGCTTGCAATGCCAGGGTTGTAGGTTTGATTCCTAGGGGTAGGCAGTACAAAAAATGTATGACAAATGTAAGCACTCACTACTGGAAATCGCTCTAAATAAGTGCGTCTGCTAAATGACTAAGATGTAATATATATATATATATATATCTCACTCTCTGTCCTCTCCATCCCCAAGGTGTGTACACATATGAGGCCGTTGTCCTGCAGATGAGCTGTCGGTGGGGGCTGTCACGTCGCTGTCGCATATCCAGATAATCCCTGGCCGCGGCGGTGGCGGCACTGGCACGTCCCCCCCTCAGCATGCCCAACACCAGTCGGGCGGGGAGCCTGAAAGACCCCGATGTTGCTGAGCTCTTCTTCAAGGAGGACCCTGAGAAACTGTTCTCAGACCTGCGAGAGATCGGACATGGCAGCTTCGGTGCCGTCTACTTTGTGAGTACTTGGACCCACCACTCTGTGCTCAGTAACAGAGCAGGACTTCCATTCAGAACTGTTTAAGATATAGGGCAAGGTGTTGACTTTTTGTTTTTCTTCAGGCACGAGATGTGCGGACCACTGAGGTGGTGGCCATCAAGAAGATGTCGTACAGTGGAAAACAATCCAACGAGGTAAGAGACAGATTGTGCATCAAATGCCATTGATGTTACACCAATTACCTTTCATAATTCTAGTTTTGTTCGTAAGCATCTCTCACTCAATTGCAAATATAATGATTTATTTTCTGAAAAGCAAAAAAATATGTAAATCAGGTAATTGTGTGACAATGTCAGCACAGTGGACAAACAATATTATCTATTAATCCCATGATAATTTATTTAATCAGTGGTGTGATGAAACATGTGTTCTCCAGGAAACAATTGCTTCATGTTATAAAGGTTACCCAACTTCAATGAGTTGACACAGTAGAGGCCTGTTGCTGAAGTTGTTTGCTGTCTCAATATTGGTTTACTGTGAAAAGGCTCATTAGCATGTATTCTAACAAGGCCTAATCCTTCAAGATCCTGTCCTCAGTGGGTTCGGAGCATTAAACCTACAGTTTTTGTAAGGTTTGGTCTCCAAAGGGATTTGTTGTGTTACTCAGCAGTTTTGAATTAAAACATCTTGCTGGAGATAAGCTTATTTGCTTAAAGTAGTGGAACTGCCATTCAGTGGCCTATTCCCTAGGGTTTAGTCTAAAAACAGTTGATAATCAGATTTGAATCTGGCAAAATGACTGGATCGGGTAATTCATTAACCCAAAGAAGTAGAGTGGAACTCAAAGGGATGTAACTAAAGTTCCATGTAGAACACATAGTTCCAGCCTGCATCTCTGTCCGTAGCAATCTGCAGTTGCTACATCCATTTTTGGACTTATTCATGAATGATATACTTGATTCTTGACGTATATAACTAATATAACTTGTAATAAATACATAAAAAATAATAAATGCCATATGAGCTTAGTTCAACAGTATTATCCCATCGGAACCCAAAATACAAGCTTGTTTTACTCCAGTATATGTAAACATTGTAAATGTAAGCAAACACTGTATAGCCTCAACACGCTTAAAACTATAATTGTGATATTGTGGATGGTCAGTCTATAAATTTGAGTGGTTACATTTCTCCAGGCTCATCCCTCAGCTTTTTACCAAAACAAGATGCTGGGAGATTGGTCCTTTTAAAGCTTGTTATGCAAACATGATGTAATTGTTCCACTCTTTTACCTTACAGAAATGGCAAGACATAATCAAGGAGGTGAAGTTTCTGCAGAGAATACAGCACCCAAACAGCATAGAGTATAAAGGATGCTATCTGCGAGAGCACACTGCCTGGGTAAGAGTGTTATCTGAATGGAACATAATGCTATGATAACAGGGTGAATACTCTGAAACGGTACATTATTTAGCCCAGTATAACACTCTCTCTTTCTGTCTCTGTAGCTGGTGATGGAGTACTGTCTAGGCTCTGCGTCAGATGTCCTGGAAGGTAAGATGGCAGTTTTGAGATTATAAGACTAGTTCTTCTTTGTGGTTTTCCCCATGATTTGCAGCACTTTCATTCTCTCTCTCTCTACATCCTCTGTAGTTCACAAGAAACCCTTACAAGAAATGGAAATAGCAGCGATTACCCACGGTGCTCTACAGGGGCTGGCTTACCTTCATTCCCACAACATGATTCACCGGTGAGTCCTCCTCATACCTGTATGTGTGGACGTGCTAGACTGACTTCTTTGTGCCCTAAGGGAGGGAGTGTGCCTGTGCCAGTGGAACAAAGCTGTAAGGACATCATCTCTCTCCTCTGTCTGTCTCACAGAGATATCAAGGCAGGGAACGTCTTGCTGACAGAGCCTGGCCAGGTGAAACTTGCAGATTTTGGTTCTGCCTCCATTGTCTCGCCAGCCAACTCTTTTGTGGGGACGCCATATTGGTGAGTTTCAAAATCCCAATGTACGAGAAAAAATAGATGGTGTTTGAAAAATGGGGCACCATCTAAAATTAAATCAAATCAAATTAAATTTGTCACATACACATGGTTAGCAGATGTTAATGCGAGTGTAGCGAAATGCTTGTGCTTCTAGTTCCGACAATGCAGTAATAACCAACAAGTAATCTAACTAACAATTCCTAAACTACTGTCTTATACACAGTGTAAGGGGATAAAGAATATGTACATAAGGATATATGAATGAGTGATGGTACAGAGCAGCATAGGCAAGATACAGTAGATGGTCTCGAGTCTCAGATGGTATACAGTCTCATTCAATATTTTCCATCAAATCAAAAGCGGTGTGCCGGTCATTAAAATTGGGATGTTTCCTCAGGATGGCCCCAGAGGTAATCCTGGCTATGGACGAAGGTCAGTACGATGGGAAGATCGACATCTGGTCTCTGGGAATAACCTGCATTGAATTAGGTAAACTCTCGTCCATGTACTCAACTCTAGACTAGCTCTCCTGTTGTTTTAATGCTCTCCTTCATTCATATCTTAAACCAATATCTTCTTCATACTGGTTTGAATAATACAGAGCCTTCAGAAAGTATTCAGACCCCTTGACTTTTTCACATTTTGTTTCGTTACAGCCTTATTCTAAAATGGATTTAAAAAAGTGAAAACAGGTTATTAGAAATGTTTTCAAATGTATTAAAAATAAAACATACCTTAATTATTCAGACCCTTTGCTATGAGACTCCATTGGGCTCAGGTGCATCCTATTTCCATTGATCACTTGATTGAAGTCCACCCGTGGTAAATTCAATTGATTGGACATGATTTTGAAAGGCACACACCTGTCTATATAAGGTCCCACAGTTCAGTGCATGTCAGAGCAAAAACCAAGCCAGGAATTGTCTGTAGAGATGTGTCGAGGAACAGATCTGGGAAAGAGTGTCAAAACATTTCTACAGCATTGAAGGTCGCCAAGAACACTGTGGCTTAAGTCCTTCTTAAATGGAAGAAGTTTGTAACCACCAAGACTCTTCTTAGAGCTGTCCATCCGGCCAAACTGAGCAATCATGGGAGAAGGGCCTTGGTCAGGAGGTGACCAAGAACCCAATGGTCACTCTGATAGAGCTCTAGAGTTCCTCTGTGGAGATGGGAGAAACTTCTAGAAGGACAACCATCTCGGAAGCATTCCACCAATCAGGCCTTTATGGTAGAGTGGCCAGAAGGAAGGCATTCCTCAGTAAAAGGCACATGATAGCCCGCTTGGAGTTTGCCAAAAGGCACCTAAAAACTCTCTGATGAAACACATATTGAACTCTTTGGCCTGAATGCCAAGCGTCACGTCTGGAGGAAACTTGGCAGTATCATGCTGTGCGGATGTTTTTCAGTGGTAGGTACTAGTCAGGATCGAGGGAAAGATGAATGGAGCAAAGTACAGAGAGATCCTTGATGAAAACCTTCTCCAGAGCGCTCAGGACCTCAGACTGGGGCGACGGTTCACCTTCCAACAGGACAACAACCCTAAGCACACAGCCAATACAATGCAAGAGTGGCTTCAGGACAAGTCTGAATATCCTTGACTTTAACCCGATCGAACATCTCTGTTGAGAGTGTAGCAATGCTCCACAGCCAACCTGACAGAGCTTGAGAGGATCTGCAGAGAAGTATGCAAGAAACTCCCCGCATTTTTATATTACCTTTATTTAACTAGGCAAGTCAGTTAAGAACAAATTCTTATTTTCAATAATGGCCTAGGAACAGTAGGTTAACTACCTGTTCAGGGGCAGAACGACAGAGTTGTACCTTGTCAGCTCGGGGATTCGAACTTGCAACCTTTCGGTTACTAGTCCAATGCTCTAACCACTAGGCTACCCTGCCGCACAATACAGCTTGTAGCGTCATACCCAAGAAGACTTGATGCTGTAATCGCTGCCAAAGGTGCTTCAACGAAGTACTGAGTAAAGGGTATGAATACTTATGTAAATGTTATATTTCAGTTTTTTTTTTTTTTAATAAGTTAGTAAACATTTCTAAAAACCTGTTTTTGCTTTGTCATTATGGGGTATTGTGTGTAGATTGAGGAGGGGAAAAATATTTGAATACATTTTAGAATAAGGCTGTAACTTAACAAAATGTTGAAAATGTCAAGGGGTCTGAATACTTTCCGAAGACACTGTAAGTCTTTTGTCTGTCTTTCTATTACTTTTAATATCTATCTGTATTCCTCCTTGTTATGTTTTACTGTTAGTGGATCTTGGTAAGCTATTGTTTTCTCTAATCTCTTTGTTTCTAGCTGAGAGAAAACCTCCACTGTTCAATATGAATGCGATGAGTGCCTTATATCACATAGCGCAGAATGAAAGCCCCACACTGCAGTCAAGTGAATGGTACGTCATGTAGCTTCATCAGAGTTGACTTATTATTTAGGAGAAGGCATTTGTCCACTTTTAAAGTGTGTCATGGTGGGAACGAAACTATCTCTTCCTTCTTGTCCCCGTCTCTCAATTCAGGACGGATTACTTCCGAAACTTTGTAGATTCTTGCCTTCAGAAATTCCCCCAAGACAGGCCCAACTCGGAGGTACTGTTAAAGGTAAGACCTCTCACATATCTTATATATGATGATCTACCAGTGCCAAAATGTATAGATACATATCTAGCTGGCTCTGTTGACTTGATTTTGAGTGAATGTTAAATAAATAAATGAACGTGAATCATACCCACCCTCAACTCAAAAGAAAATGATTGTCCATCTGCCTCCCTCTCTTTCTCAGCATGCGTTTGTGCAGCGGGAGCGGCCCGACTCTGTCCTGATGGACCTGATCCTGAGGACCAAGGTTGCAGTGCGGGAGCTGGACAACCTGCAGTACCGCAAGATGAAGAAGATCCTCTTCCAGGAGGCTCACAACGGCCCTGCAGCCGAGGCACAAGACGGAGACGAGGAGGTCAGTCGCCCAATCTGGCTCTGCTCTCCTGTGGAGCTTAGTTTGAGAGCATGGTTTATACCAGAACCATTGTAGTCTTTGAAAACACCCTAAGTAGGCTAGAAATAATAATGATCATATTTCATTTGTAAATGCGCATTTCCCACACTCAATGTACATGAGGTAGAAAACAGCACACAAACAACATTCAGCAAGAAGTTAAAAAAACGGACCACAACACATTAAATCATTACCTACTAATACAACATATAAACTTGAAGCAGATTTAGTTGTGTTTTAAACAAGGAAATAGTTTAATAGTAGTTTCTCTAAATGCACTCATATAATTAGGTTAAGGGAGGCCTGGTGGGGAGGCCTGGTTCTCTCAAATTTCAGTTGTTCCTGTTTATCCTCTGCTCATAACCTGCTATAGTTGACACACTGTGATTCAAAAAGTATTTCACTCACCTGTGTCTTGCTGTTGTTATGGCGTTGTCCCCAGGAACCGGAGCAGAGTGGCAGGACAGGCACAGTGAGCAGCGTTGGCAGTAACCAGTCTATCCCCAGTATGTCGATCAGCGCCAGCTCCCAGAGCAGCTCTGTCAACAGCCTGACCGACGCCGGAGATGACAAGAGCGAACTGGACATGATGGAGGGAGACCACACAGTCATGTCCAACAGCTCCGTCATTCACCTCAAACCGGTGGGTAGAGATGATCTTGGAGCTGGACCCACAGAATAACTGTACACTGCCTTAATTATATTGAAATACACAACATAGTGATTATAGTGTTTCCTAGTGCCTTTCACATATGATTTTGAAAAAAAAAATGTTGCTGTTGAAGTACTGCGTTATATTTGTTTCCTCAGGAGGAGGAGACGACTTATCGTGAAGAGTCGGAACCTAACAGCCGGCCGCTCACTGAGCCCCAGTCTCCCCCTGCTCACACTCCACGGCCAAAACACCACCGCAACCGCGAGCACTTTGCCACAATACGCACGGCCTCCCTGGTAAGAGCACATCGAGCCATAGAAATACAATGGTACTGTAGTTAACATGATTTAAAATTGACCCTTAAAGTGCAGTCAAAAACGTGATTTTTCAGTGTTTTATATACATTTCCAAACTGAGGTTGGAATAATACTGTGAAATTGGGATAATGATTATAATGCCCTTTTAGCTGTATGAAAAGACTGCCAGAAATGTCAGCATGTTTTGGTGGGACGGAGTTTTGGCCTGCCTGGTGACATAACCAGGCTGTAAATTAGTTAATGGACCAATAAGAAAGAGAGTTTCAAACCTCTGCCATTAACAGCTAGTATTCAGTTTCCCACCCCCCACTCAGACCCACTCAGGGTGTCAAATTGGGAGGGCCTGTTGTCCGTACCTCTGGCAGTCTCTATGGGGGTGCCACAGGGTTCAATTCTCGGGCCGACTCTTTTCTCTGTATATATCAATGATGTTGCTCTTGCTGCTGGTGATTCTCTGATCCATTCTGAATACATCTGGCCCTTCTTTGGACACTGTGTTAACAAACCTCCAAACGAGCTTCAATGCCATACAACACTCCTTCCGTGGCTTGCAACTGCTCTTAAATGCTAGTAAAACTAAATACATGCTTTTCAACCGATCGCTGCCCGCACCAGCCCGACTAGCATCACTATTCTGGACAGTTCTGACTTAGAATATGTGGACAATTATAAATACCTAGGTGTCTGGTGAGACTGTGAACACTCCTTCCAGATTCACATTAAGTATCTCCAATTCAAAATGAAATCTAGAATCGGCTTCCTATTTCGCAACAAAGCCTCCTTCACTCATGCTGCCAAACATAACCTTGTAAAACTGACTATCCTACCGATCATTAACTTTGGCGATGTCATTTACAAAATAGCCTCCAAGACTCTACTCAGCAAATTGGATGTAGTCTATCACAGTGCCATCCGTTTTGTCACCAAAGCCCTATATACTACCCACCACTGCGACCTGTATGCTCTCATTGGCTGGCCCTCGCTACATATTCGTCGCCAGACCCACTGGCTCCAAGTCATCTATAAGTCTTTGCTAGGTAAAGCCCCGCCTTATCTTAGCTCACTGGTCACCATAGCAACGCCCACCCGTAGCACGCGCTCCAGCAGGTATATGTCACTGGTCATCTCCAAAGCCAACACCCCCTTTGGCCGCCTTTCTTTCCAGTTCCCTGCTGCCAATGACTGGAACGAATTGCCAAAATCACTGAAGCTGAAGTCTTATATCTCCCTCACTAACTTTAAGCATCAGCTGTCAGAGCAGATTACTGATCACTGCACTTGTACACAGCCCATCTGTAAATAGCCCACCCAACTACACCATCCCCATATTGTTATTTTTGGTATTCCAGTATCTCTACTTGCGCATCATCATCTGTGCATCTATCACTCCAGTGTTAATGCTAAATTGTAATTATTTCACCACTATGGCCTTTTTATTGCCTTACCTGCCTAATCTTACTTCATTTGCACACACTGTATATAGATTCTATTGTGTTATTGACTGTACGTTTGTTTATCCCACGTGTAACTCTGTGTTGTTGTTTTTGTCGACCTGCTTTGTTTTATCTTGGCCAGGTAGCAGTTGTAAATGAGAACTTGTTCTCAACTGGCCTCCCTGGTTGAATAAAGGTGAAATAACAAAAAGAGAAGACCACTCCCAGACAGTCCTAGCTAAATTTTGCTTGATAAATTGCTCTTTGCTAAAAAAGGTTTTGGTTTCTTTTTGAGCATTTTAATTTAAAACAGGTACTTAATTGTTACCCAGAAATGATATTGAAATGATATTGAGAAAAAAACAGTTGCATTGGGCCTTTAAGCGTCTGCTCCTGTAGGAGAGTATAAGCTGAGTCCAGAGTTCTATGATAAGCCCTATGTTTCCCCCAGGTGACCCGTCAGATGAAGGAGCACGAGCAGGACAGTGAGCTGAGAGAGCAGATGTCAGGCTATAAGAGGATGAGGAGGCAGCACCAGAAGCAGCTGATGGCCCTGGAGAACAAGGTGAAGGCTGAGATGGACGAACACCGGCTCCGTCTGGACAAAGAGCTGGAGAACCAGAGGAACAGCTTTGCCCAGGAGATGGAGAAACTCATTAAGAAGCACCAGGCCGCCATGGAGAAAGATGTACAGTCGTTTTCTCACGTACTCCATACTTACTCCATCATTCATACTCTGTCTAGATTCTACTGCTGTTCCCTAGGTCACTGTTAAAAGTTATTGTTTTAAATTAAGTTTTGGAGACGTTTTCAAATGTTGATTTTGTGTGTCTGCAGGCAAAGACCTTTACTAATGATGAGAAGAAGTTCCAGCAGCACATCCAGAGCCAGCAGAAGAAAGAGCTCAACAGCTTCCTAGAGTCCCAGAAACGAGAGTACAAACTCCGCAAGGAGCAGCTCAAAGAGGTAGAGAATCACATGCGGTCATACAGATGAATGGTCACATTTTATACACAGTATACAAGGCATCAAACATTGCTATATCATTTGAAGAAAAAACACATGACACGCACAAATGTTTGCCAACATGATCCTCTCAGCATGTCAGACTCACAGAAAGA
Source organism: Oncorhynchus masou masou (assembly GCF_036934945.1). NCBI lineage: Eukaryota > Metazoa > Chordata > Actinopteri > Salmoniformes > Salmonidae > Oncorhynchus > Oncorhynchus masou. The sequence continues at coordinate 64,807,431 of NC_088220.1, forward strand.
CTAACCTTTACAGAAAATGTGCAAATATGGACAGCAAGCTCCTATTTACAATTTCTTAAAGTGCCAATCTGCAGTTGAAACGATAACAAAGCATACTACCCGCCACTGATCTGGTTAAAGGTTGAGGGATGGGGCTGGAGAAAGTGTAACCACACTCAAAATCATAGACAGAGCTATGGATGCAAGGAGTGAGCATCCATGATATCAAAATTATAATTTTAAGCATGTTTTGAGGTTATACAGTTTTGAGGTTATTACATTTACTTTGTTTACAAACATTGGTAAAAAGCTTATTTTGGCTTTTGATGGGGTACAACAGTTGAACTAAGCTCATGAGGCTTTTATAAGTTATAATGTTCGAGAATGAATGTGTTTATATCATTAATTTAGAAGCCTAAAAATGGATGTAGTAACTGCAGATTTCCCCTTTTAATCTCTGTCCTTGTTCTTCCCCCAGGAGTTGAATGAGAACCAGTCGACCCCTAAGAAGGAGAAGCAGGAGTGGCTGTCCAAGCAGAAGGAGAACTTCCAGCACTTCCAGGCTGAGGAGGAGGCCAACCTGCTGAGGAGACAGAGACACTACCTGGAGCTGGAGTGTCGACGCTTCAAGAGGAGGATCCTCATCGCTCGCCACAACGTGGAGCAGGACCTAGTGAGAGAGGTCAGCCGTAATCACTCAGCTCTCCTCGTTCATACAGTCTCTTGTTTCTCTCTCACTCTCCTCAAACAGGGCCCCCTTTCCTGTTCTCGGGCTTCGTTTTGTAACCATGGCTCAGCCGTGGGTTCTGCTCATTTTCCTACTTCCTTATGTTTTGTAACCATACCATTAACCTGTGTGACCTCATTATCTGGTTGTCATACTGCCCTTTCTCTTAAAGAATGCAGTTTTCTCCTAACCTGTATGGTTGTTCCTCCCTGCCTGTCCGTCTGTGTGTAGGAGCTGAATAAGCGTCAGACGCAGAAGGACCTGGAGCATGCCATGCTGCTGCGGCACCATGAGTCCATGCAGGAGCTGGAGTTCCGCCAGGTCAACACCATCCAGAAGATGAGGGCTGAGCTGATCCGCCTGCAGCACCAGACAGAACTCACCAACCAGCAGGAGTACAACAAGAGGAGGGAGAGAGAGCTCCGACGCAAACACGTCATGGAGGTCCGACAGCAGCCCAAGAGCCTCAAGGTGAACACACACATACCAACACACACAATTCCCATAAACCGTTGTTGTTTTGTGTTACCGTTAATGGCCTTAATGTAGCGACCTGACCCCTCACTGTTCTGTTTGTCCTCCCTTCTCTGTCCCAGTCCAAAGAGTTCCAGACCTGACCCTCACTGTTCTGTTTGTCCTCTCGTCCTCTATCCCAGTCCAAAGAGCTCCAGACCTGACCCCTCACTGTTCTGTTGTCCTCTCTTCCTCCCTCCTCTATCCCAGTCCGAAGAGCTCCAGACCTGACCCCTCACTGTTCTTTGTCCTCTCTTCCTCCTTCCTCTGTCCCAGTCCAAAGAGCTCCAGATTAAGAAACAGTTCCAAGACACATGTAAGATCCAGACCAGACAGTTCAAGGCCTTGAGAAACCACCTACTGGAGAGCACACCAAAGTCTGACCACAAGGCTGTCCTGAAGCGTCTAAAGGAGGAGCAGACCCGCAAGCTGGCCATCCTGGCTGAGCAGTACGACCACTCTATCAACGAGATGCTCTCCACACAGGCTGTGAGTCACACAGGGGTTTTAAAAACACTGCAGGAGAGGGGATGAGTTTCTAAAAAGCTGACTACTGATGATAGGCATTTTTGAAATTGCAGGGTGCCAAATTCAAAACAACAGAAATCTCCTAATTAAAATTCCTCAAACATACAAGTATTTTACACCATTTTAAAGATAAACTTGTTGTAAATCCAGCCACAGTGTCCTATTTCAAAAAGGCTTTACGACGAAAGCACACAAAACGATTATGTTAGGTCAGCACCTGCAAAAACTCAACCTACCCAGTTGTGGCCCACTTTGGAAGCGAACCACTCGATTTTGTCCCTACGTTAAATCGGCATTGAACACATCACCCTCCCTAGGAGTGGGGGTGACCTCGACGATTTATTGTTCAAACAAGAAGCTGCCTGAATCTTTAATTTAAAGACCCTTGGTCCCTTCGGTCTCAGCGTAGACTAGGATCTGAAGACATTCTTGTGATTTTGTTGTTCATTGTAAATGTTTGTAGGCTTATGTAGCCAAATTGTCTATGATTGTATACTATCATTTGTTTTTAATATGTTCTATTTATATCTGTAAATTAACCAATGATATCAAGCCACACCCGGCCATGATTAGACACCTGTATCTGTCCTTTGACACTATATAAACTAGTGACCTGCAGTTTTTCATTATACCCTGAGGAAGACAGCTTGTCTGTCCAAACATTGGTTATTCAATTATTTCATCTGAGCTCCTATTTTGCGGATCTCCTTTTTTTGTTGAAGTAGATAAAGGGCCTTATTGCCAAAATCCCTTAACATTGTACTGACACCCTGTCTGGCTCCCCTCTCGTCTCTAGCTGCGTTTGGATGAGGCTCAGGAGGCTCAGTGCCAGGTGCTGAGGATGCAGCTGCAGCAGGAGCTGGAGCTACTCAACGCCTACCAGAGCAAGATCAAGATGCAGACGGACGCCCAGCACGACCGTGAGCGGAAGGACCTGGAGCAGAGAGTGTCCCTCCGGAGGGCCCTACTGGAGCAGAAGGTCTGATCTTCCATACTGGGAAAATATATATATATATATATATATATATAACATGGGTTGCATCTCAATTTGCACCCTATTCCCTGTATAGTGCACTGTGGTCAAATGTAGGGCACTTTTAAGTGGATAGGGTGCCATTTGGGATGCAGTGTGCCATTTGGGATGCAGTGTGCCATTTGGGATGCAGTGTGCCATTTGGGATGCAGTGTGCCATTTGGGATGCAGTGGCAAAAAGTCTCAATTGACATTTGGGCTTTATTTAATTTTAAGCTCCAGAGTTTGCTGTTATTATTGATAAACCAGTGCTATTTTGAAATGAACATATTATAGTACTGAGCAGCTGTGTGTATCTTCAGATTGAGGAGGAGATGCTGGCTCTTCAGAATGAGCGTTCGGAGAGGATCCGTAGCCTGCTGGAGCGCCAGGCCAGGGAGATCGAAGCATTCGACTCGGAGAGCATGCGTCTAGGCTTCAACAACATGGTGCTGTCCAACCTCTCCCCAGAGGCCTTTAGCCACAGCTTCCCCGGGGCCCCAGGCAGCTGGGCCCACCCCCAGACACAGCACCACTCTGGGGGCTCCTCTCAAGGGCTACACTGGGGCAGTGGAGGGTCAGGGCACCAAGGCAGCCATCACCATCACCACTCTGGTCAGGGAGGGTCCCCTATGCAGCAAGCCTGGGGCCAAGGCATGCAGGGAGGCGGGTGTCCTCAGCCGTGGGGCCACCCCTCGGCAGGGCCCCTGGGGGCCAGAGGCAGTGGAGGAGTGCAGAACAGCCCCCAGGCACTAAGCAGGACAGCCTCAGGGGGGCGCAGTGAGCAGGCTATGAGCAGGAGCACCAGTGTCAACTCTCAGATATCCAATGGGTCGCACCTGTCCTACACATAGACGCCCAGCCCAGCACCAGAGTCAGAGTAGGGCGCTGCAGAGTGGGACAGCATGGGCTGAGCTCTGCTACACCTCCACCTCTCCTCTCTCCTATCCCTCGTTCCTCTCCTGTCCTGTGTACAGATGTGGATGCGTGTGGAAATAAATGTTGCTCAGGTCAAAAGGGCTGAAAGAGGCACACCCCCCTCTACACAGCAGTTTATTAGCACACATACAGATCAGTTCTTCTGTTTCTATTGAAACCATTCAGTGTCAACACTTAATACTTCCTCCGTTCTTTATTTTACAGTTCTCTCACTTAGAAATCGTTTTCATGTACATATATGTGCCACTGCCCCCCTTCCACCACTGAGACCACTGTCAAAAAGCCTTTTGACATCTGCTAACTGCTTTTATTTTTTTAATGTAGTGTCTATTAATCACAGCAAGCTAAGACAGCCCATGAAATTCCCCTGCTCCAAATTTGATAATACATTGGCCCATCTATCCAGTTACTTGATTTTTAAATATTTTTTTATTCTCCTTATGCCAGCCTGTTTTTATGGTTATTTTAAATAGCTGAGATTGTTTCTCTTTCGAAATCAGAAAAATGTTTTGTATTCTGAAAGATTTTAACAGGGAGAGATTTAAAGAACTGCACAGATACCATATAGAGCTCCTTGACAATACCTGAAACAAATTCAAGTTGGTTTGAAATGATCATTTAAGTTGGTTTGAAATGATCATTTAGGTTTGAGGATGTAAGGGACACTGGGACACAATGTTGTTGGCTTGTATTATGGTCAGCTTCCATTAAACTAGCTTTTGTTGTTGTAGCCAAACCTATTTTAAGCCAGGCAGTTGTTAATAAACATCTCACAACTTAGTTACTATCAACCCCTGTTGCAGGAATGTGGTGAAATTTTGTGGATAGGATTTTTTTTTGTTTGGGTTTGTAGAATTAGTCAAATTATGTTGAACTATTCTTATTTGTCTGTTTTTTATATTAAGAAAGAAAATATTTTGGGGGGAATTGCAGCTGGTAAGAGCAAGATATGTTTTTTTTAGCAGAGGTTATATCATTGAGGTAGGATTTTTGTTGTGAAATTCAGTTACACTTGCCATTTGAAAGCTCAGTGTTTACATTTAATATATTGGAAAAGCAGTAACAGACAGTGAACCTTTTTATATCAATGAGCATTTTGCCAGCATTTAGTGATATGCATTTTATTTCACACCTCCCTGTGGGAGTTTAAGCTGCTAATCCATCCATTTGCCAATAAGAACACTAAAGCAGAATATGAATGTTTTATTTGTCTGTTTCGGATGCAACGTTAGGGGCCAGGCTGACCATAGCTTCAACTATGGCCATATTCAACTCAGTTCTGTACTACTGTACTGTGTGATGCCGGCCACTAGGCTGCAGTCTTCACTTATTGTCAACCGTTCCTTAGGCCATAATAGCCCACCTACAGTAGATCCAAATCTTCACTGTTTAGGGTTTCCAAGTGGGTGGGTGTCTCTCATAGCATTACTACATCAGCCAAAACCAGAGGGACATGGCAGAGCCATAATAAACAAAAGGCTTAGCTAACAGCTAAACGTGTATATGTATGTTAATGCTCAGTAAGATGGTGCCTTTCTATGCCCTGATACTGATCATTCATTCTCAGTGTAAAACCTGCATGTTTTAGTTCAGCTCAGATTGATTCAATTATTACACTTCAAACTAGTTTCCATTTAGTTTGCACAGATGTTGGCATCGTTCAATGAAAATGATGTACCTCAGGATGAGAGGATCCCAACATCTGTCCTCATGTACCCCTGAAAAGGATGTCGATATCAGGAGGTTTGTGAAGTGATCAGTTGAACAGAAGTTCTGAAGGTGATAATATCATGCATACAGGTACTTGAGGGCTGGTTCTGTGTGTCTCTGCTGTGCGGAGGATGACAGATTGTGAGTTCCATCTTAGTTGGCTGAATGACCGAGAAGGAGGATCAGTATAATTTATCCTGGGCTACATGATTGTCAGATACAAGAGCAAAGACTCTGTAATGCCTTTAAGAACCCTGACATTTATCAGTTGATTTTATTGTAGTGCCTTTAAATACTGCTGCCTTGTCAAAGCACTTTATACAGTATAACAAATGTATACAGTAAAACACATTGTAATTTGACTTTATTTTAAGCACAGCAACCTGAGGGATGCATATAGTGTGTTGGTATTATGTGGCTGAAGTGAGGAAGTCGAAAAGTCTAGCTAATAGTTGACCTTAAAGTCTGATACAGAGTCAGGATTTGAATGCCTGGGGTTAATTACAAGTGAGTTACCAGTATGTAGACACATTTCTATGGCTCTGTGGAGGTTTCATGTTGGACAAGAACAAAACAGATTATAGAGTATGGTGACGGGGTTAGTTAAAGGACTTCTATTGTATGCTGGTTGAAAAACACCTTTCGCACAAAATTTCCAGGCCAGGTTTAACATGAAAGCAGTGGGCACAGTAGAGCAGAGCTTCCATAAGTAGAAAAAAAAGGTAACATGGTTTCAGAATGTGTTTGAAAAGGAACGATCTAATCTCTATGTGAAGGCTCTTTTTGACCATAACAGCAGGCTTGGCAAGGAGTACATGTTTGTGAGAGCTGGTTAATGTAAGGCAGTCAAAGTGTTTAAAATGATAATGGTCCACAACTTGAGCAAAACTAAGAACTCCGCAATCAGGAAAAAAGAGCTCATCTCACCACCCTAAAAGTAACAATGGCAGGTGAATGAAGCTCATATACTTGTTACTGGTGTTCATCATGTAAATATAACACTCACACTAAATGATCATTCTACACTTATGTTGGTGAGTGGTTAAAGCTGGAAACCTTAATGGTGACACTGCCATGTCCATTTGGGATGTTACAACAAGAAAGACATCATTGCACGTGCAATTTTTTGCCACACTGCTCTACGCGCCTCTCATTAGTTTTGTTCACAAAACAATAACCAAGGTGCTGGGGCGGGCAGTGGCACAGTTTCCCCTAATGCAGATTCCATCTTTAAAGGTGGCAAAGCACTTATGTAGTTATTTACTTGGACACCTACAGTGGGTTCTATCCATAAACATGTTCTCCACTTTTTGGTATTTTCCCCTAACTGTTTTTTTTTTCAGGGGTGAGTTTATGCCATTTTGGTTCCCCTCCTTTCTCAACCTGCATTCCCTCACACACCAAATCTGCATTTATTATGAGGGTAACTATCTCCATCTGGAAATCTAAAACACTTTCAAAACGTATATATATTGAAAAGGCCACGAGGCTTAAAAAGTCCTAGAGATGCAGATATCTTAGGAAATGTATCGTCTTTTCATTAATGTGGGGTGAAATGTTCATATTGTGTGTATATATACAATTTAAGAGATTAAACATTTTAAAACTAAACTTGCATTGTGAAAAAGAAAATAACAAATAATAATCTGTAAGACTAACATTATTTAACTTGACAGACACTAACCAAATATTAAACAAGGTTGAGATTGGTATGAGGGTCTGTAAAAGTAACTGATGGAAAGTGAGCTTGGTTGTGTGTACGCTGACTCTTACGGCTTCCTGTGCATGCATAGCCTACACTGTCATTTCCCTTTACTGTCACACACTTTGTTAGTCATTGCACCCTTCATGAAGCCTTTCATTGCAGTGAGTCTTGATACCTCTGGTATGTTTTCTCCTATTCCACCCTTTCTACATTCACATCCACCAGATGATTAACTATTCTGTTTGTTCTTGTTGAATGTGATCCTGCAATTGTGCAGCAAAAACATGTTTGATTTCATGGGCACAAAGATGCTGGGAAGTTTTGTTTATTTTTTGAGACGTAGGAGAAGTTTGTTTTAAATGGTTGCAGATCATATCCAACTGTCCTTTCCAAAAAGCAAGCATGGGTCTCATTATGTTACAGTACATAGGGCTGTGAGTGTGTCCCAATACTCTCCAAAACCTTCCACCTCTTGTTTCCTTTCATTTGTAACTACAGAGGTCAAAAGCCTCAATAGGTTAATTTACCAGTATAATGCTTATACCCAACAAGTATTTTATGAACAGTGGCCAGGGGAGAAAAAGGAGCGGTATTTCTGATTATTGGGACCGAGCCCTTGTTCAGGTCAACAGCTTTTTCGGGCCAATGGTTCATGTCAGGCCAATGAAAGGTCCTTGCTATCTGTGAACCTTGGGACGTTCCTACCCCATTGAAGTTGATATTTTAAAATGGTAAAAGTTTGGGTAGGGACATCCCAAGGATCATGGAAAGCACTAAACGCCAATGAAACTTCATCTCATACGAGATTGATTGCCAACCCGTCACACCATTTTGTTAATAATTCCCCCCCCCCCCCCAAAATTGTGAGACTACTTAGATACTTTTATTCATATTTGTTTTAATAATTTACAAGGCTTCTCCACCAACCTGAATAATGTTTTCAGTTATCATTTAACATTGATGTTGTCAACTTTTGTCCTACTGACTGAAAGTATGGGATACTGAGTGAGAAACAAGCTAAAGAAACATGGAGGTCCTCCCTCTGGTCAAACACTGTGCCATACCAGAGCTGCCAAGCCCAAACACCACTGCATTGTTTCATCTCAAGAGTTACCTAACATTACCCTTGGCTTGGGCTGATGGCATGAAATGTTTAGAAATCGCATGATATGAGCCGTTCTGGTCAGATGGCCAATGTAGAGGCTTGAAAAGATGGTGACAGGCTACTTATGAAAACAGAGGGTCCATTTCTATGAGGATGTCAGTATTCTTCCTTGGCACAACATTACCACTACAACTCTTATATAACCTGTATTAAAATGTATAGATTGTGAAACCTGTTATTGAATGTCTGAAAGATTATGAAAATTATACATACATTTTCACCAACAAAAAATACAAAAAAGTGAGTGGAAATGTGTAAAAAGATTCATAAAACAAAAGAATAAAAACTAGGATCAAATGTACTATTTTGTTTGTATTATAATTACTATTGTGCTGGCAGAGGAATATTGAACAGAAATCAGCTGTAATAAAGTAATTTTAGTATATAACTTGTGTCCTGTTTGAATTTGGAGCATAAAAAATATATATATATATATATTTTAAGTGTAGTTTTTACAAAATCAGAAGCTTCTGGTGGTTTTTGAAGCTAAAGTGGCATGTTGAATTTCTATTCTTCCTATAAATTTGTCTCTAGCATTTGAACCCTAGTATAACCCCATTCCTGAAAGCTACAACTCTGGAACATGAATGTGCCTTCTGTTCCCCTCTATGATGATCACAGGGTTTGTTAGGAGTGTAAAAAAAAAGCACTTTGGCCCGATAAGAATATAGTTGAATAGCCCTGACTGGCATAGCCCTTCTACGGACAGCCTTTCCACTCCCTATTTAATCTTGCTCTTGTGGCTAACTGTGTTCAAACCAGGTCTCCTGCATGGCGCAAGACTGTGTTAGCCCACTTAGCTAAAGCCTATAGAGATAAGTTCATGTAAAGGATGACACACTGCTTGCTTAACGAGTAGCGTTTTCCCCCTGATTCAGCTCGTATTCAATCAATCCCTATCTCAGTCTGCTGTTTTCACATGCTTCAAGAGGGCCACCATTGTTCCTGTTCCCAAGAAAGCTAAGGTAACTGAGCTAAACAACTACCGCCCCGTGGCACTCACTTCCGTCATCATGAAGTGCTTTGAGAGACTAGTCTAGGACCATATCACCTCCACCCTACCTGACACCCTAGACCCACTCCAATTTGCTTACCGCCCAAATAGGTCCACAGACGATGCAATCTCAACCACACTGCACACTGCCCTAACCCATCTGGACAAGAGGAATACCTATATGAGAATGCTGTTCATCGACTACAGCTAGGCATTTAACACCATAGTACCCTCCAAGCTCGTCATCAAGCTCGAGACCCTGGGTCTCAACCCCGCCCTGTGCAACTGGGTACTGGACTTCCTGAAGGGCCGCCCCCAGGTGGTGAGGGTAGGCAACATCTCCACCCCGCTGATCCTCAACACTGGGGCCCCACAAGGGTGCGTTCTGAGCCCTCTCCTGTACTCCCTGTTCACCCACGACTGCGTGGCCACGCACGCCTCCAACTCAATCATCAAGTTTGCAGACGACACAACAGTGGTAGGCTTGATTACCAACAACGACGAGACGGCCTACAGGGAGGAGGTGAGGGCCCTCGGAGTGTGGTGTCAGGAAAATAACCTCACACTCAACGTCAACAAAACTAAGGAGATGATTGTGGACTTCAGGAAACAGCAGAGGGAACACCCCCCTATCCACATCAATGGAACAGTAGTGGAGAGGGTAGTAAGTTTTAAGTTCCTCGGCATACACATCACAGACAAACTGAATTGGTCCACCCACACAGACAGCATCGTGAAGAAGGCGCAGCAGCGCCTCTTCAACCTCAGGAGGCTGAAGAAATTTGGCTTGTCACCAAAAGCACTCACAAACTTCTACAGATGCACAATCGAGAGCATCCTGGCGGGCTGTATCACCGCCTGGTACGGCAACTGCTCCGCCCACAACCGTAAGGTTTTTCCAGAGGGTAGTGAGGTCTGCACAATGCATCACCGGGGGCAAACTACCTGCCCTCCAGGACACCTACACCACCCGATGTTACAGGAAGGCCATAAAGATCATCAAGGACAACAACCACCCGAGCCACTGCCTGTTCACCCCGCTATCATCCAGAAGGCGAGGTCAGTACAGGTGCATCAAAGCTGGGACCGAGAGACTGAAAAACAGCTTCTATCTCAAGGCCATCAGACTGTTAAACAGCCACCACTAACATTGAGTGGCTGCTGCCAACACACTGACTCAACTCCAGCCACTTTAATAATGGGAATTGATGGGAAATTATGTAAAATATATCACTAGCCACTTTAAACAATGCTACCTAATATAATGTTTACATACCCTACATTATTCATCTCATATGTACACGTATATACTGTACTCTATATCATCTGCTGCATCTTTATGTAATACATGTATCACTAGCCACTTTAACTATGCCACTTTGTTTACATACTCATCTCATATGTATATACTGTACTCGATACCATTTACTGTAGCTTGCCTATGCTGCTCTGTACCATCACTCATTCATATATCTTTATGTACATATTCTTTATCCCCTTACACTTGTGTGTATAAGACAGTAGTTTCGGAATTGTTAGTTAGATTACTTGTTGGTTATTACTGCATTGTCGGAACTAAAAGCACAAGCATTTCGCTACACTCGCATTAACATCTGCTAACCATGTGTATGTGACAAATCAAATTTGATTTGATTTGGTATGGAGACACGAACTCAGGACCTTTGCCTCATAAACACGTGACTGCCCTTTTGAGGCATTTCAACCCATTGTGCTATTCAAAAAGGCCTTCAATTGTGCAAGGGGTTACACTTCAGGCTGAGGAGTGAGTTTCACAGATCACCATCTGCTACACTAATACAAGTCTTCAAGATCCAGCAAAGTTACTCATCAAAAGAGCGTAGTTTGGTGATCCATGCTTATCGGATGAGAACCTTGCCTTGTGCTGAGACCTGAAGACATGTTAGTTTGACATGTGTTAGTTTGTTAGATTTTGTTAGTTTCAGGTCTTTCAGCAAGGGTATTCATTATAAGGTTAACATGTGACTGACTGGATTAAGACTGTGTTAGCCTGTTGAGCTAAAGCCAAGATCATGTGATGAGTAACTCTGAGACCTGAAAAGTTGCATTGTCTGGTGCAGAGGAGATCTGGGTTAGAACCCCATCAGTGAAACCATAGACATTAAAACCAGAGTTAAACTAACACATGATGTTTCCAGATCTCAGGCTAGGTTGCTCATCACATGCATAGATCTCCAAACCACCTCTATTGCACTCTCATTAAATGGGGTGCACAGATCCTTCTGCTTCTGTTTGCCACATAAAGTGTTGTTGTGCAGTAGGCCTGATTTCGAACCCAGTCAGTTATATGTAAGCAATAAGGCATGAGGGGTGTGGTATATGGCCAATATACCACGGCTAAGGGCTGTTCTTAAGCATGACGTAGTGTGGAGTGCCTGACACAGCCCTTAGCCGTGGTATATTGGCCATATATCACAAACCTGCAAGGTGCCTTATTGCTATTATAAACTGGTTATCAACGTAATCAGAGCAGTAAAAATACATGTTTTGTCATACCCATGGTATACGGTCTAATATACCACGGTTGTCAGCCATTCAGCATTCAGGGCTCGAACCACCCACTTTATAATGGTGCCATAATCTCTGAATATGAGCTCAAAGGGGTGTGAAATGTGACTGAGGTGGTTCGAAATCGACGCCCTATTAATGAGTAGGCTATCCTTGCTGGAGACTTTTTTTCAAATACAAGTTACATTTATGAATTCAAATATTCAATCTGTGCATTACAAATTCTAAAATATTACATGAAAATGCAATACCATAATACAAATACAAAATGATCAAATTAAAATACAATTTCTATTGGCACTGAAATCGCTGACGTTACTCACATATGACACGGAGTGGCGAGGAGTGGAATGATAGTTTAAGACTGGTACCCAGACGAGTGCTTGTTGATCAAATCTTTGCTCCCCAAATTCTGTGCAGTAATTGCGGATTGTGACTCCCGGAAACTCAACTCACTGGTAACATTTGCTGGAGCATGCAGGCAAAACTGTCCTTGAAAAACGAAAACATGCATGTTATCTGGCTAAATAGCTATACAATGTTATATTTGATCAAGTGAAACCAAATTAAAATCTCAAATTAGTTATTAAGCAAGCTAGCTAACTGTTCTAGCTAGCCAACATTACAAAACACTCCCAGTCAGCTGATGCTAATTGCTAGCTAGCTGTGGCATTGTGAATAGCTAGCTAGCTATAACAAACAAGTTTAGCTAAACAGCTTGCCTCCATGAATGTCACTGATATTCACGGACTTGGATACCGTTAAATCTGCTCCCATCACGATTAAAAGGTAAGATACTTTATTCCCAATATTTATTGTTAGCTGGTTATGATACATGTCACCAAGATTGAGAGTTAGCGAGCAGCTCGTTACCCCCTCACTGAACACGGCTGATCAACTTTCATCCATACTTAGCTCGGGCATCTGTTAGTTGGCAAAGACCAACATTCTGCTTGTTTGGTTTGGGCTTGAATACTAGTGTTGATAATCCCTGAAATGTCCTTGCTTTCAACCAAAAACCAAACCCTGTTTGCAGTCAATATCTAAAATGTATTTAGTTTAATATTGTTATCTTTCTTTAGGACGAGCTGTAGTCATGTTGCTCCTACCAATACCTTCTCTATTGGTCTGTAGAGGACTGTAGCGTTATGTTCCCCTATGGTTTAACTCCCCTCTCTCTGTTATTTCTCATTTTAGAAGCCCCAGGATGGTGTGTGAGCTGCTAGTCTCCTCATTATGGTTCCTTTTCGTAATCTTCTGGGTGGAGACCATAAGCGTGTGGCTGTTCCTATGCATCTTCTACCAGGACCAGGCATTTTATCACTGGGGAGATGGGTATGCGTACCTAATCATATTTTACACACAAGCAACTTGCTGATTCTTAATCGTCTTACAAATATCCAGATGAAGTATCAAACAGACCTTCCTTTCTCATTCTGTTACTACAGGGTATTTGCAGATGACCCCGGCCAAATGCTATACATGTTGAGCAGGTGAATCCTAATATTGATTTCTGTCTGTTCGTGGGTGTGATCAGATGAAATGCAGTACTATAACTTGTATCTGAAATGGAAAACTACACTGTTATTAATGGTTATTACCATGTAGCACATTCATGAATGAAGTCTCCATTGTCCACTTTCCACAGAGTGGATCCCTCTGGACAGATGCAGACCTGAGACAGCGAAAGCATATGAGGAACAGCACATAATGGATTGTTCTCTCCTGATATAAAAGGATGGGAGCTGTATGTTTGAGACGCTCCTATAAAATAATGAGAATCAGTAGTCTTTTTCTACCTCCCTGTTCCTGGTTCCCTCCTAGATTTACCGCATGGTCATTGTCAACATGAAGAAACTGCATTGAATGCAGTTGGATTGTTGTTGGATATGGGTAGAGACACCCAGCTTGGCAAGAAGAACCAGGGAGGGGATCCTGCCGTAACTGTGGAGTAGATGCATAGTGTGGCAGCTAAGTGTTCCCCACCAAAGCATGAACCATCATACATATGTTCTGTTTCCATTGTCTGTGTTAATATGTGATATAGGTCAAACAATGTGGAAAAACACTTGGCAGATGCTTTGAAAAATTATTTTGACATGAGGTTTAGTCCATAGTCAATGTCATTTTTTGTGGATTTCGGCAAACTTGCACATTTATCATGGTTGTACACATTTTAGTTTGTTTATTTCTATATCTGTGTCTATACATAATCTGCTTCAGTCTGGGCACTTACATGACAGTGTCACTGGATTGTTTTGCTATGTAAAACACTAACAACATTATTGACATGATACACATATTCAATTAAAAACTTTACTCTTGGATATCTTCCAACATGACTATAATATAATATGCACTCATCAGTATTTTGTAATTTGCGCTCAAACTAAAATGTTGAATGTAGCTTTTTTGTAGCTTTTCTGTTTTTTTTTTTGTTGCTGTTGTAAAGCTCACACCACACTAATAATGTCATGAATGCTCTTCTAGCAAATGTGGAAATTATCAAACCTTAGCTGAATTCCACATTTTGACTTGTACCTGTTCATAACTTTTAAATTGTCTTCATTGAAGATCATCCTTCTGTAATGTCAGTCATAGCCTAACACAAGTCTTGTCTTTGTAATGTTGACTTCTTCTTGTTTAGGAAAGTGTCATGTTGGGTTAAACTGGGCAGTGACACCAATGGTACATTTGGTTTTATTTGTTTGCATCTGAAGACATTTTCCAAGCTTGTTGTACTACTATTTGAAACAGTTTCAGATTTGATGCAGATTGATGGTCGGTATATAATTTCTCAATGTTATATTCCAATACAGTAGAGGGCAGTGATGTGTTATTTTAGTATCTTGCGTTCCAACGTAAAATCGTATAAATTGATACGGGGCAGTTCATGGTACCACCAAAGATTTTTACGAGTTAACCAAGATAGACCACAGCCCGTTGTTTCAAATGAGAACAAATGAGCCATAGTGGGCAGAAAAAGCAATGAGCTGGGCAGAGCCAAGAACGAGCTAGCGAGATCCTATTGGCGCATTCTAGCAAACATTTGCATATTCCTTTGGGGAACGTCTACTCTGACGTGCGCGTGTGCACAAACAATTCGCCTTTGCACCCCTGCTAAACAAGGCCTTTTTTAAAACTTTGTCAAAGGGTGAAGTCTACCAAACTTAGTTCACTCTGTTTGTAACAAAAAACTGTATTGAGATCAAATGGTTCACTGATGAGTAAATGTTGGCCAAAATCCATCGTTCTATCTCCAACTACCAGCCACTGGTCTTCCAATTTCAATTAAATTTAAGGGCTGTATTGGCATGGGAAACATATGTTTACATTGCCAAAGCAAGTGAAAGAGATAATATACAAAAGTGAAATAAACAATAAAATTGAATTACACTTACAAAAGTTCCAACAGAATAAAGACATTTAAATGTTGTAATGATGTGCAAATAGTTAAAGTACAAAAATAAATAAACATAAGGTTATATTTACAACAGTGTTTGTTCTTCACTGGTTGTCCTTTTCTTGTGGCAACAGGTCACAAATGTTGCTGTTGTGATTGCACACTGTGGTATTTCACCCAATAGATATGGGAGTTTATCAAAATTGGATTTGTTTTCAAATTCTTTGTGGGTCTGTGTAATCTGAAGGAAATATGTGTCTCTAATATGGTCATACATTTTGCAGCAAACCGGATGCTTCACATTTATATATCTGGTGAAATGTTTGTTTCTTTGTTCTATCTGTGGTTCCACTGCCGGCCACAAATCCACATACGAGATATAGCAAAAAACTGACCGTATATCTGCGACGTAATTATATTCAGGCAGCTCGGAAGCTACCCATGAAAATATCAGGGGTCCTACTAGTTGTAAGGAGCATCCAGCCAGGACAGAAAACCAAAAGAGCGAAAGCTCTTGAGTACTTTGGAGTAAGTAGCTAGCTAGGTAATCAACGGAGTTTCTCTTTCTTTCAGGTAAAGTGTTTTAGTAAGGAGTGACTTGAACGGTTGTCTGAATTTCCACGAAACTGTTCTTCCAATCGTGGTCACATTATTTTAATATCATGGCTCCAACTATCCAGACACAAGCACAGCGAGACTCAGACGGTCACAGGTAAATATCCTCTCCTATGTATTTTCTTTGCCGCAACTAGATAACGTTAGCTAACCTAACTAATGACGACATGGATGGTTAGCACTCATCATAATTTACATATGTTTTGATTGTCCCGTGATAAGTTAACATAAGTCAAAATAGGGGGGGGGGGGGGCTGTGCTATTTCCTATTTCTTCAATCTATCAGCTGAGTGTGTAGCTAACAACACTTGTTTTTCTCTCCACTTGACTAGGAGTTCATCACACAGAACTGTTCCAGAGAGGTATGCATGCAGTTTGTTTTCCATGTTAAAACAAAAGAGTGATTCAGTTACAGCTCAAGCTCTTGTGTGTTTTAAATACAAAGGGTGTGGAGGGCTGGCGATATCATGGCCAGATCCAAACCCATATGACCATTAGGTAGTTATCAGTTTGGGTTCTATCAATGGTTGATAGAACATGCTTTTGATGGCTACTTGTTCTTTGTACACTTTTGAAATGTGTGAGTCCATGTTTGTCCCAACCAATCTCCCAGGTCTGGAGTGGTCTGTCGGGTAAAGTACTGCAACAGCCTGCCTGACATCCCATTTGATCCCAAATTCATCACATATCCATTTGACCAGCACAGGTAAAAACCCTTGTTCTTTCTGCCATAAAGGTCAGTCAAGATGTTATGTCTATCAAATGTATAGTTGTTGTAACCACAGTGTGCAGCTTTTATTTTCTAAGCCTTCTCCCATAATTACTGTACTGCCACTGTAGCTGACTCTGACGTTGCCCTGTCTGGTGTTGACAGGTTTGTGCAGTACAAGGCTACGTCGTTAGAGAAGCAACACAAACATGAACTGCTTACTGAACCTGACCTTGGCGTCACCATCGACCTCATTAACCCAGACACTTACCGCGTCGACCCCAGCAGTATGTTTCTGAATGACACAAACACACGTTGTTATACCAAACAGTCAATATATTTTTGTGGTAGTTACTTGAAGCTTGTGTAGTTTTGATTTAGAATCGTCCCATCCTTATTTTTCTAGTTCTTCTTGATCCAGCTGATGAGAAGTTATTGGAGGAAGACATCACAGCTCCATCCAGCTCGAAAAGGTTTGGATACAGACTGTGTACCAGTCAATACAGTGTCTGTGTGACAAAATTCAATGAAAATCTTAATGACTTGGGGTCTGTGCTATGAGCCTTGTGTTTGTCTTCCTGTAGATCTCAGCAGCACGCCAAGGTTGTCCCGTGGATGAGAAAGACTGAGTACATCTCTACAGAGTTCAACAGATATGGTGTCTCCAATGAGAAAGTGGAAGTCAAGTGAGTGTGACCTAACAGGCTAGCTAACCACCACATTCAGCGTACACACTTCCCATCTTGTAGTGTTTTCTGTTTGTCCCACCCCTTCTATGACCTATGTGTTCTGTCCTTAGGATCGGTGTGTCTGTCAAACAGCAGTTCACAGAGGAGGAAATATACAAGGATAGGGACAGCCAGATTGCTGCAATTGAAAAGACCTTTGAGGATGCACAGAAACCGGTGAGAGTGCCCTTTGTTTGGCTATGCACAATTTACTGTGCTATATTCAGTCCAAATAGATCTTACAGTAACCGTCAATGTCCAGCTACACAGAGATCACTCAGTTCATTGTATGCTCCTTCTAATATGACGATTGCAATATCCTCTTTCATTCCATCAAAGTTATTGGATAGATGTTGGATCTTAACTGTACCTATATTGTCGCAGGCAAAATAATCCTGCAGCAACATCATTTTAATGTTTAGTCTATGTTTCTTGATTGGTGGTTAGGCTATTAGTTGGTCAAAATGAGGTGACATGAAAAGTGGGATACTGTTAATATAACTATGTTAGTGCGGTTTTTCAGTGGATTTAAGTAAATTGCGAAGCTCATCAGAATTTCCTGCGGTGAAGGAAAATTCTCAGCAACAAAAGTGATCAAATTAAGATCCTACATCTGTACGTCACACGTGGTGTTCCTCCTCTTCCCCCAGATTGCCCAGCACTACAGTAAACCCAGAGTCACTCCTGTGGAGGTGATGCCTGTGTTCCCTGACTTCAAGGTGAGCACCCATGACGCTCAACAGGACATACAGTACCATTGTATTGGTCTTGGCTTCCTTTCTGAATTATTCTCATGGTCTTTGTTTCTGGGCAGTCATTGGTTCCTTTATCTGTTCTAATCTGGATGCGTTTAGCTGTTGTTGTCTAGCCCTATTGTGTTTTGGTAAAGAGTAAGAATTTGTGTGTTCTGTCCTCTGCTCCCCAGATGTGGATCAACCCGTGTGCTCAGGTAATCTTCGACTCTGATCCTGCTCCTAAAGACATGTCAGCACCCCAAGGTGTGGAGATGATGTCACAGGCCATGATTCGGTGAGGACAAAACAATGCCACATTGTGTGTGTGCCTGTGATTTATTTTTATTTTTTTGTGACTGTCCGGCACTATGACAATTTTACATTGTGTTTTGAATTGTTTGTTGTGCCCTGCAGAGGTATGATGGATGAGGAAGGAAACCAGTTTGTGGCCTACTTCCTGCCCAATGAGGAAACGATTCGCAAGCGCAAGAGAGACGTGGATGAGGAACTGGACTACATGCCTGATGATCTGTGAGTAATCCAACAAGAATTTACACTAACCTTGAGTAGACAGGACACCAACCATTCTACTGATATGTTAACTATCCCTATCAATGATATTCAGGTTTCACATTGCCATTGTCTATTTCCTCATACCTACTTGGTTCACCTTGTCCAAGGACCGAATCCATTAGGATTTTGGAATCTCTGAAGCACACTTACTGTAACATTGAACTAGGTGTGATGGTGTGTGTGTTCTAGGTATGACTATAAGATAGCCAGGGAGTACAACTGGAATGTGAAGAACAAAGCCAGCAAGGGCTACGAGGAGAACTACTTCTTTATCTTCAGAGATGGAGATGGAGTCTACTACAACGAGCTGGAGACCAGGTAACCGCTGGCCTGGATGAGGGGGGGTCTCATAGTGTGGTCTGTTGGGTTTACATTGGCAGGAGAAGACATGGGATTCTCTTTGAAGAGAGAGTCACATTATTCTGGTAGATTTGTATTTGCTAGGGTGGATTAAGTTAGTTTGTTTTGGCCTGAGGACACCACCTGTGAAGAAGGTTGTTGGCCTGACTGTGTTGTCCTGGATTGCAGAGTACGGCTGAGTAAGAGGAGAGCTAAGGCTGGAGCCCAGTCTACTACAAACGCTGTGCTGGTGTGTAAGCACAGAGATATGAATGACAAGGAGCTGGAAGCACAGGTGAGACTGCTAATTAGGCCTATTTTCTACACTGAGCATTACTTTCAATCTGTGGAAACTACTGTGTTTACTTAATAAGTGGACCTCAACACTGATAGAGATGAGCAGGTAGTGCTGGACATAAGCAGAGAAGTATACATTCGCAGACATCTAAATAATCAGAGTAATCATGACATCCGTCTTTGTGTCCATTAGGATGCGCGTAAGGCTCAGCTGGAGAACCATGAACCAGAGGACGAAGAAGAGGACATGGACTTGGGTAAACTGCAGGACTCTGGTCAGTCTCTCCCCTCTGTCCTCCCCAATGTTTACCACTGTCTGAGGCTCTTTGTTTATCACTGTTTCTTATGTCCATATGAATGAATGATCTGTTTATTTCCACTCACAGGTGATGAGAAGGGCAGCGAGAGCGAGGGAGACAACTCTGACAGTGACTCTGACAGGGAGGATGAGGATGGAAAGCGGAGTGGAGCTGAGGATGATGAAGAGGGGTGAAGCGGAGGAGGAAGGCCAGTGGTAGCGGCAGTGAGAGTGGCGAGGAGGAGGTCAAGCTGGCGGACGAGGTGGAAATCTTTGGTAGTGACGACGACAGTGATGACGACGACAACGAGCCCAAGAATGGAGCAGCCCGGAGTAGTGGGGAGGAGGGCAGTGGGAGCGAGGAGAAGGAGAGGCATAGGGGGAGGAGTAGGAGCGTGTCTCCGGCCCACAGTAGCGGTAGTGACCACTCAGAGGGTGGCCGTGCCCAGAGTGGGAGTGGCAGTGAGCAGGCCTCAGACTCCAGCGATGGCAGTGACAGTGAATAAGAGCCTTCTTACTGTGACAACGCCAGCACACCATGCCTCACCCTCGGGCTCCAGCCAGCCCACGCTGACAAGCCCCACCCTCAGAACAGCCATGTTTTTACAGACTGAGTCCCAAGCTAGCAACTCATTCCTGTTGAATGTTAGTTTGCTACTTTTTTAGGAGAGACACAACCTCTAAGGGACTTCTACAAGGCTTTTGGGTACCTGTAAATGTCACTTACTCAAATCTGTCAGACCTTTGTTCATAGATATAGCTGGAGCTACTATCTTAGTCTCTGTGTACAGTACATGCTTCATTGAACAAAATGAAACACATTTATTTTGTTCTTTTTAAGTCAGTTTGTCTTTATGGTTTGTAGATTTCTCACTTTAATATGAGGTACTTAAAGTGGTGTGAAAGCAGAAACAGATTTTTTTATTTTAATTTTCGGGTGTTAAACCTGTTAACTGTTTTTCTTTGTCCTTAGCATTTTGAGGATACAATGAATTATAAATGTAATAGGAACAGCCAATAAAATGTGGGAAAGTTGTTTTTTACATTTTGAACTAAACTTTCAAAAGAACATTCTCTTTTTCTGCCAATTTCTTGTTTCCCTCCCAGAAACTGCTACTATTAACCTGTATAAATTCAGTTGTATGATGGAAACTTCTCTTAACATCTAGACATTGTAAATAAATGGTGGTAGCTGATTTTACAACATTTATGCCTGTATGTTTCTTATACTGCTAACAGTCACCCTCTCCAAAGTCCCCTCTTTATTGATGAACATGTATTCCTGGAAAAATGTTCCTTCCAAAGTGGTGGTAATGTAGCTTGGTCCCAGATCTGTTTGTGCTACCATGTCAACAAAAGAGAGCAGAAAGACTGGCAACCAGGATGGTAATAATGGTTTCTGAGTACAACTAAGGAATAAGAATGCAATAACATAAGTGACACTATAAGCAATTTATTGCAAACCAGTAATGAAGTTAATGTGCTGGTATGTTCAATACATGCACTTTTGCTAACGTGAACACAAGTGTCTATTCAGCGAAAGAAAGACAGTTTGTTTATCAGCCACTCTTCAGACAAGTCATCTATGTTTCGTGTCTCAAAAACCTATTGAGAAAAAGGGGTAGGATCAGGCTAAACATCCATATTTTCTGAACATTTTCTATTATACCTTCTCTATTTTGTGAGTTTAGGGTTGGACTTAAGCTCCGATCATAATTGTCAGTCAATACCTGAAACAGAAAATAGTCCTGACCTTTGTGAGCTCTGCTGCGGAGACCAGTTGGTTCTTGCTGCCTGCATACATCATTTGCTGCTCAGGCTTGCACCCTGTTGAGATGAGGAGGGTGCATAAGCTACAGATGTCTGTCCACTGAACCTTTTTGATCTCTCCATATGATAAATATTGATTGAATCTCATTACTTTCAATTATCACTTACTACTTTCGAAAAGTTATTTTGTTCAAAGGGATGTTGCAGTACAGTAATGATAATCCTTCACTTAATTGGCTGTTCACTGAATTAGGATGAATTACTCACCCACTGGACTTGAGAATATGAAACACAGCGGGTAGGACACCCTGCCATCTGTATGGACGTATTTGTAGCTGTAAACAATGAATGTACACTATATTGTCAAGGAGATCCAATCACTGGTCAATGATACAACTCAACACTGGCAGTGCTGGTGAATATGAGGTTAACATAGATTTCTGCTGTATCACTCCGACATGTTATAAAAGGATATCTTGGCTGCCGCTCTGGAAGTTCATTCCTCAGGTCATCCAGGGAGATGTCCTGAAATGTGAGTGCGTGTTTTGAGTTGAACTGGTATTGATACAGGTGTGGATGGATTTGAGTAATTATTAACTCAGTATGGGATATTCAACATCTCAGAAAGACAATGTGACTTGCCTCATACTCTTTCTCCAGGATCACAAACTGTTTCTCCATGTCAATTTTCACTAAGGGAATAGGATCATTATTCTATATTGAGTCCTAGACACAGTATGTTTCTCTGTTTCTAGGTTTATTATGTTTATGTTTTTTAATTAGGTGAAACAGGTGACAGTTGGGCTACTGAGGAACACGGTTTCAATGAAGTCTTACTCACTCAGGATGGCTGCATTGTTGGTCTCTTTTCGAAATCTAAACTTCTTCAGTTTTTCTTTCAGACTCTCATCCACCTCGCACACAACCAAAGAGCTTGACTAGAATGTAAAAGTGAAACAAGTTCATCAACCGTGGGAAGTTCTGACACATTGTAATTGTATATGTTGGTTATATTGCTACTGTCAGGCTACATCATTGAAAGTTCTGTCATATTTCACTTAGAGGGAGAGAGAGAGACCGAGAGAGTGGAGGGCAGACTTGGGGGAGAGAGAGACAGAGAGAGAGAGAGAGAGAGTGGAGGGTAGACTGGGGGGAGAGAGCGACCGAGAGAGAGAGTGGAGGGTAGACTGGGGAGAGAGAGAGAGAGAGTGGAGGGTAGACTGGGGGGAGAGAGAGACAGAGAGAGAGAGAGGGGGAAAGAGAGTGGAGGGTAGACTGGGGGGGGAGAGAGAGACCGAGAGAGAGACCGAGAGAGAGAGAGACTGAGAGAGAGAGAGAGACCGAGAAAGAGAGAGACAGAGACCGAGAAAGAGAGAGACAGAGAGAGACAGAGAGAGAGAGGGTAGAGGGTAGACTGGGGGAGAGAGAGAGACAGAGAGAGAGAGAGAGAGAGAGGGAGGGCAGATTGGGGGGAGAGAGAGAAAGGGAGGGATACAGAAAAATAGGTTTTTAGAGCAACTTGTTTTGATTTCTGAAGTTCTAGTTTCCATGAACACATAGCTCATAACAAAATCTTAAAGTGATATATTGAGGCCAGGAAGTGCTTTTGTTGCATCATGGGACAAAAAAACTTCCTGTGTCAAGAGGGTGTGGGGTGATGGGAGGGGAGTAGCAAAAATAAATGTACGCCTGCCTAAAAATCTTTACAACATAAACTAGGACATCACCATCCATGCCGAAATACATTTTGTTGGTAAAGTGCAATATCGTATAAATAAACGGTCTCCCATACCATTCTAGAAGAGGTTTTGTTTTGGGTTCTTGTCTGCAAAGATACTGTTGTATTGTAAAGGTAGTTCCTCCTCGGCCAACTGCTTGTGACAGGATGCTGTCTGACTCTCAAGATCCTCCTTTTATGTTGTAGCACATACAGTAGGGAAGGGCAGGCATTAACATATACTAGAGCACTTGAGTACTTGTCGCAAATCATGCCTTTTTAATAATACAATGTTTTATACACAAAATAATTAGTGTTGCAACAAGATAAAACAACAACGTGATATTCGCTTTTCACATTTGTTTTATGGGTGCAGTCAGAGAAAGCTGAGCATTCTTCGATAATCTGATTAATTCTACATAAGTATTTTTAGCCTTTATTTCAAGAGAAAGTCACTGTCTGTATCCTCTGTCATTTCTATCTTCATTCCTCAAACGTGAATCTAACTGATCAAATGCAATCAAGCCAAATATGTTTGTTTGAGGCCAAAGAGTTGAATTTGAATTAACAGTGCTTGGTTTGACAGCGGCTATCCATCATATCAGAGAGGAAAAGGCGAATGAGAGGGATAACTGCGCCCAAAATCTGTCTTCTCCCGCAGGTGGTGTTTTTTCGCTCACCAAGCTAAGATATTTTGTATGGAGGTCATGAAAAAATGCATGGCTTATTTGATCGAATATAAATTTCGTAATCATTAGGATGTTAAGAGTGTACTGATATAAGTAGGATACGTGACATCACGGCAATTTTGGAGAAAAAAAATCAGTTATATTGGAGTTGTGCCTCTTATTCACTCGCGTATCTGCCCTCTCATTGGCTAGAATGGTCCCACCTGATCTTGCCGACTCTCGACTGCCTTCCTTTTTATAAGAAACGTATTTCCATTGTTTTAGCGGCCACTTTAGTATCTGCTCAATATAATGGAAAATCTGTGATCATATCCATCAATTTCAGCCCAGGAGTGGTGTGTGCGTTTCATCCGCTAGGTGGGGCACTTTTCTCTTTGTTTACCCCGCCCAAAAGCCATTACGTTAGTTTCCGACGTTGCTTCAAGTCTGAATCGAAGTAGGCTAGCTCGATATCACCAAGCGTACTTTCCATATTTCTCTATGTTCAAATACATATTCTGTACATAGATAGTCTTGTACATTTGTTTTTTTAATAATCCGAAAATAATTTTCAAAGCAATCAACGACAACTGTTGGATCGAAATCTTCGCCTCATCCAGCGTTTATAAATTAAGCAAATAACGTTAGCTACTTGCTAGCGATTTAGCGGCTACGTTAGCTATCTAATCGGTTAGGGAGCTAACAAGTGACAATTCACAAAGGTAAACAAACCAACCGCTAGAAGTTGAAGGGTGGTATGTGGATATCATTTATGTAACCTGCCGTGTTTTTTGTTTGCAAAATGGACCATGGAGGACCTTTGCAACGCGAGGACTGTAATATCGTTTAACGAGATGAGAAATGCAGCGACATTCCAATAGCAACGTCGCTACTGAAAAACAACACCAATCCTGAATCCCTCGTCCATTTACATGGTGAAAGCCATCCGTAGAGGCCTGGTGTTTTTAAGCTAGCTAACTGCCCCCAGACCATCAAATCAACCCGTGTGCAGTAGATTGCAACAGCCGTGCCCTGGAAACGCCACCGTTGTCACAGGTTTGTTTTTACGTTTTCTGACCAACTATCTCGGCTAATTACGTTAGCTAACTACATGTATGGCCTGGTCAAACGTACGTTAGCTAACTTACCACAGGTAAAGCTGCGAGTTAACGTTATCTAGCTGTGATAGCTAACGTTAAATGTAAAAATGTTTTATTCACTCTTTTGTTTGATCGTGAGTTGACATAGCTACCAACGTTAGCTAGCTAGATAACTATCTCAACCAACAAACTAGCTAGATGATTTGCTCTGTAGGTACTTGGTAGTGGGCTGGTGTCTTATGGTAGCCTAGTTAGAATAACCACCCCTCTTACTTGTTAGCTAGGTAACGTTACTACTAATACAGCCCCTCCTAGCCAGAGCTTGACTACTAACGTAACGTTCTGCTTTTGTGATCAAACCAAGTTGGACAAATATCTCTAGTTAGCTAGCTGGGCTGTTTTGAGTATTTCGTATTATTCAGAGACAACCCATTAAGTATATGTCACGTTTAGTATGGTATGTATTAATTTGTGGATTTCCAACACCCATTTCGTATGATATGTTACAAATTCTGGCTAGTTGGCTAACGATAACTAGCTTACTAACATTAGCTCGGCTATGGGTTAGAGTTAGGAATTCAGTTTAGGAGTTACGTTAAAAGGGTTAATTAAGGTTAGGGGATGGGTATGCTAAGTAGTTAAAAAGTAGTAATTAGTTGAAAAGTTGCGAATTAACTAAAGTTGTCGTTGATGAGATTTTAAGTCTCAACCTTCGGGTTGCTAGACGTTCTCGTTATTTGGCCAGCCCATCCACCGCGATCAACCACTTGACTTTTGTTTTTTCCTTGACTATCTGTCTTATTTCACCATACCAAGCGTAACATATTATAACTCATTTGAACGCTTCGGATTTACATTGACTATGTTACGTCTAGTCTATGAGACCAGTCTGGTTTTATTTATGTAAACCTAGCTACATAACAACTAGGCATTGCAAGTTACAGTATATACCCACCATTCAGGTGGTCATTGCAAAACTGGGAGGGTTGGATGACAGCTGTCATTACTTTACCCTGTAACAAGCTGTATTGCAAGTCATCACATATTATGTATTGTGCTAAGAATATACATGACAGATTGCATGGAGATTATGTAGTCTTTTTTGTTGTTGTTGCTTCAAGTCAAATAGACTCATGGATTGACCGGGCAGCTAGGCCTAGATGTTGGCTTTATCAAACTTACACAGATGTTGGCTGAATGGTCAGGATAAATGAGCATGCATACTGCATAGAAGTTCTTTACCGTAACCTGTGTTGATGATGCTGGTAATAATGTGCTCTACTTTCACTTCACCATGAAGCTGATTATCTTGCATTATGATTAGCTGGCCTAAATAAAGAATATGCATTAGTGCGTTGTACAGAGACCATCTTTACACTGTCTATACAATGTAGAAGGGCAATTCCGAATGACAACCGAGTGATACTAGCTAGGTTTCTATCCAATTTGGGACAGTTTCATATGAATATTCAAAACTTAGCATTAAAACAATATTCACATTTAAACACCAGAGATGTTTCCATCAAATTGACTTGTTGCAGATAAAAGGCTGTACATGATGAGATAGTGAACATAAAAATACCCTTTGCAGTTAAATGTCCATGTATGGAATAAAACATTACAATGAGTTTCTATTGTATTTTTAACTCTACTGATTTGTTTTCTTGCCAAAAATGTTTGCGTTGTATAACGAGTGTGCACTCCCTGGTATTGGCACGTGCCCTCTAGATAATAGAGCTATCTGCATGCTATTGGCGAGAGCACTTGTATAGCCTACATCAGGGATGGGTGACTGGCGCGCATGGCCCCCTGTTTGTAGGCCCTTGACCAAAAAAACAAACATTTTTTTGTTACTCAGTCTAGGTCTCAACTTACTGTTGACAATTAATAAAAGAATACACAAGGGGACATTTTGAAATTTTGTTGTGCATCAGCAGCCACTCATTTAGCCCATGTCAGCAAAATGTTTTTAGATCGGTAAATTAGCCTAGGAGGCGGCTATCTAAACTTGTAGTAAGCATGGTTGAAATACCAAATAGGGTGGGGCCCATTGATTTTTATTTTATTTTAATTTTACCTTTATTTAACCAGGCAAGTCAGTTAAGAACAAATTCTTATTTTCAATGACGGCCTAGGAACAGTGGGTTAACTGCCTGTTCAGGGAACGACAGATTTGTACCTTGTCAGCTTGGGGGTTTGAACTTGCAACCTTCCAGTTACTAGTCCAACGCTCTAACCACTAGGCTACCCTGCCGCCCCAGATCATTAGTTATCATATTAAAAACAGCTAACATTTGCCTCCACCCTATGGCAAAAAGACTAGAATTGCATGAACTTATGGAATTGCGTAGAATTGCAGCAAACTTGCTTTAAACGGCAACATTATTTCTATGCCCCATGGCAAAATGTGCAGAATTACTGGACATTAACTTTAAAATGCATTTTTTTTTTTTTACTTCGCTGTCACGAGGTGGGCCAGTAAAATGTTTTAGGATGTGTGTACGCAGACCCACGAGCCGCTGGGGAAAGGCAAAGGGGGGTACCTAGTCAGTTGTCCAACTGAAATGTGTCTTCTGCATTTAACCCAACCCTTTTGAATCAGAGAGGTGCGGGGGGGCAGAACGACAGATTTTTACCTTGACAACCTTCCGGTTACTGGCCCAACTCTCTAACCACTAGGCTACCTGCTGCCCCTCTGCGGCACATTATGAGTTCTGTTTTTGGGGGGCGGGAGGAGGGCGCCATCAAAGTTGCCCATCCCTGGCCTACATGATGAGATTAATATTATGGACAAAAGAGTGAGATTTTTTTTGTCAAACGTGGACTTTAATGCAGGCAAACTTAAATTAATTTAATCAAATTTTTACCAGCATGTCAAATGTGCAACCAGAGGAAAAAAACTCTAGACTACCTTTACTTCACACACAGAGATGCATACAAAGCTCTCCCCCGCCCTCCCATTTGGCAAATATGACCACAATTCTATCCTCCTGATAACTGCTTACAAGCAAAAACTAAAGCAGGAAGTACCAGTGACTCGCTCAATACGGAAGTTGTCAGATGATGCGGATGCTACGCTGCAGGACTGTTTTGCTAGCACAGACTGGGATATGTTTCGGGAATCATCCAATGGCATTAAGGAGTATACCACCTCGGTCATTGGTTTCATCAATAAGTGCATCGACAACATTGTCCCCACAGTGACCGTACGTACATATCCCAACCAGAAGCCATGGATTACAGGCAACATCCACATTGAGCTAAAGGCTAGAGCTGTCGCTTTCAAGGAGCGGGACACTAATCCAGACGCTTATAAGAAATCCTGCTATGCCCTCAGACGAACCATCAATACAAGATTAAGATTGAATCCTACTACACCGGCTCTGACGCCCGTTGGATGTGGCAGGGCTTGACAACTTTTACGGACTACAAAGGGAAACCCAGATGCGAGCTGCCCAGTGACGTGATCCTACCAGACGAGCTAAATGCGTTTTATGCACGCTTCAAGGCAAGCAAAACTGAAGCATGCATGAGAGCACCAGCTGTTCTGGATGACTGTTTGATAACACACTCTGTAGCTGAACTTTAAACAGGTCAACATTCACAAAGCTGCGGGGCCAGACAGATTACCAGGACGTGTACTCAAAGCATGCGCGGACCAACTGGCAAGTGTCTTCACTGACATTTTCAACCTCTCCCTGACCGAGTCTGTAATACCTACATGTTTCAAGCAGGCCACCATAGTCCCTTTGCCCAAGGAAGTGAAGGTAACCTGCCTAAATGATTACCGCCCCTTAGCACTCACGTCGGTAGCCATGAAGTGCTTTGAAAGGCTGGTCATGGCTCCAATTTGCATACCACCCCAGCAGATCCACAGATGACACAATCTCAATCGCACTCCACACTGCCCTTTCCCACCTGGACAAATGGAACACCTATGTGAAAGTGCTGGTCACTGACTACAGCTCAGCATTCAACACCATAGTGCCCTCAAAGCTTATCACTAAGCTAAGGTCCCTGGGACTAAACACCTTCCTCTGCAACTGGATCCTGGACTTCCAAATGGGCCACCCTCCAGGTGGTAAGGTTCGGCAACAACATGTCTGCCACGCTGATCCTCAACACTGGGGCCCCTCATGGGTGTGTACGTAGTCCCTTCCTGTACTCCCTGTTCACCCACGACTGCGTTGGCAAACACTACTCCAACATTTTCCCCCTCAGGAGACTGAAAAGATTTGGCATGGGTCCCCAGATCCTCAAAGTTCTACAGCTGCACCATTGAGAGCGTCCTGCCTGGTTGCATCACTGCCTGGTATGGCAACTGCTCGGCATCTGACCGTAAGGTGCTACAGAGGATAGTGCGTACGGCCCAAGTACATAACTGGGGCCAAGCTTCCTTCATCCAGGACCTATATAATAGGCGGTGTCAGAGTAAAGCCCATCAAATTGTCGGAGACTCCAGTCACCCAAGTCATAGACTGTTTCCTCTGCTACCGCACACATGGCAAAAGGTACCGGAGCACCAAGTCTAGGACCAAAAGGCTCCTTAACAGCTTCTACCCCCAAGACATAAGACTGCTGAACAATTAATCAAATGGCCACCGGGCTATTTACATTGACCCCCCCCATTTGTTTTGTACACTGCTGCTACTCGCTGTTTATTATCTATGCATCATCACTTCACCCCTACCAACATGTACAAATTACCTTAACTAACCTGTACCCCCGCACACTGATTCGGTACCCAATGTATATAGCCTCTTTATTCTTATGTTATTGTTACTTTTTATTATTTTTGTATTTAATTTTTTACTTTAGTTTATTTGGTAAATATTTTCTTACTCTTGAACTGCATTGTTGGTTAAGGGCTTGTAAGTAAGCATTTCACGGTAATGTCTAGATCTGTTATATTCAGCACATTTTTGGTTAAGAGCTTGTAAGTAAGCATTTCACGGTAATGTCTACATCTGTTATATTCAGCACATTGTTGGTTAAGGGCTTGTAAGTAAGCATTTCACGGTAATGTCTACATCTGTTGTATTCAGCACATTGTTGGTTAAGGGCTTGTAAGTAAGCATTTCATGGTAATGTCTACATTTGTTGTATTCAGCACATTGTTGGTTAAGGGCTTGTAAGTAAGCATTTCATGGTAATGTCTACATTTGTTGTATTCAGCACATTGTTGGTTAAGGGCTTGTAAGTAAGCATTTCATGGTAATGTCTACATTTGTTGTATTCGCCTCATGTGATAGTTTGATTTCAACTGCACATTTTAGTGGCCTTTTATTGCCCCCAGCTCAAGGTGCACCTGTGTAATGATCAGCTTTTTGATATGCCTCACCTATCAGCTGGATGGATTATCTTGGTGATGGAGAAATGCTCACTAAGGGGGATGTTAAAAAAATTGTGCACAAAATTTGAGAGCAATAAGCTTTTTGTGTGTATGGAATATTTCTGTTATCTTTTATTTCAGCTCATGAAACATAGGACCAACACTTCATGTTGCGTTTATATATTTTTTTCAGCGTACCTTATCTACTTTTCCCTGTTGATTTGTTAGGATTTGGATGATGCTGACACTGATGCATCTGAGAGAGAACCCTCCTTCTGTCTGACACAACCAGCTGGATTTAACACGCCCTCCCCTCAGTACCCCCATCTCCTGCACCTGAACCATGTGAGGGCTCCTCGCTCTACTTTGAGGGGATCCCAGGACTGTTGTGTAAAAGCAGCCGCTGAGCGGGGCCAGAGTGAACCTGTGTGTGAGCAAGCAGTCTTCCCCCTAACCCCCCACCCACATATTCCCACCCTCCTTCCCATTGGGAAAGCGTCATGATGTTCCGAGACCAGGTGGGCATCCTGACGGACTGGTTCAAGGGCTGGAACGAGTGTGAGCAGACGGTGGCGCTTCTGTCCTTGCTGAAGAGAGCGTCTCGTACCCAGGCCCGCTTCCTGCACATCTGCCTGGAGCACTGGCTGGCAGACTGCACTGAGATCCACATCCTGGAGGCTGAGGCCAACAATGCAGGTAGTTAATGACTGCAGATTTCTGAAGGATACATTTGAAACCCTATTGTATTAGCCATGTGTCATTACCGGTACACCTTATCTTAAAGTGTATAAACCTTGTAACAGATAGACAGACCTACAACCTGTAAAAATGTATTTTTACATGTAATTAACTGCCCCCCTGTCCCTCCCCTCTCTAGACATTGTGAGCCAGTGGCACCAGGAGCCCATGGAGAAGGCGGTGTCCCTGCTGCTGTCCCACCTACCCCTGCTGCAGCCCCGCAACAGCGAGGCCAAGTGTGAGTACATGAAGCTGCTGCAGAAGGTGCTGAGCTATACCATCGAGAGCAGCCTGTTTGTGGAGGAGAGCAGACAGCTGCTGTCCTATGCCCTCATCCACCCGGCCACCACCCTGGACGACCGCACCTCGCTGGCCATGTGGCTCAACCACTTGGAGGAGCACCTCTCCAGCGGCTACCCAGGGCCCTCCTCCCGGCCCCCCGCCGGCCCCTACCACCCCCGTCAGGGTTCAGATGAGTGGCCGGGCTCCGCGGAGGGCCTGGACCCTGGCCACGGCTGGCTGGACAAGCCCTCCAGCTCCTCCCCTGCCGGGCAGAATGGACATATGTCTTTCCAGGGCGGGATGTCCTCGCCCATCAACAGCAACAATGCAGGTCAGTGGCTCACATCTCCTACCAAGCCAGAGTGAGGGAGAGAAATGGTCGAAGATATGTTGAGGTGAATAGGAATATACTAAACATACAATATAACTTTTTGTTGTTACCTCAACTATTTCGTTTGTGATCTTTGTCATGATTGTCACGTCTTTGTAAATATTCTCTCTGTATAGGCCTAGCCTTCATTAAAGGGATGGTTTACTGCGATTATCTATAACATCCTGCCCCTCCTGTGTGCCCTGCCAGGCATGGGTCAGATGGGCCAGCCCAGTCCTCTGAAGAGGTCCTTGTCCCTGATCCCCTCCAGTCCCCAGGTCTGTGGCGCAGATTGGCTGAGCCAGGATGACCTGGGGGGGCGACAGGCCTTTGACCACGCCCCCCTGTCCCCCCAGAGTAGTGTGGCATCCTCAGGCAGCGAGCAGACTGAGGACCAGGGCTCCAGAAACACCTTCCAGGAGGACGGCAGTGGCATGAAAGGTCAGGAGGTCAACCATAACACGCCAAGGGTTCAAAGCGGTTACATTGTTGGTATTTTCTCTGGGAAAAGTCATGACATGCCAACGGCTACTGCACTTGGCAATGGTGGAATTGCCTTTTCAGTGGGATGATATAGAGTGTAAGTTTGTTTGTGTGTGCTCCAGATGTCCATGAAAATTAAGTAGGACAGCGTTCTCCGACAAATAGATCTGAGGTGTTTATTTTGACATGCACTGCACAATGCGTCAAGCTTTCCACAGTAGTGTCTATTATTTGGTAGTTCTTTCCTTCTCATTGTTCTTGGACTAGAGTTACAAGGACTCAACAGGAGAAGAATAACAACTTATGAGCACGTTGTTTTTCTACTTTCTGTTTCAGATGTGCCCATGTGGCTGAAGAGCCTTCGTCTTCATAAGTACGCAGCACTTTTCTCCCAGATGACTTATGAGGAGATGATGATTCTGACAGAGCACCACCTGGAGTCACAGGTTTGTCATCGTTTGTCACAGGTTGGTCAGCTTCTCTTGTTAGTCCTCTCTTTCCCCTGCCTTCCTCATCAGGGCTGAATAGATATGGCCTGTGTATTGTCCTCCAGCATAGTCATACCTCAGCACTCAATGAGCCATGAAATGAAGCATCAGCTGCACCCTACAGT
This sequence comes from Oncorhynchus masou masou, assembly GCF_036934945.1. Classification (NCBI taxonomy): domain Eukaryota; kingdom Metazoa; phylum Chordata; class Actinopteri; order Salmoniformes; family Salmonidae; genus Oncorhynchus; species Oncorhynchus masou. The sequence continues at coordinate 64,840,019 of NC_088220.1, forward strand.
TATACACAGCCTCCCCGCTCAGATAAACGATGCCGTCTTGGCTCTGCTCCATAGCTTTAATGAAACCGATGGTGATCAGGAGTGTTATTTAGTAACTGGACATCTGGATGTCCGTGTTGCTGTGAGCAGTGATTTCTCCTTTTAACTCTTCGTCCAGAACGTGACCAAAGGTGCGCGGCACAAGATAGCCCTGAGTGTCCAGAAGCTACGAGAGAGGCCAAGCGTTCTCAAGTCTTTAGAGAAGGTAAACCACATGCTCTCACCACTATTATTTTTAAAGCATTTCAGATGCATTTTTATCTGGTAATGTTGTTCTCAACAACTTAACTGTTAGTTTCCATTTGGATCCCTGTGCCTAGATGGGGAAAAAAATTATGAAATGTAAATGACCATATCCACTATAATAATCACAAATAGTGTAGATATGCTACCACTCACATTATCTTAAAATGAGAAGTTGAGCAGCGAGTTCCATGACAATTTCCTGTCACACCTCAAGATAGCTTTGCTAATAAGATAATGCTATAATTGATCCAACAGGATATATTGGAAGGGGGCAACCTGCGTAACGCCCTACAGGAGCTACAGCAGATTATCATCACCCCCATCAAGGTCTACAGCTACAGCCCTCCCAGTGTTTCCCACAGAGATATGGAGGGGACTGGATCCCCCTCAGACCACTCCAACCCTGGGGAGGACAAGGACCTGGGCCAGGAGGGCTTCCAGCCCCACAACCCCCCCCCCTGCGACGGGGAGTCCTCAGCCACACCCATCTCAGACCGCGACATTGCTGGCCAGTTCACACGTGTCATGGGTAAAGGTAAAAAAAGGACAAGGCTTTTACATGACTGAGTACATGTGTATTGTGCATTTGGACAATTGTTGAGCTTGTTTGTTATTGATGTGCTGGTGTGTTTTGTTTGGAATGAGTGTTGGGGGGGGTGGGTGTTATGTAACATTGTGTGAACCTCCTGTCCATGTGTTGCAGTGTGCACTCAACTACTGGTTTCCAGGCCGGACGAGGAGAATATCAGCTGTTACCTGCAGCTCATTGAGAAATGTCTGACACATGAGGTGAGACAGCACAGAATCACATCTAGAAAATAAACATTTCAACCTTTTCACATACAGCTAGCTGGTGGTTTAGGCTGCAAATTATGTGTAACAACACCTACTGCTCCTCTCAATGGTATCTTACATAGAACTTTCACTGCACTAAGAAAGAAATATAAGGTTTATTTTTTTGCTGCTATGTTTGAACCATTACCAGGAGTTCAAACACCTGTCTCTTGCTCGCTCTCTTTCTCACTCACCAATTAAAATATGTATCTCAACTGGGGTGAAGTATTTGATGTCTCTAGCTAGCTGTTTGAAATCATCAGGAGCAGGGTTTCACTCTCTTTTACCTCTCTCTCTCCTCTCTCTCTCTGTTACCTCTCAATTTATCTCTCTTACATCTCTTACCTCATCTCTTTCATTCTCTCTATTTCAGGCTTTCACAGAGACTCAGAGGAAGAGACTGGTCTCCTGGAAGCAGCAGGTTCTCAAACTGCTCCGCCTGTTCCCAAGAAAAGCCATGCTGGACATGCCTGTGTACCGACAGAAAGGGTAAGATAACTGGACTTCTCTTCTCCTTTTGATCTATCACTCTTCTGCCATGGCAGCTGAGAGTCTCTCTTTATCCATCTGGATGTCCCCTAGGGCTCTGTCTGATAACTGTTCTCTCTGCCTCCTCTAGCTGGATGTCCCCCAGGGCCCTGTCTGATAACTGTTCTCTCTGCCTCCTCTAGCTGAATGTCCCCCAGGGCTCTGTCTGATAACTGTTCTCTCTGCCTCTTCTAGCTGGATGTCCCTTAGGGCTCTGTCTGATAACTGTTCTCTCTGCCTCCTCTAGCTGGATGTCCCCCAGGGCTCTGTCTGATAACTGTTCTCTCTGCCTCCTCTAGCTGGATGTCCCCCAGGGCTCTGTCTGATAACTGTTCTCTCTGTCTCCTCTAGCTGGATGTCCCCCAGGGCTCTGTCTGATAACTGTTCTCTCTGCCTCCTCTAGCTGGATGTCCCCCAGGGCTCTGTCTGATAACTGTTCTCTCTGTCTCCTCTAGCTGGATGTCCCCCAGGGCTCTGTCTGATAACTGTTCTCTCTGCCTCCTCTAGCTGGATGTCCCCCAGGGCTCTGTCTGATAACTGTTCTCTCTGTCTCCTCTAGCTGGATGTCCCCCAGGGCTCTGTCTGATAACTGTTCTCTCTGTCTCCTCTAGCTGGGCATATGGTTCCAACTCACTCCCCACAGCAGGCTCTGTGAGTGCTGGGGGTCTGGCACGTAGGGGGCAGAGGTCATTCCAGTTGCCCCCTCGTGGCCTCACTGCCGGGCGCATGGGTCTCCTGAGTCCAGGTGGCATCGGGGTTGCCTCCCCTCGCCACACCCTCACCAGCCCCACACTGCCAGGCCAGGGCAGACAGGTTAGTCATAGGATGGGATGTCATATAGTCTGGGGGCATTGAATACAGCCACTGAAGTTTACATATAGAAAAGTCAGAATCATTCACAAGATAATACATTTTCTAAGAAGTCTTTGTCATTGAGGGTTGCAGCTAGTTAGCCAACATTAGATTTGACATTAGATTATATTGATCTACATGTTATTATACCCACATAGTGATGAACTATCCTTAGACAACATTTGTTTTGACAGATTAACAAATGCAACCACAAGTGTTGACAGGTTAATCAATGCAATACCCAGGGCAACACGTGGGTTAGGCACTGCATTTTGATATGCATTGGTTCATTATCATAGCTGGAAGAGTCTCTCTGTAATCATTGTGCTGGGAAGACTAACACAGTGTACAACATGTTTGATGAGAGTTGATGTTCTTTTGTCTCTGTAGAACCTGTGGTTTGCCAACCCTGGAGGCAGCAACAGCATGCCAAGCCAGAGTCGCAGCTCCGTGCAACGGACCCACTCACTCCCTGTCCACACCTCCCCGCAAACCATGCTCCTGTTCCAGCAGCAAGGTAGGATCCTAGCACCCCCTTCCCCCAATCACGTCTAAATAAAATGTTTTTATATAGCCCTTCTTAGATCAGCTGATATCTCAAAGTGCTGTACAGAAACCCAGCCTTAAACCCCAAACAGCAAGCGTAGAAGCACGGTGGCTAGGAAGAAACCTAGAGGGGAACCAGGCTATGAGGGGTGGACAGTTCTCTTCTGGCTGTGCTGGATGGAGATTATAACAGAACATGGCCAAGATGTTCAAATGTTCATAAATGACCAGCATGGTCAAAAAATAATAATCACAGTAGTTGTCAAGGGTGCAACAGGTCAGCACCTCAGGAGTAAATGTCACTTGGCTTTTCATAGCCAATCATTCAGAGTATCTCTCCTGCCTCTGCTGTCTCCAGAGTTGAAAACAGCAGGTCTGGGACAGGTAGCACGTCCGGTGAACAGGTCAGGGTTCCATAGTCGCAGGCAGAACAGTTGAAACTGGAGCTGCAGCACGGCCAGGTGGACTGGGGATAGCAAGGAGTCATCATGCCAGGTAGTCCTGAGGCATGGTCCTTGGGCTCAGGTCCTCAGAGAGAGAAAGAAAGAGAATTAGAGTTCTAAACATCATCTTACACATACCTTGCTCCAATGTCTATTCCCACTGTCTTTTTACACATACCCTCCATTCACATTTCCTTTAATATCCCAGCGACATCTCCTTCCAAACCCAATCATACACGGCCTTTATACATCTCACCCACAGCCTTTAAGCCCAATTTTACACTGGCTTACGCATTCCACCCACATCTCCATACACACCACATTCACACGGCTCCATATTTAATGCATCTGTCAGTTTTTAAAGTGTGATTAATGGTCCAGATAACTGAGTGACCTGTCTCTCCTCTCCCAGAATGCCAAGTTCCAGGTGCAGACTTGGAGATCAACCCCACCCTGGAGTCACTGTGCCTCAGTATGACAGAGCATGCCTTAGGGGGTGAGTGAAAACACATGCAACTTCTTGGAAGTATGACACTGATATTTTAAACCACATTTAGATTTCCTGGAATTTTCTGATGTTATTGAAAGTTGTCACTTGGAGTAGGCAGAGAGTGAAATACATGTTTATTTTTTTCCCAATCCTCCTTCCTGTAGATGGGATGGACCGAACATCAACAATATGAAATTAAAAGCAGTGAAAGGAAGAAACCAAACTGACACTTCACTTCAACTGAGGCCTGTTCAGTTCCTCTTGCCCAGCACAAAAATATATGCTTAAAAAAAAAAGCAAAATGGTCACTACAAAACGACAACTAACAGTGTATATGTTCTCTGATATTTTTCTACTTTATTATACTTAACTGAGTTTATTATAAATGGAATACAGATGACTATTATATTACAGGAGGGAGAAGAGGTTACTTGTGCAACCTGCTCCATGTCTTCTGCAGGACTGTGACATTAAAAGGAGCAGATTGATGCTCTGACTGTTGAGCTTTGAGAGGAACATGGAGGATTGGTGCTGTCTTAAGGGGGTTCTAACTTAAATGTTTCTCCCCTTTTCCTCCCAGAAAAAAATCCACGCAGAGCCATGGCTCACACCCTCAGATACTTTAACTGTATGGTCAGGCACTTGGCCTCCCAATTGGGCACTAGAACAGAAATGAATCACATGCATGACCAGCCTGTAGCATGGCTCTGATCCTTGAACACAACTACAGCTGTCTAAACAACTAACCTGCTACAGCCAGAACTAGTTAGGCCCTGACAGTGGACACACCAACACCCTGGCTCATTCCCCTCACGTACCCAACATGGGTATTACTGGCTCTGACACCTCCTCACCTCTAGTAGGCCAAAGAGAAGGGCTCTGTGTGAAGACCTATGTTAGACTGATGTTTGGAGTGGCCAATGCCACTTTAGACATGGTAATTGTTAAAACAATGTCGGTTTGAACGTAGCATGCCAGCTGCAACTTGTCCGCATTGATATTTTTGCCCTACTACAAAAATGATGATGAATCTCCTTTGCAAGTTAAGGGCAGAGGGAAAATCCCACATGGTTGAATAAGGACCGGTGAGATTTCTTGTGGGGGCTGTGAGAACTTGCATTGGTAAAGAAAATGAAAAAAAATCTGAGGGGAGCTGTTGGTGCATGTGTGTTCAAGTAGTTACCTCCCTATGTTATACTGGGTGAGGAAGCTTAATGAATTCACATTCTACCCTGAGGCCCCATTATGACTGGTTCTGAAAAATGCAAAGGAAGCACCGTCTCTGCCACTCAGAATGAACCAGTACCCACCTCCTCACCCTGCCCTCTCCTCAACATAGCCTGTGTGGAGATCTGCGGAATCATAGTTTTTAAGTAGCCAGAATAGATTCCCACCCTGCTCTTACTTACAGCTGCAATGGGGTTGGACAGCCTTCCTGTTTAGATTAAGCCACAGCGAAGCCGACGTGAGCTATGGCTCGGAAAATTTGCCTCAATCCAGGGGTGAGAAATGTAAACTGTCGTTTTCGTCGTCCTGCTAGCTAGCAGTAGCCACATCAGCTATTTCTCATCCCTGGATTGGGGTACGTTTTCATATCTCACGCCGGCTCCGCGGTGGCTTAATCTAAACAGGAAGGCTGTCCAACCCCAGTGCACCTGTAAGAAAGCGTAGGGTGGGAATCTATTCTGTCTTGTATTTTAAGGTGCTTGAAATATGTCCTGTTTGGGTCTCTTTATGTGTTCCAGTTGTAAAACCCTAACACTTATTTTGTGGTGTCAGTGTTGAATCAGAAACTCTTATACAACCTGTCTTTGATTGTGGCAGAGCGGAGGTGCATGTATGTATATGGTCTTAACGTTTTTGATCACCTTTGGTTGCATCATGGGGCAGGGATATCCATTAGCATTTTATTTCTGCAGAGCCATAGCTGGTCTATTTGTTTAGTAAACATGGTTATTTACCAGCATGACTTTTATTATAATTTTTTTTACTACTCCCTTCATTTTAAGAACTTGTGTTTTTTTTCTAGAATTGCATGTTTTCTCCCACACTAATTGAACGATTGTTGTAGATATTGAGTGAGGGCAGTGTGGCACAGTCAAGGTAGTGCTTAATGTCTACAAATCCTCCAGGGAGCAGATATGATGGGACTGGAGTTCAATGTCGATTCCTCCTAATAGCACTGTTTACCTCCCTCTGGCAGTGCCCATTTCATTTTCTGTGATGTGTAATGATGGGTCTGAAAATAAGACTGTTGGCACTTCAGTGCTCGTAAATATGCTGTCTCCTCAGTATGTAAGGCCTAAAGCACGTAGCTAAGCCTTCTACCACATGAGGGCTGGGTAGAGAATGACAGATGCCTTCTACCCCCTCAGTTCAGCTGCTTATCTACTCGCTGTAATCATGATTCTCACTAGACTAGATGATGTCTAGAGAGTGAGACCTGTATGAGGGTATGTTGTGTACCCTTTGCTCTGCGCTCCTAAAATGTTTGAGTGGCAAGTGAAGACTGATATTGCCTGGCCTTGTGGGTTTGAACTGTCAGATGCCGCAGGCTGATTAACAGTTGATGTCACCTGAAATGCACAGCGACAGCTTCCTCTCTCTCTGATTTGGCTATTGAGCCTGTGTAGTGTCCTAGTCATGGTTATCCTCTGAGCTGGCTCTTGGATAGATATGACTTTATGAATACATTAGATTCATTCACTCAAAGAGAGTAGAATGCTTAAAAAAATGTTTGTGAATTTCAGGTTTAGATAGGCAACCAATGATTTCAATCTAAGCTATTAAATTGATACTAGCATGACATGTAATATGGCTCAGGTTGTCATTTCCTTTCCCTGTCTCAATACATACAATGGCACCTGAAGTAATTCCTCCACGTAAGGGGTAGCCAGTCCCGTTGTAGAAAAGTCTTAGTTCTTTAGGCGAGGCTAAATTGACTTTGCACATGCCAGTGGTTTAGGATGCAGAGGGGGATGAAATAGCCAATCTGAGTCATAATAGTAGATGTGCAAGTCTAGCCCAACACTAACAACGGGCCAAGGAATATGTTTACCCCCGTGTTTACATTTCAGTGAAGCGTGAAATTGGTTAGAAAATGCACTTCATGAGTCTGGCTTTATTTTCACATGCCAAGTAGAATTATGAGGTACATAGCCAGCCTGTCATACATGAGGCCCCTTCTCCCAAGTGGCCTGTCAGTTGTGGTCAATGTCCCTGCCTGGCATAATAAATAAGCAGTATGTTGTAGGCTTTTGTTTTGCATCTCTCTTGTACAATTTATATTTAATTCTAATGACTCCCCAAACATTTTTCTAATGTTTTATGAATGAACAGTTTGCACCCCATGCTTACACACGCTACTTTTTTACTGTCACACATTGTTTGAATGATCTGAACTACAGTATTGATCAGATGGACAGTCCAAATAAAAGTTACATTTTTTTTTGCTACGTGACTCATGTTTGTGGTATCAGTGTTTCCTTTTATTCACAATTTAGAATATATTATTTAAGACACTTTGCAACAGTTAGTTACAGTATCAAAAGTAATTTATTTATCATACCTATGAGTATGGGTTACTCATTAAGTGTGTATGACGTTTGGAATGTGATGGTGCCATCAGTACATTCCATTGCAGTACACTACATGCAAAGCTAGTCAACATCAGGAGACCCACTCATTCAAAATGTACATGGTACAACATATCAACTGCCTGTGCATTCATCCATTTCCAATACGTTTGATTTAAAATGTCCTGTTTTATGGATTACATTAATCTCTTGTTACTATGTGGGCTTTTATTTTGAAAAGGATTTGTGCTTCCGGGTTGTGAACGTTTCAGTTTCCTGGTTTTAACATTACTAACTAGCTATCTTTTGGAGAGCAGCAAATAATACAGTTTTAAGGTAAGCAAATTGATCTAATCAAAATAACACATTTGCATTACAGTATAACAATACGGGCAAATAAGGAGAGACTTCACAAACATTCTTGTCGAATATTTGAGAGTGACAACCTTTTTTTCCTGTATTTTGCCTTCTCCGTTAGCTCAACAAGCAAACTTGTTTCCGTTACCATGAACTATTTGTTAGTTTTACCACATTTAAGTTGGTCTTTGTGACATCCTCAAAACGTTTTTATTATGAAACAAATGTTCGATATTGTTTTTTTCTGAGGTTAGCGTAAGCTAACGCGTCCTGCTAAGGGAAAGAGTGATGCCTGAAATGTTTCAGATAGATGCTAGGCTAATGCTACAAAGCCGTTTAGCTAGCTAACGTTAACTGGCTAGCCAGGGGCACCGCTTCAATCGCATCCAGCTATAAAAGAACGCGTATAACTCCCTTCCTTGATAACGGAGATATCTGCTATAGGGGTTCTCAAACTTTCTGGAGCTCGGGACCCCTTTTGTGATAGGTACTTTTTCCACCACTGTGAATTACCTAATTGTCATACTTGAGTAAAAGTAAAGATTACCTTAATAGAAAATTACTCAAATGAAAGTCACCTAGTAAAATACTACTTTCGAGTATAAGTCTAAAAGTATTTGGTTTTAAATATACTTAAGTATCAAAAGTGTAATTTCTCAAATATACTAAAGTATCAGAAGGAAAAGTATAAATAATTGCAATTTTTTTATATTTAGCAAACCAGACATCACCGTTTTATTTTGTATTTTATTTACGGTTAGCTAGGGGGGAACACCAGTCAGACATTTGCAAATTACGATGTGTATTTATATTATATTATTATATTATGTGTATTTGGTGAGTCTGCCAGATCAGAGGCAGTAGGGATGACGAGGGATTTCATCTTTAAGTGCATGACTTGGACCATTTCGCTGTCCTGCTAAGCATTCAAAATGTAGTTTATTTTGGATGTCAGCGAAAAAGTATATATATTTTTTAGGAATGTAGTGAAGTTTAAAGTTGTCAAGAATACAAATAGTAAAGTACAGATACCCCCAAAAACGACTTAAGTAAAAATACTTTTAAACTACAACTTAAGTACTTTATACCACTGCAAAATCATCAGGAACCCTCTCATAATCAGAACACAATTTAGTGAGAAAGTATAGGATACAAGGACTTTTACTATGACTTTGGCAGTGCATGGCCGGACGAACCAAGTCTCGGCCCCTAGGAAGGAAATGTTTTTGCAAAATTTTTGATTATTATAATTTTTCCCAGTTTCAAGCTCATTTTCTGCAATTCTACAACAACAAAAAATCATGAGGCAGAGAGCCTTTTTGTTGTGCAAGCTTTAAACCTCATCCTGCAATTCTACACAGTCTCATGGCAGTTACAAAGCTTGAATTACAGTGCATCTATGTTGAAACATTTTAAGGGAAATACAAGAAGTGTTGAGTTGAACAATGTATAAATGCTGGACTTCTGTGGATAATATCCCTGCGAGCCTCCCATGCCCATGTTGCCCAGAGTTAAGAACATGAATTATAGATTAAAGGAGCTATATGTATATCTACAGTAGTAGTGGAATGATAGTGTTAAACCATATTTTTTTTATTGGCCACACAAAATAGCATTCTTATGACGGACTCTCTCTTATTAAATTGACTGGAGCCAGCAAATCTCTTGTAAAATTGACTGGGGCTGATTTTGACACTTACCTTTTGATGGACCCCAGTCAATTTGACAAGGAGATTTGCTGGCCCCAGTCAGTTTGACAAGATACCATCTGTCTTTTGTTGACCAATAAAATCCATTTTTTATTTTGAGATCTGGCTGTGGATCCCCTGCTGGACCCCACTTTGAGAACCCCTGATCTACAAGATGGGTTCTTGACAATGACTGTTGTTTATTGACTGTACCAACTGTCTTTGCTGTCAGGGTGCAGCAACAAAAAATCTTATAAAAAGGTTTACATTGTTTATTCATTTTATTAATAAACAATATTGCTTATAGGCCGTAGTTTCTTTTTAATGTGTATATAATTGTTTGCTCCTAATTGCTGCAGCTAAGAGAAACTCTTTTTTGTTTATCTTGTAGCCCCAAGTGACTGACAGTGATGCATGGGACATTTTATTGACAGTCATTGGAAAGATTCTGAATGGGAGGGCTTGCTTCTGAGAACTGACTGCAGCCACAAATCACCAGTCACATTTTCCCTGCAGCTGACCCGACTGCAACTACCATTATTGCAGCCCGTAATTAACCTGACATGTCTCAACCGAAGGAGTCAGGCGATCGTGGGAAAGACAGGGAGCGGGGCGCCCGTCCCAAGGTGAGACAGAGCCGGTCTGAGGAGAGAAGAGATGCCGGTGGAAGAGGAAAGAAAAAAGGCCATACGTCCCGTGAGCAGCAAGCTGCGGAGCGGCCTGTCAGCGATGGGTTTGAGTATGGGGATCTGCTGACTGGTCTAGAGCCCAGGGACCGCTGCTCCTCCTCTCCCCTGAAAGAGGGCAGGAGATGGCAGGGCCAGGAGGGGGTCACTTCACTCAGCCAGGACAGGGGGACAGCCAGGCTGGCACAGGGGACACTTGAGCCACCAGCCAGTGAGGCTGAGGGCAGGGGGGCAGGTGGCAGTCGCACACTCCGCCAAAAGATTCAGGATGCCATGGGGCAGTGTTTCCCCATAAAGACCAACACTCCATTGTCCAGTTCCACTCAGCAGGTCTTCATGCCACAAGCTGCAGCTGCTGCCTCCTCACGCCGCAAGATCCACCTTAGTGAACTCATGTTGGACGACTGTCCCTTCGCTGCAGGCACCGAGCTGGCTCAGAAGTGGTACCTCATCAAGCAGCACACAGCCCCCATCTCCACACCTCCTATAGTGGACACCTTGGTGGTCAGCACTAGTGCCTCTGCCTCAAACATGGCCGCCGTGGTGGAGGATGTGGATGACCGGTTACGAGAGCGCAGGCGCATCAGCATTGAGCAAGGCGTAGAGCCACCTCCCAACGCAGAGATCCACACGTTTGAGGTGACGGCCCAGATCAACCCGCTGTACAAGCTGGGGCCCAAACTGGCCCATGGTATGAATGAGCTTGCAGGGGACGACAGGGCGACCATTCACCAGCAACAGCAGCTGCTTCTCCAGAGGCAGCAGCAGCACCAGCTCCTGCTGCAGAGCTGTCTGGACACTCTGGATGAGGCAGTGGCTGTGGCTGCCTCCTCTTCTGCCTCTGCATCTGCCTTGGTCCCTGTCTGTGAGGCTGCTTCTGTCCCTGACCCCGTGGATGACCCTCAGGTCACAGCCAGCGTCCAGCCAACCAGAGCTGCCGTCCCCCAGGCTGAGGGTCCCCCTACTCAGGACGGCTATCGCATCCACACCCAGATCGACTACATCCACTGTCTGGTGCCTGACCTGTTGCAGATCACTAACCTACCCTGCTACTGGGGTGTGATGGACCGCTATGAGGCCGAGACTCTGCTGGAGAACAAACCAGAGGGCACCTTCCTCCTCCGCGACTCAGCCCAGGAAGACTACCTCTTCTCCGTCAGCTTCCGCCGCTATGGCCGCTCGCTGCACGCCCGCATCGAGCAGTGGAACCACAACTTCAGCTTCGACGTGCACGACCCAAGTGTGTTCCACGCGCCCACCGTCACGGGGCTGCTGGAGCACTACAAGGACCCCAACTCCTGCATGTTCTTCGAGCCTCTGCTGTCCAACCCCATCCACCGCACCCTGCCCTTCAGCCTGCAGCACGTGTGCAGGGCGGTGATCAGCAGCCGCACCACCTACGACGGCATCAACGTGCTGCCCATCCCCAACACCCTGAAGAAACACCTGAAGGAGTACCATTACAAGCAGAGGGTGAGGGTACGGAGGATGGACACCTGGTGGGAATAACAAAGACCTTCTGGTGGAAGTGAACCACAACTAGGCTACTAACTAAACACTCAATGGAGGCGGGCCTCGCTCAGTGGACAACCAGTTGACTCACTCCATTTTTTAAAAATGAACATATACTTACCTACTGCATTCACTGTATACCTAGCTACCTGTTTTATTTATTATTTTCCGTATATGACGTCTTACACTTGTCTCAAACTCTGGATATAATGTTAATTCAATTACGATGCACATACACATTTTTCTTTACTCACAAACTTCAGAAGTATGGTAATGATGCACCATGTGTGAGGGGATGTATCAATTATTTGGGTTGATGTGAACAGAATCCAGGCTGGTTTGGTGGATGAGTTATGGAGCACATACAGGTTTAATAATGGGTCAGTTAATTACCATTGCCAAATGTAGGCTACTGGAAACTAACAGATGTGACTGTATATGAATGACAACCTGCTGGAAAACTGCTGAGGACCTGACTGGTGGTATAAACCATTTGCAAATACATTTAAAAAAATATTTTGTGTCATTCCTTTTGTATGCAAAAGAAAGGTACTTAAATGAATTTGACTTGTCCTAATAACCTTGAATAATCCAATACTTTCCTATATAGCTAATAGTTTTCAGACAAACTAAAACTATGGGGTGTAAGGCAGGTAAATGTCTTGAGTTTCTATCCATGTGAGATGATGTTACTACCTTTCAAATTAGAGAACATTGAAGCCATTGCTGAATGCTTAACACAAAATTAATCAAATTGAATAAGAGTTTAAACTATTTCTCAGTGTCAGAGAAAACCGTGATAATAGAACAGTGTTGTGTTAGTGCTGAGAACTACATGAAGCAGCACCTGCTGAGAATAGCTCCATCTCCTCTGTGAAGTTTGGAAGTGCTTTGGTCTATTGATCTTCTTAGCCTACCACTGAGCCTGTGTTGGAATCAGAGGAATGATGATGCACGCACATATAAGCTACCTTTACGTTTTCATCATTGAGTCATTGTGCCTTGTGCTTGGAGGCTGTTGGTGTAGCCTGGTCCGATATAGACATTCCAGCATGATGGTAATTTTAGAATGGCCTCCATTTTGTATATCGATGTTATCTAAATATCATGTTAGCGTACTGGCTATATCAAAACGGAGGATTGTAGCAACAATGAGCTTTTAAAAAATAAATCTGACTTTTTAGTACCATGTCCTCACATGACATGAACATTTACCAAGCTGTTGAATTTATGCCATCTCTCTGTTGATGATATTTGGGCCTGGAAGGCTGATGAAATTATACAGATATTAGCACATTTACACATACCTCCGGCTGGGACTAAAAGCCGATCTGGAAGAATTCAGATAAGCAGACCTTTAAAAGTGACAGACAGGAAATTGTATTTGCATTCGGGAAAGTATTCAGACCCCTTGCCCTTTTCCACATTTTGTTATGTTACAGCCTCATTCTAAAATGTATTAAAATAAGGAGTACCATTTTTAATCCTCAATCTACACACAATACCCCACAAAGGCAAAGCGAAAACAGGTTTTTAGACGTTTTTGAAAATGTATTAAAAATAGAAATACCTTGTTTACATAATTATTCAGACCCTTTGCTATGATACTCAAAATTGAGCTCAGTTGCATCCTGTTTCCATTGATCATCCTTGAGATGTTTTTACAACTTGGAGTCCACCTGTGGTAAATTCAATTGATTGGACATGATTTGGAAAGGCACACACCTGTCTATATAAGGTCCCACAGTTGACAGTGCATTTCAGAGCATAAACCAAGCCATGAGGTCAAAGGAATTGTCTGTAGAGCTCTGAGACCGGATTGTGTCGAGGCACAGATCTGGGGAAGGGTACCAAAAAGTGTCAGCAGCATTGAAGGTCCCCAAGAATACAGTGGCCTCCATCATTCTTAAATGTAAGAAGTTTGGAACCACCAAGACTCTACCTAGAGCCAGCCGCCCGGCCAAACTGAGCAATCGGGGGAGAAGGGCCTTGAGTGTGACTCCAAATCCAGACCTCCATGGGTTGATAAATTTGATTTCCATTGATAATTTTTGTGTGATTTTGTTGTCAGCACATTCAACTATGTCATGAAGAAAGTATTCATTAAGGATATTTCATTCATTCAGATCTAGGATGTTATTTTAGTGTTCCCTTTATTTTTTTGAACAGTATATATATATATATATATATATATATATTATTATTTAAAAATATATATTAAAAACGTTTTTTGCTTTGTGACTATGGGTTATTGTGTGTAGATTAATGAGGGAAAAAAAAACAATTTAATTTTAGAATAAGGCCGTAACGTTACAAAATATGGAAAAAGTCAAGGGGTCGGAATACTTTCCGAATGCACTGTATGTAAATAAGAACAATCCCTTTAGTAAATTAAAGAAATTAATTCCTTCGGAAATGTTCCCAATCAAGACTTCGAGGGCAAACAACATTTCATGCAAGGACTTTCATTTGACTGGTTATCGGGGACCCATTCAAGGATTAATTGCATAATTTACCGATGCAGTGGAGTGATTGACTGCTTTGTGTGAACAGCATTTCATATTCATGGCGACACACAAAGAGAGGCCTCTTTGCTAATTTGTGTGTGCAGTGTGCAATAATCACAGTGGACAGCCGTCCTAATATTAATGAGTGAGCATGGAGAATGGATCAGTACTGTCTGCAGCCATCTTAGCAATCTTCATTGTGGTATGTCTTTCGATGGTTGAATCGATTCACTGGAGAGTCTTTATTTTATTATGCTATTGTTTGTATTTAACCTTTTATCCACTAAGGAGGATGTCACCATTGTTACGAACTGGCTCGTAGCCCGTAACAAAGAGGAAGACAACGCGGAGATAAAGAAATAACATTAAATAAAGTAAACTATATACAAATAATGGGGTGTGTAGTCAGTAGTGTAAGTGAGTGGATGTGTGCATAGATGGTGATAATGAGGGGTGTTGAGAGGTACCAAAATAAACTAAACACAAAGAAGCCCCAAATTGCGACAACCAAAAACAACAGTGTCTATGTGGAGTGTCTTTAATGTATGGGGAAAGGTGTATTTATCCCCTGGACACACCTGAGCCCAGGTGTGTCTTATTTTGCTGACGACCCTCCTTGCTCTGCCCACCGACATCCTATTAAGGAAAACAAGAGCCAGGACAAAGAGTTCATCAGACAGAGTGGGAGGGTCATCACACCATACTATAAGAGCAGTTCCATGGCAGCACTCAAACTGCACAGTATCAGCGAGTCATCCCACTGGGCACGAACGTTGCCAGGCTAGAGATTCCCCCAGCTTCATATGCATACATTAAACTCATTCAACTGTAGATTATTTTCTTGAGTTCTCTCTGTAGCTCTCCTCTTTAGAATTGATCATGGTTGGCTCTAGGGGGGTGCGGGGTTAGGCATTGCCCACCCAATGGATTATGCCTGAGTTATGTTAAACATTTAAAATTGCAGTAAGCAAGCTTTGAACATCCAAAATATTTCTGACTGCCCACCAAGGCATAATCTTAGAACTGGCCCAGGAGTTAATGTCTAAGTCCTGTATCTCTTACTATCCTGGCCCTGCCTCTGACTTGTTCAATTTTCCACCAACTGCTTTTATGATATGTGATTGTATCAATCAGTTTGCACAGTGGGAACTACAATAACACATGTTATTAGGGAGGGATGATTGCATACTGTGCTGCTGTGAAGAAGAGCACAGCTTTCCATTGGCAAAACTATCTTGTTTGGCTGATTACCAACTATGTTTGTGTATAGTAAAAGCATTTTTTAAATTCAGATATCTGTCCAAACGACCTTAATTGGATTTAGAGTGATGTACAAAGAGTGCTGTTCTGGCTGATTAGGTTTAGGTGTTGTTGTGGGAAACTGGGAATACTTTTATTGAGTGTCCCTTTATCAGCAAGCCTTTCAGACACGGTAAGACTTGCCCTTGTACCCAAAATTCACTAGACGTGAACTCAATGGTTTCAAATGAGTGAGGAAAGTAACACTGTTTTTGGTTTCTGACTGGGTCTAAAATTAGTCACCATACTATATGTTCAGCTTCAGTCTAATTAGAATCATCCCATCTGCCATCAACACCTACGATTGCAATCTCTCATGTTCTTTCCCTTTTACACACCATTCTCAGTAAAACCTACAGAGCAGAGGAGCAGTATTAATGCTGCTGTACAGCCAGGAATGCAGTAGGTGGCTCTAAAGAGCTTCAGCAGACTGTGTGTGTGTGTGTGTGTGTGTGTGCAGTAGGCGGAGGGTGGTTGGGGGTGGGGGGAGTGTGACTGCTGCCAGCGCCCTGGCTCTCATCATGCAGGCATTACAGGCGGCGGGGGAGAGGGAGGACTTTACTGTGCCTGGATCATCTTGCCCAGAGGGACACCAGGCACAAGCAAGGTAGAAAGCTGATTGGCCACACATACTTGGTTTGTTTGTATCTGTTGGGTTCTCTTCTTCCATTGAGGGAGAATATTTTTCCTCTGAGCCTAATCTGTAGAAAAAAAAAAATCAGGGGTGTGGAGAATAAGCTTGGAATGTTCACAACACCCGAAGACAATACGTTCCCAAATAATCTGTGGTTTATAATCCTAAAGAACAGTGAAATGGCTCAACTTTGGGGAAACCGACATCTCTTTTGAGAGGGAGATGTAGACGGGTGGGGAATCAGTCTCGCAGGGGTGGTAATGATGTCTGTGTCTGTATGTATTGAGTACTGAGCAGGAATATAATCATGAGAATCATCCACTCTGTATCTAGGATATGAATTCAGAGGAGGGTGTATCCAATTGATTCCAGATTCATGCAGGATGGATAAGGCTTGACAAGATAGATTCCTCCGGTCCAACCAGGGAGAAGGAAAACATTTCACAGAGCAAGCAGGAGTTGTGCTGGCAGAGAAAATTCTGCAGCTGACAAGTTCTTTTACTAATGTTACTAAATTAGTGCCACAGGAGGCTGGTGGCACCTTAATTGGGGAGGACGGGGTCATAGTAATGTCTGGAACGGAATCAATGGTATGTTATTTAACACGGCAAAAACTTAGTTTCCATATGTTTGATACCATTCCATTCCAGCCATTATTATGAGCCATCCTCCCCTCAGCAGCCTCCTGTGAGAGAATCCCACTGAAGTTCAGCCTTGAGCATGGATTGCATTATGAATCAAAGCTACAGAACTGTTTCATCGATTTTTTTCCTTTCACCAAATTAACACATTTGCGTCATTATAGCAGTACTTCTCATAACAGTCTTGAAATATTGCCGAATTGGGTAACTTTTATTCCCTGCAAACAACCTTTGGTGAACATATTGAATATCACTATCAGTGATAAACTTAGTAGCCTACTGTAGATAATCTGCTATATTTAATAACGTAGTATTTGAGCACAGATTATATTTTGTGATCCAATATATTCTTGTTTGCTAAGGGCTTTTTGTACAGTGCCTTCGAAAGTATTCAGACCCCTTGATCTTTTCCACATTTTGTTACGTTACAGCCTTATTCTAAAATTGATTAAATAAAAAAATATCAATCTACACATAATACCCCAGAATGACAAAGCGAAACAAGTTTATTTTTTTATTTTTTACAAATGTATTAAAAACGAAAAACAGAAATATAAGTATTCAGACCCTTTGCTATGAGATTTGAAATAGAGCTCAGGTGCATCCTGTTTCCATTGATCATCCTTGAGATGTTTCTACAACTTGATTGGAGTCCACCTGTGGTAAATTCAATTGATTGGACTTGATATAGAAAGACTCACACCGGTCTATATATGGTCCCATAGTTGACAGTGCATGTCAGAGCAACAACCAAGCCATGAGGTTGAAGGAATTGTCCGTAGAGCTCCGAGACAGGATTGTGTCGAGGCACAGATCTGGGGAAAGGTACCAACAAATGTCTGCAGCATTAAAAGGTCCCCAAGAACACAGTGGCCTCCATTATTCTTAAATGTAAGAAGTTGGGAACCACCAAAACTCTTCCTAGAGCTGGCTGCCTGGCCAAACTGAGCAATCGGGGGAGAAGGGCCTTGTTCAGGGAGGTGACCAAGAACCCGATGGTCACTCTGACAGAGCTCTAGAGTTAACCTGTGGATATGGGAGAACCTTCCAGAAGGACAACCATCTCTGTAGCACTCCACAATACAGGCCTTTATAGTAGAGTGGCCAGATGGAAATCACGCCTCAGTAAAAGGCACTTGACAGCCCGCTTTGGAGTTTGCCAAAAGGCACCAAAAGTACTCTGACCACAAAAAACAAGATTCTCTGGTCTGATGAAACAAAGATCAAAGTCTTTGGCCTGAATGCAAAGCATCACGTCTGGAGGAACCTGGGACCATCCCTAAACTGAAACACGGTGGTGGCAGCATCATGCTGTGGGGATTTCTTTCAGGGACTGGGAGACTAGTCAGAATCGAAAGATGCAAAGATGAACGGAGCAAAGTACAGAAAGATACTTGATGAAAACCTGCTCCAGAGCGTTAAAGACCTTAGATTGGGGCGAAGGTTCACCTTCCAACAGGACAACAACGCTAAGTACACAGCCAAGACAAATCAAATTTCAAATCAAATGTATTTATATAGCCCTTCTTACATCAGTTGATATATCAAAGTGCTGTACAGAAACCCAGCCTAAAACCCCAAACAGCAAGCAATTGCAGGTGTCGGAGCACAGAGTGGCTTCAGCACAGGTCTCTGAATGTCCTTGAGTGGCCCAGCCAGAGGCTGGACTTGAACCCGATCGAACATCTCTGGAGATTGAAAATAGCTGTGCAGCGACGCTCCCCTTCCAACCTGACAGAGCTTGAGAGGATCTGCAGAGAAGAATTGGAGAAACTCCCCAAATACAGATGAGCCAAGCTTGTAGCATCATACCCAAGAATACTTGATGCTGTAATTGCTGCCAAAGGTGCTTCAACAAAAATATAAATCAGCAAAATGAGTTTTTTTAAACAGTTTTTGCTTTGTCATTATGGGGTATTGTGTGTAGTTTGGTACTGTATGTCCTTGCACCACAAAGAAAAAGTACATTGTATTTACAATACATTTACAGTGTGCATGGCTTCTTCTTTGAACTTCTGTTTTCCTTGTGGCATACTGTATCTTCACGGCAGAGTTTCCTGCCTGTCTCATAACCCCTCCCTCTCTCCTGCAGTGACAATTCCTTGATGCCACAATGGGAGGCGTGTACAAGGAATGCTAGCTACCACAGAGCCAGCGGATGGCGGACACATTTGATGGAAAAGCATAGCAAAGAAAGCCGGACACAGCCTAGAAATGCATTTGCCACGAAGGAAATGTGTATGTGAGAGCCGAGGACTCCTAGCAGTGTTATTATTTTTCTTTGACTGTTGAGTTTTTTTGTAGGGATTTATCAATTCATATTTGTATGTTAAATGTTATGTAATATAGCATGTAATGTGTGGATTATTACAGTATCTTGAGGAAGTAATTTCAATATGCTAATTAATAATGCTGTGATATGGTACTTAAAAAAAAGTGCAGCTCAATCTCCAGAACTAATTAGGAAGCGCCAACTATACTGAACAAAAATATCAATGCAACATGCAACAATTTCTAAGATTTTACTGAGTTACAGTTCATATTAGAAAATCAGTCAATTGAAATAAATTCATTAGGCCCTAATCTATGGATTTAACATGACTGGGCAGGGGCGCAGCAGAAGGGTGGGCCTGGGAGGGCATAGGCCCACTGACTTGGGAGCCAGGCCGACCAACTGATGAGCCAGTCCCAGCCAATCAGAATGATATTTTTCCCCACAAAAGGGGTTAATTACAGACAGAAATACTCCTCCGCACCTTGCCCCCCAATCCCGCAGGTGAAGAAGCCGGATGTGGAGGTCCTGGGCTGCGGTTGTGAGGCTGGTTGGACATACTGCCAAATTCTCTAAAATGACGTTGGAGGCGACTTATTGTAGAGAAATTAACATTAAATTATCTGGCAACAGCTGTAGTGGACGTTCCTGCAGTCAGCATGCCAATTGCACACTCTCTCAAAACATAACTCATCTGTGGCATTGTGTTGTGTGATAAAACTGCATATTTTAGAGTGGCGTTTTATTGCCCCCAGCACAAGGTGCACCTGTGTAATGATCATGCTTCTTGATATGCCACACCTGCCAGGTGGATGGAGTATCTTGACAAAGGATAAAATGTTCACTAACAGGAATGTAAACAAATTTGTGCACAAAATCTGAGAGAAATAGGCTTTTTGTGAGTATGGACAATTTTCTACGGTCTTTTATTTCAGCTCATGAAATATGGCAACAACACTTTGCGTTTATATTTTTGTTCAGTGTACTTGGCTCTTCTTGATGAATAGGTAAAAAATCAACTATGTAAACTACAAAAGCTCTTTGATTGACCTGGATATAGAGAACACATTTTGTTTGTTTTATTCTATTCTAAAAGTGAAAAGTATGAGCCACATAAACGTGATCAATCTTCTTTCTTCTACATTCTTCCCTCTTATAACAAATCAAAATATCTATATGGTCCAACTTACTGTTGATCCATTATTTGTGGGTCAATAGTTCAAAATGCATCTACAGTATCCCCAAACTACAGTACTGTACACTGAGCTTACAAAACATAAGGAACACCTGCTCTTTCCATGACATAGACTGACCAGGTGAAAGCTATGATCCCTTATTGATGTCACCTGTTAAATCCACTTCAAATCAGTGTAGATGAATGAGAGGAGACAAGGCTTACAAATCCTTCTGTAACTTAAGACAATTATGACAGATTGTATGTGTGCCATTCAGATGAATGGGCAAAACAAAATATTTAAGTGCCTTTGAACAGGGTATGGCAGTAGGTGTCAGGTGCACCGGTTTGAGTGTGTCAAGAATTGCAACGCTGCTAGGTTTTCGCGCTCAACATTTTCCTGTGTGTATCAAGAATGGTCCACAACCAAAAGGACATCCAGCCAACTTGACACAACTGTGGGAAGTATTGGAGTCAACATGGGCCAGCATCCCTGTGGAACGCTTTCGACACCGAGTAGAGTCCATGCCCCGACGAACTGAGGCTGTTCTGAGGACAAAATGGGGTGTAACTCAATATTAGGAGGGTGTTCCTAATGTTTTGTACACTCAATGTATATCAGACACTTGGTGTCATTTTAAACTATAGCTTTAATTAATGATCTTATTTCTATACAAATGTCATGATGATGTGACTCACAGAGCAATTCATACACATTTGCACTGACAATATGCCATTACACTGTCCGCTGACTGACTTGTGACATGATGTAGGAATTAAGGTACAATTTAATTTAGATGGAAAGGGAGAGGGTCTGTCAAATGGACATGTTGAACTTTGAATATGTGTTCAACAGTGGAAGCCACTGTCTCCACAGAAACACCGGATGAGGGGCTTGTAGCTTTGGTCACTTTCAGTATTATTAATGATTTGGTTGTCGGTGCTGCACCAAGCAGCTGCAATCAGGAGCACTGCTCTCTCACGCTCTTTCTCAATAATTAGAAACAGGGTGGATGGAGGGAAGAGGATGCATTTAACCTTCATGTCTCCTTAGTGAATTTCCACCTCTTCCAATTGTCCTGCTCGGTTACTGTCAGCATCCTGTTTTTGGTGCAAACTACTGTAATCCAGATGTTCATGAATCTATCTATCTATCTATCTATCTATCTATCTATCTATATATATATATATATATATATATATATATATATATATATATATATATATATACATACACACATACAAAATCAGGCACACAGCCATGCAATCTCCATTGACAAACATTAGCAGTAGAATGGCCTTACTGAAGAGCTCCGTGACTTTCAATGTGGCAACGTCATAGGATGCCACTTTTCCAACAAGTCAGTTCGTAAAATTTCTGCCCTGCTAGAGCTGCTCCGGTCAACTGTAAGTACTGTATTTGTGAAGTAAAAACGTCTAGGTAGGCCATACAAGCTCACAGAACGTGACTGCCGACTGCTGAAGCACATAGCGTGTAAAAATCATCTGTCCTTGGTTGAAACACTCACTACAGAGTTCCAAACTGCCGCACACAAGCCTAAGATCACCATGCGCAATGGTGTAAAGTTGGCCACCATTGGACTCAGAATCAGTGGAAATGCGTTTTCTGGCAGTCCAACGTACGAGTCTGGGTTTGACGGATGCCAGGAAAACACCACCTACCTCAATGCATAGTGCCAACTGTAAAGTCTGGTGGAGGACGAATAATGGTCTGGGGCTGTTTTTCATGGTTCTGACTAGGCCCCTTAGTTCCAGTGAAGGGAAATCTTAACGCTACAGCACACAATGACATTCTATGCGATTATTGTTACGGATTATGAGTGAGGAGGTGTGGAGTCAGGCACAGAGAGCAAAAGATGTGGGAAAAAACACGCTTTAATGTCCCAGAAAAATGACAAACAAAAGTAGGAAAACAAATGATCAGAAATAAACGGACAGCGCGAAACCCAAAATACAAACAAAATACACTCAAACATAGAACAGACGAACAAGCCCGCACGAAACAGAAGCGGGCTGAACAAACTATTTATAACCCTACCCTAACAACCAAACAAGAAACCGGTGATACCAATCAGATAAAACCAAAGGAACACAGAACAACGGATCGGTGATAGCTAGTAGACCGGCGACGACGACCGCCACCCGAACAAGAAGGGGAGTCACCTTCGGTAATATTCGTGACAATTATGTGATTCCAACTTTGTGGCAATAGTTTGGGGAAGGCCCTTTCCGCATGACAATGGCCCCTTACACAAAGCGAGGCCCATACATAAATGGTTTGTTGAGATCGGTGTGGAAGAACTTGACTGGCCTGCACAGAGCCCTGACCTCAACCCCATCGAACACCTTTGGGATGAATTGGAACACCGACTGTAAGACCGGCCTAATCGCCCAACATCAGTGTCCGACCTCACTAATGCTCTAGTGGCAGAATGGAAGCAAGTACCCGCAGCAATGTTCCCACATCTAGTGGAAAGCCTTCTCAGAAGAATGGAGGCTGTTAGAGCAACAAAGGGGGAACCAACTCCATATTAATATTCAAATGAGATGTTTAACAAGCAGTTGTCCACATACCTTTGGTCATGTAGTGTTTTTGTTGCCCTTTTCTGTTGTCACTTGTGTTTCAAATGACCAGTGCAGTAAATGTTGTAACAGCAATGGTTTTTATTTCATTGGAAAAGTATAGTGATAAACGTTGGCTCCGATTGTGACATTTCAGTGCTCCTTCTTTTGGCATTTAAAGCACAGACACCTTGGAATTCTGCAGGCAAGCTATTTTTACTTTTTGTAAATTGTTCTCTGCTTAGGAAGGTAGAATGAGAAATATTTCACAGGTAGGGATTTGGGGACTTATTTCTCAAAAAGGTGCTTATCAACAAAATAGACAGAATCCTGAAATGGTGAGTGTAGGATTAGGAGTTGTGAGGACATGCTTTGCTCTGCATCCATAGCTCATTTTGCATTCCAACCAGGATGCTTGGCTTTCCAACTGCCAGACTAGAGGGATCCCAAATTCCTGTCAGAAAAGCACAGGAAGCTGTGACCTCCTTTGAAAAGGCTATGAATCAACCTGTTATCTTCAGCACTTCACCAAGAGAAACTCTAATTTGTACATATCAGAGTCCAGTCATGACTGGGTAAATGAACTGTGCAGGGGATTATTCACACCACAATGATAGTCAGCCCACAGTTTGAATCTGGGGATCAAATTGGTATGGCTTTTGGTTGGTGCGTTACACCATTTCTGTAATGCACCAACACCAACTTAAAAAATGGTTACTTTTGTAGAGTGAGAGTGAGTAAGAAATACAGTGTGAGAGAGAGAGGTCTATTGAATTATATTCCTTCAGCACTGCAAGAGCAGACTTAGGTAATGAAGCAGGCACAGCCATTAGCATGCCCTGTGCGTGTCTATTCAAATGAACTCTTGGCCTTGCCACTGCGACTCAAAACAACCAGCCCTTCAAGTCCACTGATTAAATGCAGCGCATCCCAACACTGGCTGATTTCCCGCTTATTACCAGTGAAAGCTCAGGCAACCCAAGACAAATTCCTGGTCTAAAATTCAGTCTTGGGTTGCCCATTCAAAGTGTACAATATATCCTATCAGCAGCATTTGTTCATAAATTATTTTCAATTAAATGGAAAATATTGGAAAGCCATTGCAAATTAAATGTGCTCACTGCAGTTTTCAGGGCAGGAAGGGGAAGTGATTCCCTATATTCATGTTTATAGTTCTGAGCAAACTGGTAAAAATATCACTGTGGAACTAAAACCTTCACTGTTCACTTTTGCAAGAAACTTACAGTTTAAGTCGGAAGTTTATTTACACTTCGGTTGGAGTAATTAAAACTCGTTTCTCAACCACTCCACAAATTTCTTGTTAAACTATAGTTTGGCAAGTCAGTTAGGACATCTACTTTGTGCATGACACAACTAATTTTTCCAACAATTGTTTACAGACAGATTATTTCACTTATAATTCACTGTATCACAATTCCAGTGGGTCAGAAGTTTACATACACTGTGCCATAAGTTGACTGTGCCTTTTAAACAGCTTGGAAAATTGATATCATGGCTTTAGAAGCTTCTGTTAGGCTAATTGACATTGTTTGAGTCAAATTGGAGGTGTACCTGTGGATGTATTTCAAGGCCAACCTTCAAACTCAGTGCCTCTTTGCTTGACATCATGGGAAAATCTAAAGAAATCAGCCAAGACCTCAGAAGAAAAACTGTAGACCTCCATAAGACTGGTTCATCTGTGGGAACAATTTCCAAACGCCTGAAGTGTCACATCCTGTTCATAGAAAGCCTGTATTTTCTATGGTAAAGTACGTCAGGGCGTGACTAGTTGTTTTAGTCTAGTTTTTTATTTCCAATTAGAGGCAGCTGGTAATTGTTGTCTCTAAAGAGACGCATTCTGTCTCCTAGAGATGAACATACCTTGGTGCAAAAAGTGCAAATCAATCCCAGAACAACAGCAAAGGACCTTGTGAAGATGCTGGAGGATACAGGTACAAAAGTATCTATATCCATAGTAAAACAAGTCCTATATCGACCTAACCTGAAAGGCCGCTGAGCAAGGAAGAAGCCACTGCTCCAAAACCGCCATAAAAAAGCCAGACTACGGTTTGCAACTGCACGTCGGTCCCTCTCCTAATTCGGGCGGTATTCGGCAGTCAACGTTACCGATCTTCTAGCCATCGCCGCTCCACCTTTCATTTTCCATTTGTTTTGTCTCGTTTTCCCGCACACCTGGTTCACATTTCCTCATCAGACTGAATGTATATTACCCTTTGTTTCCCCCATGTCTGTGTGTGGAATTGTTCTTTGTGTAGGGTGTTACGCTACAGGCTGGCTTGCACTAGGTTTGTTTGTTTTGCTTAATCCGGTTCATGTTGCCGTGGTTGTGCTTTGTGCTGCCTCGCCTGTGCCTTTGGGCCATGGTGTATATTAAAGTTCTCCTGTTATCACCCATCTCTGCTCCCCTGCACCTGACTTCCCAGCAACATGGGGACAAAGATCATACTTTTTGGAGAAATGTCCTCTGGTCTGATGAAACAAAATAGAACTGTTTGGCCATAATGACAATCGTTATGTTTGGAGGAAAAAGGTGGAGGCTTCCAAGCCGAAGAACACAATCCCAACCATGAAGCACGGGGGTGGCAGCATCATGTTGTAGGGGTGCTTTGCTGCATGAGGGACTGGTGCATTTCACAAAAAGATGGCATCATGAGGAAGGAAAATTATGTGGATATATTGAATTAAAATCTCAAGACATCAGTCAGGAAGTTAAAGCTTGGTCGCAAATGGGTCTTCCAAATGGACAATGACCCCAAGCATACTTCCAAAGTTGTGGCAAAATGGCTTAAGGACAACAAAGTCAAGGTATTGGAGTGGCAATCACAAAGCCCTGACCTCAATCCTATAGAAAATTTGTGGGCAGAACCGAAAAAGCGTGTGCGAGCAAGGAGGCCTACAAACCTGACTCAGTTACACCAGCTCTGTCAGGAGGAATGGGCCAAAATTCACCCAACTTGTTGTGGGAAGCTTGTGGAAGGCTACCCGAAACGTTTGACCCAAGTTAAAACAATTTAAAGTCAATGCTACCAAATACTAATTGAGTGTATGTAAACTTCTGACCCACTGGGAATGTGATGAAAGAAATAAAATCTACTATTATTCTGACATTTCACATTCTTAAAATAAAGTGGTGATCCTGACTGACCTAAGACAGGGAATTTTTACTAGGATTAAATGTCAGGAATTGTGAAAAACTGAGTTTAAATGTATTTGGCTAAAGTGTATGTAAACATCCGACTTCAACTGTATGCTTAGCTTTGTCCATTTCGTCATGCACATTAGATTCAGCTGTTTGAATCCAACGGTCATTTGTTCACTGGACAGCTCTTTAACTTCAAATGCATATACTGCAGTTAATGTTTTCGATAATAGAATGCTTTTAGGATTATAATGTGATGAACTTTTTAGATCAGTTATTGAAGGCTTATGAATGTTTAGGGCAGATCATTGTGCTATTGTGCTGCTGGGGATGGAGCAGTTACTTTAGTGAAGACCTAGATGGATTTATTGGTATTGCATTGTGGCATTAATCCCCTAGTCCCATTATGCAGCTCGGAGAGTGTGAGAGAGAGAGCTTTCATTAATACAAAGGATTTACTCTATAAGTTGATGAGAGATGGACTCCTGTTCGTTCTGCTGTGGCTTGGCAGAGCTTGCCAGAGTATAGCACACTGTAGACAACATTGTGTTTGTAAAGATCACTACTTCCCCCACACACAGACGTGATGATGGACACGTTGTCCAATCATCATCATCATCATCGTGTGTCTCCTGGGAGCTTGGAGACCACATCGGAGTCAGTTGCACCACTCCCTGGTTTCACATACATTAGCTGTGACGTTGTAATCCTAATAATAGTTGCCCTCTGACGATTTGAGAGATGCGTAGTCGTGGCAGGGGGAATTAGAGAACAGTGGGGAACGCCACTGATGGTTGAATGTATCACCAGGGGAGAGTGAATACCGCTCGGTTCTTATTTGCCTGTCTTCCAATAGCTCTAAATTAAATTAACAATCACCATTAGAGCACAATTTCATGCTCACGGGCAGAAATGTAACCAATGAGCTCCATTTGCAGGTATAAATGAGGACAGGATATAGCCAATCAATAGCCATGTTCACAACTGACCAAATTGAATTATTCAGTGTAAATACAGTGCCGTCAGAAAAAGTGTTCACACTCCTAGACTTTTTCCATCTGAATTTAAAATGGATTGAATTGACCTACAAACAATATCCCATGATGTCGAAGTGGAATGATGTTTTTCAAAATGTTTACTAATTAATTTAAAATTAAAAGCTGAAATGTCTTGAGTCAATAAGTATTCAACCCCTTTGTTATGGCAAGCTTAAATAAGTTCAGATTCCAAGAACACAGGATGAGATGTTACTATCCTTTGTGCAAGCACTTCCAAGAGTTAATGAACAGTGAGCGTGGTGAAATTTGGGGAGCGCATCGTCAGTAGTGTACCTTTGGTTCCTAGGGTGTTTCGGCCTTTCACACTATACACCCTCCCCAAAGGCGGCCAGCGACAGGGTGATCAATCCTATGCTTGCGTCCCATTCCCAATTAGTCATAGGAGTTGCCTTGTTGTTGATAGCCAACATCCCATGGGACTATGCATGGCAGGGGCGTCCTCCTCCCTGAGTCAAGCATTGTTGACCGCATACCTCCTGGCCCTCTCACTTCGGGGCCCAGCTGGGGTCTTTCCTCTTCATCCAGAGCCACTGACTGCTGCCTTCTGCCGCCTCTGATACAGCTTTGATTGCCGAACGCTGGCTCTGTCCCTTAATTCCCAGGTCTCTAAGCAGTCTGGTTGTAGATGTTGCCACAAAACCTCTGCAGCCCACCTCCACTGGTCGGACTTCTGTGTTCCAGCCATGATGCCGTGCTTCGGCAGCTAGATCAGCATAGCGCAGATGTTTTCGCTCATAAGCCTCATCCACTGAGTTTTCCCAGGGTACTGTGAGCTCAATGATGAAGACCTTATTGAGTGAATGGGACCAGAGCACCATGTCAGGTCTTAGGGTGGTGGTTGCGATCTCCGGAGGAAACACAAGTTGCCGGCCAATGTCAGCTAGCATTTTCCAGTCGCGGGCCAAGCGCAGCTGGTCTCGCTCTAATGGTGTAGAGCCGCTCTTCGGTGGTTTAACCCCTTCGCGGACAAAGTTTGTCCGTAAGGAGTGTGATGCTGCTGTGGGTGGTAGGGAGTTGGTGGCAGCTCGCTTGTCCTCCAGGGCGGACGCAAGGTTTTTTAAGGACTTGGTTGTGACACCAAGTGTAGCGTCCTTGGGTGAGGCTTGTTTTACACCCTGTGAGAATGTGCCGGAGGTTGGCTGGCATGGAACAGAGGGCACAGTCCGGATCTTCACCATACCATTGGTGAAGATTAACTGGTGTTGGAAGGACGTCATATGTTGCTCTGATTGAAAAGCTCAACCGCCTCGCTTCCATGGCCCACAGATCCTTCCAGCTGATCTTCCTCTTCTCCACACTGTCCCATCGAGTCCACTGTCCCTGTTTGGCAAGAGAGACTGCCTTGGCCCTCCTTGCAGCCTCCTCCTGATGGCGTACTTCCTGCACTACCATCTTCCGCCGCTCTGGTGCAGTGGCCTTACTCCAAGCAGCACGGCTAGTTAGCCCAAGGCCTCCTCTTCCTTGCTGAACATGACCCACAATGTCAGCATGTCTGAGGGCTGCTGTTGCCTCCTGGACTGCTTTTCCTGGCCTCCATTTGCGCCCAGTTGCCAAGGTCAGCGCGTTGTTGCTCACCACTGGGTCTCGAGATTCATTCAGTGTCATCTGGGGCCTGGTTTTTGCACACTTGAATTCCTCTGTTAGACTGGTGAGGGGCAGCTTGAGGACACCATCTCCATAGAGGCCTATGGTGGTAAGGCATCGTGGAACTCCAAGCCACTTCTTTAAGTAGCCTGTGACTCCTCTTTCCATCTTCTCCACTGTTGAGATTGGAACCTCATACAGTGCTAAGGGCCACAACACCCGGGGTAGGAGACCAAACTGCAGACACCAGGCCTTTAACTTTCCAGGTAGCTGGGTGTTGTCGATGGACTGTAGGCTACTACTGATGTCTTTGCGCAGCTGTTGCACCTGGTCTTTGTCCTTCAGGCTTGCATCATACCACCTTCCAAGGCTTTTTACCGGCTGCTCAGACACTGTTGGGATTTGGTCATCTCCGATGAAGAATTTCAGGTCAGAGAGTACTCCCTTCACAATCGAGATGCTGCGTGACTTGGATGGTTTAATCTTCATACGGGCCCAGCTGATGTTTTCCTCGAGTTTTCTGAGTAGTCTCCTGGTGCATGGGACAGTGGTGGTCAATGTTGTGATGTCGTCCATGTAGGCTCTGAGTGGAGGGAGGCGGAAACCAGAGTCGACACGCTGTCCACCAGCAACCCATTTTGAGGATCTGATGATAACCTCCATTGCCATTGTGAATGCCAACGGAGAAATGGTACATCCCGCCATTATACCTACATTCAGGCACTGCCATGAGGTGGTGAACTCTGAGGTGGTGAAGCAGAACTGCAGATCCTGGAAGTACGACTTCACCAAGTTTGTGATGGTGTCCGGTATGTGGAAAAATCTGAAGGCAGACCACAGGAGTTCATGGGGCACAGAGCCAAATGCATTGGCGAGGTCGAGGAAGACTACATGGAGGTCCCTTTTCTCCACCTTGGAGAAGCAGTAGAAATGTGCTTAACAAGTCACATAAGTTGCATGGACTCACTCTGTGAGCAATAATTGTGTCTAAAAGTATTTTTAATACAACACATTACTGAGTACCACTCTCCATGTCTTCAAGCATAGTGCTAGCTGCATCATGTTATGGGTATGCTTGTAATTGTTAAGGACTGAGGAGTTTCTGGATAAAAAAGAAACGGAATGGAGCTAAGACATTTTTGGTTCCTACCATAGTGTCTTTGTGAGACGCAGAGTAGGTGAACGGATGATCTCTGCATGTGTGATTCCCACCGTGAAACATGGAGGATGAGGTGTGATGGTGTGGGGGTGCTTTGCTGTTGACACTGTCCGTTATTTATTTAGAATGCAAGGCACACTTAACCAGCATGGCTACCACAGCATTCTTCAGCAATACGCCATCCCATCTGGTTTGCGCTTAATGGGACTATCATTGGTTTTCCAACAGGACAATGACCCAACACACCTCCAGGCTGTGTAAGGGCTATTTGACCAAGAAGGAGAGTGATGGAGTGCTGCATCAGATGACCTGGCCTTCACAATCCCCCAACCTCAACCCAATGAGATGGTTTGTAATGAGTTGAGCTGCAGAGTGAAGGAAAAGCAGCCAACAAGTTCTCAGCATGTGTGGGAACTCCTTCAAGACTGTTGGAAAAGCATTCCAGGTGAAGCTGGTTGAGAGAATGCCAAGATTGTGCAAAGCTGTCATCAAGGCAAAGGGTGGTTAATTTGAAGAATCTAAAAGATAATATATTTTGATTTGTTTAACCCTTTTTTGGTTACTACATGATTCCATAAGTGTTCTCATAGTTTTGATGTCTTTATTATTATTATTCGACAATGTAGAAAATAGTAAAATAAAGAAAAACCCTTGAATGAGTAGGTGTGTCCAAACGTTTGACTGGTACTGTATTTTATGTAAAGATGGCTAATAATCACTATTACGCATAGCTAACTGATAACCCCCAAACTACTAGTCTAAGTGAATGTTTTTGAGCTGTAGAATCTGTAATGACCTCTCATTGTGCAGGTCAGGACATTTAAATCCAGGTTAGGAATGCTTTTAAAGATTTAATGCCTGTGGCATTTCTAAATGTCTAGTTAAATAAGGCACAGGGGCTGCTAGCCCCATAGAGGGAGACAGCAGGACCCCGGGTGGGCAGGCAGAGGCCAGGGGCCCAAGAGGTGGAAAGAAGGATAACCTTTTAAAATAAAATGAGATTAGGTCATTCATCCTTGTCTCAGTGTTTTCACTGTTTCCTCCAGAGAGAAACCGTATAGCCACGCTGGTACAATCTGAGAGCTTCACATACAGCCAGGGCAGTCGAAAAGCATTCCATTGTCCATCCTTGTGTCTCCTGGAAATGTCACCCACGAGTGCTGGAATAATAGCACAGTTGGCTAAATATAGTACTTTATAGTCCGTTCAATGGAATTCATATTTAATGTGTGGGATATGACTGTTATAACTGATATGAGTTAGACTACAGCCATTCATATTCACAGGCACAATTACACAAGTTCACTGTTTGTTAGTTTCACTTAGAAAGACATGAGCTTTGGGGTATATTTGGTTTACTTTGGGGTACATTTTGGAGATTTAATGGCTGGTCCAATGCATTATATTGGAATTGTCTGTTATAGATTCTTAATAATTAGTAAAGGAACAACCAATAATTAATCTTGGTAATTATTTATCTCATTAAGAATTAGCTAATTAATTAGAGAGAAGCACCTGAGTGTTTGACCCTTGAACTGTCTGCTCTTATGATATAATAAATACAGCTAGTCTAATATTTATTTTTGGGTAATCTTTTTTTGCTGATTATTTTTTGTCGGTTGATAATTGCTTCAGGGTTGTTGAGACTAAGGCTGTAGGATCAGTCCAACTATTGTTTAATTATGATTTATATAGATTTTCATAGAAGCTTTTACAATTTTAATTAATCACTTCGTTGTTTCTAATTAACGCATTTTTATCTTTTAAAATTATAACTGGTTTGGAGTGTATTTGTTTTGTGAGGGCTGCGAGACATTTACCAAGTTTATTTGCCATTAAGTAGTATGCTTTACTTGAGTTGAACCTATAGTTGTTGGCTCTTAAACATAAAATATCATATTCCTGCTTAAGTTCAGAAATTCTACTTTCTTCTTTACCTGGTAAAGATTTTTTATGGGCTTTTTCTAAGATAATGATTTATGTTGTATTTTTAATCAATTTTAATTTAGATTTAACTTTTGCAGAGTATGAGATTATCAGTCCCCTAATGTACGCCTTACAAGCATCCAAAATGTTATCAGGGGTCGGCTTTGCTCCGTCCTCTGTTTACATTTGTAATAATAAAGGTTAATAATATATTTTACCTACACAAAAAGATCCTATCGTGTGAAACGAACAAATGATCTGTTTTTTATATGGTATGACATTACTAGCATAAAAACTGTGGATAGAAATGTGGTTATTGTCATGGATTTTTGACCCTGGTAAATTGTTCAGTGCGTAATTTTAAATGTTTTATGTAGTAACTTTTCTTACTATGAGAAAGAAAAAGTAGTTGGGAATAGTAATCTCCAGGTGTCCTATAAAGTATTTGTAGAGAACATTTGTCAGCCTCTTTGCTTCACCCTGAAGCAATTATCAACTGACAAAAAATAAATCAGCAGAAACAGATCACCCAAAAATAAATGAATTTGCTTTTTATTGCAACTTCTGTCAATCTTATCAGATGTATGATTTAGGTCGTCTGCTAAAGTAATACTTCCTGTCTGGATTTTATTTAATATGAATTCTGTCTAAAAACAGCAGATTTGTCCCTGGTGGGATATACAATGAAATCAATGTGTATTTTTCCCCATGTAAGGTACAATTCAACATTTGAAAACGTCCTTCTTGGTATGTATGCTGGGATAAAAGAGAAAAGGGTGTATTTTTAATGATCAGGATGCCGACACCTCTGCTGTTACTACAGTAGGTGGCAGCCTACAGTTGAAGTCGGAAGTTTACATACACTTAGGTTTGAGTCATTAAAACTTGTTTCTCAACCACTCCACAAATTTCTTGTTAACAAACTATAGTTTTGGAAAATCAGTTAGGACATCTACTTTGTGCATGACACAAGTCATTTTTCCAACAATTGTTTACAGACAGATTATTTCACTTATAATTCACTGTAACACAATTCCAGTGGGTCAGAAGTTTACATACACAAAATTGTCTGTACCTATAAACAACTTTGAAAATTCCAGAAAATTATGTCATGGCTTTAGAAGCTTCTGTTTGGGTAATTGACATAGTTTGAGACGTACCTGTGGATGTATTTCAAGGCCTACCTTCGAACTCAGTGCCTCTTTGCTTGACATCATGGGAAAATCAAAAGAAATCAGCCAAGACCTCAGAAACAAAAATTGTAGACCTCCACAAGTCTGGTTCATCTGTGGGCACAATTTCCAAACGCCTGTAGGTACCATGTTCATCTGTATAAACAATAGTACGCAAGTATAAACACCATGGGACCACGCAGCTGTCATACCGCTCAGGAATGAGACGTGTTCGGTCTCCTAGAGATGAACGTACTTTGGTGCGAAAAGTGCAAATCAATCCCAGAACAACAGCAAAGGATCTTGTGAAGATGCTGGAGGAAACAGGTACAAAAGTATCTATATCCACAGTAAAACAAGTCCTATATCGACCTAACCTGAAAGGCTGCTCAGCAAGGAAAAAGCCACTGCTCCAAAACCGCCATAAAAAAGCCAGACTACGATTTGCAACTGCACATGGGGACAAAGATCATACTTTTTGGAGAAATGTCCTCTGGTCTGATGAAACAAAAATAGAACTGTTTGGCCATAATGACCATCGTTATGTTTGGAGGAAAACTGGGGAGGCTTGCAAACCGAAGAATACCCTCCCAACCGTGAAGCACGGGGGTGGCAGCATTATGTTGTGGGGGTGCTTTGCTGCAGGAGGGACTGGTGCACTTCACAAAAAAATGGCATCATGACAAGGGAATATTATGTGGATATATTGAAGCAACATCAAGACATCAGTTAGGAAGTTAAAGCTTGGTTGAAAATGGGTCTTCCAAATGGACCATGACCCCAAGCATACTTCCAAAGTTGTGGCAAAACAGCTTAAGGAAAACAAAGTCAAGGTATTGGAGTGGCCATCACAAAGCCCTGACCTCAATCCTATAGAACATTTGTGGACAGAACTGAAAAAGCGTGTGCGAGCAAGGAGGCTTACAAACCTTACACCAGCTCTGTCAGGAGGAATGGGCCAAAATTCACCCAACTTGTTGTGGGAAGCTTGTGGAAGGCTACCTCAAACGTTTGACCCAAGTTAAACAATTTAAAGGCAATGCTACCAAATACTAATTGAGTGTATGTAAACTTCTCACCCACTGGGAATGTGATGAAAGAAAGAAAAGCTGAAATAAATAATTCTGTACTATTATTCTGACATTTCACATTCTTCAAATAAAGTGGTGATCCTAACTGACCTAAGACAGGGAATTTTTACTAGGATTAAATGTCAGGAAGTGAAAAACTGAGTTTAAATGTATTTGGCAAAGGTGTATGTAAACTTAAGACTTAAATTTGACATTCCTCCTTTTTTGAAATGTAACTCTTGTAGGAAACCACATCTGCTGACAGTCTTTTTAAGTGTTCATGAATCATATGCTTTTCACCCCATCATGGAGCTGTGCACATTCCATGTAATGTTTGAATTTGTTGGTCTTGTATACAACCAAAGTTAACCTTCTCTGTTCCATCTATCATTGAAGAACCAGATAAAACATTTTGATTATGGTGGGCATTCCATGGAATGGGAGAGTCATAGTAAGAACACATAGTTATTGTATACATTTAGGATTGCACATTTTGGGGAATATTCAGAGGTTGAAACTTTGTTGGAATTAACGGGAATATATGGGGAATTAACGGAAATATATGCAAATTAATATTAATACCATTTAATGTTTTTGCATTGGATATATTTACCATATCATTTGGAGACAGAAACAAACCTTTTACCTTATCATAAGTAGACATAATTGCAAATGATTAAATCCTTACAATACAAATAAAAAAGCAATTTAGTTACGAATTGAACTTTAATTAAATGAGTTGACTCTTCACATGGGATGATTTCACTGAACAACAAAAAGGAATATTGAATCCCCAATGAACCATTGCATCTCCCAAAAACGTTTTTCAACATACATCTGTAAAATGAGTCCAGAAACTAAAGCTTTGATTGTCTTCCTCTTAGGCTTCCATGTCTTCTCCCTGGGCCTCCTCATGTCCACCTTTTGAACATCACACTCTGAGGCCTCATCTTTACTGTCACTTTCCAACCTGGTTGAGGGCTGAATACATGACCGAATACAGTGTAGCTATTCCCTCCGCAAGGCAATCAAACAAGCTTAGCATCAGTATAAAGACAAAGTAGAGACGCAATTCAACGGCTCAGACACGAGACGTATGTGGAAGGGTCTACAGTCAATCACAGATTACAAAAAGAGAACCAGCCCCGTCTCGGACACCGACATCTTGCTCCCAGACAAACTAAACAACTTTGCTCGCTTTGAGGACAATACAGTGCCATTGACACGGCCCACTACCAAAACCTGCAGGCTCTTCACCGCAGCCAATGTGAGTAAAACGTTTAAACGTGTTAACCCTCGCAAGGTTGCCGGCCCAGACGGCATCACTAGCTGCGTCCTCAGGGCATGCACAAACCAGCTGGCTGGTGTGTTTACAGACATATTCAATCAATCCCTATCCCATTCAGCTGTTCCCACATGCTTCAAGAGGGCCACCATTGTTCCTGTTCCCCAAAAAGTTAAGGTAAACGAGCTAAATGACTATCACTCACTTCTGTCATCATGAAGTACTTTGAGAGACTAGTCAAGGATCATAATACCTCCACCCTATCTAACACCCTAGACCCACTCCAATTTGCTTACCGCCCCAATAGGTCCACAGACGATGCAATCGCAATCACACTGCCCTAACCCATATGGAGAAGAGGAATACCTATATAAGAATGCTGTTCATCGATTACAGCTCAGCATTTAACACCATAGTACCCATCTCATCATTAAGCACGAGACACCCTGCCCTGTGCAACTGGGTCCTGGACTTTCTGACGGGTCGCCCCCAGGTGGTGAAGGTAGGAAACAACATCTCCACCCCACTGATCCTCAATACTGGGGCCCCACAAGGGTGCATTCTCATACCCCACTGCGTGGCCATGCACGCCTCCAACTCTATCATCAAGTTTGTAGATGACACTAGTGGTATGCTTGAATACCAACAATGACGAGACCTCCCTGTAGGCTGAGGTGAGGGCCCTCGGAGTGTGGTGTCAGGAAAATAACCTCTCACTCAACGTCAACGAAACAAAAGGAGATGATCGTGGACTTCAGGAAACACCAGAGGGAGCACCCCCTCATCCACATAGACAGGACAGTAGTGGAGAAGGTGGAAAGTTAAGTTCCTCAGTGTACACATCACGGACAAACTGAAATGGTCCACTCACACAGACAGCGTGGTGAAGAAGGCGCAACAACACCTTGGTTGCACAGATGCACAATCGAGAGCATCCTGTCGGGCTGTATCAGTGCCTGGTATGGCAACTGCTCCGCCCACAACCGTAATTCTCTCCAGAGGGTAGTGAGGTCTGCACAACGCATCACCGGGGGCAAACTACCTGCCCTCCAGGACACCTACACCACCCAATGTCACAGGAAGGCCAAAAGGATCATCAAGGACAACAACCACCCGAGCCACTGCCTGTTGACCCCGCTATCCAGAAGGTGAGGTCAGTACAGGTGCATCAAAGCTGGGACTGAGAGACTGAAAAAACGGTTATATCTCAAGGCCATCAGACTGTTAAACAGCCATCACTAACATTGAGTGGCTGCTGCCAACATTGACTTAAATCTCTAGCCACTTTAATAATTAAAAATTGGATGTAATAATTGTATCACTAGTCACTTTAAACAATGCCACTTTATATAATGTTTACATACCCTACATTACTCATCTCATATGTATATACTGTACTCTATGCCATCTACTCCATCTTGCCTATGCTTTCGGCCATCGCTCATCCATATATTTATATGTACATATTCTTATTCATTCCTTTACACTTGTGTGTATAAGGTAGTTGTTGTGAAATTGTTAGATTACTTGTTAGATATTACTGCACGGTCAGAACTAGAAGCACAAACATTTCGCTACACTGGCATTAACATCTGCTAACCATGTGTATGTGATCAACATTTTTTGATTTGATGGCTCGTTGTCAGGCTCAAAAAAGCCTAAAATTTGCCTGAATGGCCACCAATTTTTCAACTCTTGTACTGATCTGCCTGTTGTGTGCATTGGTGTGTGTGTGTGTTCCCAAACAAGAACCAGTAGTGGCTGATGTTGGAGGGATTTGGAGGATGATGGAGGCAACAGGGGAAAGAGCCTCAGATCCACAAAGTCCCTTCCACCAGGTGGCTGATGAGACATGTTGGCATGACTGACATATTGCATCTCCATATCAAAACCCTTGCTTGGAAGTGTACATCGCTAGACTGCCAAAAACCTTGCCCTCATCCAGGCCAAGGTGGAGAGACACGGTAGTGATGATACCATAGGCCTTGTTGATCTCTGCACCAGACATCAATTGTTAAAATACAAGTTGTGATGAAGTCAATCTCTCCTCCACTTTGAGCCAGGAGAGATAGAGATCTAATAATAATATGCATGTCAATGTACATCCAAGGACCCGCCGTGCTGCCCTGTTCTGGGTCAGTTGCAATTTTCCTATATCCTTTTTTGTGGCACCTGACCACACAACTGAACAGTAGTCAAGGTGTGACAAAACGTGGGCATGTAGGACCTGCCTTGTTGATAGTGTTGTTAAGAAGGCAGATCAGCACTTTATTATGGACATACCTTTCCCCATCTTAGCTACTATTGTATCAATATGTTTTGACCATGACAGTTTACAATCCAGGGTTACTCCAAGCAGTTTAGTCATCTAAACTTGCTCATTTCCCACATGATTTATTACATGATTTAGTTGGTTTGGGTTTAGTGAATGTTTGGTTCCAAATACAATGCTTTTAGTTTTAGAAATATTTATGGCTAACTTATTCCTTGCCACCCGCTCTGAAACTAACTGCAACTCTTTGTTAAGTGTAGCTGACGTGAATAGTGTTGAGTCATCATGGCTTTACTCAAAGTCAGTTGCATGTCATTAGTAAAAATTGAAAAAAGCAAGGGGCCTAAACAGCTACCCTGGGGAATTCCTGATTCTACCTGGATTATGTTTGAGAAGCTTCCATTAAAGAACACCCTCTGTGTTCTGTTAGACAAGTAACTCTTTATCCACATTATAGCAGGGGGTGTAAAGCCATAACACATACGTTTTTTCCAGCAGCAGACTATGATCGATAATGTCAAAAAGTTGCACTGAAGTCTAGCAAAACAGCTCCCACAAACATTTTATCATCAATTTCTCTCAGTCAATCATCAGTCATTTGTGTAAGTGTTGTGCTTGTTGAGTGTCCTTCCCTATAAGCTTGCAGAAAGGCTGTTGTCGATTTGTTTACTGTCAAATAGCATTGTATCTGGTCAAACACAATTTTTCCAGAAGTTTACTAAGGGTTGGTAACAAGCTAATTGGTCGGCTATTTGAGCCCACCTAAGCTAAGCTTCTCCCTACCTCCCATCCTTGCCCACCCTTACCCACCCAAGCTCGTCCCATTCTCCAATCTCTTCCCACTCTTCCCATCTCTCAGACACACTTACATCCATCCATCAATCGACTTACTATTCCATTCTCATTAATTCTCATTCACTTACATACAGTTGAAGTCGGAAGTAACATACACCTCAGCCAAATACATTTAAACTCAGTTTCAGAATTCTTGACATTTAATTCAAGTAAAAATGCCCTGTCTTAGGTCAGTTAGGATCACCACTTCATTTTAAGAATGTGAAATGTCAGAATAATAGTAGAGATAATTATTTATTTCAGGTTTTATTTATTTCATCACATTCCCAGTGGGTCAGAAGTTACATGCACTCAATTTGTATTTGGTAGCATTGCCTTTAAATTGTTTAACTTGGGTCAAACGTTTCAGATAGCCTTCCATAAGCTTTCCACAATAGGTTGGGTGAATTTTGGCCCATTCCGCCTGACAGAGCTGGTGTAACTGAGTCAGATATGTAGGCCTCCTTGCTCGCACACACTTTTTCAGTTCTGCCCACAAATTTTCTATAAGATTGTTTATACTTGCGAACTGTTGTTTGTACAGATTAACGTGGTACCTTCAGGCGTTTGGAAATTGCTACCAAGGATGAACCAGACTTGTGGAGGTCGACAATTCTTCTCTGAGGTCTTGGCTGATTTCTTTTGATTTTCCCATGATGTCAAGCAAAGTTTGAAGGTAGGCCTTGAAATACATACACAGGTACACCTACAATTGACTCAAATGATGTCAATTAGCCTATCAGAAGCTTCTAAAGCCATGACATCATTTTCTGGAATTTTCCAAGTTGTTTAAAGGTACAGTCAACTTAGTGTATGTTAACTTCTGACCCACTGGAATTGTAATACAGTGAATTATAAGTGAAATAATCTGTCTGTAAACAATTGTTGGAAAAATTACTTGTGTCATGGACAAAGTAGATGTCCTAACCGGCTTGCCAAAACTATAGTTTGTTAACAAGAAATTTGTGGAGTGGTTGAGAAATGAGTTTTAATGACTCCAACCTAAGTGTCTGTAAACTTCAGACTTCAATTGTATATTCATATTCACCATCCCTCACACTCCCATTCATATACACAATCTCACATACACCTACAGACCTACACTTTCACACACACGTATACACCCACAAATATATTGTTTTACAGCTGCCGTTTAAAATTGATTAAATATTTTTTTGTCACTGGCCTTCACAGAATTCCGCATAATGTCAAAGTGGAACTTTGAAAACAAAAGGTTTACAAATTGAAAATAAAAAGTTGAAATTTCTTGAGCCCGTAAGTATTCAAACCCTTTGTTACGGCAACCCAAAATAAGTTCAGGAGTAACAATTTGTTTAAAAGGTCACATAATAAGTTGCATCGACTGACTGTGTGCAATAATTGTGTAAAAAAAAAATTGTGCCTATGTCATCTTTGTCCCCCACACATACAGACAATTGTAAGGTCCTTCAGATGAGCAGTGAATTTCAAACACAGATTCAACCGCAAAGACCAGGGAGGTTTTCCAATGCCTCGCAAAAAATACACCTATTGTAGATGGGTAAAAAAAAGCAGACATTGAATATCCTTTTGAGCTTGGTGAAGTTATGATTACACTTTGGATGGTGTATCAATACATCCAGTCACTACAAAGATACAGGTGACCTTCCTAACTCAATGCCAGAGAGGAGTGAAATGGCTCAGGGATTTCACCATGAGGCCAATGGTGACTTTAACAGTTATAGTGTTTAATGGCTGTGATTGGAGATAACTGCAGATGGATCAACAACATTGTAGTTACTCCACAATTCTAACATAATTGACAGAGTTAAAAGGAGGAAGCCTGTACAGAATAACAAAAAACTATTCAAAACATGCATTCTGTTTGCAACAATGCACTATAGTAATACTGCAAAAAATGTGGCAAAGCAAGTCAATTTTGGTCCTGAATATAAAGTGTTATGTTTGGGGCAAATCCAATACAACACATTACTGAGTACCACTCTCCATATTTTCAAGTATCGTGTTGGCTGCATCATGCTATGGATAATCTTGTATTCGTTATAGACTGGAGAGTTTTTTAGGGGAAAGAATAACTAAATGGAGCTAAGCACAGGCAAAATCCTAGAGGAAAACCTAGTCCAGACTGCTTTCTACTAGAAACTGGGAGATTAATTCCTCTTTTAGCAGGACAATAACCTAAAACACAACGCCAAATCTACACTGGAGGTGCTTACCAAGAACACAGTGAACTTAGCTGAGTTAGGGTTTTGACTTAAATCTGCTTGAAAATCTATGGCAAAACCTGAAAATGGTTGTCTAGCAATAACCAACAACTAGTTTGACAGAACTTGAAGAATTTTGAAAGTAATAATGGGAAAATGTTGCACAATCCAGGTTTGGAAAGCTCACAGCTGTAATTGCTGCCAAAGGTTTTTCTACAATTTTTCAAGACATTTGCACAAATTTATAAAAACATGTTTTCACTTTGTCATTATGGGTTATTGTGTGTAGATAAGTGATACAAATAATAATATTTTAATACATTTTCAATTCAGACTGTAACACAACATTTTTAATAAGTCAAGGGGTATAAATATTTTCTAAAGGCATTTTATGCTATATTTCCCCCTATCAATTGTCTTTTCAGTTGGCTACATCTTTTGTTACTTCATAGAGAAGAACATTCACTTGGGGAGAGTATAGATTGTATTGGGTGGAGGGAGAAAGGATAGTGTCTCAACTTGCAATCAGCTCATCCTAGGCATCGCTGTATGTAGCCTATTGCGCTCATAATTATTTCCTACTTCTTCCTCTTCTCAGAACAGGGATCTTCCCTTCTTCAACTGGAAAGGTTTCTTGTAGCTTGATTAGGGCACCATCAGCGCTTGTGCATTCCATCCTTTGCATTCCCTTCCATACCCAGAGCACTGCTGGGAAGCGAAGCTGAGACTTGATCCCCTTTTCCTCTAATATGCGAGAAGACTTGGGCAATATTTCTGTTACACGTATTCAAAATATGTTTCAATTATTTTTGAATATTTTTTATATTTTGTAAATGACTACCGCCCTGTAGCACTCACTTCTGTCATCATGAAGTGCTCTGAGAAACTAGTCAAGTATCTGTCATGACGTTGGCCTGTTGGTGAGGTTTATGACACCCATAAATACCTTTCCCCCATTCCTCTCTCTC
This sequence comes from Oncorhynchus masou masou, assembly GCF_036934945.1. Lineage (NCBI taxonomy): Eukaryota > Metazoa > Chordata > Actinopteri > Salmoniformes > Salmonidae > Oncorhynchus > Oncorhynchus masou. The sequence goes on from NC_088220.1 coordinate 64,881,617, forward strand.
TCTCTCTACAGAGTGACTCTTGGAAAGCTCTTTGTTAACAGAGAGTCTGAAAACATCAAAAGGACGGGGACCAGAACAATATTTCGGTAATCCAACCAGTTGAAATTATGCGTTGGTACTTAAAGAATATGATACCAGATCAGTGTTGTCATCTGAGACATTATTACTGATGATAGGATGACAAACTGTATCTTGGAAAGTCTACACATTATAGTTATCAGATTCACATGGAATTGTTGTGCAATTTAAGTGTTTAAATATTAAACTTTGAACAGATGAAATGTAATTTTAGCTTCCAAATTAGATAATTAGTTTTCATAAGTGAACTAGGCTCAACTCCGTGGCCCCGCCCAAGTGAACAGACATTGGTTGTAAACTATGAAATACGCCCTGCTCTCCCCACTACATAAGCCCCTGTTAATGAATTTAACATTTGTGTTTCCGAGGACATGAGGACGACGGTCCATACGTTAAAAGGGCTAATATCGAACTACAGAACTAAGTCAACTTCAGCGTGAGCTTAAAGTATGGCAACTTGGTATGAACTTTGAACTCTTATTCACCAAAGAAGTGATACCTCCTAGTCGTTTAGTGAGCAGCAGTAGCTGTAAACGTGGGCTAGGAAAGGACGGACAAAGTATCTCTTCTAACAAACACACAACGGTACGACAACGTATCCGTTCTAACACAAGACATATTCTTCAAAGGACAAGGGAGATCTCTGTTGGGCAACACGGCCTTCCATCTACGACCAACCTATTGAAGCACCGCCCAGAGTAAATATTTCTTGCATTTTCCTTTTCCAAAATGGGCAGTTATTTAGAATGCATAAGATTCTGAATTTACGATAACATAGCTTTACAAGGTCCGATCAGAGACCAAATTTATTTGTTCCTCAGTCTTCCAGCGCTTTCATTCAAAACCCAACGCCCTTTCTTTGTGTAACCAGCCGTCATATCGGTTCCATCTGCTTGGGACGTTTTCTTTTATGAAATAATTAGTAATAAATCAATGTATGACCCATCCTGTGTATGTGTAATTTGGTGTGATTGTTTAGGTATTTAGTAAATAAATAAACCAAATTTTGCATTGCTGATTAAACTTGTTAGTCAGGGTTCGTGGAGATAACCAAGAATTCTACGACTTCGGGTGAGACTGAATAAGGTGACGATTAAGAATTGACCGCCATTGATGTCAAAGATAACCAGGTCTTTAAGAGTTTATTCAGAAAGTAACAGCTCTATAAACATCCTTTCGTGGTGCCCTGACGTTCTAGTTAATTATATTTACATGATTAGTTTTATCAGGTAATATTAATTACAGAGAAATTATTTTATAGAATAGCATGTCATATCACGTAATCCGGCATAGCAAAGACACAACAGATCATATCCCCTCCACCTTACCTGCCACCCTAGACCCACTTCAGTTTGCATACCGTAACAACAGGTCCACAAACGACGCAATCGCCATCACACTGCACACTGCTCTAACCCATCTGGACAAGAGGGATACCTATGTAAGAATGCTGTTCATTGACTACAGCTCAGCTTCAACACCATAGTAACCTCCAAGCTCATCATCAAGCTGGAGGCCCTGGGTCTCAACCCCGCCCTGTGCAACTGGGTCCTGGACTTTCTGACGGGCCGCCCCCCAGGTGGTGAAGGTAGGAAAACATCTCCACTTCGCTGACCGTCAACACTGGGGCCCCAAAAGGGTGCGTGCTCAGCCCCTCCTGTACTCCCTTTTCACCCACAACTGTGTGGCCATGCATGCCTCCAACTCAATCATCAAGTTTGCAGACGACACAACAGTAGTAGACAGCCTACAGGGAGGATGTGAGGGCATTCCGAGTGTGGTGTCAGGAAAACAACCTCTCACTCAATGTCAACAAAACAAAGGAGATGATCATGGACTTCAGGAAACAGCCCCCTATCCCCATCGAAGGGACAGCAGTGGAGAAGGTGGAAAGTTTTAAAGTTCCTCGGCATACACATCACAGACAAACTGAAATGATCCACCCACACAGGCACTGTGGTGAAGGCGCAACAGCGCCTCTTCAACCTCAGGAGGACAACAACCACCCGAGCCACTGCCTGTTCACACTACTACCATCCAGAAGGCCTGCTAAACAGCAATCACCAACTCAGAGAGGCTGCTGCCTACATTGAGACCCAATCACTGGCCCCTTTAATAAATGGATCACTAGCCACTTTAAACAATGCCACCTCAAATAATGCCACTTTAATAATATTTACATATCATATGTATATACTGTATTTTTTACCATCTATTGCACCTTGCCTATGCTGCTCAGCCATCGATCATCCATATGTGGTAGCAGGTAGCCTAGTGGTTAGAGTGTTGGACTTGTAACCGAAAGGTTGCAAGATCCAATCCCCGAGCTGACAAGGTAAAAATCTGTTGTTCTGCCCCTGAACAAGGCAATTAGCCCACTGTTCCTAGGCTATCATTGAAAATAAGAATTTGTTCTTAAAATAAAAGTTAAAAAAATAATAATATATGTACATATTCATTTATTCACCCCTTTAGATTTGTGTGTATTAGGTAGTTGTAGGTAAATTGTTATATTACTTGTTAGATATTACTGCACTGTCGGAACTAGAAGCACAGGCATTTCGCTACACTCATTAACATCTGCTAACCATGTGTATGCGACCAATAACATTTGATTTGTATTACTCTGCACTCCGATGTATTTTGTAACAAAATACTTTCGAGAGCTTAAATTAGCATTTTCAAAATACAAAATAGTTTTCTATTTCATTGTTTATAGCGATGAACAATTATGTGACCCCTTTTCACCCTGCATTGGTATCAGGAGTTTGATGGCACTATGGTATGAAAAGAGCGTCTGCTAAATGAGATAAATATAAATGTACATGTAAAAATTAACAATTGCAAAGCATGCTTAGTACTATTCTAATTAGCTCTGCCCAGAATGAAGGCCAATAATAATACCCAGTGTGCTTTGCAGTTCGTTTTTGGTATGTTCATTTTCACATTTACAGTGCATTTACATTTTGGGTCAGTTAGCAGATACAGTGATTTACAGTAAGTGCATTCACCTAAGGTAGATAAACAACAACATATCACAGTCATAGCAAGTAAAACATTTCTGTAACCGTTACTGAGAATGTTGTTGCTGTTTGGGCTTTGTAATTACAAATGTAATTCTGTATTTTAAAATACCAAATACATGTAATGTATTTTAATGAAATATATTTAAAAATCCAAGTATTTTGTAGTTTATTTTCATATATTGATCTTTATGGTATTTTATCATTTTTGAAGATCCCTGGTTTCCATTGGTGAGTCAGAGGCAACACTCAGCCCCGCAGCTCCAGACCACTTGTCACTCCTCCTTAATACTTTCATTAAAGTGATTACACACAGCCCTTTTGTTTTAGCTCTTGTCATTGTTGTGGCAAATATAACTTACTGCACCAAGGGAATTAATTGGCTGGCGTTGACCTGTGGGGTGACAAAGACAAAGACAAATCCTCTGACTCAGGGGATACTTAGTCAGCGTGCCCTAAAAGCCCCTCATCATCATACTGAAATAGAGGGAAACATCCAAGCGGTCTTGAGTGCTACTAAAAGAGTCTATATTTTTAGTATGTGGTACTTTAGGCCTTTCCTCTGTGTGTTCTCTCACACAGCATGGCCTGCTGCTAGTGCTGAAGGCTCTGGCTGAAGGATCAAAAGCACCAGCCTGATTTAGTTAGTGGAGAACATCCTGACAATATTCCTTTAAACTGGAAAATGGAACATTTTTCCTCTGTGGCTTCCTCTAGGAGACAACAACAGTGTACATGCAGTCCAAGAATGACAATAGGGATTGTGGTGGTAACATCCTGATTTGCACGCACAGTTTCTTCTTTAATGGTAGCAAACACAAGTTGGTGGCATCAATGTAGAATAAGACATGACACTTCATTCTTCAAATCTGAAATGATCAAGGTTTTTATGAAGTTAGCTAAACTGGTATGGCCAAATTTTTATCCCTGTTCTAAAATTATATTACCTTGTTCTATCTTTGTATGGCACTAGTTATATTACCTTGTTCTATCTTTGTATGGCACTAGTTATATTACCTTGTTCTATCTTTGTATGGCACTAGTTATATTACCTTGTTCTATCTTTGTATGGCACTAGTTATATTACCCTGTTCTATCTTTGTATGGCACTAGTTATATTACCTTGTTCTATCTTTGTATGGAACTAGTTATATTACCTTGTTCTATCTTTGTATGGCACTAGTTATATTACCTTGTTCTATCCTTGTATGGCACTAGTTATATTACCTTGTTCTATCTTTGTATGGAACTAGTTATATTACCTTGTTCTATCCTTGTATGGCACTAGTTATATTACCTTGTTCTATCTTTGTATGGCACTAGTTATATTACCTTGTTCTATCCTTGTATGGCACTAGTTATATTACCTTGTTCTATCTTTGTATGGCACTAGTTATATTACCTTGTTCTATCTTTGTATTGAACTAGTTATATTACCTTGGCAGTGGAACTTATTTATGTGTTATGGGAATAGTGTGTGTTTTCACTATTGATGCCCTAAATGGAGATTCAGCCAACATAATTTATAATTCATCAGCACATCTACAGTTTGGGTCTTTCTTTTTTACAATGGGGGTTTCCATTAGCAATGGGACTCATTAAAGAGTCCTGATTACAGCAGGCATTATTTATATTTCTACACTTTGTTGCAAATGAATCAAAATTCCTTTGGACAATAAGCTTGAAGCCATGAATCTGGGGAGGTTCCAGAGGAGGAGCCCTGAGAGGATGAGATCAATAATTTGGTTAGAAATAGCGCGGCTGAGATTACTGAGTACTTCAATCAGGTATGTGCATCACCAAATGCAACATCTCAAGTGACTCTTTACTGTCTGTCAAAGGTATCTTTCCTCACTGTTTTGATGTCAATCACAGCTAAACAGGTGGCAGCTGTTGCAATGTCTGTCCTATAGGTATTACTTTCAAGCAGATTTAAAGCCACTAATTAAAAGCTTAATTCCCTCTGTCGTGCATCACCAGAGGCTTTTAGAGAAACGAAGAGACCATTTAAAAAGCAAGCAGACAACATGATGGCAAAGTGCAAAGAAAAGGGTGTCTGGCTGGAAGATAATGGAAGATAATTACATTTATGATAAAGAATATTATTTTGCTCCAATCAACAAATATAATTTGATGCAACAGCGTTGTCATTTGAATAATAAATGTAAACACTTAATGTCCTTTGTATCCACTGGCCTTGAAAATGTGCAACAGCAACTATTATCAATTATTCTGTATAAACACAATGAGTGGCTCATTACTGAACTGAAATGTTGACCTCGCATTGTTGTAAGTATAAATAAAATTAATTATCATCACTACTAATAAATTATTTACCATGCAGGTATAAATAAAAAATTATACAAATTAATAAGCTGTTCAGTAACTTGCAATTAGACCATTTGGACAGCCAATTGACCAAATGATTTAGCAAAATCTATACAATGGAGGGGTCCTTAGCTTACAGGGACTTTGGTGGTCTGCTTAAAACATGTTGGTATTAAAAATTGAATTGATCAGAAAATTGATCAGTGTATACATTGTTAATGTTGTAAATGACAATTGTAGCTGGAAGCGGCTGATAAAAAAAAATGGAATATCTACGTAGGCGTACAGACTCCCATTATCAACAACCATCACTCCTGTGTTCCAATGGCACGTTGTGATAGTTAATCCAAGTGTATTCTTTTAAAAGGCTAATTTATCATTACAAAACCATTTTGCAATTATGTTAGCACAGCTGAAAACTGTAGTGCTGATTAAAGAAGCATTCCAACTGGCCTTCTTTAGACTAGTTGAGTATCTGGAGCATCAGCATTTGTGGGTTCGATTAGACTCCGGAAGACTGTGATCATGATCTCCGCAGCCAATGTGAGTAAGACCTTTAAACAGGTCAACATTCAGAAGGCCACGGGGACAGACGGATTACCAGGAAGTGTACTCGGAGCATGCGCTGACCAACTGGCAAGTGTCTTCACTGACATTTTCAACCTCTCCCTGTCTGAGTCTGTAATACCAACATGTTTTAAGCAGACCACCAAAGTCCCTGTGCCCAAGAACACCAAGGCAACCTGCCTAAATGATTACCGACCTGTAGCACTCACGTCTGTAGCCGTGAAGTGTTTTGAAAGGCTGGTCATAGCTCACATCAACACCATTTTCCCAGAAACCCTAGACCCACTCCAATTTGCATACCACCCCAACAAATCCACAGATGATGCAATCCCTATTGCACTCCACACTGCCCTTTCCCTCCTGGACAAAAGGACACCTATGTGAGAATGCTATTCATTAACTACAGCTCAGCATTCAACACCATAGTGCCCTCAAAGCTCATCACTAAGCTAAGGACCCTGAGGCTAAACACCTCCCTCTGCAACTGGATCCTGGACTTCCTGATGGGCCTCCCCCAGGTGGTAAGGGTAGGTAATAACACATCCGCCACGCTGATCCTCAACACAGGGGCCCCTCAAAGGTCCGTGCTCAGTCCCCTCGTGTACTCCCTGTTCACTCATGACTGCACGGCCAGGCACGACTCCAACACCATCATTAACCTCTTGATGCTATGGGGGCACTATTTCATTTTTGGATAAAAAGACGTGCCTGTTTTAAGCGCAATATTTTGTCACAAAAAGATGCTCGACTATGCATATAATTGGTAGCTTTGGAAAGAAAACACTGACGTTTCCAGAACTGCAAAGATATTCTCTGTGCGTGCCCTAGAACGTGAGCTACAGGCAAAACCAAGATGAAACGGCATCCAGGAAATGAGCAGGATTTGAGGCTCTGTTTTCCATTGTCTCCTTATATGGCTGTGAATGCGAGAGGAATGAGCCTGCCCTTTCTGTCATTTCCCCAAGGTGTCTGCAGCATTGTGACGTATTTGTAGGCATATCATTGGAAGATTGACCATAAGAGACCACATTTATCAGGTGTCCGCCCGGTGTCCTGCGCCGAAATTGGTGCGCAAACCTCAGCTGCAAGTATTTTTCCATGGAATTCAGAGAAGAAAGCAGGCTTCCACGAACGATATCAATGAAGAGATATGTGAAAAAACACCTTGAGGATTGATTCCAAACAACGTTTGCCATGTTTCGGTCGATATTATGGAGTTAATTCGGAAAAAGTTTGACGTTGTTGGTGACTGAATTTTCGGTTCGTTTCGGTAGCCGAATGTGATGTACAAAACGGAGAGATTTCTCCTACACAAAGATTCTTTCAGGAAAAACTGAACATTTGCTATGTAACTGAGAGTCTCCTCATTGAAAACATCCGAAGCTCTTCAAAGGTAAATTATTTTATTTATTTGGTTATCTGGTTTTTGTGAAAATGTTGCGTGCTAAATGCTACTCAAAATGCTAAGCTAGCTTTGCATACTATTACACAAATTAGTGAATTGCTATGGTTCAAAAGCATATTTTGAAAATCTAAGATGACAGTGTTGTTAAGAAAAGGCTAAGCTTGAGAGCAGGCGCATTATTTTCATTTTATTTGCGATTTTCAGAAATCGTTAAGGTTGCGTTATGCTAATGAGCCTGAGGCTTTATTCACGATCCCGGATCCGGGATGGGGAGTATCAAGAGGTTTGCCGATTACACAACAGTGATAGGCCTGATCACCAACAACGAGACAGCGTATAGGGAGGAGGTCAGAGACCTGGCCGTGTGGTGCCAGGATAACAACCTCTCCCGCAACGTGATCAAGACAAAGGGGATGATTGTGGTCTATAGGAAAAAGACTGAGCACACCCCCATTCTTATCGACAGGGGCTGCAGTGGAGCAGGTTGAGAGCTTCAAGTTCCTTGGTGTCCACATCACCAGCAAACTATCATGGTCCAAGCACACCCAGACAGTCATGAAGAGGGCACGACAAAACCTATTCCCCCTCAAGAGACTGAAAATATTTGGCAAGGGTCCTCAGATCCTCATAAGGTTCTACAGCTGCACCATCGAGAGCATCCTGACTGGTTGCATCACTGCCTGAAATGGCAACTGCGACCGCAAGGCACTACAGAGGGTAGTGCAAAAGGCCCAGAAGACCAAAGCGGTGCCGGAGTGCCAAGTCTAGGTCCAAGAGGCTTCTAAACAGCTTCTACCCCAAGCCATAAGAACATCTAATCAAATGGCTACCCAGACTATTTGCATTGCCCCCCCCCCTTACACCACTGATACTCTCTGTTGTTATCATCTATGCATAGTCACTTTAAGAACTTTACCTACATGTACATATTACCTAAACTAATTTGTGTCCCCGCACATTGTACCGGTACCCCCCTGTATATAGTCTCGCTATTGTTATTTTACTGCTGCTCTTTAATTACTTGTAACTTTTATTTCTTAATTTTATCCATATTTTTTTAAACTGCATTGTTGGTTAGGAGCTCGTAAGTAGGCATTTCACTGTAAGGTCTACACCTGTTGTATTGGCGCATGTGACTAATAAAAAAATATGATTTGATTACAGGCTCAAAATGGCCAGAAACAAATAACTTTCTTCTGAAACTCGTCAGACTATTCTTGTTCTGAGAAACTAAGGCTATTCCATGCGAGAAATTGCCAAGAAACTGACACTCGTACAACGCTTTGTACCACTCTCCACAGAACACCGCAATCTGGCTCTAACGAGAATAGAAAAAGGAGTGGCAGGCCCCGGTTCACAACTGAGCAAGAGGACAAGTACATTAGTGTGTCTGATTTGAGAAACACGCCTTATCTTAATCTTTTATTTTCATTGGCCAGGCTGAGACATGGCCTTTTCTTTGCCACTATCTAGAAGGCCAGCATCCCGGAGTCGCCTCTTCACTGTTGACGTTGAAGACCGTGTTCTTGGAACCTTCATTGCTGCAGAATTTTTTGGTAACCTTCCCCAGATCTATGCCTCGACACAATCCTGTCTCGGAGCTCTATGGACAATTCCAAAAAGTTGACAACATTTTTCCAAAAAGCACCTTGATGATCATCAAGACTCTTTGAAGAATGTTCTATGAACAGATGAGTCAAACTTTTTGGACGACATGGGTCCCAGAGTTAAAGCAGTTCTGCATGGAAGAGTGGGCCAAATTGTTGATTAATTTACAGGAAGCGTTTGGTTGGAGTCATTGCAGCTAAAGGTGGCACAACCCGTTATTGAGTGTAAGGGAGCAATTACTTTTTCACACAGGGGCACTGGGTGTTGCATAAATTTGTTTATGAAATAAATTAAATAAGTATGTAATTGTTGTGATATTTGTTCACTCAGGTTCCCTTTATCTAATATTAGGTTTTGGTTGAAGATCTGATAACATTCAATATCATAAATGTGCAAAAGTAGAGAAAATTAGAAAGGGGATAACTACTTTTTCACAGCGCTATATGTATAGGAGTGGACAAAGCCATTGATCACGTGACACCATTCATTCCTATGTGAAAACCCAATAGTGCATTTGAAGTCAAGGAAGTCGGTTAAAATGACTTCTCGTGGGAGATTTATGTAGACAAATGCCGTGTTCAAAACAACTGACTTCCGTGCTAACTGGGAACTCGGGGAAAAACAAGCTCCAACTGAGAAAATAGTTTTGAACGGTCATCCAACTCGGAATTTGAAGTCTGAAACAAAAACGTGCACAGTTCGAGCTATTCCAGGAAGTGACGTTGCAGGCTAGCTCAGTGCTGCCTCCTCTAATTAGGTATATCGAGTTGAAGGCCGAGCAGGTACTGCAGGCTGCCATTGGCTACTAAAAACATTTCAAGGACATACAGTACATTTTGTGTAATAGAAGCAATTATTGGTACCATAATTGTCTTCGAAATGTGTATTTATTTACACAAAGATTAACCATGAAGATTGCCACTTTCCCCTTCACTATAATAGGGATCCTGTTTTCTGACAACGCCTGCAGTACCGCGGTTGGCCTTGAACTTCAATGAGAGGGGGCATTCGTTCTCCCCCGTTTACCCCCACCGTAGCTGGGTTAGTGAAGCTAGATTCACTGGTATCTTTAACCCCTGCCGCCGTGACCTGCTCCTAGATCTCAGACTAGATAAGCCATGGCCCATACACCATTACCACAGTCCAGGGAGGAAAGCCAAGGGGATAAAAAAGTCAGTTATGATGTTCTGCGGGTCATTACACACTAGTTGTACCACAAACCATCCTCCTTTCTCTGCTGCTTTTGTTTCCTGCTTTCAAATGTGACCAACAATCATACATTGAGGCAGCAACATGCCTTTGGGTGTGAGTGATGACAGGACAGCAGCATAGAGGGATCTCAAAGACCTCATACAGTGACATTATCACAAAGGCTGCAAAATACTGTGTGGCTCTAACAAACAAATTTCTGTTTGCAGTTGATTGTGAATCATGACACCTTAGGAAACAGCATTGAGGAGGCACCAAAGTCTCAGCGATGAGGAACGTTTTGAATAGAGACATTCAAGGAGACATGGTACTGTGGTTTGTAATGGACTGACATCTTTGGAACCATGGCATCATTTAAAATTGACTAGATGTTGAATTACAACACTAGTACAACAGCAAAGTACGGTGCTTAGGAAAAACTCCCTAGAAAGGCCGGAACCTAGGAAGAAACCTAGAGAGGAACCAGGCTATGAGGGGTGGCCAGTCCTCTTCTGGCTGTGCCGGGTGGAGATTATAACAGAACATGGCCAAGATGTTCATAGAAGACCAGCAGGGTCTGCTGCATATTCTGCTGCATGCGTTTGGTAGGCTACAGCTGCAACCATGGCCACTGAATTCTTATTTTCAGTGGCCTGCAGGACACATTTGACATTTTCTAAAGGTTGAGGTTTAAATGACACCCCAGAATAAGTGAAAGAGCAGGGCGGGAATAGTAAGACCTCAAAGTCAAACTTGGACCATTTTTGTAGATTCTAAAGAACCAATCCCAGTTCGTGTTTTAGTTTGGTTGTTCGTATTTTACAGCTTCTGACCATTTTTCTGTTGTCCCACCAAGCTGATATATACAGTACTTGGTTGAAAACAATCCACGGAAAAGATACAACGGTTGGAGCATTAAAATAAACACATTTGTGCAAGGTATGAAACACTGAAGGTGAAGACAACAGTGTTCTACCATCCAATTAACATAAGGAGGACTATCAGCTTGTTGTTGCCTTCACACCACAACACATCTTCAGAGAGAACAAAAAGAGAGAACAAAAAGTGTACAATTTGCACCATCTGCCTAATAGGGAACCCTACTATCTGAGCTATTCTCAAGGTTTAATTTCCATAAGGGTTCCCACAGGGTAATCCTGAGCTGTGGCTATGTCTGGTAATGTAAGCAATACATAATGGTGCCTTGTCTTTCCTACAGTTTGAGAAGAGCACCCCATTGTCTGATACGACTTGTGTTGGTAAAAAACCCATTGTTGGCTGCCATCACTGTGTTTTCTACACTAAGAGAACTCCTAGTAACTATCAAACAAGGCCTTCAGGATGGTTATTCTACTCTGAGGTGTCTGAATGTGTTGTTTGCGAACCACTGGAGCATCTGCTCTGAAGACAATAGTTCAATAAAAGGTTAAAAAAACAACAATAGAGCTCGGCTAGTACATTAAGTTGTGGCTTTCTTTATTATGTTCTTACTGTTGCATCACAAATACATGAGTGCATGTTTATTTGCATAATTCTCCCTTGTAAAGTTATTATACTGAACCAGTATTTGGCCGCTAGTGTTCTGTACTGTATAGATATGCTAATAGAAAACAATTATTTTCCAGTGTCCATGCCATTGTTATATGACCACGGGTATTGTAATTTATATAATTGTTTTCACAAGTATTTGGAGACTACAACCTATGATGTTCTTCGGTTGCATACAAACACGATGTAACATTTACAGGGATGATGTTCGTCTTCTCTCAGTTCACTAGGGCTCACACAAAAACGCAGTGGTGTAAAGTACTTAAGTCAAAATACTTTAAAGTTCTACTTAAGTTGTTTTTTCAGGTATCTGTACTTTACTATTTATATTTGACATCTTTTACTCCACTACATTCCTAAAGAAAATAACCATTTTTACTCCATACATTTTCCCTGACACCCGAAGGGACTTATTACATTTTGAATGATTAGCAGGACAGGAAAATGGTCCAACTCATGTAGTTATCAAGAGAACATTCCTGGTCATTCCTAATGCCTCTGATCGGCGGACTTACTTAACACACATGCTTCATTTGTAAATGTGTTGTGTGCTCTTGTCTATCCGTGAATAAAAAAAAATGGAAACGGTGTCGTCTGGTTTAGTTAATATAAGGAATATGAAATTATTTGTACTTTTACTTTTGATACTTATGTATATTTAAAACCAAATACTTTTACTCAAGTAACATTTTACTGGGTGACTTAGTAATTTTTCTATGAAGGTATCTTTACTTTTAACCTAATCAAATTGTATTTGTCAGATGCTCTGAATACAACAGATGTAGCCTTACTGTGAAATGCTTACTTACAAGCCCTTAAACAACAATTTAAAGAAAAATATTTATGAAATTAACAAATATAAAAATGAAGTGCAACAACAAAATAACAATAACTAGACTGTATACAGGGGTACCGGTACCGAGTCAATGTGTGGGGATACAAGTTAGTCGAGGTAATACGTACATGTAGGTAGCTAACTATGCATAGATAATAAAAAGCGAGTAGCAGCAGCATAATTTTTTTTTGCAAAAGTCTGGGTAGCCATTTGATTAGCTGTTCAGCAGTCTTATGGCTTGGGGGTAGAAGCTGTTAAGAAGCCTCTTGGACCAAGACTTGGCGCTCCGGTACCGCTTGCCGTGCGGTAGCAGAGAGAACAGTCTATGACTAGGGTGGCTGGAGTCTTTGGCTATGTTTAGGGTCTTCCTCTGACACCGCCTGGTATAGAGGTCCTGGATGGCAGGAAGCTTGGCCGCAGTGATGCATTGGGCCGTATGCACTACCCTCTGGAGCGCTTTGCGGTCAGTGGCCGAGCAGTTGCCATACCAGGCGATGCAACCAGTGCTCTCGATGGTGCAGCTTTATAACTTCTTGAAAATCTGAGGACCCATGCCAAATCTTTTCAGTCTCCTGAGGGGGAATAGGCTTTGTCGTGCCCTCTTCACGACTGTCTTGGTGTGTTTGGACCATGAGTGTGTTGGTGATGAGGACACCAAGGAACTTGAAGCACTCAACCTGCTCTACTACAGCCCCGTCGATGAGAATGGGGTCGTGCTTGGCCCTCTTTTTCCTATAGTCCACAATCTCCTTTGTCTTGATCACGTTGCGGGAGAGGTTGTTTTACTGGCACCACACTTCCAGGTCTCTGACCTCCTCCCTATAGGCTGTCTAATTGTTATCGGTGATCAGGTCTACCACCGTTGTGTCGTCGGCAAACTTAATGGTGTTGGAGTCGTGCTTGGCCACTCAGCCATGGGTGAAAAGGGAGTACAGGATGTACAGAAGGTGTTCCGTCCCAGGGTCCTTAGCTTAGTGATGAGCTTGGAGGGCACTATGGTGTTGAATGCTGAGCTGCAGTTAATGAACAACATTCTCACGTAGGTGTTCCTTTTGTCCAGGTGGGAAAGGACAGTGTTGAGTGCAATAGAGATTGCGTCATCTGTGGATCTGTTGGGGCGGTATGCAAATTCAGGTGGGTCTAGGGTTTCTGGGATGATGGTGTTGTGAGCCATTACCAGCCTTTCAAAGCACTTCATGGCTACAGACATGAGTGCTATGGGTTGATAGTCATTTAGGCAGGTTACCTGCCTGTACATGTCCTGGCAACATCTGGCCTTGCTGCCTTGTGAATGTTGACCTGTTTAAAAAGGTCTTACTCACATTGGCCACCCAATGGCCACATTGGGCTGGTGCGTTCATGCATGCTTCAGCGTTGCTTGCCTCGATGCGTGCATAGAAGTAATTTAGCTCGTCGTGTCACTGGACAGCTCACGGCTGGGCTTCCCATTGTAGTCCATAAAAGTTCTCAAGCCCTGCCACATCTGACGAGCGTTGGAGCCAGTGTAGTAGGATTCCATCTTAGTCCTGTATTTATGCTTTGCCTGTTTGATGGTTTGGCTGAGGGCATAGCTGGATTTCTAATAAGCGCATTGAAAGTGGCAGCTCTACTCTTTAGCTCAGTGCGGATGTTGCCTGTAATCCATGGCTACTGGTTAGGGTATGTACAGTGCCTTCGGGAAGAATTCAGACCCCTTGACGTTTTTACAGCCTTATTCTAAAATTGATTAAATCGTTTCCCCCTTCATCAATCTACACACAATACGCCATAATGACAAAGCAAAAACTTTATATATTTTTGCTAATTTATTAAAAAATCTGAAATATCACATTTACATAAGTATTCAGACCCTTCACTCAGTACTTTATTGAAGCACCTTTGGCAGAAATTATAGCCTCAAGTCTTCTTAGGTAGGACGCTACAAGCTTGGCACACCTGTATTTTTGGAGTTTCTCCCAGTCTTCTCTGCAGATCCTCACAAGTTCTGTCAGGTTAGATGGGGAGCGTTGCTGCACAGCTATTTTCAGGTCTCTCCAGAAATGTTTGATTGGGTTCAAGTCCAGGCTCTGACTAGACCACTCAAGAACATTCAGAGATATGTCCCCAAGCCACTTCTGCTGTGTCTTGGCTGTGTGCTTAGGGTCATTGTCCTGTTGGGAGGTGAACCTTCGCCCAGGTCCTGAGCACACTGGAGCAGGTTTTCATCAAGGATCTCTCGGTACTTTGCTCCATTCATCTTTGCCTTGATCCTGACTAGTCTCCCAGTCCCTGCCACTGAAAAACACCTCCACAACATGATGCTGCCACCAACATGCTTCACCTTAGGGATGGTGTCAGGTTTCCTCCAGGCGTGACGCTTGACATTCAGGCCAAAGAGTTAAATCTTGGTTTCATCAGGCCAGAAAATCTTGTTTCTCATGGGTCTGTCTTTAGATGCCTTTTAGCAAACTCCAAGCAGGCTGTCATGTGCCTTTCAGTGAGGGGTGGCTTCCACCTAGCCACTCCACCATAAAGGACTTATTAGTGGAGTGGTGCAGAAATGGTTGTCCTTCTGGAAGAATCTCCCATCTTCACAGAGGAACTCTGGAGATATGTCAGAGTGACCATTGGGTTCTTGGTCTCCTCCATGACCAAGGCCCTTCCCCCCCCCCCGGTTACTTAGTTTGTCCCGGCTGCCAGCTCTAGGAAGACTCTTGGTGGTTCCAAACTTCTTACATTTAAGGATGATGGAGGACAC
Source organism: Oncorhynchus masou masou (assembly GCF_036934945.1). NCBI lineage: Eukaryota > Metazoa > Chordata > Actinopteri > Salmoniformes > Salmonidae > Oncorhynchus > Oncorhynchus masou. The sequence goes on from NC_088220.1 coordinate 64,896,934, forward strand.
TGTTCTTCAATGCTGCTGACATTGTGCCTTGACAATCCAGTCTCGGAGCTCTCCGGACAATTCCTTTGACCTCAGGCATGGTTTTTGCTCTGACATGCACTGTCAACTGTGGGACCTTATATAGACAGGTGTGTGTTTTCCAAATCACGTCCAATCAATTGAATTTACCACAGGTGGACTCCAAACAAGTTGTAGAAACATCTCAAGGATGATCAATGGAAACAGGATTCACCTGAGCTCAATATCGAGTCTCATGGCAAAGGGTCTGAATACTTATGTAAATAAGGTATTTTTGTTTAAGTAAATTTGCTAAAATTTATTAAAACCTGTTTTCGCTTTGTTATTATGGGGTATTGTGTGTTTTTATTTATTTAATCCATTTTAGAATAAGGTTGTAACTTAACAAAATGTGGAAAGAGTCAAGGGGTCTGAATACTTTCCGATGGCGCTGTACGTCACAGTATGGTCACTGTGTGGACAACATCATCTATGTACTTATTAAGGACTGATGTGGTATACTCCTCAATGCCATTGGATGAGTCCCAGAACATTTTCCAGTCTGTGCTAGCAAAACAGTCCTGTAGCTTACCATCTTCGTCATCTGACCACTTCCGTTTTGCGCAAGACACTGGTACTTCCTGCTTTAGTTTTTGCTTGTAAGTAGGAGGATAGAATTATGGTCAGATTTTTCGAATTGAGGGAGAGATTTGTACACGTCTCTGTGTGGAGTAAAGGTGATCTAGAGTTGTTTTCCTCTTCTTGCACATGTAACATGATGATAGAAGTTAGGGTAGACAGATAAGTTTCGCTGCGTTGAAGTCACCGGCCATTAGAAGCGCCGCCCCTGGATGAGTATTTTCTTGTTTGCTTATGGCTTTATACAGCTCGTTGAGTGCGTTCTTAGTACCAGCATTGGTTTGTGGTGATACATTTACAGCTACGATAAATATAGATGATAACTCTTGGTAAATAGTGTGGTCTACAGTTGATCATGAGATACTATACCTCAGGCGAGCAAAACCTTGAGACTCCCTTCATATTTTATTTTGCACATCAGCTGTTATTGACAAATAGACAGACCGACCACCCCTTGTATTTCCGGAGGCAGCTGTTCGGTCTTGCCGATGCACGGAAAAACCAGCCAACTGTATATTATCCATGTCGTCGTTCAGCCAGGACTCTGTGAAACATAACAATTACAGTTTTTAATGTCCCGTTGGTAGGATTGTCTTGAACGGAGCTCATCCAGTTAAATTCTTCAATGATACCACGTTGGCCAATAGGACGGATGGTAGAGGTGGGTTACCCACTCGCCGACGAATTCTCACAAGGCACCCGGACCTGTATCCCCTGTATCTGCATCTTCTATTCATGCGAATGACAGGGATTTTGGCCCAGTCAGATATCTGGAGTAAATCCTTCGCGTCGGACTCGTTCCAGAAAAAAATCTTTGTCCAGTTCGAGGTGAGTAGTCTCTGTTCTGATATCCAGAAGCTCTTTTCGGTCATAAAAGACGGTAGCAGCAACATTATGTACAAAATAAGTTAAACAATGCAAAAAAACCCCACATAAAACACAATTGGTTAGGAGCCCTTAAAAAGGCAGCTGTCTCCTCCGGCGCCATTCTTACTCCAGCGACATTCTCAAGTATGACAATTCGGTACTTTTTCCACCACTGCACAAACGGCTGTTCACTGCAGTCAATATCTCATGAATAGTGTATTAGATGTCAGGTTTTGTTTTTATCTGTTTGGTGTTTATGCGTCACCTCACACTGTGGCTGGTCATCATGGCCTCTGGGTCAGGCTGCTTACTGATCATACATCTTACTATTCAGGAAGAGCACTAAGACTGCTAATTAGGGCTAGGCCCCTTTTTTCCCCCAATTTCCACCTGAATGACATGTCCAAAGTAAACTGCCTGTTGCTCAGGCCCTGAAGCCAGGATATGCATATGCAATTTGTACCATTGGAAAGAATACACTTTGAAGTTTGTAGAAAATGTTGAAATAATGTAGGAGAATATAACACAATAGATATGAGAAAATCCAAAGAAAAACTAACAGGATTTTTTTTTTTTGAGAGAGAGACCACCCTCTTACAATGGGAAGTATAAGAGCATTCTGAAAATGAGCTCCCAGGATGCAATTCCTATGGCTTCCATAGGGTGTCAGCAGTCTGTTTAACCTGTTATGGCTGCAATCCCGATACCGGGATCGATATGACAACTACCAGTGAAAATAGAGGGCGCCAAAATTCAAACCACAGAATTCTCATAATTACAATTCCTAAAACATACGTGTCTTATATCATTTCAAAGCTATTCTCGTTGTTAATCCCACCAACGTGTCCGATTTCAAATAGGCTTTTCGGCGAAAGCACTACAAACGATTGTTATGTCTCCACCAAACCATAATAAGCACAGCCATTTTCTAGCAAAATATAGCATTCACAAAAACCAGAAGATAAAATTGATCACTAACCTTGAATTATCTTCATCAGATGACACTCATAGGACTTCATTTTACACAATACATGCATGTTTTGTTTGATAAAGTTCATATTTTAAAAATCTGAGTTTACATTGGCGCGTTAGATTCACTAGTTCCAAAAACATGAAGTGATTTTGCATAGCCACATCATTCAACAGAAATACTCATCACAAATGTAGATGATAATATAGTTATACACATGGAATTATAGATATGCCTCTCCTTAATGCAACCGCTGTCTCAGATTTCAAAAAACGTTACGGAAAAAGAAAGGCATGCAATAATCCGCTCAAAAGTAAAAACACCACAGCCACAAAGACCGCGTCAACATAAACAAGAAATTACATGATAAATACTCCCTTACCTTTGATGATCTACATCAGAAAGCACTCCAGGAATCCCAGGTCCACAATAAATGTTTGTTTTGTTTGAAAATGTCTGTTATTTATGTCCAAATACCTTCTTTTGTTAGAGCGTTTGGTATACATATCCAAACGCTAATTCTGGTCAGCGTTATATCAGACAAAAACTTCAAAAAGTGATACCGGTCAAAGAAACATTTCAAACTAAGTACAGAATCAATCATTAGAATGTTTTTAACATATAGCTTCAATAAAGTGCCAACCGGAGTATCCCTTCGGGTCTTCTTGAGCAATGGAACGCAAGTGACTCCCATGAGGAAAAAGTGGGATCACAAAATAGCTGCTTGATGGACATCTGATATATTCTGCTCTCATTCACTCCCACAACATTTATATTTATTTAACATTTATATTTAATTTATATTGGTGGTTGACATCTAGACCCTAGACAGTGCAACATCATTCATATCTCAAGGGGATTTCATTGGGGACTGGTGAACACATACAAGCTCAGATTTCTGACTTCCTGTTTTGATTTCAACTCAGGATTTTGCCTGCCAATATTAGTTCTGTTATACTCACAGACATCATTCAAACAGTTTTAGAAACGTCAGAGTGTTTTCTATCCAATACTAATATACAAATATTAGCAACTATGACTGAGGAGCAGGCCGTTTGATATGGGCACCTTTCATCCAAGATACTCAATACTGCCCCTGCAGCCATAAAAAGTTAAGGTTGCAGGCTTGTAACTTACAAAATGAATAAGAAATATCAGTTTTAGTACAGGGACAGTCTTGATAATTTGTGTTTGCGCGTTCCATGATGAAAGGACGCACATGCTAAAATCGGTTTCCTATTAAACACTTCTTTCCGTAAGAAATATTATAGTATGAGGAGTAAATAGAAACATATTTTGACTTGTTGAAACAATGTTTAGGGGTATTTTTTCGGATTCCTTTCTCTGCATGTTGAACAAGTGGATTACTCAAATCGATGGCGCCAACTAAGCAGACTTTTTGGGATATAAAGAATAATTTTATCTAACAAAACAACTACATTTTATAGTTGGGATCCGTTAGATGACAAAACAGAGGACGATTTTCAAAAAGTAAGTGAATATTTAATCGCAATTTGTGAATTTATGAAACCTGTGCCGGTGGAAAATTATTTTGATGTGGGGCAACATCCTCCAATCACATGGCATACTTTCACTGTAGTAGCTACTGTAAATTGGACAGTGCAGTTAGATTAACAAGAATTTAAGCTTTCAACCGATATCTGACACTTATATTTACCTAAATGTTTAATATTCATAATTTTTTTATGATTATTTGAATTGCGTGCCCTCCAGTTTCACGGAAGTTGTCCCACTAGCGGGACGCCTAGCCCTAAGAAGTTTCAGTGTATGGCATGCCACACAGACATCCCCTAAACCAGTGACATTCAAACATTTTCAACGGGTAGACAATTTAATTTCCGCCATCGTTTTTGGGGACCCTACTTTTTCTCCAAGAATCTTTCACGACTCCAATCCCACCCCAAATGACACAACCTTAAAATCAGTTAATGTAGATTTTTACATCAACAAGTAACCTTCAATTCGTTGCATTTTCCTCTCTTATCAAAATAATTTAAGATACAAATACATTTACTCAATACAATTTTATTTTTCAAATGATCTATCTACAAAATGTTTGTATATTGTCCCATGCAATAATCTGTACTCTTAATTATTATAATTTGTAAAACATTTGGCAACCCCATTGCAACTCCCCCGGGACCCTTAGAGAGAGGGAATGCTTCCATATCACGCTGGTAATTGTCCAATCAGGGCACAAGTACTGCAGTTTTGGCACCCACGTTTGAATTTACAAATACATTTATGCTTAGCAAATGCCAGAAAATACATTTTGTTTTGTGCCTTGTGTCCAATCAAAGTAGACACCTGCCACCGCATTGGACACAAACAAATGCAATTTATATACGCTAATTGAATTCCGATTTGTCTATATGAATGTCAACAATCATTTTAGCTGTAAGGAACTGACATGAATCAAATTTACCTTCCAAAATTGGGAGTCTACCCAATAGGCTTTCAATAAACAAACTCTTGGATATCCTGCTGAATCCAGTCGCTATTCAAAATATGGGTATACTTCGAGGTTATACTATTTTTTGGTCAATAGGACATTTCACTATGACCCAATTTATTCATCACTACAGGGCAATTTGTCATGTCATTAAATATTTTAATTGGACAGCAAATTTTGTCCAAGTAAATGTTACATTAAATAATGCTTCACAAATGCCAATCACATGTAGGCTACATGTACTAATTATGTGATGCTAATAAGAGAAATTGGTGAGGTTGCAGAAACAGCTGTATGCCTGGGGCAGTACAACATCACATTAATTACTCTATATGCCAATTTAGATGATCCCAACAACTAAATTAACTTGTTTTGTCATGATGTCCTCATTTTCCTACTGGTGTATAGCTGTAGATTGGACTTTAGCCAGCAGATAGTAATAACCCTGTCATAACTGGTTAATCAAGTAAGCAGCATAAATTCAATTGGTTTACTGTTTCTCAGGGGTAAATGTTAATTAGATAGAGTACAGTGTCTACGCTGGTTTTCCACCATAATTTGCAAATAAATTCATAAAAAATACTACAATGTGATTTTCTGGATTTTTTTTCTCATTTAGTCTGTCATAGTTGAAGTGTACCTATGATGAAAATTACAGGCCTCTCATCTTTTTAAGTGGGAGAACTTGCACAATTGGTGGCTGACTAAATACTTTTTTGCCCCACTCTACATATTCCCCATATCTTACATGAATTCTCTTGTTGTTATTTGTCCCACCCTTCAGCTCCATTCAACCCCTCCCATCTTTCTCTTAGAACACCATCCATATTGGATTTTTATTTGCCATATATTTTTCAACCGTGCTGTGATTTTACACAAAAGTTCTGAATCTTTATTTTCTCAGTTTCTACAAATTGTAAATTAAATAAAAAAAATGTTGCTTTAAGTATTATTATACTATTGATTGATTGACTTTTCAGATCACCCAGTAGTGAAACCTGCGGAGTTAGCTCCAGGTATATATGTTGCAACACCACTCCTATTTATGATATAATTTACCAAGATTATACCATTTTTAAACATTTTATCGATATATATATATATTTTTTATCAATGAGTATATTTGAGTTGAACCACAATATTAGCTTTAATATTTGTTCTGTCTTTTCTGGTGGATTAAACTGAAATGGCAACCAAATCTCTATGGCTTGTTATAAAAAATAATGATATTTTGGAGAATATTTCATTTTCAAATAATTTAAAGTGAGAGGTTGTAATCTGAATGAAGGGAAAAATACCATTCTTGAACATGGGGTGAGACATTCGTACTGATTTGCTAGAGAACCAGTTCGGATTTAAGTATAACTTTTGTATGACTGACGCCTTTAGTGAGAGGTCTAATGCTTTAATATTTTCTTCCCTCCGAATTCATATTCATTACATAAATAGGCCCTTTTTAATTTTGTCTGGCTTGCCATTCCAAATTAAATGAAATAAGTTTTGCTCATATAATTTAAAAAGCAGGTCACTAGGTGTAGGCAAAACCATAAACAAATAAGTATACTGTGATTTAACTAAAGAATTAATCAGGGTGATTTTTCCACAAATATACTGGTATTTTCCTTTCCATGGTAGCAAGATCTAATCTATTTTTTCTAACTTTCTATAAAAATCTATTATTGGAGTGAGATAATTTCTTTCTTTCGGGATATGTTTACCGAGTATGTCCACATCCCCGTCAGACCATTTAATTGGTAAACTACACGGTGATGTAAAGTTATTTTTAGTGATCCAATATGTAATATAGTACACTCATCCAGAGAGGTTAGAAAAAGTATCTAGAACATCTATGAAGGAGACGTCTTGCTGCCAATTGGTTTTAAAACCCTTTCAAAACATCCAGTCATTGACTAACTCAAATGCAAATGTATCAATTGCAGCTGTTGAAGCAAGCTAACAATTTTGCCCACATTGTGCTGTAGGAATAGAGTTTGACCCTGGTGATTTACCCTGTGTGTTAGAAAGCTTGTGCAAGTAGTGGTGGTGAGGATCTGATGAAAGTTGAGGCTGGAAGTTAGGGGGAAGGGGAGGGGAGGAAGAGGGCCTCTTTGATCTCATACTCCTTGAATGAATGCTGTCATAATCACATGAGATCAAACAGTGAGGCCTGTGATTGGGTGATGGGCTGTGTAGCTATTGGCAGGGGCCACTGAGATAGTATTAACATCACTGTAGCTTGAAGACTGCACAGTTCATTTTTACTACTGTAGATTCAGTGTGGTTAGGACAATAGCAATGTGTTTGGCAGATACTTCTATAATTACACACCGGAACTAGTGCAACTGTCTAAAGAACCAGAATGTTTAATTACATATTAATCACTGTCTCCTGCATCAAAATATTGTTGCATTGGTGCCGCAATAGCTCAACGTGTTTTCTGGCAGACTGTCCCAGCATACGTGTACACAGAGATTTTCCATTAGGAAATCCATTATGTGGGTATCTTGTCAAGAGAATTAATTCTCTTTGGTGTCATTCTAACCTCCTGAAGCCCTTGTATGGACTCCACACCAGTAGCAAACTCTGGTATTACCTTTTAAAGATGGTAAAATTGTATTTTGTTTGTCTCACTGAAACTTTATTTGGGTTTGCAGCTTACCTGTGTGTGTGCTGGACATATATGCATCAATACTGCCACATTGTTTATTTTAAATATATATTCAAAAGGTGACTGACAGAAATAGTGTCATTCATCTACTATTGTCTTCTTTGACACCTCTGGTAGCAAGGGTCAGAAAAATACTAGTCAAGAGCGACTGTACCTTTCACTATTTGAAGTGGTTTCAGACATGAAAACACATTATCAACAAACCATCAATTCTGCAAAAGTATTTTACCACAACCTGTAACAGAATTTCGATTTATATTGTGACTGCATGGTGTGACCTCATTCTTATGTGAATCCTTATTATACTGTACACTCCATGCTATTACTAATTTAATTACTCTTCATCAGACTGGTAACAATTTCCTTGCTGTCGACAATGATTACATCAGTATGCTGTTTTATCTGTTAGGCTACTTTCATTCACTTCTTTTATTAATTTCCTGCTCATTAATGTGTTTTCTCCTAATGCAGAATGGAGACATGAATATTCAAAACATTTGTTTAAATCACAACAGAAGATGCATCATTGTATCTATTGTATATACACCTGTATTAATTACTACAGACGTGACCTAGTTTCTACTGTATATACCCCTGTATTAATTACTACAGAAGAAGTGACCTAGTTTCTGCTGTTTATACCCCTGTATTAATTACTAGAAGTTACCTAGTTTCTACTGTATATACCCGTCATGACGTTGCCCTCTTTGGGTACAGCAAGCCCCATCCCCCTCTCCCTGCCTCCTTCAACTAGGCTGCTGTGGTCAGAGAGAGGTCGTAAATTCCTGAGGAGAAGACCTGCCTCATGGCCACACAGTATAAGACAGAGTGAATTTATTTATAAAAGATCGGTGAAGAATCCAGCTACGAACTGGTCCGTTTGTTACAACTTGGGGAAGCTCAACGTGTGGCCACATTACCATAACACTGTTTATATAATAGCCTCGGATATGAGGTTTACATCTAATTGTTGTATGACATGAATGAGTGAGTATAATACGGTTTGTAAAATTGTGAATAGGATTTTGGACTGTTTAATGAAGGAAAATCCAATTCCCTTTTGATTTGAACTAAAATCAGAGGACCGCCCGAGCCCAGTTAGGGTCAGGCATCCTGGGACAGCCCTTTTCTGCAATTCCGAATAAAACCCAACTTTGAGAAATTATCACCAGACCATGTTTTTCTCCATTCGGTGAGGACGAAGGTTGCAGACCATTGCTGAATCTTTTAACCATACCACGTGGTTAAACTCTTAGACTATCGATACCGACAGAATAAGAACAAGTCTTTGATATTAATTACTAGTCTGCAGCTAGGAATTCGGTATCATTGAACGTGAAGAACGACAACCGCCGAAACATCCATTCTATAACGGTTGAATGAATGTCACTCTGAACAAACCCACTCTAACCACTTACGGAGAGAGAGAGAGGGAGAGAGACGGACAATTCTAAAAAAGAAACAACTTTTCACCAGCGATCAAGACGACTGAGCGTAAATATATATATTGATTGCAATTGTTCCTGAATGAGTGAGCGTTCATGTGCAAAGGATTAGCATTTCAATTGTTATAATTATTAACTCTGTAGAACCTTCTCAGCTGACCCCACTCCCCATTTTGTCCACCAAGCCGCGATGCCGGTTTAGCCCACTAGGGCACATTTCCTATAATTTCTTGTAACCATATTTACTTTCTTGTTTTGTTTATGCATTTCTGTTAATTACTTAGTTAGTAATAAATGATTTAAGACAATTGATGTATGGATGACTCATAGTGAAGACTGGGTTCGTGCAGATAACCAACAATTTAAGACGTTTGGAATGAGACTAACGTGAGGTAAAGTAAATAATGAATTAATTCGAAGACTAATTGATCAGATAAAATATCTGAAAAGTTATTTTAAGAAATGATAACTTTGTAATCTGAATATTTTCCTTGGTGCCCCGACTTCCTAGTTAATTACAGTTACATGATTAAACAATTTGATCGCGTAATACTAATTACAGAGAATCTTTGATAAAAAACTAAAAGTCTTCATTTAATGATAGTAAAGACACGACGATACCCCTGTATTAATTACTACAGAAGAAGTTACCTAGTTTCTACTGTATATACCCCTGTATTAATTACTACAGACTGCCTCGGTTCTGCTGGCAGAGGGAACACTTTTACACTGTCTGTTTCTGCATTGACATTCTGCTGCTGAAAAAGAAGCAAACGTGGCAAGCAAAGATAACAAGCTCACTCTTAATCGCCCCCAATGTGTTTTTGGGCAGGTGTTTTCATTAAAACCAGTTGAACACACCAAGATCAAAGCACACAAACAGTCATAAAATGCTGTCACCTCATACAGTATTCATAGAAAGATGACCCAGAAGCTATTTCTCTCTATGTGGGTTGGTGTACACAGGCACACAGGGATGTACACTGCTCAACAAAAATAAAGGGAACACTTAAACAACACAATGTAACTCCAAGTCAATCACACTTCTGTGAAATCAAACTGTCCACTTAGGAAGCAACACTGATTGACAATAAATTTCACATGCTGTTGTGCAAATGGAATAGACAACAGGTGGAAATTAGGACCGCTACCTCCACCTTTGTGCAATGAGGAGCAGGAGGAGCACTGCCAGAGCCCTGCAAAATGACCTCCAGCAGGCCACAAAACTGCATGTGTCTGCTCAAACGGTCAGAAACAGACTCCATGAGGGTGGTATGAGGGCCCGACGTCCACAGGTGGGGGTTGTGCTTACAGCCCAACACCGTGCAGGACGTTTGGCATTTGCCAGAGAACACCAAGATTGGCAAATTCGCCACTGGCGCCCTGTGCTATTCACAGATGAAAGCAGGTTCACACTGAGCACGTGACTGTCTGGAGACGCCATGGAGAACGTTCTGCTGTCTGCAACATCCTCCAGCATGACCGGTTTGGCGGTGGGTCAGTCATGGTGTGGGGTGGCATTTCTTCCATGTGCTCGCCAGAGGTAGCCTGACTGCCATTAGGTACCGAGATGAGATCCTCAGACCCCTTGTGTGACCATATACTGGTGCGGTTGGTCCTGGGTTCCTCCTAATGCAAGACAATGCTAGACCTCATGTGGCTGGAGTGTGTCAGCAGTTCCTGCAAGAGGAAGGCATTGATGCTATGGACTGGCCCGCCCGTTCCCAAGAACTGAATCCTATTAAGCACATCTGGGACATCATGTCTCACTCCATCCACCAACGCCACGTTGCACCACAGACTGTCCAGGAGTTGGTGGATGCTTTAGTCCAGGTCTGGGAGGAGATCCCTCAGGAGACCATCCGCCACCTCATCAGGAGCATGCCCAGGCATTGTAGGGAGGTCATACAGGCACGTGGAGGCCACACACACTACTGAGCCTAAATTTGACTTGTTTTAAGGACATTACATCAAAGTTGGTTCAGCCTGTAGTGTGGTTTTCCACTTTAATTTTGAGTGTGACTCCAAATCCAGACCTCCATGGGTTGATAAATTTGATTTCCATTGATAATCTGTGTGATTTTGTTGTCAGCACATTCAACTATGTAAAGAAAAAAGTATTTAATAAGAATTTCATTCATTCAGATCTAGGATGTGTTATTTTAGTGTTCCCTTTATTTTTTTGATCAGTGTATTTGTGTTTTGACAGGGCTGAAAGCCATCAAGACAACATGAGACTGCTCTGACCTTAATAAAATGTGATTATTTTCATAAATACCTCAAAGTGCCCTCAAAGTGTGTTTATCTAGTCCTCAATCAGACAGTTTTACTCAGTGACTTAACAGCAGAAAATAAAATCAAGTGCTCTGTTGTCAAAGATTTGACAATTACCTTGTATTGAAAGAGGAAAATGAGGCCTCTATGTGAACTGTTATACCCCTCTCTCACATCTCTCTCATCTCCGCCCCTCCCTCCCTCCCTCTCTCTCCCCAAACAGTTTCTTCACAGTATGAACATTGAAAAATTACAAAATACCATTATTCCTCTAAATCATAAGATTATTTTTTAATGAATTCGGACTTGCCTCAGTGCCAACAGAAGAGAAATTCTGAGAGAGCTTAAAAGTTATCAAATTGTAAGCATATAATGGCAGCTATTTTATCTAGTCTTTCTTGCATGGGCAGTTTTAAACTTGGGGAATTGTATTACACCATTCCATGTAATGTAAAAAGCATCCAATGATTTATATTTAAATATGGGAAAGAGTTAATAAACAGACGTTTAAATAATACACAAGCATAGAGGGCAGAGAGTACCCTGATTGGTCTTAAACAACTTTCTGAGAGTGAGCCGGACTTAATGAGCCAGTAGATTTGAAAAAAAGCTGCCTAAAAAAACTGCACCATTGGCTTTTAAATCATGGAGTGTCCAATGGACATACAATACACTTCTCAAACACAGCCTGGGTAATCAGACACAGATTTGATTCCACAACACTGAAAATCACTTCTCTCGAGAGAAGATGACCATTTGCCGCCAAAACCTTTCGCCAATGAGCAGAATCAAATGGATTCCTGCTTGTCATTACAAATGTCAGAATCCCTAAAGCAATCACTCGTGTGTGAGGTACCTGCCAAGCATTGACTGGTGGGGGGGTTTGTGTTGCAGGTTGTGTCCCGACAGAAAACAAATCAGAGGGGTGGCCATATGGTCCTGTCTGCATTGATTACCCGCAGCAGGGTGGCTGATTACTTTGAATAATAACTTCTTCTGCATGAAGAGGGCTACTGTCATCTGCAATGCAGTCATCCCTGCCTGTTTGAATTGACATTATAACCACATAGATGTCTGTTATAGGTGTTAGTTATTGTTCACACATTTTCTAATCAACCCATATACTGTACAGGACATTCAATGGATTAAACATGGTGCTCTAATGGGGTGTATTGGGTATTCTCATGTCCCCACAGCGAAGCCATCTCTTGAAGAACTGTCCATTAAGAGATGTCATATCATAAAGTATGACTGATTTTTTTCTTTATAGTACAATATGTTTGAATTATTTGCTTTGCATTTGATTGTGAGAGTCTATTGGCAGGTTGTCCAATTTTTGTTGCACCTACTTGGTTTCATATCAGCTTGCTGAACATCAAAGCAACATCAAAAGCATTTTAGGATAAACTACTTATCAGCACATGAAATGTATGTTCCAGCTGTGAATATTGACACATGCACAATGTTTGATGCAAGGAGGACTCAGAATTTGGCTTTCTATAAACATTCCAATGAAACAATTTTCTGTGAAATTTCCATTTGATATGCAAGGACTGTAATATTTCCTCTACGTGACTTCAAAAGAGGGACAGCGTTTTTTTCTGGTAAAGACTGCATTGGTGTACTGAACCTTTCATCTGTAATAAAAATAAGCGTGCTATGGTGAACTGCAACTCACGGCTTTAATGAAGTGGCAGCTGCATTCATATACACGATGTCGCCATAGTCTAGGACCAGTAGGAACGTTGATTGAATGACCTGCTTTAGCAAATGGCAGGACCTATTTCTATAGCTGAGCCTATTTTTAGTCTCAGCTTCCTCACTAACTCATTAATATGCTTCCTCAAAAGGCAGACCATTGTCTATCCAGATGCCCAGATATTTGTAAGCAGGGATACATTAAGACATGGACATTTAAATGAGTCGATTCTGGGGTGATGTTCCACACTATTCAGCATAGAAAACACAAATCTGAATATACCATCTTAACTCACCCCCACCTGTACGGGTGATCTGAGGGGATGGCAAATCCTGCTAGTTTACCAGATGGATGGAAATGTTGTTTTCTATTTATATGTTGGACATGACACACACACACCCTGGAGCAGATGTAGCCAGAGCCAGGGAGGGAAAGGGGTAGACTATGCAGTGTTTGACAGCGTTTATTCTCTTCTAAGTAGATGAGGGTGGGTATGAGAACAGTTTCATTGCAGCTGTTTATCCAGGGATTCTGTCAGACTGCTGGGCTGCCTCACTCCCGACACTTACACAATCCCTTCTGACAAATTGAGGCCACTGGGAAATAAAAATGCAGCCGTGGGTACGGAACTATGACATGCTGCACTGAACCAAGTGTCTGGACTGTTAACAGTTTTGTGCCCCCACATTGGAGTCCACTTTAGTATCCGTTCAGCGTGTCTCCCACTGTCTGGTTCATTCCTCTCTCTCTGGGCCCTGGATTAGATTCATTGGAAGGCAAGGAACTCCCCAGCTCAGACCTCTCAGAGATGCTGAAGAAACTGACCAAACACTATATCCCTCTCCAGTGATTACGACCAAAGACACCTTCTGATATAGGAAATTAGGTCCAATATCACAAACCAAAATTAAGTGGGAAAAGTCACATTGAGGAACATTTTCTTGTATTTGATTTATGCTACTACACTGCCACTGGTGACTGAAGACAGATTTTGCTCCACTTGATGGCCCAGCAGCAGGCACTTGCTGGGTTAAAGGCTGAAATGGACCTGTAGTGTTTTGTGTAGGTCAGGTCTCTCTGAATAGAACATTAACCCATACTACAGCAGAAAGCTGGTTAGAGCACTTGGCACAGGGCCTTCACAGGCACAGAACACAGGAGAGCACTTGAGTGAATAAACTCTGCTTTTACGCAAGCAATACAATGCCGTGTATCAATAGCCTCCCTACATGTGTCTTTATGGTTATTGCTTTTTATAGGCTACACTAACTTTCACTGGGTGCCGAGCAATTTGGCCGACCTGTGGAGTGGTAACTATCAGCTGGAGTGCTGCAAGACAATACTGGAGTCAAGGCACAAGAGATTCAATTTCACCTGCCTGGACAAAGCTACTCCATCATTCCTTCCTGGACACCGCAATCACACTAACATCAGAGAAAAAGACACCGCCAAAAAACTAGGCGTGGGTTTAGATGGGTTTTTGTACCTCGCACCCCCCCACAGATCTTTTATCTCTATTTTGTGAACTAGGGTGTATTTGGCCTGCAAAGTTTTTGAATTCTAACTGAAAGTGGAAACTGTAAAGTGTAAATGTGGAGAAACATGTTTGACAGTTTGTATGACAGCGGTGATACCTACTTGTCTTGCTGTCGGCAGCACCAGTCTGAGAACTAGAGCTAATGGAAAAGCCTTCCTCTGGCTGGTTGCTGTCAGGGTGCAGGATGGAAGCAGATACTCAGTGACATCTAAGAGAAGTCCTCCATATTCCAGTGACACAGACAGCCACATTCCCAGGAAAGGTCAGGGCCAACCTATGGGTGTGCGCAAATGGCAGAAAGACCTCACTGTGTACGAAGGAAACAGGATTCTCTGAGGACATCACATCCTTATCAGCCATTTCCTCATTTGGCTAGAGTTGAGGCAGTGAAGTTCAGGGGATTAATGTCCGCTGTGATAACCGGACAGCATGTGGTATTAGACCTGCAGCCTTATGGCACGAAATCCACAGCGCCGCTGGTGCATGACGCACCACTCACAGGGTAATTCATTTTGATTTAAGCCAAAAGAATTATAAATAAATTAAACAAGTAATTGAAATATACATCACCAGCTCATAAAAGCGAGGGGAGGGCAGATTGAGTTGCTCATAGGTCTACATATTTTAAGGGAAACTTCCTGTCCATGGTCTGACTAGTTTGGACTGTCAGTATCTAACACAATGAGGACACATTAACACACAGGAAACACATGTTAATTTCAGCCAAATGATTACCATTCAGGGCAGAGCAACTAAGTCAGTTTATAATGGTCAGCCTTGATGAGCTCCAGGTGTGTTTCATTAAGCTCTACAATCTGCTCCTCCTCTTTCATTCTCAAAGCCCTGCTTGGCCATTAGCTGGCTGCTGTCTGTGGTGCTGAATCTCCCAGTTGCTGTCTGTGGTGCTGAAGTTACCATGTCTGCCTGGACTACTACAGCATAAGGAGATGGGCAGTGAAGTGCTGATCTCCTCCGTGTTGACAGCTCTGCAGGCCCTCAACATTTTATTTTGTTAAGTTGATTTTCACATAACAAAAAAATGCAACTACATTTCCTTGGGAAGATAATGGAATTGTTGTAAACATTTGTTTACGATAACAGCGGCCATTCTAAATAAATAAATTCTGGGTAAGGAAATATGGTTTGTTGTGCTCAATCAATTTGGCTGAATGCTACAGGTGCATGGATCCTATCATAGGCAATAGAGGAGGGATTGCTGTCTACACACTGCAGGAAATCAAACAGTCATGTCATCAGCGTTGAAACCTGTCATTCTAATTCTCACATGATAAAGGAATGTGTTAGAGTGCTCAAGTGCAAATGGGACAAATGCTTACAACACGATTGGCCTGAACTGAGCTGGGCATATAAATCCACTGTTATAAATCTCCATAAAGAACTAATAGAAAATTGATGATGGAAACAATTAGTGCAATTTTCTAAAAATGGTCCACATATTCATGTTTAATTGCTGTTCTCATGCATATCAGTCCTTGGGTTCTAAAGAACTGCATATGTACAGTTTACTAAATTAATGGGAGAGCCATTGCAATACATTTACAATGGCTAGGAATGGCTGTGAAAAACACAACTACAAGTTTTATAGTTAGTTATTGTTATCATGTACAGGCTTGTTAGCTGTGAAATATAATCATACTTGGGGAATGCAGACATGGAAGAATGCTCCAGCTAGATACTGTATGTTATAATACATGCAGCTTAGTTTAATATTAAAACAACTAATGCTCTGTTTACAGGCACATCTAACATTTAATTCATCATCTTATGCTTATCAGCACTCCAGAAGCTCCCCATGTTGAAAATGATATGCATAAGTGCTTTGTTTATGATTGGAATGAAACATTACATTTGAACATGCATGATAATCTGCAGAGTGATGAAATAAAAGTGTCCATTTCTGGCTGTGATTTCCTAAAATACTTTTCGTCTCAGTTGAAGTAATTTAGTAATCCTCAACTGAGACAGAACACACCTCCTCTCCATTCTACCCCCGCACAGGATATAGAATATAATATGAGGACAAACACTAGAACTGGAGTCATTGTTAGTTTCTGTTATGGTGCATGAGGAGAGAAAACTCTGAATCTACTGTGATGCCACAATTTGAAAAGCTGAACTGCACAGCAAAAGGATATCAATTCTGTCAGTTGGTTTGCATTTCATGCTTTCTTTTTGCTCCCCATCATATGTCTTTTTTTCATCTTGGTGAAGAAACAGTCCATGCTGTTAAGTATATACAGTCTTATCCCACTTTTCTTGGCAGACAAAGACTTGAGTTTTTTTCATATTTCACGCTATTTACATAATTACAAATTCCTCACAATCCTTCAAAAAATCTAGAGCACCTTGAAATTCTTGGCGCACTCCCTCATTAATGCATTTTCACTGCGGAAACTAAATGTAGCATAAGATCAATCATCACTGGCTAGTAAATCACACTGTATCAAATAAAGGATAGCTTCATTAACACACATTGGTAGACAAAAAAAAACCAGATAAGGGATTTTGACTATCAATAATCGTCATAGCATTTCTTAACAGAAGTAAATCAGGTGTGTCCATGCTTGTGTTGCTGAGTCCCAATTGGAAAGAGTTCAGGGTGAAATATTGGAATTGAGGCTGTGGGGCGGGAGAGATGCTTGTTTCAGCATGTTCTGCATGTCACCCTCCGAACCACCTCCCCAAATCAATGATACCTTGGCAATCTCTCCTCAAATGGGAATCCCATCTACTAGTGGCTGAAGGACATTGGCTTACCCTGGCCCTGACAGTGACTCCTCTCCTGTAATCCATGAGCTTCTAACCACCGTCCCTCCCCCACCACTCTTTAAACAACTTAGATTTTCAACAGCCTAACCCCCCCACTGTTAAGATATTGATGCAGCAAGCCATTGTATTTCATCAGTGAGCTGAACTATTTTCTCCCAATAAAAACCTGTTTAAAGTATTGTGTGAGCATTGAAATGTTCTCAGATCATCCACGCCTGTACGTTAGCCAGATGACATGGAGGACATAGCTGAAAGAAGAGCTGCAGTACACAATGACTCAATATTGGTGCTTACAGTTATTTCCAAGTGATACAACGGGTGGGTCTAATCCTGAATGCTGATTGTTTAAAACCGCATTCCAGCCTGCGTCTAGTCCACAAAATGCCACCGGCTAAATCTATGACGTTAAAATGCCTATTTACTCTGTTCTGACTGCGCAATCCACTGTCTCATCATATCAGAACTCAAGATAAGGCCCAGATGCAGACAGCTAGAGTCACAGATGTTTATTGGCCCAAGCAGGGGGAGGCAAAAGACAGGTCAAAGGCAGGCAGAGATCCATAAACCAGGGCAGAGTCAATAAGGTACAGAACAGCACACAGGCCCGGGGTCAGGTCAGGCAGAGGTTCTTAAACGGGTCAGAGTCAGGCAGGTACAGAACGGCAGGCAGGCTTGGGTCAGGGCAGGCAGAATGTTCAGAACCGGGGAAACTAGGAAACAGAACTTGCGCAAGCAGGGAGATGTGAAACACACTGGTAAGACCTGACAAGATGAACTGGCAACAGACAAACAGAGAACACAGGTATAAATGCACTTTGGCTAATGAAGAAGATGGGCGACACCTGGAGGGGGGGTGGAGACAAGCACAAAGACAGGTGAAATAGATCAGGGTGTGACACATCAGCCCAGCCAGGCAACTTATAAACGTGATCTCCACTACAAAAAGCATCTAGACATTATCTCACATTTCTTTTAGGCTAACATTTAGCTTTCAACAGTGGAGATTTGTTTAAACCTTACTGTATGTCTCTCTGACATTTGCAACATTGTTTCAATGTTCAAATTGTATCTTCTGCTGTCCCATAGTAATGAACATGTCAGGTGTCATGTCTAACTCATCAATCAGCTGGCATCATTGTTATGGATATATATATACAAAGATATAGATATATACAAAATAGGTCAAACGAAACTCAGCTAATTTGTAGTCTTTCAAGCTTTAGTTTGAAGTGATTGTGTTACTGTAACTGTGTTGTTGGCTAGCTCACTGTAGCTGTGCTGTTGGCTAGCTCCTCTGAACAAGTGTCCTGACGGGTGAGCACATTTTCTCTGCTAGGCGAAATCGTGCCTCATTAGCTCATTGTTATGGATGAATCCAAATAAATGTCACTAGAAAACAGCTTAAACAAATGCAAACAAAGACTTTTTGCTGTTATTCTGGCTCCACTATTTGACGTGACTAGCTAGCAACCAAGGGATAAGAACGCTGCCAGCAATGGAACATTTAGAACGAAGGACTAGGTCGGGCCATAGATTCAGAGCAAAAAGACTAAACAACCAAGATGTGGGCTCAATGTTCTCCCTACAGTAGTAAAGTTTATGTTTATTCTGGAGGAGGCCTTTGGCTTTGGAGGGAATTAAAGCCCTGAGAGTTCTATTTTCCTGACAGCAGCTAATTTGGGGATTGCACCTAGTTGACAAATAGGCATTGGTTTTACATGGAAATGAGTGGCTTTTTTTCAACCTTTTTACAAACAAACACGCAGTGCCTTAGTAAATCTAACCCAGTGTTTCAAAGCATAACTCATTAATGTAAATCCTTATTTATGGAAAGACTTATAGCAAAATGTCCATCTCTCTTGAGTGATGCTGTGCACACAAGTGCAGCTGGAATGTGGATGAACAAGGTTGGCTGTGTGTTCAAGAGTAATAGAAAACGTTTCTGACCCATGATAATCAGCTAGACTTCTAAGCTACCTCTGAGTTTCAGTCTTCTTTTGGCAATAGTGAGGTCGCTTCTCCTGATAATGTTTGACATGCGCTAACCTTTCCAATGTGAATAATTAAAAGGCCATGTGGAAGCATCAGAAGTGTGGTGCAACCTGAGGGCCGAGAGGGCCACACCACTCATTCAGATGATTATTCTGTGTCCCCTGAAAACCATCAATGATTTTTATCAATACTGCGTATTGTAATGCACAGGTATCCCCTCTTACACCTCATAAAGCTGAAATTAAACATATTTTAGATTGTGGAAAGGTACATTATTCACTTCATGAAACTGCTATCATCTTTTGGACGTCTGAAAATGCTTTTGTGATATTAAGGTTGACACAGACTGTCTCTTGCTGTTTGCTGAACGGGGTTCATGTCACATGTACCTAGTAGTGAAGTAAACTGAAATGAACGGTGCTCTGGTGAAATATATGGTGAGTGACTACAAACATATGATAAGAAAAATGTGAGGAGGAATATTCTACTAATAATTACCGTGGTACTATCAGGCAGGATAAACCAGAGGATTTCTGTGTTCTTTTTCAAAGGGTATGAAGTCTGATTCTATAATATGTACTGAAAGGCATAATGTCTCACATTGTTTTAGGACGAGGATAAATCATTGCTATTCTTTATCTAAGAGTATGACGTCTCAATCTATTGTACAGAGTGTACTGATAAGCCTTCTGTCAAATTCATTTGGGAGCAAATCATTTTTGTCCGATCTGTTGCAATAATATGTTATTTATACCCCATACAATGACTCAAATGATTGAGGTTGATTGTTAACAATCTGGCAAGTATCACTTTAGCACAGCTCAGACCCACAGCTGGAGTGCTGTATAGAGCGTGGGTTTGGTTGTACCCACCTATACTCACGCTGGTAGTTAAATTCCCCCCTTGAGAATGTGTGTGGAAATGAAGGATAGGATGGGAGACATCAGGTTTGATGTTATGCACATGCATAGCTCAGGTGAAAGTTGAGTAGCTCCATTTGCAGCTCTAAAGAGCATGAGAGTTCCAGTCCGGCTTGTGGGTATTGGAAGATGTCCCTGAAACATTCTTCACACTCACAGTACATCAGAGGCCCAACAATACTGATGGCAAGGATACAGCCAAGACTATAGAGTTACAGACTTCTTCCAAGTCTATCATGATGTAGTTTTAGCCCTCCCAGTTAGACCCTGTCCTTCCCCCTTGGAGACTGTGAACCTAATCCGTATACAAGCAGAGGCATACAACTGCCATCACATGTAACATGCAGAAGAAGCAGAGCAGTTTAGGACCTAATTTAGGAGGAACAGTAAGGGAAGTGCCTTACTTACATAAGATCAGACATGACAACTCCAGACTTCCTTTGGGAAGCGAAGCTTGCCGTTGCACAGGTCAGAAAACAGAAGAGACTGCCAGCCTCTCTTTCGACATTCAAGGTGAGACCTGATTCTTTGTATCAGCGGGAAGCCGTTGCCAAGGGAACAGAAATACTTGACTGTTGATAAAGAATGTCAGGCAATCAAGGAGGGAGCTGGAGGCGCTAAGGCAGACTGAGAGGGCTGCATCTCAATCTCCTCTCTCTACTTCCTCTCTACCTCCTCTCTGACTGAACAGGCGTCGGTCTGTAGTCTCAATATAGGTGAGAATGAAATACCAGGGATGCCCAGCAGCATCGCTACATCTCTCTTTCCGTCCGTCTCTACTACATCAACATTCATGCTTTTTGCTCCGTGGATCACAGGTCTGTCAAACCATGTCCACATGGAGCGTGTGTCATATTTTGAATGTCAGTCATTACCCCACCAGATAAGGTGGGTAGCAACAGAGAGGAAGGTTGAGTCTGAGTCGGCCAATAAGAGGCAGCATGACGCTGGATGCACTCAGATGTCCTTGACTGTGAGTGTGAAATAACATAATGAGGAATATGCCTTTGTTCTCTGTGTAGCTGTTCTTTCAACCAGATTAGATTTTCATCTAATTTCAACCAAACCATACTTACAATTCTCAATATAAATAATTTTAAAAATGTAGGATAGAAATACATTTTAAGACTGCCATGTGTTTTTAGTGTCTCCGTTTCATTTTCCAGGCGTTGAATCCATTACCCGTCAAGCACCAGCGTGCATACCACCAGCTGTTGTTTGTTCTCTGATGAGCACTTTTCTGTCAAATACAAATCATTATTTCAGCTCAATCGAAGTATCTCCACAACATCTCTGCATCCGGCACTTTGTTTTAGAAACTGCTATAAAATACTGAGAATCACCCCATGTCACCTCTTCAGTCCATATATATCCTCTGGCTATTGATTCTACAGCTTTTATAGTATCAGGTTCTGTATTTATTTTCTTAGTCAGCCTTGTGTTCTGTTTCATTGTGTTCTTGAACATAGCCCTGTTTCTTTGTGTTCTAAAACGTAGCCCTGTTTTTCCTTTTGTTCATTGATTTAACCTGTGTTAGTTACTCACCTGGTCTCATCAGCTCCTTATTTAGTTCAGTTCATTCTGTTTGTGAGGTATTGTTTGTTTTGACTCGACTAAGCCTTTTCCTAGCTCGTTTGTGAAAACCAGTTATAGCCTTCAGTCCTAACTTGGATTCACCTGCCTGTTTGCCTACCTGTGTATTGCGTGCCTGTGACCACGTTTCCTGCCGTCTGCGAATGTGAAATAAACAACTGCCGCGCTCTGCGAGTGAATCTACACCATTTTCTCCTTAAGTATTCATTACATAAAGGTATCTTCACATACGGTATTCTCTATCTAAGAGCATACTGGACATGTAGGGACACATACCATGATATATGTATACAGTACCTCTAGAACAGCATTAGGTCAGAATCCTACATTGAAATATGTATGCTTAACTCGAGCCATTGTGTAATTCTTCCATTGACATACATTCATACAGTATGTGTCAGTTATACCTGCAAGTATGTGAAGTTATGTCCCTATGATCAGCTACAGTATCTTGTTTTGGTTCTGAAGGTGGGTGGCAGCTTACGGTAACAGGAAGCACATCTATATGTAGTTGTAGTACAAATAAACCCTCAAGTCCCTGAGGCTTTTCTTTTCCTTGTTGATGGTTTCATCAGCCTCAGCACGTTTAGTATAACTAATGTGCACTCTGGTAATGAGCCGTGGAGAGATTTTCAATCAACAGAATAATCACTGGACAGATTTCAAAAGTTACACCTGATTCGAAGACAAACATATTTTAAGGGACACATCAGGTGTTAGTAAGGGTGCTACCCTGACGCTACTGAAAATGCTAGTTCTCTATACTGTCACATACAAACATCCAAAGCAACTTCAACAACTTTTATTTTTAACTTTCGCTGTGGCAATTTCCACTGTGGCAACTGACAACATCTAACGCAACTCCAAATTCACTGAGGGTTAACAACTAATCATGGAAATGAGAAACTCCAATATCTATTCATCTTTCAGTAGAGCAGCAGGAACATTGATAAGAATTTCCATTTAGAGAGAGTGTTTTTGACGAAGTGTTTCATTTAAGGTAAGAGAGTGAACCTGACAATGGCACAAAGAAGCCAGTCTGAGTGCACAGTACAGCTGTTCAGGCTAAGAATAGTTTATTTTCACATAACAATGCCAGCCTGTAAATTGAATTGTTATATTCCATTTGCTGTGGAAGCAGCCTTATAACCACAGACTTATCTTTCATCCTTAACAATGAATGGCAAAAAATAGCATATTCCTATGCCACTATGGAACGTTTACAGTAGTAGTATATGTCTGTGTAGATATGCTTTTTTGTAATATCCATGAATATCTGGAGATTGTTGTGAGCGTAGATTAAATGTGAAGACCCATATTTTATGCTCCTGGGCACTAGCCACGGGGCCTATATTTTAGCATTAGGCTGCCTGTATGTGGGGTCAGACTGTGCTGTGGAAGTCCCTTTCATTCTGTTTTTTTCTACTCACAGTGGGTACCTCCAGTGACTTAGCTTCTCAGACTTTTTTCTATCTCTGACCATGGACTTTTGTTGCCTGAAGTAAACACCTTTTGTGCCCCTGCAATATTCTACCCGTGGTGAGAGTACAGAAATAATTATTTAGTTCTTCACGAAATGATGTGGAATTCATGAACTCACACCATGAGCTAGACCTTGAGCCTGTAATCTTGAAAGGATTTGAAGCTCTCCCCTGCAGTAGTATCATTGGACTGGGTGGAGGAACATCAACTGAGTCATGCCATAAAGAGAACAAAGTAGCACAGTGTGAAGCTATGTCCTGATAAAACCAGACATTAATTAATTCATCTCCAAAGATTGAAACTTTGATAAATTGCACATAATAAATGTACAGTGTATAAGTAATGTTAAGGAAATGCAAATAAGTTATGTGAATGTTTACATTGAGAAGGCTTTAAACACACATTTTAGAACTGAGATGGTACCATGGCTGCGAATCTGTGCTTCAAACAACTTGAATAAACCAGTTGAGGTTCACTCAAACAGCCTATTATGTAATATTGAGACTGGCCTTTCATCCTGACCCAAATCTACTTTTACATACACATGTACTTTTCTGCTCACAGTCTACAGTACAAGGACTCACAGTCTACAGTACAGGGACTCACAGTCTACAATACAGGGACTCACAGTCTACAGTACAGGGACTCACAGTCTACAGTACAGGGACTCACAGTTACAGTACAGGGACTCAGAGTTACAGTACAGGGACTCACAGTCTACAGTACAGGGACTCACAGTTACAGTACAGAGACTCACAGTCTACAGTACAGGGACTCACAGTTACAGTACAGCGACTCACAGTTACAGTACAGGGACTCACAGTTACTTTACAGGGACTCACAGTTACAGTACAGGGACTCACAGACTACAGTACAGGGACTCACAGTTACAGTACAGGGACTCACAATCTACAGTACAGGGACTTATAGTCTACAGTACAGGGACTCACAGTCTACAGTACAGGGACTCACAGTCTACAGTACAGGGACTCACAGTCTACAGTACAGGGACTTATAGTCTACAGTACAGGGACTCACAGTCTACAGTACAGGGACTTATATTCTACACTACAGGGACTCACAGTCTACAGTACAGGGACTTATAGTCTACAATACAGAGACTCACAGTTACAGTACAGGGAGTCACAGTCTACAGTACAGGGACTCACAGTTTACAGTACAGGGACTCACAGTTACAGTACAAGGACTCACAGTTACAGTACAGGGACTCACAGTCTACAGTACAGGGACTCACAGTCTACAGTACAGGGACTTATAGTCTACAGTACAGGGACTTATAGTCTACAGTACAGGGACTCACAGTCTACAGTACAGGGATTCACAGTCTACAGTACAGGGACTCACAGTCTACAGTACAGGGATTCACAGTTACAGTACAGGGACTCACAGTCTACAGTACATGGACTCACAGTCTACAGTACAGGGACTCACAGTCTACAGTACAGGGACTCACAGTCTACAGTACAGGGACTCACAGTCTACAGTACAGGGACTCACAGTCTACAGTACAGGGACTCACAGTCTACAGTACAGGGACTCACAGTTACAGGACAGGGACTCACAGTCTGCAGTACAGGGACTTATAGTCTATAATACAGGGACTCACAGTTACAGTACAGGGACTCACAGTTGCAGTACAGGGACTCACAGTCTACAGTACATGAACTCACAGTCTACAGTACAGGGACTCACAGTCTACAGTACAGGGACTCACAGTTACAGTACAGGCACTCACAGTATACAGTACAGGGACTTATAGTCTACAGTACAGGGACTCACAGTCTACTTATAGTCTACAGTACAGGGACTCACAGTTTACAGTACAGGGACTCACAGTTACAGTACAAGGACTCACAGTTACAGTACAGGGACTCACAGTCTACAGTACAGGGACTCACAGTCTACAGTACAGGGACTCACAGTCTACAGTACAGGGACTCACAGTTACAGTACAGAGACTCACAGTCTACAGTACAGGGACTCACAGTTACAGTACAGCGACTCACAGTTACAGTACAGGGACTCACAGTTACAGTACAGGGACTCACAGTGACAGTACAGGGACTCACAGTCTACAGTACAGGGACTCACAGTTACAGTACAGGGACTCCCAGTCTACAGTACAGGTATTCACAGTCTACAGTACAGGGACTCACAGTTACAGTACAGGGACTCTCAGTCTACAGTACAGGGACTCACAGTTACTTTACAGGGACTCACAGTTACAGTACAGGGACTCACAGTCTACAGTGCAGGGACTCACAGTTACAGTGCAGGGACTCACAATCTACAGTACAGGGACTTATAGTCTACAGTACAGGGACTCACAGTCTACAGTACAGGGACTCACAGTCTACAGTACAGGGACTTATAGTCTACAGTACAGGGACTCACAGTCTACAGTACAGGGACTTATATTCTACACTACAGGGACTCACAGTCTACAGTACAGGGACTTATAGTCTACAATACAGAGACTCACAGTTACAGTACAGGGAGTCACAGTCTACAGTACAGGGACTCACAGTTACAGTACAGGGACTCACAGTCTACAGTACAAGGACTTATAGTCTAAAGTACAGGGATTCAGAGTATACAGTACAGGGACTTATAGTCTACAGTACAGGGACTTATAGTCTACAGTACAGGGACTCACAGACTACAGTACAGGGACTCACAGTTACAGTACAGGGACTCACAGTGACAGTACAGGGACTCACAGTCTACAGTACAGGGACTCACAGTTACAGTACAGCGACTCACAGTTACAGTACAGGGACTCACAGTTACAGTACAGGGACTCACAGTCTACAGTACAGGGACTCACAGACTACAGTACAGGGACTCACAGTTACAGTACAGGGACTCACAGTGACAGTACAGGGACTCACAATCTACAGTACAGGGACTCACAGTTACAGTACAGGGACTCCCAGTCTACAGTACAGGGACTCACAGTCTACAGTACAGGGACTCACAGTCTACAGTACAGGGACTCACAGTCTACATTACAGGGACTCACAGTCTACATTACAGGGACTCACAGTCTACAGTACAGGGACTCACAGTCTACAGTACCGTGAGGAGAATTGATTAAAACTTGACATTGTACTGTCGACTAATACAATATATTTTTCATTACAGTTAGTCCGAGTCCCATTCTGCTGCCATGTGACGTCATAAATTGACACTTAAAACAACTTAGACAATATCTCAGGCATAATCTCCTAACTTCATTACCCTATAGTGTGTTCACTCAGTCATCCTTGAGAACAACCAGTCACACTAACAGGCAAGTTGAGTGTTGGCAGTGGAGGGCAGGCAGCCATTACCACTGGTCAGACAGTAAGTGTTACTGCCAGGATGAAGCTCCAGTGACTCTGGTCTTCTCTCTGACTGCACAATAGTCTCAGAGAGAGAAAGTATCATCAGACGATGACCTGGCATGCCAGTTGGTTCTAACTGCTTCCTGTTAAACACACCAACACCCTGAAAGTCAAGCAAGTTCTTCATTTCTTATCTGGCCTTTCTATGACTTAGTCTTCCTGTCAGTTATTTACTGAAATGTTAACACTTTCCTACTACAGTTACATTGGTTTGCTGAATTATAACTGAAACATATTTTGACAGGCTTTTCCAGTTAAAAGTTCATTAATTGGTGCTAATTGGCTTTTTCAAATGTATGTTGTTAGACGGTTGAATAGAACATTTAGTGCATCGTTAGAATCTCTCACACTGTGTGAAATACATTATTGTGTATAGAATAAAACCAACACAATCAAAGAGTAATTGTAATATCCCAACAGGGGTTTTCTGCACAGTTCATAAATCTCTTCAAAGTTTGACATGTTCATTAACTTGATCAAATAATTAATTCCCTTTTTTCAAAGCATGAAGAATCGTGAATGTATTCCTCTATCCCAAACCACAGCAGGTTCTGTTCCAACTCTCAAAGAGCAGTTGATGCACCTTTGTCGAGGTGCCTGTCTGAGCATTGATGATATTGGATGGAGGAACAGAGGGAGGCAACCTCAACAGCTTGATCCACAGTTGGAGCCGCAGAACAGTACCTATTGAATACTGAATGATGGGCGCCAGGGGAAATGAATGGGGTATTAAAGTGGAGGGGCTGGATCCCGGCTGTGGTAATAATGATGATGGCGGAAAGGAAAAGTGCCACGGGCCAAAACATGCCTGATTGGACTGACTGTTATCTACTGAAGTTGCTGTGGAGGCACACAGGGCTCCGGGTGGCTCCTCCTCTCCCACCTATTCAGCGCTCACCCTCTTTCTGTGTACACGCTCAGCGGCACTGCGGAAAGAGCAACAACAGCTGTGTGACCTAAAGCACCGCTGTCCAACTGGGGATTCCTGGATATAGGACTCTCAAATGCAGCACCAGTGTGAAGCCTAGGTTCATTGTCAGTCAGGGAACACTTTGAACACGCTGCTCTACTGTATAGCGAGAGAGGGAGGCCTTTCTCTCTTTCTTTTTCTGATAGAAACTGCACCAACTCCTCTTTTGCATTGTGTATAACTAGCAACATCAAGAAAACGCTATGATGACATCAGAGGGGAGTATATGACACATAGAAGACAGAGACAAACCATTGTTTTCTCTGGGTGTGTGAAGCAGGATAAGCTGTATAACTTGTTTTCCAAAGCAGTGATTGAGTAGAGGGCTCTGAAACAGCTTGTCTCTCTGTTGGACAGCTGTACTAATGGAACCCTGCAAAGTTTCATCTATTACCAGGCCCAGATCAGCTGAATTAGGATGGGCAATTACTAGAGTAGAAGTTTTAGAGAGCGCTGCCTAAGAGCTAGTTAAAAGAAGAC
The DNA here is from genome assembly GCF_036934945.1 of Oncorhynchus masou masou. Lineage (NCBI taxonomy): Eukaryota > Metazoa > Chordata > Actinopteri > Salmoniformes > Salmonidae > Oncorhynchus > Oncorhynchus masou. Next base: position 64,925,137 of record NC_088220.1, read on the forward strand.
AAATGTCCTTTCAAAATTGGTCTATCTGAGGTCCAAGAGAGATAGGGTGTGCTTTAGCACGAGAACACTATTTTTAGTAAACAAAGCCTATATTCTACTAATCCTATTGTTGTTATTATACAAGTGGAATGGGACTCTTCATTAGTTATATTGTGTAATAACAAAAAACGTACATCTTATTATGCAATTACAATGCAATTACTAAAAGTACAATGTTCGGTACAACTTTATTAGGATCCCTATTAGCTGTTGCAAAAGTAGCAGCTACTCTTCCTGGGGTCCACACAAAACATGAAACATGACATAATACAGAACATTAATAGACAACAACAGCTCAAGAACAGAACTACATCAATTTAAAAAGGGCATACATAGCCTAGATATCAATACATAAACTATCTAGGTCAAATAAGGGAGAGGCGTGGTGCCATGAAACCAGGTTTGCTGTTCATTTGAGCAATATGAGCAGGATCGGAGTTCCATGCATTCAAAGAGTAATCAGACCCGTTGACTTTTACCACGTTGTTTCGTTACAGCCTTATTCTAAATTGGATTAAATCCTATTTTTCTTCATCAATCTACACACAATATCCTATTTTTTTCCAAACTCTAAATATCAAATTTACAAAAGTATTCAGAAAATTTACTCAGTACTTTGTTGAAGCACCGTTGGCAGCAATTACAGCGTTGAATCTTCTTGAGTATGACACTACAAGCTTGGCACAGCTGTATTTGGGGAGTTTCTCCCATTCTTCTCTGCAGATCCTCTTAAGCTCTGTCAGGTTGGATGGGGAGCATCGGTGCACAGATATTTTCAGGTCTCTCTAGAGATGTTCGATCAGGTTCAAGTCTGGGATTTGGCTACGCCACTCAAGGACATTCAGAGACTTGTCCCGAAGCCACTCCTGCATTGTCTTGGCTGTGTGCTTAGGGTCGTTGTCCTGTTGGAAGGTGAACCTTCGCCGCAGGCTCAGGTACTGAACGCTCTGGAGCACGTTTTCATCAAGGATCTCTCTGTGCTGTTCTTTGTTCCATTCGTCTTTCGCTCCATCCTGACTAGTCTCCCAGTCCCTGCCGCTGAAAAACATCCCCACAGCATGATGCTGCCACCACCTTGCTTCACTGTAGGGATGGTGTCAGGTTTCCTCCAAACGTGAAGCTTGGCATTCAAGCCAAAGAGCTCAATCTTGGTTTCATCAGACTAGAGAATCTTGTTACTCATGGTCTGAGTCCTTTAGGTGCCTTTTGGCAAACTCCAAGTGGGCTGTCATGGGCTTTTTATTGAGGAGTGGCTTACATCTGGCCACTGTACCATAAAGGCTTGACAGGTGGAGTGCTGCAGAAATGGTTGTCCTTCTGGAAAGTTCTCCCATCTGCACAGAGGAACTCTGGAGCTCTGTCAGAGTGACCATCGGGTTCTTGGTCACCGCCCTGACCAAGGCCTTCTACCCCGATTGCTCAGTTTGGCCGGGTGGCCACCTCTAGGAAGAGTCTTGGTGGTTCCAAACTTTTTCCATTTAAGAATGATGGAGGCCACTGTGTTCCTGGAGACCTTCAATGCTGCAGAAATGTTTTGGTTCCCTTCCCCAGATTTGTGTCTCGACACAATACTGTCTTGGAGCTCTACAGACAATTACATTGACCTCTTGGCTTGGTTTTTGCTCTGACATGCACTGTCAACTGTGGGACCTTATATAGACAGGTGTGTGCCTTTCCAAATCATATCCAATCAATTGAACTTACCACAGGTGGACTTCAATCAAGTTGTAGAAACATCTCAAGGATGATCAATGGAAACAGGAAGCACCTGAGCTCAATATCAAGTGTCATAGCAAAGGGTCTGAATACTTATGTAAATAAGGTATTTCTGTATTTTATTATTATTATTTTTTTACCCGTAAATGTCTAAAAACCTGTTTTCGCTTTGTTATTATGGGTTATTGTGTGTAGATTGATGACCATTTTTTTAATCCATTTCTTTTAAAGGCTGTAAAGTAAAAAAAATTGGAAAAAGTCAAGGTGTATGAAAACTTTTGGAATGCACTGTAATATTGTACTGTTTTTTGAATTTGTTCTGGATTTGGGGACTGTGAAAAGACCCCCGGTGGAATGTCTGGTGGGGTAGGTGTGTGTGTCAGAGCTTTGTGTAAGTTGACTATGCAAATCAATCATCAGTAATTTATGTCTGTGCGGTACATGTTGAGTGCCCTTCTCTATAAGCATGCCAGAAGTCTGTGGTTAATTTGTATACAGAGAAATAGCATTGTATTTAGTCAAACACAATTTTTCCCAACAGTTTGCTAAGAGCTGTAAGCAAACTGATAGGTCTGCTGTTATAGCCAGTAAAGGCTGCTTTACCAATCTTGGGTAGCGGACCTAAAGACAAAGACTTTCCTCTACAAATATGACAGATAGGAGTGGCTATAGAGTCAGCTACCATCCTCAGTAGCTTTCCATCTAAGCTGTCAATGCCAGGAGGTTTGTCATTATTGATCGATAGCAATCATTTCCCCATCTCTCCCACACTAATTGTACAAAATTAAGTCTTGCATCTTTTTGTTGCGTGAGTACGATGGCTCACTGTTTGTTGTTGACATTTCCTGCTTAAGTTTGCCCACTTTGCCAATGAAGTAAACATTAAAACAATTGAAAACATCAAATGGTTTTGTGGTGAATAAGCCATCTGATTCGATGAAAGATGGAGTTGAATTTGTCTTTCTGCCCATGATGTCATTCCATTCCTTCATTTTTTATATCATTGATCTTTGCATCATAATACAATTTCTTCTTCTTTTTGTTGAGTTTAGTCACATAATTTCTCAATTTGCAGTAAGTCAGCCAGTCAGAAGTGCAGTCAGACTTATTAGCCAGACTCTTTCACCATGTTGTTGCTACAGTAATTACAGTGCTACTGCTCAGGTATAGGAGCAACATGTAAAGTGTTTCAGAGCACTTACGTAGGAAACATTTCAACACTTAGAAAGTGATATAAATGAAGATAATAATTTCCGATTTGCCAAACCTGCCTGCTGTAAAAAGCAAGAAAAAATATACGAAAAAATATATATAATATATATGATTTTTAAAATATTTTATATATATATATTAATTGCGCAAACAAATAATTTTTTGGATCTCATTGTTTATACGTTTTATGCACTATCTAAGACTATTTAAGTTTAAGACAGAGCGCGATGGTACCTGCTTTTTTCACTGTTTACTAAACAGACATCGGAAGACCAATGTATTCTAGTTGAAGTCCTTTAATGTAAAAATGCTCAATGTGCTCTGTTACCACTCTTGTATTATTTACAAATGACTGTGAGAAAGTGAAAATGGTTCACTGGCACCCCTACGTTTGTACACACGGTGAGCACAGGAATATACTAATTTATGACTTCCATACCAAGCTCGAAAAACAAGCAGTTGTTTTTGCCAGGAGTTAAAAACAGACTTCATCTCTTTCATAATTGTTTACACTCCCACAATCAATCACAGGAAGCTTTTTGCTGTTCACATATTACACACGTCTCATTATACACTTGCTTGATTTGATTTTGCATTACATTGCATCATTGAGTGTTAGTAATGTATAAATCACAGCCTTAGCCCAGGGGGGATAAAGTCACCTTCCTTCACCCTCCTCCACCCCTAAGCTTGTCCCCTGTGATTCAGCCTGCTTTGTCACTCACCCACTTGCCCTCCCAGGCAGAGGAACAGACCAGTGGCTGTAACCTTTGCTCAACCAGTGATTTAGCCTGCCTGCCTGCACTGATAACATGCTCCTCCATCAGAGAGTCATCCCTGACAGGCCACCCGGTGCCCGGTGTAGAAGAGGAGATCAGCGCTGCTCTGCTCCTAGGTAGGGCCCTCTGTCACCATAGCATTCCCCTATGTTAGCCAGCATCCTCCTGTACCTTCACCTTGCTCCCCTCTATTCCATACAGCCACTGAACCCTAACACTCATCTATTCTACAGGTCCATAAAACCACCACAATGAACCTTGAAGCTTACCTCCATCAGCTCAGTAAAGAGGCAGCAGACACATTTATCTAGTCAACTACAGATGTAGGATCTTAATTTGAGCCAGCTTGCTAGAACAGGAATATAATCCTGCAGCAACAGGAAATGTGAATAATTATGTGGATTATAATTAATGGACATTTGTGTAGGCATTGATACATTTTTCAAAATGGAAAATCAAGTATGACATTTAAACGCCAAAATTCTTAACTGCAGAAGGCTTTATAAAATGTCCTGCATCAAGTTAAGATCCTACATCTGTATCCTTTCCCCCACCCTCCAGCTCAATCTGCGATCTCAGGGACTAAAGTTACGTAGCTCACTCATTAGTAGCACCTCTCTCAATCTTAATCCCATTTAGATTTTCCATTTCAGTGAGGTTACATTTCAATAAGATGTGGCTTTCCTCTCGCTTTCCTGCTCTGACCTTAAATGATCTTTCTCGGAATTTGGAGTTAGCAGATAATAAGCACCCAACTAAAGGGTGAAACATCGTTTAAATATTAATACTGTCAGCTACAACTGGTACAATTGTATATAACCACAGAAGGCTTGTTTTCACTGTGGGTGGTAAAGTCAAGTAAACACAGAAATGCACTGTAGTTTGATGAGCTTGAAGAAATGTTACTGCAGGTATGAAGGTGCAATGTGATGGGATGACATGGTAATAGGCATAACTTATTAGATATAAATTCACTATGTGCCCTATGCTTTCTTCACATCACATCAGGCGCACATATTCATGCACCTTCAATCCATATGGTATCACCAGTCAGGGTGGCTCAGTGTGTTAACTTCAATGCAAATTAAGTTGTTACAGCCATGACACATGAAACAACTGTTCATGAATGTTAACAAATTCTAATGTTGTTTCCTGTCAAAATGTTTATAGAGGGGGACTTTTACCAAGCGTGTGGTTCCACTGAAGAAGTCATCAAATGATAATCATCAGCTCAGGGTTGTATACTATTGACTTGTGTAAAAGGTGTTTAACTGTGAGTGTGTGTGACATTTGTTCAGCCGGCTCTGTGCTGACAGACGGTTTCTGGATCTCAGTGTTGTGTGTGATTATATTTGTCAAGACAGCGTTCCCGTTTGCCGAGCACTGAACAGTGAGATTGGATGGGTAAGAGAATGGCAGCCCAAGATAGACAGCTGGACTGTTATGCTGATTGCCACTTCCCCTCAATGCAATCAGAAATGGAGTTTCTCAGAAAGCACTGACTAGTCCCCACCCATTTACAGTAGCACGGGCAAGTGTCGTGGAAATATTGAATGAAATATTTCTCAGATACCGGAGCTTGTGGGGTAGTCTAATGGTTACAACGTTGGACTAGTAACTGGAAGGTTGCAAGTTCAAACCCCTGAGCTGACAAGGTACAAATCTATCGTTCTCCCCCTGAACAGGCAGTTAACCCACTGTTCCTAGGCCGTCTTTGAAAATAAGAATTTGTTCTTAACTGACTTGCCTGAAAAAAAAAAAAATCAAATTCGCTTTATTACAAAAAGTAACAAAGCCAAGCAATTCAATGGAAGAACTGACTCTCCATTCTTAGTACTCTGCTTTTATACAGTCTTAACTTTACATAACATTGTCACTTTATGAAACTTGTTGTCTTGCTTAGTTTCCATTCTCTTATTGGCTCAGACATTGAGACATAGATTCAATTGGTGGCGTGACATGCACACTCCTACTGCAGGTCTAATGGTGCCTATAACTGATTAGCTAATGTTCCTGTCCAAAGGTCTTCACAAGTTCAGGCCGATGTTGTCTATGTATGATTAACCCATGTGCATGTCCAGTAGCCTTCACAAGGTCAGATATGGCCCAGACCAGTCAAATCTTGTTGGTCTACCTTGCCTCATCAACACAGATTCTGCTTCCGTTCTGTTTTTTTACATGTCTAATGGTTAACTCAGTGTTGATCCAGCTTTGTACAGTCACGCTCAGCCTTCATTCTACTTACACATGTCTAATATTTAAACTTATATCGATTCTTCTTTCTACTTCAAAGAGAACAGTATAGGTACTGAAAATCACCAGATGACTGAAAATTCTCTAACACAAGTTTTAGTGCTGCAGCAATGCCAATCACATCTCAGTGTCCACCTCCCATCGCTATGCCAACGATTCAGTTGCGGTCTCAGTGTCCTTGATTCAACAGAAACCTGAGTGCTTCATCTGAGGGAAATCAAGATGCTGCAGCCTTCTCTCCTCCTCTGACTGAGGGAATATTGTGATAGGATGACAGCAGAAGACAACAGGGTTTTTGCTAGTCCAGATAATAACTATGCCAAAATACTTGTGTGTGAAATCAGGCTCTGTTGCTGTTGCAATTGGGGTAACAAATTGTCTCCCTTGACATCAGCCTCTCCTTCCCTGCTGCTCTCATCAAAATTCTTTTGAATGCCCGGTTGCCATGGTACCCTGAAAAATGTAGTGCTGAGATTTTCCCCTCAGATAGTGATCCTGACTTCTTCTCTCTGTCTGCCTACTTCAGAAACAGACCTTTGGCTCCACTTGAGAGGCAGAATTAAAACACAACATGTGAGGAAAGGTAATTAGAAACAAAGTAATTGATGAACCACACCATCAACCAATTACACTTTCTGTTGCAGTATTGTTATTTCAAATGAATGAGGTATATGTACACTACCGTTAAAAAGTTTGGGGTCACTTAGAAATGTCCTTGTTTTGAAAGAAAAGCATATTTTTTGTCCATTAAAATAACATCAAATTGACCAGAAATAGAGTGTAGATATTGTTAATATTGTAAATTACTATTGTAGCTGGAAACATACATTAACAATGTCTACACTGTAATTCTGATCAATGTGATGTTATTTTAATGGACAGAAACAGAAACAAGGACATATCTAAGTGACCTCAAACTTTTGAACGGTAGTGTATATGTTTCAATGTTGTTTGTGCAATGTATAAAACAAATGAAATCAACACTTGATTAGGCTTATGGTTTGTTAAAATCAGCACATGGTGTCACTGTAAGGCAGAGTCTATTTCATGTAATTGAGCCATAATTACTGAACCACACAATTCGTAACACAATTTAAGCAATCAATAAACAAGAATAATACAAAAAAATAGATCAAAACATCAGAATAGTACAGATAGAGATTCTAATGTGGTCCTCTGTAGCTCAGTTAGTAGAGCATGGCACTTGTAAAGCCAGAATAGTGGTTTTGATATCCGAGACCACCCAAATGGAAAAAATGTATGCACGCCCCTATACACGTACAGGTAAGTTGCTTTGGATAAAAGTGTCTGCTAAATTGATGCAAAATGTGTTAAGTATCTGTTATGGGTAATTTGTATTGCAGTAGCTACAGTTTTAACTGGCATGTCTGAGTCATTAGTTCTATGCCACATGGTTATCTCCAGTTGCAGGATGAGGCAGCAACCAAAGCCAGGAAACCCTACGGACTGCCCGTACACATTAAGCATAATATGGATAATGAATCTCTTAATGATCCTATTGAAAAACAGAATTTCACTTTTTATTTATCCACCAGGGTTTGTAGGCATGTGCTAACCCACAGAAATACATCAACAGAACACAAAGGACCACATCCAGTCAGGCTGACCTCGGAGGATACACACTGTTCTGTTCTCTCTGAGGATGAATTTCTTCTGGGTGTGAACATCCCTCCTGACAAGCCAATTACAGGCTGTTATAATGAAAAACACAGGGAGGCTGCATGCTCTCCTCATAAGAATAGGAGTTTTAAGTTGTATTAAGATGAGCATCTGTAGATTGTAGGAGGGATTCAATAATGTGCTCACTGAGATACAGAAATACAGTTGATGTCAGAAGTTTACATATTTCCGGACATTTAATCCTAGTAACAATTCCCTGTCTTAGGTCAGTTAGGATCATCACTTTATTTTAAGAATGTGAAATGCCAGAATAACAGCAGAGAGAATGATTTATTTCAGATTTTATTTCTTTCATCACATTCCCAGTGGGTCAGAAGTTTACATACACTCAATTAGTATTTGGTAGCATTGCCTTTAAATTGTTTAACTTGGGTCAAACGTTTTGGGTAGCCTTCCACAAGCTTCCCACAATAAGTTGGGTGAATTTTGGCCCATTCCTCCTGACAGAGCTGGTGCAACTGAGTCAGGTTTGCAGGCCTCCTTGCTCGCACATGCTTTTTCAGTTCTGCCCACAGATTTTCTATAGGATTGAGGTCAGGTCTTTGTGATGGCCACTCCAACACCTTGACTTTGTTGTCCTTAAGCCATTTTGACACAACTTTGGAAGTATGCTTGGAGTCATTGTCCATTTGCAAGACCCATTTGCGACCAAGCTTTAACTTCCTGACTGATGTCTTGAGATGTTGCTTCAATATATCCACATAATTTTCCCCCCTCATGATGCCATCTATTTTGTGAAGTGCACCAGTCCCTCCTGCACACAACATGATGCTGCACCCCGTGCTTCACGGTTGGGTTGGTGCTCTTCAGCTTACAAGCCTCCCCTTTTTCCTCTAAACATAACGATGGTCATTATGGCCAAACAGTTCTATTTTTGTTTCATCAGACCAGAGGACTATCTATTTCTCCAAAAAGTACGATCTTTGTTCCCATGTGCAGTTGCAAACCGTAGTCTGGATTTTTTATGGTGGTTTTGGAGCAGTGGCTTCTTCCTTGCTGAGCGGCTTTTCAGGTTATGTCAATATAGGACTCGTTTTGCTGTGGCTATAGATACTTTTGTATCTGTTTCCTCCAGCATCTTCACAAGGTCCTTTGCTGTTGTTCTGGGATTGATTTGCACTTTTCACACCAAAGTACATTCATCTCTAGGAGCCAGAACGCGTCTCCTTCCTGAGCGGTATGGCGGCTGCGTGGTCCCATGGTGTTTATACTGTACTTGCATACTATTGTTTGTACAGATGAACGTGGTACCTTCAGGCATTTGGAAATTGTTCCCAAGGATGAAACAGACTTGTGGAGGTCTACATTTATTTTTCTGAGGTCTTGGCTGATTCCTTTTGATTTTCTCATGATGTCAAGCAAAGAGGAACTGAGTTTGAAGGTAGGCCTGAAATACATCCACAGGTACACCTCCAATTAACTCAAATGATGTCAATAGTCAAAGCCACGACATCATTTTCTGGAAAATTCCAAGCTGTTTAAAGGCACAGTCAACTTAGTGTATGTAAACTTCTGAACCAACTGGAATTGTGATACAGTGAATTATAAGTGAAATAATCTGTCTGTAAACAATTGTTGGAAAAATAACGTGTCATGCACAAAGTAGATGTTCTAACCAACTTACCAAAACTATAGTTTGTTATCAACAAGAAATGTGTGGAGTGGTTGAAAAACAAGTTTTAATGACTACAACCTAAGTGTATGTAAACTTCCAACTTCAACTGTAGATATATGACCATCTAACATACTATATTGGTGTTTTTTCCTGCAGCGCCTAAACGATGGCTCTTCACAGTATTATTTAAAAGTCTGTATACATGAATATAATAATACTGATCCTCATTCGAGCCACAAAGGACTACACTGGAGAGCATGGGCACAGGAACAGATGGAGCATCAGATTAGGGCTCCTTTGGGCTCACTCACCAGGAAGGGATTGGGACAACAGTGTTCTTAATGGAAATCGATCGCAGTAGCAGGGAAACTTCATTGTGTCAGAAATGGCATTTTGAGCCTGACCCATATCCATAGATTTTAAAACCATTAGATGGTGTTGAGAACACGCAAGCCTTTGGTTGTGGTTATCCTGTGTTTCATACGGATTTATCTCATGGTATGTGGTATGAGTTACATTGTTCAACATATGGTCCCTGCGTTAACATGAATATAATCTACCTACAGTATATCCTATATTGTCTTCTGAACAAGCGGGGAGCGGCGCAAGCCTCCTCATAGCCTGCCGACCAGTGATTGGTCTGTGCCAGCACATGGTCCTGTGGGATGACAAATGTAGTAGTCAGAATGGATCACTATTTAATTAAACATCTCGAATTGTAACAAACTTTAAAAGAATTCATAATGGGGATCGAACTTGATAATAATAATCTAATTTTAGATCCCAATACCCACAATTTCGATAGGCTTTCTAGGGCAGTCCAGGGCTTTTGGAACCGCGAGGATGCTACACAGTAGCCAAACACCAAACAGCAGAGTTTGTGACTTCACGCTCCAGACCGGACACTGGGGGCATATGCCCATATCAAACACATGTGCGCCTGAACCCAGGCCAGGAAACATAATCTTGTAATATGTTCCAGAACATTAAGCACAGCCTCTAAGGATATTAGTGTCCGGGTGGTGAGTTCTGGATCTGTACATGTGTATTCGCCACTTTTATGATCTGCAGGAAATAGCAAGTTTCCGTATCAGAATAGATGGATAGCAATGACCTAATCTGCGATTATGCTTTCAGAGATCAGTGCACAGTAATTTCATCACATTGGTGAGTGAAGACAGTTCAGATGGACAGTCTCTCCATATCATACCAATCAATCACTTTTACAGTGCATTACTGGGAGAGGAAGCCTGGCCCCATGGGGTGCAGCCTGACACAAATAGTGGATTGGCTTTCCTTCTTTGCTCTCTTTTTATTTCTATCAGTATGCAGTGCATGAGCCCTATGCATTCATCCATTCCATGAACACACAGATATTCATGGACTTTAAATTCTGTAGGCTACACAGACTCTGACAATGCAGATTATCAAATGATCTCTTTGTTGGTTATAGGTACATGCATGTTAAATCATGGTGGGTTTGCTCTCATTTCCAACATTTAATTATGAACAGTTAAGAAGAAAAACGAAACAGTGCAAAATATCACAGTATTCAATTGCATAACTGTTCTTGGTGGATATTAGGTTATTGTGGTGAAATCAGTAGGTGAGTATGAGAAACACACCCAACTGGTCTTACTTGGATTGTTAACCTTGGATCTTTCTTTTGAAGTAAATTGTTGAAAGGTTATTATAAGAATATTTTATATAAAGATAATGACCGCAATGTGTCAAGGCGAAAGGTAAATACACAATCTCACCTGCAGTGACATATTGCTATAAAATACCATATAAGCCTGACCTGAAAAAGCAGCAAACCATTTTTCATGAATATAGCTGGCAACAGTGGCAGAGGTTTTTTGTTGCCATAATCTTAGGCATTGGACTTGGGTGTTGAGTTCTGTGGTAAATTACTCTAAAAACACTATACACATAAAAGACTAGAATAAAATAGATAACCACCACAGCACACATTCCCTCAGTTGGCATTGAACCCTGTATCCCATAAGGTTTGTTACATTTAACTAGTTTACAGGCATTGATAGCCTTTCCAGATGCAGAATACAGAATACTCTTCCTCCTCTTACAAAGAGAGTGTAGAGAGCACACAACTATACATGCTCCCAATTCATTTCACCATGAGATGATTTGGCTGGTTGTAGCTCTGCAGCCCTGAGTGGATTACCCATTGCTTTTCTGGTGGGTGGATACTCACAAGGTTGTATCTTCATCCACTGTTTGTTCAGCTCCATTGATCCAGCACAGGGCTGAGTGTGTCAGGAACTATGAGGTGTCTTAGAGACAGAATTATGGGGGTGTTTGTGTAATCCTGATCCTGACCAATAAACTTTTCTCAACCACATTTCCCTGACAGGGGCAGGTTTCAACCTCTAAAATAAAGATGATGTATTATATTTGTTCCATCAATGTTCCATTAGATTGGATTAGGTGGAGTGTGAAGTTGAAATGGGTGATCATGTAAAAAATAATACTTTTACAAAGGGCAGCTCAACTGGCATTCAGACAACCCCCCACACAGTATCTCATTTTGTGCTGGTCACAACAGCCAGCCCACCCTGAAGTCCCATCCCATGTCACTCTGGCATCCCACCAATATGGATACACTTTCCAGAAATCAAAGACCCTAATCAGCATCACATCCAAGACCAGAATACGCATTATTTGGTATATTACCCTAATGACATCACATTGCTGCAATGCTGTGCTTGTCATAGAGAAGGTGTTGCAAAGTAATGTTCTTCCTATAGCATCAATTCGTCCTTGGGTCATTTTGTAAAGATTGTATATGTTCTGCATCTGTTCAAGACATCATGGTGAGGAGATATGTTTTCATTTGTAAGCCTATCAGTCGTGATCCTCCTATTACGCAAGTGTTAAGTTGTTGAGTAGAGACGCATTGCAAAATATTGCCTGCTCGCTCTGTGGAATTAAGCAGGATACATTCTCCCACTACCCTGCCCGGAAAAATCGACTGCATTGTCTTTGCTGAACGGGTGGACAAAGAAGCAAGCCATATATGAAAACTAATTGCACGCGTGGGTAAGCATATATTGGCTATCAAGAAAGAATACACGCTTTAAACTATGCGTGGATGGAATTCATTCAAACGAAAAGGGAAGTTAACGACCAACATTATCAAGGAGAGCAACCTTGATTTCTTATCATAAAATAAAATACATACGAGTTAACTATTCTAGGCTATTGTAGTCGTCGACCTTCACGACCATCTCAGACTTTTAGATACGCAGAATAGCAGAAACCGCGTGGCTGAATTTAAAACCAACCCCAATGCGTTTATTCCATACCCGTGTCTGTTCAACAACACTAGCTGCCTACCCATTGCTTCAAAGGATCCTTAACTGCATGGCTTTCTACCTCCATCATTCATAATGACAATATTGGTACATGCATATTGCACTATATGAATATACCTCTGATACAGTCCAACGTTTCTTATTCAATTCAAGGCTAATTTGACTGAGGCTACACTGACACGTTCGTTGGACGACAGCTCTGGATTTCAGATTCGGTTTTCAGTTTGTATATCTTTTTCTGTCTCAATTGGATCGTATTGGGATTAAGGTGGTTTTAACCCGAAGCAGATGGTTTAAGAAAGGACTACCCCTACCAATTTGGTGACCAATTTCTGAAGTAAAAGTCAACCCGTTGTTGGTTACTACCTTTACTACCTCTCTCGTCAATTTCACTCCTCTTCGATTAGAAATGCTTCAGTAAGACAATGTTTGAACAGTGGAAATAACGCCCATGTGTCTACCCCTAAACATCCACGGCGAATCCTATTAACGACAACGGTAAAGGTAAGTCAGTCATGTATTTTATATTTGATCATAGCAATTGCATGCTCAATAAAAAGCAAATGAGCTTTGTGCTATATACTTCTTTTGACCTTCCACTTTGGTGCATGATTTGTTATTGTGTGCAGTTTTTTACAGATATATATATAGGTATATAATGTTCAGGTGATGCTATTTTGAATAACATAATCGAATCTGCTATTTGTTAGTATAGGCTATAGGCTATTAATGCGTTCATGCCGCATTGGCTATTCAATCTAAAGTATTGCCCGACTAATTGAATGATGATATATTTGAATAGAGTTTGATGTTTTGGACCAGTTTTGTTGAATTATTTTGCTAATTAAGTCACGTACCCTGTAGCCTACATCTGTATAGGTCCGAAAGCGCGCTATCAAAATGATAAATAGGGATGATAAATAGTAGACTGCAGCTTAAAAATAGTGCTGTGAGACAACGCGCAGCTGGGCTAAAACAGCCCAAATAATATGATATTTGTATGTTGATTGATGACTCATTCATTTTCATATGAGATGGTTGACATTGTAGACTAATAACACACAAGGGTTTCAATTGACCTTTCGCAGTACTGGGTTATTCACCTGGTTTGGAATTCCAATAAGGATTCATTCATAAGAAATAGTTACCCTTGTATGGATTCGTTGTAATGGACCCTAATTAGGCTATTGCTATGTGATGTGTGTAATCAAATTGTCAGAGGGAACGAAATCAGAGAATAGATTGGTTCAAGGCCGGTCTGTGTCTGTAGAAGCAGTATGCATTCTGCATTTATTATCACAGGGTTGTGTTGGCTACAACCCCTGAAGCTGTATAGGCATTAAAATCAAAAGGAACACAGAACAGACGGGCCACACGTCGCTCGGTGAGTTGAATCCTCCATTGAAGTTGCCAACGTTGGTTGAGAGCACAGACCAGCTTGCTTGGAGCGCGAGTGGCACGGGCGTGTCTGCATCAGAACAACGTCGACTTTCACAAGTTAGCATCAGCACTGGAGAATATTTCTCACTGCAGAAATGTCAAATGACCGCTTGGGGACACTGACTGCTAAGCTACAACCGTCTATTATTCGTTTCAGTACCGCCCAATCGAACTCATAAGGAACGAATGTGAATATTCCGAATTTTATCCACGGGTCACAAATCAAAGCACGCTTTTCTCATATACCTAACGTTACCCATGGGCGGGATATTGAGAGGGAAGCATAGCCCAAAGTAATGGCAATTTTTCTGCTCAAATGTGTCTATATGACATATAGTATAATTCATGATCATGAGTAGACTAGAATGCTACAGTGCAGCAACATAGCTCACCCTGTGTATTACGGTCGCTGTCCACTGCCCTGTGGTGCTAAACCGCCGGGATTCCGAGCTCATGGCTATCCATGGTGCTGAATCTGGTTGTTTACATTGGCTCCACATACCCTTTTACCACATACCCTTTTACCCTTTTACCACATAATAAAGTCTCCACAGAAAGCTACATGTTGTATTAGGTAGACTCCTGAAAGTGACGCTATTAAACAGGAAATCATTTTTTTCAATATGCAAATGAGTTCGTTAGCTCACCAATTTTTAATTTTACCTTTATTTTACTAGGCAAGTCAGTTAAGAACAAATTCTTATTTTCAATGACGGCCTAGGAACAGTGGGTTAACTGCCTGTTCAGGGGCAGAACGACAGATTTGTACCTTGTCAGCTCGGGGGTTTGAACTTGCAACCTTCCGGTTGCTAGTCCAACGCTCTAACCACTAGGCTACCCTGCCGCCAATTAATATGCTCATTAATGAGTTGTGAGTGATGCACTCTTAGAAATGTTAATTGAGAGTCTTTATTCAGTTCAAAAGAAAACACAGGACTTCAAAAAAGTAAGGTAAAAAAATACAATAACAACACAATATTATCTCTAGCAGCTAGCAAAGGTATTATTCACTGCCCAACCACTCTGATGGACCTCAGTTTGAATGTGGGCTTATGGTCAAAAGAGGTGATAACTGGTTGCCATTTATGTATGGTTATTTTCTCCTCTCTCTTTTTCAGGCATTCAATATTTATATTGTTAGATTCTGGAATAATAGGCTATGTCTCTGTGGACAGTAGCCAGAGATGGAGGTATTTGTGTCCTTGCCAACCCTTCAGACTCAATAGAGGACTCAAAGAGGTCAGCATGTGGCTTTTATAGGATTATATATATATATATTATATATATTATTTTTTTCACTCAGGGAATGTAAGGTGCTCTGTCAGATGTAAACAGGGTAGTAGTGAAGGTTGTAAATCCATTAAAGAGAGATGGAGGCAAAATATCTGAACATTTACCGTTAAATGAAGCATACATCCCTTCATATCACTACCATTTTATTCGGACCGCGCTCATAAGACATACCAAGGGGAAACTGTGTACATCAATTTGCAGAGTTGCTACATCATTAGTACAGTATGCCGCATGCATTTTACATAGCAGCTTGCAGTCCCACTCCTCCACTGGTTAGTACCGTTTACCAGGTGCAGCTGCGGTATCCACTCTTCCATCTCAATCAGGAATGGGACTCCATGTTCTGGCACATCAGGGGCACCACCTCTCCACAGCTGCCCAGCCTGCCCAGTGCAGTGAAGCGTAGAAATGGAGAGGATCTGTCACATGGTTTATGTGTTGTAATGGCCACTCCCTGTCGGACGGATGCCTTCATAGGGGAAGATAAGAGACACACAGATGTGTGTTGGGTCCTTTACAGGAATGAAGACGACAACAATAGGAGTCAATAGCCCCAAGCATATAGAATTTAGGAGACGTATTGCTTTGGGTGTGCATGTTGAATATTTGATTGAGCTGTTGAAACATTTGTTTCAGTAAGAACCAATGACATTTGATGCTACAGAACCAGGTTATGTATTTTAAATACTTGCTCCATGTCTGTACATAATAAGGGCCTGCTTTAAGTGGCTTGTAAATATATCTGAACACAGAGGTTAATGAGGTTTATTCTTAGGAGGGTTAATACGCTTGAGCCCTATTGGATTAGTAATTTGAATGAATTAACAAGTTCAACAGGCCTTCCCACTGAGCACAGGCGTCAATTCAACGTCTATTCCACGTTGGTTCAACGTAATTTCAGTGAAATGATGAGGAAATAATGTTCAGTCAACCAGTGTGTGCCCAGTGGGTTGTTGTGTATTTAGATTTGGACTATCTATGCAGCGGTTGGGGTGAGATAGGTTATCACCGCTTCTCTAGCTTGTCAGCGCATTGGACCGTGTTACAGTAGATACCCAGGGTTCTGGTGCCATGCCTTTGCCTAATGAAATCAGCCATCATGAGATCCTCATTATCATACACTGACTACATGGATTTCAATATGGATGCATGAATACACACAATATCAAGAAATATGTGAGAATAATTTCAAATTCCAATAGCTAATAGTTAAACAGATCCACAAGCAGATAGGCAGGAAGGTTTCTGCTGCTTTCTCGTTTGGCAGTATAGGCAGCAGGGTGAGATTAATGTAGCTTCTCTGTCTTGCCAGTCTGTTGCATTGTGTTACAGCAGCTGCTCTGGTTGCTGCTGTCATGTGTTAGCATTATGAAATCAGGGCTGATATGGGTATTATCAGCCACTGCAGAAATGAGAGGGAAGAGACACACCAAAAGTACCATATCTGTATGGGGAGAATGAATGAAAATCTGGATTTGAAAATGATTATGCAGAGCCTACCCACTGTAGAGCTGCACTCTATGAGGTCTGGATGTCAAACAGCTGTATAAACAATGTCTGTTTTGTAATGTGTAAGATAACTTCACAGGAAACAATATTGCCACTTTCCTTTACTATTGGAGTAGCCACAGTAGAATCAGTACACAATTCATGAAAAATGTACCCATTGCCAGCAATTTGTGTTTGAAAAGTGTTAACACACATTTGCATACTGTTATATTAAAGTTGAGTTAACATTGAAACCAAAAAAATGCAAGATGTAATTATACTCCCATTTCAACAAACAACTTAGCCTACACATACATCACAGACACTCATCATGATAGGTGTTTATTTCAAACTAGATAATGCTGCTGGTTGACTTGCTCCTGTAAAATGTGGTATTCTATCTAAGCAAACATATTTTTGAATGATCAGTCGGTTGATACATTATTGTACATAACGGCTTTCCTTTTGCTGCCCCCAAAGTTGAGCTTGAAATCAGCGTAATGGGAATTTTCTGTTGGTACTGGATGATGAGCATAGGCCTGGAGTGTGCATCTCATCCTGGGACAGATGCTGAGCAGATAAACCAGGCTGGGTCCTGGAGCTGGGGAGCTGAAGCGTTGACCTGGTACATGCGGCATGCAGAGCATCAGATGTGGGAAGGAACTCAGGGGCAGCAGAGAACAATGGGGGTGGGGGCAAAGGTCACAACAGTCAGCAGGGAGGGAGCGCATGGTAACAGAGGAGCAGAGGAGACAGAAAACCAAGGTGTTTATGGAGCAGAAACAGCCTCTATAGCTTGATGATGGGTGTGATCAGTTGATTACTGGAAGGCGAAGACGAGGATTCAAGGTAGAAGCAGATGGATTTCCAATGACAGGTAAGGGCAAGTTGAGCTAGGTTCGTTAGTATCCTGATTCAGATGGAAGATGGACATATTGACAATGTCATTTTCTTTGGAGCATCTCATACCTTAACTGCTACTGCTAAAGAGTTTTTATACCCAAGCCATATACCAGCCTCCCAGCCTCTCTGTTGACTCTATGGCGCACAGATAACAAGATTACAGGTGGCACCTGTCTCCCCAAAGAACCTCTCCCATACAGTGTGGCTGTTCCACCTTTGACACAGTTTTAGACTACTGCTACAGGACATAGATGTCACTGTCTTTATAGGGGCATTAAAATGAAGAGATATGATATTATTAATCACACAAGAACTAGTGTTTGCTGTACTGTAGTAGTCAGCCAAGCCAACCAGTCAAGCTCTTAGACCATAGCTGCTCCTTGAATCAAGGAAGGTGTCATTGATCTGGATATACTTTCAGTAGCTGCATCAGATGATATTGATTAGGCTGATATCCCAGACTAGCACTTTTCTAAGCTCTTTGATGCTCATTCACTAAGGCAGGGGAAGGCAACTAGCCACGGCCCGTTTCTTTTGGGCGGAGCAGATGGTCGGGGTAGTTAGAATAATTTGTACACTGCAAATTGACCACAACTAAGCCCAAAAAGAGATTATATTTGAAAATAACTATCATTTTTTACCTTGATTACATTGAGACATGTTCACATACACTGTATGTCTCCTTTTTTATTCATAGGAACACTTGAACAGATTTTGTAAATGAAACACATTTTTAGTTGAATTCCTGGTGATTTTAGTCTCAATTTTTTTTTAACCAAAAACTAAAATCCCCAAAAACGAAGGGGGGCCAAAAAAAAATCATTCACGGGTCGGTTTTGGCCCCGCGGGCTGCCTGTTACCGAACCCTGCACTAAGGGGGTTCGGCATGGTAGTTACTATGGGCCTTAGTGCTACGGAGAGCCGAGGTCAAAGCTACATTGTGACAATGATTGCTGTTATGGGAATCACCATTTGCGAACACTCACTCAATAAGGTGAATTTTTACACTTACTCTGCATGACTTGGGCTGTCTAATGTGTTTGGTCGGCCAGGACTCCTTCGGCCCTGTAAGTGCAGCATGGATCACTTGCTCCAATACAATTTCATACCACAGTATTGCCTGGGGCGCCAAGTAGTGTTGTAGCAAGCTCTGTAGCAGACCTTGTAGCAGACATCTCGGCTGACCCTTCCCTGCAGTCAAACTAGAAAAAACATGAACTATTCTTGTGCAACCAGCCCAGCAGCAACTGTCTGTGATAGCACAATCACTTAATTTCCTCTGTTTGAATTGGATGGCTATCTGATGTTAAAACAGTAGCCGGTCCAATCTGCCTGTAGACTTCCTCAGCAGTATATAAACGACCTGAATAATCTATGCCACTTGCCATACTTTTGTTAACCAAAACTAAAATGTGCCAGGTAGTTGTACTTCCTCATCTAAAGCAGCTCAGCACACTGCTAGATGAAAGGAATGTATCAGGAGATAAGCTAATAAACTACAAAGTTCTCTTTCATAGTCCTGCCATGTTCTTCGGGATTATTCCTTCATTTTGAATCATAAATGAAACCCCATATTGGAGTTTGAAAGAAAGGTTGTCAGACTGACCTTGCATCTTACTGAATAATTCTGAAGATAGTTCTAAAATCCTCTCTGGAGAGCAAAAAATATACTTATGTATATTATGAGTCTAGTCAGAGCTGCCGCATTGCTGCTATAGACATGCTGTCCTCTGTGGTATCCCATTGAAGAACGATGCCAATAGGTAATTAGTGGATTTGACAATCACAGAGAGAATGTATGATGTAAGGGAATTGATAAATAGCTCAAAGGAGCACTACTGGAGTGTAGACACTTAGCATTAGAACTGAATATGTTCCACAGACCTATATCCATGTAATGGTTGTACTTAACATGATGTGTTGATGCCTGTATTATTTTATATGTATCTCAAATGCACTTAAGAACCTCCAACGGATCATTGAATGCTTGTAGGCGTGTAGAAGCAACACGCTTGCTAGTTCAACACATGCTCTCAGTTCCAAGGTGAAGGGTCATGTTTCCAATTAAAGCTTAAGATCATTCATACACTCTTGTTGCACGACAAGATTCCAAAGATGAATATACAGTTTTTCTTTAGATACCTACCATATGAGTGTCAGAAACAAATAAGTCAAACTTGAAAGAAATGCGAGATCTTGGGTGAATTTCGAACCTGTAAATATGTACTCAGTGAGTGACGTTCTTGTATTTGATGTATCAGTCCATAGGGAAGACGGGAGTGGTTTCAAAAGAGTATCCTCTCCGTATACAGGGTGCTCGAGCACATCATTGGTGGCTGACATTGACTTGCATGAGATGTGAATTGACAAAAACAAAAGCACCAACCACCAACTCAGAACGAATACATGTTGGAATAGAAAACAGTGACATAACAGGCCCTGTCTGCCCACAGCAAACCTGTCTCTCAAAATGCATTGAGACATGGCAAACTACCAGTCGTACCTGTCAGGAGGAAATGTGTGGCTGAATTCTGACAAGTAGAAGGTCAGCCAGCATATTGATAAGAGTGATGCAAGCACGTCCCAGAGCATGCCAGCTTTGTGTTTAGATACCTGGAAAAGTGCTATATGAATACTTTCCATTGTTAGAATACCAAAGCCAGAGCAGTCTTTATGATATTCAGAACCAACAAATAATTGAAGATATGCTTCAAAAATGAATTAGCGAATTAGATATTTAGCTGGCCTATGATTTATAGACACATATCATGCCTTTTCTCAGAATTTATGGTTCTCTTTAAGATTATTACTTTACTGTCCAATAAATGACTAACATTCTCAGTAGAGATGCAGGGTGGATGATACATGCACTGAGTCAATGTTGATGGGCTGTTTATTCACTCACTAGTCCAGTCATCAGGAGATCTCTATAAACCGTATTTCTACCCCTGGCTGGGAATAGGAACCTAATTAAGGGATATGTCCCAAATGGCACCCTATTTCTTTATAGTGCACTACTTTTGACTAGGGCTCTGGTCAAAATTAGTGGACTATACAGGGAATAGGGTGCCATTTGTGACACAGAGAGGGTGACTAGGATTAGCAACAATTGATCTGCCAAGATTAAATAAATACCTTCTCTCCACTTCCCCACACTCCACCACAATCAAACCCACTATGTATGATTAATGACAGGCTCATTTAGTTATTTTATGCAGATACAATTACATTAAAAAATCCATGCTTATATTTATTTAAAAACAGATAATAGATGCAGTATTTGCATTCTATTTGGAAGAACAAAAGGGTTCATAAACTGTCAACAAACTGTTCATGAACTAAACAACTTACCAACAATTCACAATCAGTAACAGCAGTTATTCTGTAAACGTTCTGTTTTCCCAGGGCAATACAACTTTTCCTTTTATTGTAAATTTGACCCCTCCTTGTACATTTCCCATTGCATTGCATTAGCCCATAGCTGACGTATTACTATACACATAATGAATCAATGATTCACAATACTGTGTGCTGTTTTAGAGAGTCACTGTGATAATCTATATGTCCCCGAGAAGATGAATCTTCCCAAACAGAAATGTTTGGCTTATTCAGTTAATGTTCTCTTTTTCTTTTTTTACAGCAGCTGCTCTGTGTTTATTTTGCTGGATGATTGGATGCCAGGCTGCAGTAAGCTTCTTTATGATAAGAAAACAATACTTTCCTACAGGATAAAAAGGAGCTAATGGCAGAGAAATCCTCTAACAGGACTGAGCACATGGCATTAGCGCAGTAATAGCACATGGATACCCCTTTGATCCATGGTAGGGGTGGAGAAGTCGATTAAGTGACTGGGATGTAGCTGTAGAGCCCTGTCATTCATTTTTGGGACAGACTGGCATGCTGATAACATTGTTTTGTTCTCTTTATATGTAACAACATGGAAATCAATTAATTTACCATCATTAACACAATGTAAATATCTCATTATTTATTATTAAAATATTGAAATAGCATATGGGCGAGCAAGAGTAATTTATTTGTACAATTTACAGCCAAGTGGCAAACAATAATGCAGACACTAGGGATGGGGGTGTGAGCGTACGGGTCTGGGCAGAGGAGATGTAGTCATTGTTGGTGTTCGCCTGTTCGTATGTATAAGTTTGTATCTGGAGTAGATTTTTTAAATGTCATATTATTATTGCATGTAATCCCCTATGGCATTGCTGTATACAGTACCGACTTGACATATTTAGTAATACTTGACATATTTAGTAATACTTGACATATTTAGTAATATAGGTTGACAAGCAATGAAAACATATCAAATCTCTAATGATGGTCTAAAAAATAAACTATTATGCGCTGTTAACTGAAATATTTTTTGTTGCTGTGTTCAACCTTTATTTCTGCTAAAGCTATCTAGATATTTGATTGTAATGCACAGGGTAATCACATCATGAAGCTCTGAAGCCTCCAATCTGTAAGTGTCTGTAAAGCATGTTGACAGTTCTGCAGATCTTTGAACTTTGACATGACAGTTATCCTCAGATCAGACAACTGAAGGAGGAAGACACTTGGCAGTTGGCTGTCAGCCCAATAGTTTTAAGGGGGAGAGTCTTCTGCCGATGAGACAGTGAGATCTGTTGTGCATTTTATGGTCGTCAAAGATGCCATTTACGTAGAAATCAGTGTGAGGAGAGGACTGCTGCCTATCCATCCAACATTTTATTTCAATATCTCAAGTTTGAGGTGTCTTCCTGGAAAAAAGACTTGAAAAACATGTATCCCCTATAGCCCTTTGAAATCTACATAGGCAAATATCAAAATTATTCACAGAAATCCAGCTGTGAAAAGGAGTGCCCACATCTGTGACAAGCTGCACATTATGCTGTGACGCCTGCTCTATAAAAGGTCTGAAGAGAATGAATGCCGTTTTGGCTTGATGGTTTTATAAAAATAGATTTGATAAAAAATAATAATTTGTCTTTGATTTTGGTCAGAAACAAATTTTGGGTAGCCCCGTACAGTATACCACACTGATCTTGTTACATAAATTATTAGTTATAAGGGTCGGTATAGCACATCATTTATGTAAACTCGCAAGATCAGTGTGTTAAGAACGGACCCTCATAGCTAATTGTTGCCTGGTCTACCAATGATTCAAGATAATTATCTTTAAAAGCTATAATTTCTAAATTAATTGCTCTATTGTGTTGTATTTTAAGGAACAGAATCTGTAGATATATAAATCATGCAACATGATTTGTGATGCTGAAGACTCTTAAATGGACTGTTTTAAATATGTACCATTAACTTTTGTTTGTTTGATTACAAAAGCATAGATTATGACCTTCTGTGTTGATGATTGTTGATGATTGTTGTGCTGATGCTGTAGTAGTGGCAGTGGAAGAATCGTTAAAACTTGGTGTTTGCCGCTTTACAGCATAACATCAAACCAAATCTGCACAGGCATTCAATCCCATAGGAAATTTGTGGGCAGAACTGAAAAAGCATGTGCGAGCAAGGAGGCCTACAAACCTGACTCAGTTACACCAGTTCTGTCAGGAGGAATGGGCCAAAATTCACCCAACTTATTGTGGGAAGCTTATGGAATGCTACCTGAAATATTTGACCCAAGTTAAATAATTTAAAGGCAGCGCTACCAAATACTAATTGAGTGTCTAAACTGCTGCTGACCCACTGGGAATGTGATGAAAAAAATAAAAGCTGAAATAAATCATTCTCTCTACTATTATTCTGACACTTCACATTTTTCAAATAAAGTGGTGATCCTAATTGACCTAAAACAGGGAATTGTTACTAGGATAAACTTCTGATAAACTGTAGATTACCCATTTTAAAGGAAGTGAAGTGGTTTTAACAATATATTGGGGATGTGCATCAGGGGAGATTGTTGGGGTATTTGAGCATGCATAGAAGCACAAACTACAAATAATACATCAATACAAAATACTACCTTCTATTAAAGTAACTTATCAAACATTCCAGAAGTTTGTTGGTACAGTATAAGCTAAAAGGAAACCATTCCCCTCAGAGAAAATGCAGACATTTTCTGCAGAAACCTTTTGGGCTGTATTTAGTTAAAACCAGCCATTGTATTACATGATTGGCAGTGTTGTAGCATTGGAATTTAACATGACTCATTTCTGACTGGATGCTTTGTTTTGAATCAATTATCACACTAATGTTGCCAGTTGTGACTAAGCTGATGCCTCTTAGAGGAGGGTACCTGTTAAGTGGACGCTTGAATTAATTGTTCCCTTGAATCAGATAAGGACATTGGAAAGATGTGGATCAAACCAAACAGATGCACCTCCATATTTATTCTACTTAGGGGATGGTGTTCTTCTCAGCAAGGCTAAGCCCTAATCAGTGCCCTCACCATATGGCTGATGAGCCCAAAGCTCCATCATTTTTTTTGCCTGAGCACAGATACAGACACAGCACAGCACTTTCTGTCTAAAATGAAAATGTAGCTTGGTCATACTGACCTGGTTTGTAATGGGCTCTCAGAAATAGCTTCTCTTGACATTAGGATAACAATAGCTTCCAGTCTCAAGTCAGTCTGATCTCCAGCTTTAGTGTTCGACATTTAAATGGTATTTTTTTCAGACATTGTTCAGTGACAAGGCCAGGCTGGCATGGAGCGCCTAGACTTTTAGCTTTGGGCTGGATTCAGCACTTCAAACCAACTTTTCAGACACATTGGACGTGTAATGATGGATAGCATACCCTGTGGACAATAGTATATGACTTATATTGTAGAGAAACAGCACTATTCCACTGTGAATGATCAAGAAACAGCTCTATTCCACCATGAATGATCAAGAAACAGCTCTATTCCACCATGAATGATCAAGAAACAGCTCTATTCCACTGTGAATGATCAAGAAACAGCTCTATTCCACTGTGAATGATCAAGAAACAGCTTTATTCCACCTTGAATGATCTAGGAACAGCTATATTCCACTGTGAATGATCAAGAAACAGCTCTATTCCACTGTGTATGTTCAAGAAACAGCTTTATTCCACTGTGAATGATCAAGAAACAGCTTTATTCCACTGTGAATGATCAAGAAACAGCTTTATTCACCTTCAATGATCTAGAAACAGCTCTATTCCACTGTGAATGATCAAGAAACAGCTTTATTCCACTGTGAATGATCAAGAAACAGCTCTATTCCACTGTGAATGATCAAGAAACAGCTCTATTCCACTATGAATGATCAAGAAACAGCTCTATTCCACTGTGTATGTTCAAGAAACAGCTTTATTCCACTGTGAATGATCAAGAAACAGCTTTATTCCACTGTGAATGATCAAGAAACAGCTCTATTCCACTGTGAATGATCAAGAAACAGCTTTATTCCACCATGACTGATCTAGAAACAGCACTATTCCACTGTGAATGATCAAGAAACAGCTCTATTCCACTGTGAATTTCATATTTCCTTCTGATGTGACCTTTTTCTGTATCACAGAGAAAGTTATATTTTGCATTCAGTTCTCTGATGGTGAATGGCTTTCTAAATTTTATGTACAGTAGATCCCAATTTGTTTAAATACTGTTTATCATGTTACTCATTCAATTTAGTGGATAACAAATTAGGCTGTGCCTTTCAGAGATGCTTGCATTACAAATAAGCACATTTTTACATTAACTGAGCAAAAATATTTCACAGTCAAATTTCAGAGGAATCGTGTTATTGTAAAAAGGTTATTAATACATATTTATTTTGTGTTTATTTTCCCTTTATATCCCAGGTAAGTTGACTGAGAACACATTCTCATTTACAGCAACGGCCTGGCGAATAGTTACAGGGGAGAGGAGGTGGCACGAATAAGCCAATTGGAAGCTGGGGATGATTAGGTGGCCATGATGGTATGAGGGCAGATTGGGAATTTTGCCAGGACACTGGGGTTGACACCCATACTCTTATGATAAGTGCCATGAGATCATTAGTGACCATAGAGAGTCAGGACACCCAGTTAATGTCCCATCTGAAAGACAACACCCTACACAGGGCAATGACCCCAATCACTGCTCTGGGACATTGGTATATACAGTATTTGTTTAGACCAGAGGAAAGAGTGCTTCCCACTGGCACTCCAAAACCACTTCCAGAAGCATCTGGTCTCTCATCGGTCTCCCAAATATAGATGGCTCTGTAACTCTTGATTACAAGGATACTAACCATGAAAGAATTTCAGCTATCACTGTGAGCCACTTGCTTTAGTTTGGCTGAGTAATCAAAAACACTCCAAATTAATAGTAGCCTAACAGTTACAGAATTGTCATATCTGGCATCGGGAGGTAACTAAGAATTAAGCATAATTCTTAATGGTCTAATTATCACGTGCTAAAGGCTTACTGAACTGTATGAAGTCAACATTAAGTAGATTCAGGAATCCATTTGTACATAAAGCATTTCATTAGTATGCAAAGTATGCACATATTTCCTATTTCCAGCCATAATTACAATTTTGCTGAAATATATTGTTGTCATCCACTTCATGACTAAAGCTGCAATATGTAACTTTTTGGGTGGCCCGACCAAATTCACATAGACATGTAAGTTATAGATCTGTCATTCTCATTGAAAGCAATTCTAAGAAGAGGTAGATCTGTTCTATGTGTCTATGCTTCCGTTTTGTTTTAGCATCAGTTGAAAACGCTATGTTTTTGGTTATGGAAAAGTTATTTCACAGCGGTTTAGATGGCACAATGATTCTCGACAGTATAATTGCTTGTTTTGTCACAACCTGAAATTAGGCAAACTATTAGAATTTTAGCAACCAGAAAATGGCAGAGTAATTTCTGCACAATGCACCTTTAATTTGCTTGATTGACTGCATAATGTTGAGGCATGGCAGTATATATTTATTACCCCCTATGCATACACCTTAATCTACCTCTTAAAATGCAAAACCATTATCACGGGTTTCACATTTTCTCCATAGCTCCTCATAATTATCACAAATGTATGCTTAGGTTCCCTGAATAGGTTCAAGGCATACAGTTCCTGCAGGGGGGACATTGTATGTCAGTCCATCCAACACAGTCCCCTCATCCTGAAGTGCAGTCACATCACATCAGCATGCAAATGACTCATTTATTTTGAGATCACATCACATGTAACTGGGAGTACATCTTCATTTTGAACTCTTCATCCTTCGAATCAAATTAGATTTACTTGGAGTTTTTGACAATTGCATTCACTTGGCTGGCTAGTGAGGTTCACGGTGAATCCTAATGTTCATATGGGAGTTTATCAAATAATCAGGTGATGACTACATTGAGCTGTAAGTGTGTCAGCATGACAGCTGATAAACTACCTAAGCAGGCAATTCAGTGAGAAGAGGGAATAGAGCCTGATATTATTGTTGTTGTAGGGGCAGTGTGACCTGACTGTGAATGTACTCACAGCGAATAAGGTCATTTGAAATTTGACTAAAAGCTCCAAACAGGCTCTGAGTCTCATTTTCCTGTTGCTTTGGTCCTTTACATGTATTTTCCTAATGTGTGACATGCACGCCAAGTTGTGTCTACCTCCCACCTTTGCTCAGAGGCATATGAGTAGAACATCTGAGTAATCGTGAAAGACTACATGTAGATGTTAAGATTCATCATGTTCAATGTGTGTTGACTGGATGAAAAACATTGATTGGTGGTGGTTTCATTCATTTGATTTGATCTATCTATCACACCGGTTACACAGTATATTTATCAATTGAAATCATTTACCACTTTCATCCCAGACTGTGTCCTAAATTCCTAGGGCTGTTAGACTTAGGAGACTGCTTAGACTTAGGAGAGGGGGGGCAACTTAAACGTAGTATATAAGGTGACCATGAGGTTCCACAAGGTCATGCAAGGTTGCCTGTTTTTCCACAAGCTCACACTGGGAAGTTCTTCTATCCAGTTAACAGTATTTAAATGTCTGGAACTTATTATGTCAACACATTTAAACAGCAGTCAAGTTTATGTATCTCATAGGGAATTGCCAATCGCACAAATTAGATATGAAATATTGTATTGATACAATGTCTCAGTGAAGTTCAAGAGCAATTAACTTAAAACAAAATCTCTCTCAATATTCAAAATTCAAAAAGAAGCCATTGACCAGACTCAATCTTCAGTCTATTTGATTTGTGTTGTCCTATCAGATCCTTGTGAAGAATATCAGATGGGAATATGTTGAAATGCAAAATCTTAGGGCCGAGAAACCCAGTAAGGATACAGCAGATTAACTGATGCCAATGTTCATCTCAGCAAAAACATTTTTTGTCCCTTTGAAACAATTGAGATGAATGTGACAGACTAATGTGTTCAACTTTCATTTCTTAAAGGTCCAATGCAGCCGTTTTTATGTCAAGACCAAATTATTTTTGGGTAACAATTAACTACTGTGAATGTTTTCAATAAAAATGGTCAAAAAGAAACAAAAATGGCTTCTTAGCAAATAGCAATTTCTCAAGCAAGAATGGACTGTCTGGGAGTGGTCTGAGTGGGGAGGGGAAGATTGAAAACTAGCTATTATTGGCAGAGAGGTTAGGAACTCTCTTTCGTATTGGTCTATTTCAACAGCTCTTACACCAAAATGGTTTTATCATCATTTTCAAAATTTCACAGTATTAACCTCAGAGTGTGGAAATATAAAACACAGATGAATCACATTTTTGATTGCACTAAGCCTTTAAGGTGTGTCTCAGTACAGAACAGTTTTTCTGTGAATGTGTGGACTTTGTAATATACTGTAGATAATATAGAATTTTTCTTTTAATTTCCTAAATCTAGAGGAGCTTGATTTGAAAGACACCATCATCAGCCAGAGATGGGGGCTGTCCTTGAATAACTAGGTCCGTTTTGAGCTTACTCGTTAAGAAGCTTAGAAAGGCTATAAGCTACAGCATAAGCTGGCTAATGGAGGTAAACCTTGCAGACAAACTAATGAGAACACGTTTTAGTTATATAGATAGGGTCTATCTATATACTTTGTATTGGTGCCTGTATTATGACCATACATAAATCCATTTAATTTATTAAATATTTCTACTCTGAGTCATGTAACCATGCAAGTGAAGGTTAGATACTACCAAGAAGGTTAATGAGTTAGTGACTACTGCAGTCAGATGGGGTAGATGGAACTGGAAAAGTCATCAGGGTGAGGTTTGTTTAGTGACCCCATATGACTGCGACACCCCTCGACATTTTCTAAGCCATTACATTTGAGAGATGGACACCAGTCAGAGGGTAAAAACCTGCTGAAGCTGTGTTTCTGTGTTTCCCTCCACCATTGCCTGACATGGAAGGTGCCCTTGTTTTTGTCAGGAAATCAACATTGGCCTATGTTTCAGCTATCTGCTCATGAGAGGAATCATCAGCACATCCATCCTCGGTGTACTTGACCGTGTCTAGACTGTGTCTCAGAATGTCAATGACTTCCTGTGGAAGATTTGGGAATATGTGCCATGTTACGCAGACTTTTGTATCTGTGTAATGTTCCGCTGTTCCATCGCATATGCAATGACAGTTTAGATATTGTGTTGTATAGTTATTGTATTGTAAATGTAACAGGGTTGGTTATGTTTCCAATTGACACTGCAGAAATATCCATTTGATGTTTATGTTTTCCTATTGGTTTGTTGAATTTACATATCAATAAGCTGTTATGCCATTCATTGGTCATGCTAGCAGATAGTGGGAGATCGCAAACGTAAATTCTTCCCAGTCTGATATTGACATTGACATGCAAGTGGTAGGTCACGTTCTCAAATACTGTATTCTATATTCATATTTACAATCTATACGAGTTCACTATGTACATGTCCTGATGTGTGTGCATGTACGGTACCTGTTAGATATTGGGAGCTTCCTGTGATGTGCTTTTGTATGTCTGATTCCTGTACGTACGAGTTAGCTAGCATGCTTTAATTGTAATGTTCACATTAGCTCTCTGCTAATTCACAGCTATTTTCTTGCTAACAGACGAATCATGAGTCTACAACCATCAACATATTGTTGTCCTACACATTTAATATGCATCCTTGAGTCTATCGTAGTATCCAATTGTTAGTAATTACTATCTTGTCCCATCACTACAACTCCCTTACAGGCTCTCTGGAACAGGTTTTCATCAAGGATCTCTTTTTACTTTGCACTGGTCATCTTTTCCTCGATCCTGACTTGTCTCCCAATCCCTGCCACCAAAAAACATCTCCATAACATGATGTTGCCACCACCATGCTTCACCATAGGGATGGTGCCAGGTTTCCTCCGGACGTGACGCTTGGCATTCAGGCCAAAGAGTTCAATCTTGGTTTCATCAGACCAGAGCATCTTGTTTCTCATGGTTTGTTCCTTTATGTGCCTTTTGGCACATTCCAAGCGGGCTGTCATGTGCCTTTTACTGAGGAGTGACTTCCGTCTGGCCACTCTACCGTAAAGGCCTGATTGGTTGAGTGCTGCAGAGATGGTTGTCCTTCAGCAAGGTTCTCCTATCTCCACAGAGGAAATCTGGAGCTCTGTCAGAGTGACCATCGGTTCTTGGTCACCTTCCTGACCAAGGCCCTTCTCCCCCGATTGCTAATTTTGGCTGGGAAGCCAATTTAAGATTGATGGAGGTCATTGTGTTCTTGGGGACCTTCAATGCATCAGACATTCTTGGTTCCCTTCCCCAGATCTGTGCCTCGACACAATCCTGTCTCAGAGCTCTACGCACAATTCCTTCGACCTCATGGCTTGGTTTTTGCTCTGACATGCATTGTCAACTGTGGGACCTTAAATAGACAGGTGTGTGCCTTTCCAAATCATGTCCAATCAATTGAACTTACCACAGGTGGACTCCAATCAATTTGTAGAAGGATGATCAATGGAAACAGAATGCACCTGAGCTCAATTTTGAATCTCATAGCAAAGGGTCTGAATACTAAATAAGGTATTTCTGTTATTTTTTAAAATACATTTGCAAGAAATTCTAAATACCTGTTTTTAGGGGTATTGTGTGTAGATTGATGAGGATTTAAAAAAATCCAATTTAGAATAAGGCTGTAACGTAATAAAATGTGGTAAAAGTCAAGGGGTCTGAGTACTTTCCGAATGCACTCTATATACATTTTACGGACGCAGTATATATCATTGGGGCGGCAGCGTAGCCTAGTGGTTAGAGCATTGGACTAGCAACTGGAAGGTTGCAAGTTCAAACCCCCGAGCTGACAAGGCACAAATCTGTCACTCTTCCCCTAAACAGGCAGATAACCCACTGTTCCTAGGCCATCACTGAAAATAAGAATTTGTTCTTAACTGACTTGCCTAGTTAAATAAAGGTAAAAAATTACAATAGTTATCTTTTGTTTGTGTTTAGTTTCATCCTTCAGCTACCCTCAACCCCTCCCATCTATCTCTGAAGACCATCCAGTTTTTATTTATATTTGCCATGTATTTTTCAACTGTGCTGTGATGTTTCACAAATGTTCTGAATCTTTCTTTTGTCATAGTTTCTACAGATTGTAAATTGAAGATAAACATTTTTGCCAAGAGTATTATTATATTATTCAATTGACAGTGACTTTTCAGATCACCCAGCAGTGCTATTTGCAGAGTTAACTCCAGGTAAATGTTGCCACAACTCAGCCATCCCTGAACCTGTGACCAAAAAATAGCTACATAAGGATAGTACTGTTAGGTTCTTATTTTTCAGAGTAAATAACCCACGGACACTAGAGAAGCTTTAACCAAGTTTAATTCTTCCCAAAGGTTCTGTACAGCTGTAATCAGACAACCCCAAAATTTTCCCATCCAGATATGTATATCCCACTTAAGACACTCCCTCTCTCCAATCCTTACAGTTTATGCCCAACAGCAAGAAGATGACAAACCCTGATTACTCCCTTAAGGGAAACTGACCTCACCCCTCACCTCCTGACCTCATCCCCTCCTTCACCTAATCCACAGATATCCACCTGTCTTCCCTATATCAACACGTCGCTCTCCTCTCCTCCATCAAACATGTTCCAAAGCCTTCTGGCTTTCTACAGAGAACCTTTAGCTTTCTCCTTTGATTCCATGCTTCTTCTCTATCATGTATTTAATATCTCAATGTTCAAAATGTCAAAACCAACAGTACCAAAAAAAATGATCTAATGACCCTGTCTCTTCGCAGCAAAATCTGTATAATAATTTAAATTGAAAAACTGTACGTTTTGAATCCGGCGTCATTATGTGTATCAGTAAATAAACCATGTGCCATGAAATCGGTACATCGAAAATCTCATCCCAACTATTTTGCCAACTGTATGGCACAACTGTACATTGTTGGTCCTTAAATGAAACTGGTATACTGTTTCATTTATCACAATTTTCTTTAACCAATTGCAAGTCCTACTACTAATTGTTTAATCAGTGATATGTAACTTGTGTTTGTTTTCCTTCTTAAAGTTTGTTAAGTGCTTGAGATGAGGAAAAGTCTCCAGGCTCCAGTTTAGGAGTCTGTAGCTAGCTAATTTATTCAGGGTACTCATAGTGCACACAACATGCAGTATTTACATGTTAACTATTATCATTTCCTCCAGACTGTATCTTTTCTGAGATCACACATAGGAATAAGTGAATGTCTTGCTTTCAGCATGGTGTCTTATCAGCCGATTCCACAGCCCACTAATGAAGCTGCATCCAGGGTGGGAATGACGCAAATGGTGTTGCTGTCAGAAGACTTGTTTCTGTGTGAATCTAAATTTGGAACAGGGCCAAGTTGTCTCCATTTATGAACATGCATTAAAGATACAGACTCATAGTAGAGGAACAGGTTTGAACTGCATTGTTGCAACCCAGTCCACTAATTTTCCTCTCCTTTCATTTGTATTCAGTAGACTGAGAATAATGTGATGAAACACTTTTGTACGCTCTGACAATGTCAGAATGTACTGAATGTACTGAATGTACTGGATGTACTGCAGTTTATGCCATTGTTTTAAACTCCCTAAAGATTGGGGAAAACGTCAGCGGTTTGGAGAGAAAGGTTATTTCCTCCTGAGTATGGATCCTCTGTCTTTCAGTCAGAAGGGATGTGGTTTTGGGAAAGTTGGCTGCAAACAGTTGGGATGCTGTGCAGCATCTATGGTATAAGCCATGAATACATGAACACATTCCTCTGATTTCCTGCATCCTGTTGCAGAGCCTCTGGGGAGGATAAATGTAACATCACAAAACATGATTTTCATGGGAAAGTTGAACAGCACCTAGCTTAAATCTTAGATGGAGGATAAAAATGAGTGTTAGAGCTTGCAAATCCAGTGCTATGGTTCAGTGATTTGCAGCTATGCCGCTCACCCCAGCCATTGGCATATAGTCGTACTGCATTCATTAGTAACTGCACGGTTCTGAAGGACAAAGTCTGGAGGAATTAGCATGCAAAGGGTGCTAAGATCAATCACAAGCTGTGGCTCTACTTCTGCTGCAGAAAGAACAGGTTTTGACATTCTCTGCCCATTGCTCATGGTGGGTATGGGCTTGGAGTGTTAATAGGTTGGTTAATCAAAGGATTTACTAATATCACTTGTACGTTTTAACATATTCTGGACCCATAAAGACAGAGACCATCATTGTCTTGCTGAGTAAGACATACACTGAGTGTACAAAACATTAAGAACACCTTTCTATGACAGACTGACCAGGTAAATCCAGGTGAAAGTTATGACCCCTTATTGATGTCACTTGTTAAATCCACTTCAAGCAGAGTAGAAGTAGGGGAGGAGACAGGTTGAAGAAAGATTTTAAAGCCTTGAGGCAATTGAGACATGGACTGTGTATGTGTGCCATTCAGAGGGTGAATGGGCAAGACAAAATATTTAAGTGCCTTTGAGCAGGGTATGATAGTTGGTGCCAGCGCCACCAGTTTGTGTCAAGAACTGCAACGCTACTGGGTTTTTCACGCTCAACAGTTTCCTGTGTGTATTAAAAGTGGTCCACCAGCCAACTTAACACAACTGTGGGAAGCATTGGAGTCGACATGGGCCAGCATCCCTGGGGAACACTTTTGACACCTTGTAGAGACCATGTCCTGACAAATTGAGGCTGTTCTGAGGGCAAAAGGGGTGCAACTCAAAATTGGGAAGGTGTTCCTAATGTTTAGTATACTCAGTGCATATGATTTTGCATTGTGATTTGGGGAAATAGACTTTACTAGAAGGATCCACTATGATGACTGATTGTAGATTGGCCAATCTATTTAAAAATGAACCAAAGGCTAAAATTGTATTTATTGCATGTGTGGACCAGTGAGCTGAAGTGATGTACGCTATTTCAAAATTATAAGCCATCATACTGATAGGCCTGCTGTGGTCCTCTTAAGTTTTCAATATGTGAATATTTTAAATTATGAGAGGGCAAGAGGTTCGCAGTAATTTATTCTATGGAGTTCTCTATCAAAATACGGGAAGTTATTAAATGACAGTGTGGTTAACATGGGTCTAACTAAAGTCTTCTTTCATGTAGAGAGATTACGTTAAAAGCCAAGGCCCCGTCAGCACACACTCAGCGGATGACATTCAACTAATGACTCGTCTGTCCGTAATATATTAATCACCCGGGTGTTGCTGAGAACATATTGAACACACACCAGGGATTTATCAGTCAGCTACCTACACATACATTTCAGTGTGTATAGGTGGGCGAACGGAACGACACCACCATTTCCAAACAGGAGTGGACACACAGCTACACACAGCTAGTAGGAAAGTATCCGGCTCCAGCCATGGAGCTGCAATAGAACAGCATCACCATAGCCCCTCTCTGTGGAAATGGAGAGTCAATAGAACAGCATCACCATAGCCCCTCTCTGTGGAAATGGAGAGTCAATAGAACAGCATCACCATAGCCCCTCTCTGTGGAAATGGAGAGTCAATAGAACAGCATCACCATAGCCCCTCTCTGTGGAAATGGAGAGTCAATAGAACAGCATCACCATAGCCCCTCTCTGTGGAAATGGAGAGTCAATAGAACAGCATCACCATAGCCCCTCTCTGTGGAAATGGAGAGTCAATAGAACAGCATCACCATAGCCCCTCTCTGTGGAAATGGAGAGTCAATATAAGAGCATCACCATAGCCCCTCTCTGTGGAAATGGAGAGTCAATAGAACAGCATCACCATAGCCCCTCTCTGTGGAAATGGAGAGTCAATAGAACAGCATCACCATAGCTCCTCTCTGTGGAAATGGAGAATCAATATAAGAGCATCACCATAGCCCCTCTCTGTGGAAATGGAGAGTCAATAGAACAGCATCACCATAGCCCCTCTCTGTGGAAATGGAGAGTCAATATAAGAGCATCACCATAGCCCCTCTCTGTGGAAATGGAGAGTCAATAGAACAGCATCACCATAGCCCCTCTCTGTGGAAATGGATAATCAATATAAGAGCATCACCATAGCCTCTCTGTGGAAATGGAGAGTCAATAGAACAGCAGGCAGCAGGGAGGGATCTGGGGGCTCAAGGAAATAAAAATAGTGCTCTGAAGGTCTCCCTCCAATAGAACTTGACCTAACCCTGAACCGGGTGTGGCACTTAGAGACACTCTAGACCCACCCGGATGGAGAAGCACAACATCACATGGTGAAAGTGTCCTTTTCCCTGTTGAAGATGGTGTTGTCCCTGTCGCCAAGATAACACCAGCCCTCCCTCCACCGTGTATTTCCAAAAGAAGGTGAAAAAAAATGTATGCTAAAGTGGAACCTTTTAGGGCTAAATGTAATGCACTTAGTGGTCTTTTGTGGTGCAAGATTTTCTAGGAGGTGGGACCTTTCTATAACTGCAGTGTACAGTATGTGTAATGGACATCTCGATAGGGAGGGACATGAAGTAAAAGGCATCATGCCATGCAGTAAATCAATTGGATGTTTATTATTAGTGGAACGAATTGCAAAAATCGCTGAAGTTGGAGACCTTTATCTCCCTCACCAACTTCAAACACCAGCTATCTGAGCAGCTAACCGATCGCTGCAGCTGTACATAATCTATTGGTAAATAAGCCCACCCATTTTCACCTACCTCATCCCCACAGTTTTTATTTATTTACTTTTCTGCTCTTTTGCACACCAATATCTCTACCTGTACATGATAATTTATCAATCCAGTGTTAATCTGCAATATTGTAATTATTCGCCTACCTCCTCATGCCTTTTGCACACATTGTATATAGACTCCCCTTTTTTCTACTGTGTTATTGACTTGTTAATTGTTTACTCCATGTGTAACTCTGTGTTGTCTGTTCACACTGCTATGCTTTATCTTGGCCAGGTCGCAGTTGTAAATGAGAACTTGTTCTCAACTAGCCTACCTGGTTAAATAAAGGTGAAATAAAAAATAAAAAAATTAGGCTGAACTGAACCTTTTTGATACTGTAGAGCGAACATAACCAGAGGAAACTGAGGAATCTGTCACCAGAGCTGTGTTAAGTACCTCAGAGAAATAATCCGCACCCAGAAGAATCTGGATCTACACAGAGCTCAGCTCTGAGAAATCCCCAGTGTCAACCCATTTAAACTCACCATCAACCACTGATTGCAAAGTCTTTGAACTTGGGCCTTCAAAATTGATTTTCTTTAAGTTGCTTTAATGGGAGCGGTACTATTTACCCCCCTTTTTCTATTTCTCTCGTTCATTTTGAATGTGAGATGGGTTCGTTTGAATCCAGATGACTCACTGCTTTCCTCTGCTAGGCTGTTGGGACACATTCTGCCCATTTCCTTGTGTGATTGATTACCTTCACAGTCTGCTATCCCTCCACCATGGTAGGACATAATTTGGACTGAAGTGGTGACCGGGGCTGGTTCTCTACTTCAAGGAACGGACAAGTTGCTACTCCAAAGGCCTGCTGGAGGGTTGGTCTCTCCCTAGTGGCACATACTGTCGTTATGCCCTCCAGTGCAAGACACTTAACCTGGCCAGTTAATCAGGCATGGTAGTGATGTCTGCAGGGAGCTCATTTGCACCACACAAGAGTCCAGGGATGAACAGCTTTCATCGCAGCACCACAGTCAAATCTACATTCATGTCAACTGTAGGCCTGGCATTCTCTCAACAAATGGGATGTGGGTTGACGATGAAGAGGGATGGTTCTTCTGGCAGCACATTTCATTATGGAATGTTCCATTCATAAACATGGAAATCCAAACGTGTTGTTTTTTGGTCAAACCTTAAGTGTCTTGTATTTGTACTTTTGCCAAACATAAATTTGAAGAGTTTATTTCCAAAATGCTATATCCACCAATTTTTCACATTTGTGTTTTTTCATCAGAAATGTTTACTTA
This sequence comes from Oncorhynchus masou masou, assembly GCF_036934945.1. NCBI lineage: Eukaryota > Metazoa > Chordata > Actinopteri > Salmoniformes > Salmonidae > Oncorhynchus > Oncorhynchus masou. The sequence continues at coordinate 64,962,237 of NC_088220.1, forward strand.
TGGGTTCCTTCATGTGTGTAAAATGTTACTGTTCTCAGATTTTTCATAATATTTGTACAGTTCTTTATTACAAATGTAGCTGCTTGTTACATTTGACTGTGTAAAGCCTTGCAGTAGTATGTATTTCTCTGAGAGTGAGGCGGATATATTGCAGTTAGCAAAAAAAACATGATTATTTGTCTCTGAAATGAAACCATCAAGTGACAGATTTTAAACATTCATGTCTGTCATTATCACGACTCAGGAAATGACCCAGACACGGGAGGCGGATAGTAGTTCTCAGATAATTTATTATAAACACGGGGCAGGCAAAGGGCAGGTCGAGGACAGGCAGAGGTTCGTGATCAGGTCAGAGTCAGACAGGTACAGGACGGTAGGCAGGCGCAGGGTCAGGGAAGACAGAATGGTCAGAACCGGGAAAAACTAGGAAACAGAACTTGAGAAACAGGAAGACGGGAAAGCACGCTGGTAAGACCTGGCAAGACAAGACAAACAAGCAACAGACAAACAGAGAACACAAGGTATAAATACACAGGGGATAATGGGGCAGATGGGTGAAACCTGGAGGGGGGTGGAGACAAGCAAAAAGACGGGTGAAACAGATCAGGGTGTGACAGTCATTGAACAACCCCATGCCATGATTAAATAGTGAAAAAGAACACCAATCTCTTTCATCATTTCTTTAAACAAATCTTCAGCCTTCAAAGAATAAAGCCAAGTTACCAACATCTCTCAAAATGGAAATATAGCGTTTTGGAATGGAATCAACCTGCAATTGAAGGGCATCATTTATTATATACCAACACCACACACAACTCACTTGAAAGGTATGTTGAATGTAAAACCATGCAAATGTAGCTTAAAATACCAATTTACAAGATAATGTTTTGGAAAGGATACAACGTGTGCAGTGTTTCTATGATTCAGTATACAACAGAATGCTCAATTATTTATCACTGCAGCAAATAAAGGTGCTTAAGTATAGCTTGTAGTGACTCAGATTAGGGCCAAGTTGCTGTGCATCCAACATGAACATTTCATATTATGCCTCTTTACCTTAGACTATTCTGCCCCATTTTCTGTTTCCTTTGATTGATCTGGTCATACAAAACCCATGTACAGTATGTTCTCTCACAGGGCTGTCATTACATTAGCCTCAAGATCCAACTTTGAATCACATAGAGATCTATAATATAGAGATATCTATCACATAGCGTATCTATAATCAACGGTCTAAAAGAAGAGGTGAGGATGACAGGAAATAAAACCTAGGTGCAGTCAGGATTTGGCTCATTTAGAAGTTACATACAGATTTTTATGATAGGACTTCAAAAGGTAAAATAGGGAGTGCTTATATTTGTATTGTTTCACTACATGTACAAGTGGGTAACCAATACAAGTGTGAAGTGTGAAATGTGTTTTTTTGCATATCCCAACTCCCCCTGAGACACCCTCGGAGCCTTTGTGGTTAAGTGCCTTTACTCAAGGGCAGATTGTCAGATTTTTCACCTTATCGGCTCTTTGAAATAGCAACTTTTCGGTTACTGGCTCAGCACTCTACCCACGAGGCTACCTGCTGTCTGCACATTGTATAATAGTTGATACAATGTTGCTTTTCACTGGGTGTTTTCTTTTACTTTCTTACCTCTTTATGTAATGACAAGTCGTCTGGGACTTCTGTAATTTCTCCTAACACAAGAACAGTCAGTTATCAATCCATTTTCAAAGTCATTGCCTTGATTTTCTCCTCAGGTAATGTCATCATGTGTGATTGTTATAGTGCAGGCCAATTCAGTGGGTATAGATTGCAGGGGGTCGCCACCTGATTTTTCTGTGCGTCAGGTTGGTGAAGGCTGAAGATTTGTTTAAGTTATTTGTGGAAATTCCTCTCTAGTGCTAATGAAAATGGCGCAAGATCTGTCTATTATAGTTATTTGCAATCAAATCTAATCAAATTTTATTTGTCACATGCACCAAATACAACAGCTGTAGACCTTACCTTGAAATTTCGAATCTCACCATACCTTCTCTGCTATGCAATCTGGTTTCAGAGCTGGTCATGGGTGCACCTCAGCCACGCTCAAGGTCCAAAACGATATCTTAACCGCCATCGATAAGAAACATTACTGTGCAGCCGTGTTCATTGATCTGGCCAAGGCTTCGACTCTGTCAATCACCACATCCTCATCAGCAGACTCGACAGCCTTGGTTTCTCAAATGATTGCCTCGCCTGGTTCACCAACTACCTCTCTGATAGAGTTCAGTGTGTCAAATCGGAGGGTCTGCTGTCCGGACCTCTGGCTGTCTCTATGGGGGTGCCACAGGGTTCAATTCTTGGACCGACTCTCTTCTCTGTATACATCAATGAGGTCGCTTTTGCTGCTGGGGAGTCTTTGATCCACCTTTACGCAGATGACACCATTCTGTATACTTCTGGCCCTTCTTTGGACACTGTGTTAACAACCCTCCAGGCAAGCTTCAATGCCATACAACCCTCCTTCCGTGGCCTCCAATTGCTCTTATATACAAGTAAAACTAAATGCATGCTCTTCAACCGATCGCTACCCGCACCTACCCGCCTGTCCAACATCACTACTCTGGACGGCTCTGACTTAGAATACTTGGACAACTACAAATACTTAGGTGTCTGGTTAGACTGTAAACTCTCCTTCCAGACCCATATCAAACATCTCCAATCCAAAGTTAAATCTAGAATTGGCTTCCGATTTCACAACAAAGCATCCTTCACTCATGCTGCCAAACATACCCTTGTAAAACTGACCATCCTACCAATCCACGACTTTGGCGATGTCATTTACAAAATAGCCTCCAATACCCTACTCAACAAATTGGATGCAGTCTATCACAGTGCAATCCGTTTTGTCACCAAAGCCCCATATACTACCCACCATTGCGACCTGTACGCTCTCGTTGGCTGGCCCTCGCTTCATACTCATCACCAAACCCACTGACTTCATGTCATCTACAAGACCCTGCTAGGTAAAGTCCCCCCTTATCTCAGCTCGCTGGTCACCATAGCAGCTCCCACCTGTAACACGCGCTCCAGCAGGTATATCTCTCTAGTCACCCCTAAACCAATTCTTTCTTTGGCCGCCTCTCCTTCCAGTTCTCTGCTGACAATGACTGGAACGAACTACAAAAATCTCTGAAACTGGAAACACTTATCTCCCTCACTAGCTTTAAGCACCAACTGTCAGAGCAGCTCACAGATTACTGCACCTGTACATAGCCCACCTATAATTTAGCCCAAACAACTACCTCTTTCCCTACTGTATTTAATTAATTAATTTATTTTGCTCCTTTGCACCCCAATATTTTTATTTCTACTTTGCACATTCTTCCATTGCAAATCTACCATTCCAGTGTTTTACTTGCTATATTGTATTTACTTTGCCACCATGGCCTTTTTTTGCCTTTACCTCCCTTATCTCACCTCATTTGCTCACATCGTATATAGACTTGTTTATACTGTATTATTGACTGTGTGTTTGTTTTACTCCATGTGTAACTCTGTGTCGTTGTATGTGTCGAACTGCTTTGCTTTATCCTGGCCAGGTCGCAATTGTAAATGAGAACTTGTTCTCAACTTGCCTACCTGGTTAAATAAAGGTGAAATAAGAAAATATATTTTAAAAAAATGCTTACTTACTTAACCAACAATGTGGCTTTAAGGAAATAGGCCTAAGAAAATATTTTCTAAATAAACTAAAGTAAAAAAATAAATAAAAAGGTTACACAATAGAATAACAATAATCAGGTGCTGTACAGGGGGTACTGGTACAGAGTCAATGTGCGGGCTTACAGGTTAGTCGAGGTCATTAGCAGCAGTGTAAAAACAGGGGGGGGGGGGGTTCAATGCAAATGGTCTGGGTGGCCATTTGATTAATTGTTCGGCAGTCTTATCAAATCAAATCAAATTTATTTATACAGCCCTTCTTACATCAGCTGATATCTCAAAGTGCTGTACAGAAACACAGGTTAAAACCCCAAACAGCAAGCAATGCAGGTGTAGAAGCACGGTGGCTGGGAAAAACCTAGGAAGAAACCTAGAGAGGAACCAGGCTATGAGGGGTGGCCAGTCCTCTTCTGGCTGTGCCGGGTGGAGATTATAACAGAACATAGCCAAGATGTTCAAATGTCAAATAATAATAATCACGGTAGTTGTCAAGGGTGCAACAGGTCAGCACCTCAGGAGTAAATGTCAGTTGGCTTGTCATAGCCGATCATTGAGAGTATCTCTACCGCTCCTGCTAGAGAGTTGAAAACAGCAGGTCTGGGACAGGTAGCACGTCCAGTGAACAGGTCAGGGTTCCATAGCCGCAGGCAGAACAGTTGAAATTGGAGCAGCAGCATGGCCAGGTGGACTGGGGACAGCAAGGAGTCATTCTGCCAGGTAGTCCTGAGGCATTGTCTTAGGGCTCAGGTCCTCTGAGAGAGAGAAAGAAAGAAAGAGAGAATTAGAGATAGCATACTTAAATTCACACAGGACACCAGATAAGACAGGAGAAATACTCCAGATATAACAGACTGACCCTAGCCCCCGACACAAACTATTGCAGCATAAATACTGGAGGCTGAGACAGTATTTATGATACCCCTGGACATGGCCAAACAGGCAGGATATAACCCCACCCACTTTGCCAAAGCACAGCCCCCACACCAGTAGAAGGATATCTTCAACCACCAACTTACCATTCTGAGACAAGGGAGAGTATAGCCCACAAAGATCTCCGCCACGGCACAACCCAAGGGGGGGTGCTAACCCAGACAGGAAGACCACGTCAGTGACTCAACCCACTCAAGTGATGCACCCCTCCTAGGGACAGCATGGAAGAGCACCAGTAAGCCAGTGACTCAGCCCCTGTAATAGAGTTAGAGGCAGAGAATCCCAGTGGAGAGAGGGGAACCGGCCAGGCAGAGACAGCAAGGGCGGTTCGTTGCTCCAGTGACTTCATGTTCACCTTCACACTCCTGGGCTAGACTACACTCAATCATAGGACCTACTGAAGAGATGAGTCTTCAATAAAGACTTAAAGGTTGAGACCAAGTCTGCGTCTCTCACATGGATAGGCAGACCATTCCATAAAAATGGAGCTCTATAGGAGAAAGCCCTGCCTCCAACTGTTTGCTTAGAAATTCTAGGGACAGTAAGGAGGATTGCGTCTTGTGACCGTAGCGTACGTATAGGTATGTACGGCAGGACCAAATCGGAAAGATAGGTAGGAGCAAGCCCATGTAATGCTTTGTAGGTTGGCAGTAAAACCTTGAAATCAGCCCTTGCCTTGACAGGAAGCCAGTGTAGGGAGTAATATGATCAAATTTTTGGGTTCTAGTCAGGATTCTAGCAGCCCTATTTAGCACTAACTGAAGTTTATTCAGTGCTTTATCCAGGTCGCAGGAAAGTAGAGCATTGCTGTAGTCTAACCTAGATGTGACAAATGCATGTATTAATTTTTCTAAATAATTTTTGGACAGAACATTTCAGATTTTTGCAATGTTACGTAGAAAAAATCTGTTCTTAAAACAGTCTTGATATGTTTGTCAAAAGAGAGATCAGGGTCCAGAGTAACGCCGAGGTCCTTATGGCTTGGAGATAGAAGCTGTTAATAAAGAGCCTTTTTGACTGAGACTATGACTTGGGTGACTGGAGTCTTTGACAATTGTTTGGGCCTTCCTCTGACACCGCCTAGTATATAGGTCCTGGATGGCAGGAAGCTTTGCCCCAGTGATGTACTGGTCTGTACGCACTTCCCTGTGTTGCGCCTTACCAGGAGGTGATGCAACCGGTCAGGATGCTCTCAATGGTGCAGCTGAGAACTTTTTGAGGATCTGGGGACCCATGCCCAATTTTTTCAGTCTCTCGAGGGGGAAAAGTCATTGTTGTGCCCTTTTCATGACTTTCGTGGTGTGTTTGGACCATCATAGTTTGTTGGTGATGTGGACACAAAGGAACCTGAATCTCTTGACCTGCTCCACTACAGCCCCGTCGGTGTGAATGGGGACATGTTCAGTACTCATTTTTCTGTAGTCCACAATCATCTCCTTTATCTTGCTCACGTTGAGGGAGAGGTTGTTGTCCTGGCACCACACTGCCAGGTCTCTGACCTCCTTCCTATAGGCTGTCTCATCTTTGTCGGTGATCAGGCCTACCACTGTATCGTCAGCAAAATGAATGATGGTGTTGTAGTCGTGCTTGGCTATGCAGTCGTGGGTGAACAGGGAGTACAGGAGGAAACTAAACACGCACCCCTGAGTGACCCTGTGTTGAGGATCAGTGTGGCAGATGTGGTGGTGCCTACCCTTACCACCTGGGGACGCCCCATCAGGAAGTCCAGGATCCAGCTGCAGAGGGAGGTGTTTAGTCCCAGGGTCCTTAGCTTGCTGATCAGCTTTTATTTCCTTCATTACATTCCCAGTGGGTCAGACGTTTACATACACTCAATTAGTATTGGTAGCATTGCCTTTAAATGGTTTAACTTGGGTCAAATGTTTCAGGTAGCCTTCCACAAGCTTCCCACAATAGGTTGGGGGGATTTTGGCCCATTCCTCCTGGTGTAACTGTGTCAGGTTTGTAGGCCTCCTTTCTCGCATAAGCTTTTTCAGTTCTGCCCACACATTTTCTATAGGATTGAGGTCAGGTCTTTGTGATGGCCACTCCAATACCTTGACTTTGTTGTCCTTAAGCTGTTTTGCCACAACTTTGGAAGTATGCTTGGGGTCATTGTACATTTGGAATACCAATCTTTGACTTCCTGACTGATGTCTTGAGATGTTGCTTCAATATATTTTCACATAATTTTCCTCCCTCATGATGCCATTTATTTTGTGAAGTGCACCAGTCTCTCCTGCAGCAAAGCAACCCCACAACATGATGCTGCCACCCCCTTGCTTCACGGTTGGGATGGTGTTCTTAGACTTGCAAGCTCCCCCTTTTTCCTCCAAACATAATGATGGTCATTATGGCCAAACAGTTATATTTTTGTTTCATCAGACCAGAGGACATTTCTCCAAAAAGCACGATCTTTGTCCCCATGTGCAGTTGCAAACCGTTGTCATGTCTTGTTATGTCTGTTCCTGTCCTTTCTCTTCACTCTGTCTCTCTCTGCTGGTCTTTTTAGGTTACCTTCTCTGTCTCTCATCCTTCAGCTGTTCTACATTTCCCCTAACTAGCTCATTCTCTCTTTCCCCACCTGTTCTCTCTTCCCCCTCTGATTAGGTCTCTATTTCTCTCTCTGTTCCTGCTACTTTCAGTGTCTGATTCTTGTTTGTGTTTTTTGATGCCAGAAGCAAGCTGTCGTCTCGTTTGCTTCCACCTTGTCCTGTCCTGTCGGAGTCTGCCTGGCAGGTGTATCCTGCACTATACTAACGTTCTTTTTGTTCCGCTGACAACGTTGGAAGAGGATTCATGCCATTCCTGTTTTTCATTAAAGAACTCTGTTTTCTGTTAAAACCGCTTTTGGGTCTTCACTCAAGTTCATAACAGAAGAATCAGACCAAGAATGGACCCAGCGGCTCCGGACCCTTTTCACTCCGCCGTCGAGATCCAGGGAGCGATGCTAGGCAGACACGAGGAGGAATTGTCTGCTGCTCGACATGCCGTTGAGACCCTGGCCGTCCAAGTCTCCGACCTCACAAGACAGGTTCACCAACTCCACCTCGATCCACCGCCCACTTCCAGGGTTTCCGAGTCTCCGGAGCCCAGGATCAACAACCCGCCGTGTTACTCTGGGGAGCCCACTGAGTGCCGCTCATTCCTCACTCAGTGTGATGTGGTGTTCTCTCTCCAGCCCAACACTTACTCCAGGAGCGCAGCCCGCATCGCCTACGTCATTTCTCTCCTTACCGGACGGGCGCGTGAGTGGGGCACGGCAGTCTGGGAGGCGAGGGCTGAGTGCATTAACCAGTATCAAGACTTTAAGGAGGAGATGATACGGGTTTTTGACCGTTCTGTTTTTGGGGAGGAGGCTTCCAGGGTCCTGTCTTCCCTATGTCAGGGGAATCGATCCATAACGGATTATTCTATTGAGTTTCGCACTCTCGCTGCCTCAAGTGACTGGAACGAGCCGGCTTTGCTCGCTCGTTTTCTGGAGGGTCTCCTCGTCGAGGTTAAGGACGAGATCCTCTCCCGGGAGGTTCCTTCCAGTCTGGACTCCTTAATAGCTCTCGCTATTCGCATAGAGCGACGGTTTGATCTTCGTCGCCGAGCTCGTGGAAAGGAGCTCGCGTTCTCCGCTGCTCCCCTCTCCACATCACTGCCACCTGCCGCATCACAGCCACCCTCCTCCTCCGGCTCGGATGCTGAGCCTATGCAGCTGGGGGGTATCCGCATCTCGGCCAAGGAGAAGGAACGGAGAATCACCAATCGCCTCTGTCTCTACTGCGGCTCCGCTGGTCATTTTGTCACCTCATGTCCAGTAAAAGCCAGAGCTCATCAGTAAGAGGAGGGCTACTGGTGAGCGCAACTACTCAGGCCTCTCCTTCTGGATCACGCACTACTTTTCCGGTCCATCTCCGCTGGCCCGGTTCATCTGCTTCCTGCAGTGCCTTGATAGACTCTGGGGCGGAGGGCTGTTTTATGGACGAGACCTGGGCTCGGGAACATGACATTCCTCTCAGACAGTTAGGGAGCCCACGGCCTTGTTCGCTTTAGATGGTAGTTCTCTCCCCAAGATTCAGCGTGAGACGCTGCCTTTAACCCTCACTGTCTCTGGTAATCATAGCGAAACCATTTCTTTTTTAATTTTTCGTTCACCTTTTACACCTGTTGTTTTGGGTCATCCCTGGCTAGTGCGCCATAACCCTTCTATTAATTGGTCTAGTAATACTATCCTATCCTGGAATGTTTCTTGTCATGTAACCTGTTTAATGTCTGCTATCCCTCCTGTTTCCTCTGTCTCTACTTCACAGGAGGAGCCTGGCGATTTGACAGGGGTGCCGGAGGAGTATCACGATCTGCGCACGGTGTTCAGTCGTTCCAAGGCCACTTCTCTCCCTCCACACCGGTCGTATGACTGTAGTATTGATCTCCTTCCGGGAACTATTCCCCCGGGGTAGATTATACTCTCTGTCGGCTCCCGAACGTAAGGCTCTCGAGGATTATTTGTCGGTTTCGCTCAACGCCGGTACCATTGTCTCCTCCTCCTCTCCCGCCGGAGCGGGGTTTTTTTTTGTTCAGAAGAAGGACGGGTCCCTGCGCCCATGCGTGGATTATCGAGGGCTGAATGACATAACAGTTAAGAATCGTTATCCGCTTCCTCTTATGTCTTCAGCCTTCGAGATCCTGCAGGGAGCCAGGTTTTTCACCAAATTGGACCTTCGTAACGCCTACCATCTCGTGCGCATCAGGGAGGGGACGAGTGGAAGACGGCGTTTAACACTCCGTTAGGGCACTTTGAATACCGGGTTCTTCCTTTCGGCCTCGTTAACGCTCCAGCTGTCTTTCAGGCACTAGTTAACGACGTCCTGAGAGACATGCTGAACATTTTTGTTTTCGTTTACATGGACGATATCCTGATTTTTTCACCGTCTCTCTCGATTCATGTTCAGCACGTGCGACGCGTCCTCCAGCGCCTTTTGGAGAACTGTCTTTATGTGAAGGCTGAGAAGTGCATTTTTCATGCCGCCTCTGTCCCTTTTCTCGGTTCCGTTATTTCCGCTGAGGGCATTAAGATGGATCCCGCTAAGGTCCAGGCTGTCATTGATTGGCCCGTTCCTAAGTCACGCGTCGAGCTGCAGCGCTTTCTGGGCTTCGCTAATTTCTATCGTCGTTTCATCCGTAATTTCGGTCAGGTGGCAGCTCCCCTCACAGCCCTTACTTCTGTTAAGACGTGCTTTAAGTGGTCCGTTTCCGCCCAGGGAGCTTTTGATCTTCTTAAGAATCGTTTTACATCCGCTCCTATTCTTGTTACACCTGACATCTCTAGTCAGTTTGTTGTTGAGGTTGACGCGTCAGAGGTGGGCGTGGGAGCCATTCTTTCTCAGCGCTCTCTCTCTGACGGCAAGGTCCATCCTTGCGCGTTTTCTCTCATCGCTTATCGCCGTCAGAACGTAACTATGATGTTGGTAATCGCGAACTGCTCGCCATCCGCTTAGCCCTAGGCGAATGGCGACAGTGGTTGGAGGGGCGACCGTTCCTTTTGTCGTTTGGACTGACCATAGGAACCTTGAGTACATCCGTTCAGCCAAACGACTTAATGCGCGTCAGGCTCGTTGGGCTCTGTTTTTCGCTCGTTTCGAGTTTGTTATTTCTTATCGTCCGGGCTCAAAAAACACCAAGCCTGATGCTTTATCTCGTCTCTTCAGTTCTTCTGAGGTCTCCACCGACCCCGAGGGGATTCTCCCTGACGGGCGTGTTGTCGGGTTGACTGTCTGGGGAATTGAGAGGCAGGTAAAGCAAGCACTCGCTCACACTCCGTCGCCGCGAGCTTGTCCTAGGAACCTTCTGTTCGTTCCCGTTCCTACTCGTCCGGCCGTTCTTCAGTGGGCCCACTCTGCCAAGTTAGCCGGCCACCCCGGCGTTCGGGGTACGCTCGCTTCCATTCGCCAGCGTTTCTGGTGGCCCACTCGGGAACGTGACGCGCGTCGATTTGTCGCCGCTTGTTCGGTCTGCGCGCAGACTAAATCTGGGAACTCTCCTCCTGCCGGCCGTTTCAGACCGCTTCCCATTCCCTCTCGACCGTGGTCTCACATCGCTTTAGATTTTATCACCGGACTGCCTTCATCAGCGGGGAAGACAGTTATTCTTACGGTTGTCGATAGATTCTCTAAGGCGGCTCATTTCATTCCTCTCGATAAGCTCCCTTCTGCTAAGGAGACGGCTCAGATCATTATCGAGAATGTTTTCCGAATTCATGGCCTTCCGTCTGACGTCGTTTCCGACAGAGGCCCGCAGTTCACGTCTCAATTTTGGAGGGAGTTTTGCCGTTTGATTGGGGCTTCCGTCAGTCTCTCGTCCGGCTTTCATCCCCAGTCTAACGGTCAAGCCGAACGGGCCAATCAGACTGTTGGTCGCATTTTACGCAGTCTTTCTTTTCGTAACCCTGCGTCTTGGTCAGAACAGCTCCCCTGGGCAGAGTACGCCCACAACTCGCTTCCCTCGTCTGCTACCGGTCTATCCCTTTTTCAGTGTAGCCTCGGGTACCAGCCTCCGCTGTTCTCATCTCAGCTCGCCGAGTCCTGCGTCCCCTCCGCTCAGGCTTTTGTCCAGCGTTGCGAGCGCACCTGGAAGGGGTCAGGTCGGCACTTTGCCGTAATAGGGCGCAGACTGTGAGGGCCGCTAATAAGCGTAGGACCAAGAGTCCTAGATATTGTTGCGGTCAGAGAGTATGGCTCTCCACTCAGAACCTTCCCCTTAAGACAGCTTCTCGCAAGTTGGCCCCGCGGTTCATTGGTCCGTTCCGTATTTCTCAGGTCATTAATCCTGTCGCAGTGCGACTTCTTCTCCCGCTATCTTCGTCGCGTTCACCCGGTCTTCCATGTCTCCTGTGTTAAGCCCGTTCTTCGCGCCCGCTCGTCCCTCCCCCCATCCTTGTCGAGGGCGCACCCATCTACAGGGTTCGTAAGATTTTGGACATGCGCCCTCGGGGCCGTGGTCATCAGTACCTAGTGGATTGGGAGGGGTACGGTCCTGAGGAGAGGAGTTGGGTTCCCTCTCGGGACGTGCTGGACCGTTCGCTGATCGATGATTTCCTCCGTTGCCGCCAGGTTTCCTCCTCGAGTGCGCCAGGAGGCGCTCGGTGAGTGGGGGGGGGTACTGTCATGTCTTGTTATGTCTGTTCCTGTCCTTTCTCTTCACTCTGTCTCTCTCTGCTGGTCTTTTTAGGTTACCTTCTCTGTCTCTCATCCTTCAGCTGTTCTACATTTCCCCTAACTAGCTCATTCTCTCTTTCCCCACCTGTTCTCTCTTCCCCCTCTGATTAGGTCTCTATTTCTCTCTCTGTTCCTGCTACTTTCAGTGTCTGATTCTTGTTTGTGTTTTTTGATGCCAGAAGCAAGCTGTCGTCTCGTTTGCTTCCACCTTGTCCTGTCCTGTCGGAGTCTGCCTGGCAGGTGTATCCTGCACTATACTAACGTTCTTTTTGTTCCGCTGACAACGTTGGAAGAGGATTCATGCCATTCCTGTTTTTCATTAAAGAACTCTGTTTTCTGTTAAAACCGCTTTTGGGTCTTCACTCAAGTTCATAACAACCGTAGTCTAGCCTTGTATGGTGGTTTTTGAGCAGTGGCTTCTTCCTTGCTGAGCGGCCTTTCAGGTTAGGTCGATATAGGTCTTGTTTTACTGTGGATATACAGTGCCTTGCAAAAGTATTTGGCCCCCTTGAACTTTGCGACCTTTTGCCACATTTCAGGCTTCAAACATAAAGATATAAAACTGTATTTTTTGTGAAGAATCAACAACAAGTGGGTCACAATCATGAAGTGGAACGACATTTATTGGATATTTCAAACTTTTTTAACAAATCAAAAACTGAAAAATTGGGCGTGCAAAATTATTCAGCCCCCTTAAGTTAATACTTTGTAGCACCACCTTTTGCTGCGATTACAGCTGTAAGTCGCTTGGGGCATGTCTCTATCAGTTTTGCACATCGAGAGACTGAAATTTTTTCCCATTCCTCCTTGCAAAACAGCTCGAGCTCAGTGAGGTTGGATGGAGAGCATTTGTGAACAGCAGTTTTCAGTTCTTTCCACAGATTCTCGATAGGATTCAGGTCTGGACTTTGACTTGGCCATTCTAACACCTGGATATGTTTATTTTTGAACCATTCCATTGTAGATTTTGCTTTATGTTTTGGATCATTGTCTTGTTGGAAGACAAATCTCCGTCCCAGTCTCAGGTCTTTTGCAGACTCCATCAGGTTTTCTTCCAGAATGGTCCTGTATTTGGCTCCATCCATCTTCCCATCAATTTGAACCATCTTCCCTGTCCCTGCTGAAGAAAAGCAGGCCCAAACCATGATGCTGCCACCACCATGTTTGACAGTGGGTATGGTGTGTTCAGGGTGATGAGCTGTGTTGCTTTTACGCCAAACATAACATTTTGCATTGTTGCCAAAAAGTTCAATTTTGGTTTCATCTGACCAGAGCACCTTCTTCCACATGTTTGGTGTGTCTCCCAGGTGGCTTGTGGCAAACTTTAAACAACACTTTTTATGGATATCTTTAAGAAATGGCTTTCTTCTTGCCACTCTTCCATAAAGGCCAGATTTGTGCAATATACGACTGATTGTTGTCCTATGGACAGAGTCTCCCACCTCAGCTGTAGATCTCTGCAGTTCATCCAGAGTGATCATGGGCCTCTTGGCTGCATCTCTGATCAGTCTTCTCCTTGTATGAGCCGAAAGTTTAGAGGGACGGCCAGGTCTTGGTAGATTTGCAGTGGTCTGATACTCCTTCCATTTCAATATTATCGCTTGCACAGTGCTCCTTGGGATGTTTAAAGCTTGGGAAATCTTTTTGTATCCAAATCCGGCTTTAAACTTCTTCACAACAGTATCTCGGACCTGCCTGGTGTGTTCCTTGTTCTTCATGATGCTCTCTGCGCTTTTAACGGACCTCTGAGACTATCACAGTGCAGGTGCATTTATATGTAGACTTGATTACACACAGGTGGATTGTATTTATCATCATTAGTCATTTAGGTCAACATTGGATCATTCAGAGATCCTCACTGAACTTCTGGAGAGAGTTTGCTGTACTGAAAGTAAAGGGGCTGAATAATTTTGCACGCCCAATTTTTCAGTTTTTGATTTGTTAAAAAAGTTTGAAATATCCAATAAATGTCGTTCCACTTCATGATTGTGTCCCAATTGTTGTTGATTCTTCACAAAAAAATACAGTTTTATATCTTTATGTTTGAAGCCTGAAATGTGGCAAAAGGTCGCAAAGTTCAAGGGGGCCGAAAACTTTCGCAATGCACTGTAGATACTTTTGTATATGTTTCCTCCAGCATCTTCACAAGGTCCTTTGCTGTTGTTCTGGGATTTATTTGCACTTTTCGCACCAAAGTACGTTCATCTCTAGGACACAGAATGCGTCTCATTCCTGTGTGGTATGGCAGCTGCGTGGTCCCATATACTTGCGTACTATTGTTTGTACAGCTGAACGTGGTACCTTCAGGCATTTGGAAATTGCTCCCAAGGATGAACCAGACTTGTGGACGACTACAATTTTTTTTCTGAGGTCTTGGCTGATTTCTTTACATTTTCCCATGATGTCAAGCAAAGAGGAACTGAGTTTGAAGGTAGGCCTTGAAATACATCCACATGTACACCTCCAATTGTCTCAAATTATGTAAATTAGCCTTTCTGAAGCTTCTAAAACCATGACATCATTTTCTGGAATTTTCCAAGTTGTAAAAAGGCACAGTCAACTTAGTGTATATGAACTTCTGACCCACTGGAATTGTGATACTGTGAATTACAAGTTAAATAATCTGTCTATTAACAAGTGTTGGAAAAATTACCTGTGTCATGCACAAAGTAGATATCCTTACCGACTTGCCAAAACTATAGTTTGCTAATAAGACATTTGTGGAGTGGTTGAAAAACATGTTCTAATGACTCCAACCTAAGTGTATGTAAACTTCCAACTTCAACTGTAGGTGTTCCTTTTGTTCAGGTGGGAAAGTGCAGTGTGGAGTGCGATTGAGATTGCGTCATCTGTGGTTCTGTTGGGGGCTGTATGCAAATTGGAGTAGGTCCATAGTTTCCGGGATGATGGTGTTGATGTGAGCCATTTCAAAGCACTTCATGGCGACCGATGTGAGTGCTATGGGTCGGTAGTAATTTAGGCAGGTTACCTTCACTTTTTTTGGGCACAGGAACTACTGTGGTCTGCTTGAAATGGCATCTTCCTCTAATATGTGTGTGATTCCTCTGAGAAGAATACCATTCTAACATTCTAAGATTCCTCCCAAGTAACATGGACAAGATGTTCTCCTGTGTTCATTGTTGACTGACCCAGATCCCAGCATCCCTTATTCAAGGCTGTTCTAATTGGTTTTGCAGGAACCTCACATAACAATCAGTCAAGTAACACAGATTGACTAAGCTACTTATCCACTCGGAGTCCTTTTAATCCTAGAGCTTTTTGGTACTCAGTGCTATGATTCTCACACTCAATGGTAAATTGACCAAATTACACATGTTTATTTTACCTTTATTTATACAGGTTTTTTTCTCATTGAGATAACGTCTCTTTTCCAAGAGAGACCTGGTCCAATAGCAGCAGAGTGAACAACGTTTCAGACAAAACAACTTACATACACTAACACAACATCAAACAAAACTATAAACACACATACAGTACAACAAAAACATTGTACATTAAAAACACAAACGTCTTGACTAAAAACAGCTGGCCTAAAAACAATTGCACTCTTCTATGATATATACATCGATCAAGTGTTTAAACTCCACCAACGAAGCTAGATCATTACATTTTAAAATGTTCATGACAGAATTCCAGGACCACGGAGCTAAGTAACTAAAACTATTTCTACCATGTCCTGTTCTAATTTTTGGTACTGTTAGAAGCAAATCAGAATGGGACCGTAATTGATATTTATTTACTGACCTGATTAAAAAAGAACAGAGATAAAATGGCATTTTACCCAATATGGCCTTATAAATCAGTGTATACCAGTGTTTAAACCTACGCAAGATCAATGACGACCTGGTGAAGGAGTGCACAGGGGAGTTAGGTAAATTCATAGGGGGCTCAAGTATACCTTGGACCTTTTCAAATAAACTGCCTGCATCTAAAACATGCTGATTCAAGGCTTTCAGAATGGAGCTTCTCTCAGTTACAATCTGTGTATCGACCAACATTTGTTTGGGAAGCTGTGTATCTTTTTTGCACTCCAAACCTTTCACTAATTGCCAAAAATTTGGATGGATTATTTACATTTTGTGAAGTAGATTTCAAGTACTGGTCTGTTTTCAATTTACGAATCATAGCCACACACATATTTCGAAGATGTCTTCCAATCATCTGCCAAACCAGTCCCTCTTGCTTTAGCCCACATAGCAGTTTGTTCCCTTACGATTTTTGTAAGTTCCTCAGTAACCCAAGGGTTTCTCTGCCCTAAATCCTGCATTTTTTAAAAGGGGCCTATTGCATACATCCTGGAATGTGTTGTGGAAGTAAGAAAAGGCTAGTTCAACATCAAGGATTAATTCCATTCAATGCTAGATACATCATGTAAAAAAACCTTGAATATTAAACCGCTTCCAGTTTCTTTTCCTAATGACACGTGGAGATTTCTTAGGAATTTTACCATCTCTCACACAGGCAATAGCACAGTGATCACTTATGTCATTTGCAAAAATACCAGAAGCATTAAAACGATGGGGAGTATTGGTTAAGATCAAATCAATCAAAGAGGATTTCAGAGGATACTTTATATTCAACCTTGTTACACTGTTGACAATCTGATTGAGATTGTAGGTATTGCACAGAATTTTGAGTTGGTCAGAGCTAGATGTTAACATGTCCTGATTCAGATCACCCATCAGGACAAACTCAGAATTGACATTATGTGATAACAATTTGAAAATACAATCCAGAGAGCCAACAGTAGCAAATGGAGGTCTAACAACAAGATACAAAAATGTTTAAAGATGAACCAAGGTTTAGGTTCAGAGACAGATATTCAAATTGCTTAGGTTTAGTAACAGAAGTCAGAACGCCCACCGAGAACTTGTCTTTTACATATACAGCAACACCACCACCCTTAGATTTACCATCTGTACGAAACACATTGTAACCATTTATGACAATATTTTTTGCCAGTAATAGATTTTTTAAACCAGGTTTCAGAAAGCATAAATACATCAGGGTCGGCAGTTTTTATCCATATGTTCACAAAATCAAGCTTCAACAGAAGACTTCTTACATTTATATGCTAAAACTTCAGGCCACTCTGACTAGTTAATTCGGCAGAGGTAAGAATGTCAGGACCTGGATTAGACTGGACATTTCCAGACAATAGAAGCAGCAAGATAATGGCAAGTCTAGATCGAGGGTTACAACATTTGGATTTACAGACAGCAGTTGAACGAGAATCCAGAGTCACCAGAGTCTTTAACCCCACATACTTCAGGAGATGTGTAAAGTCTAGAGGCATGGAAATAGTTACATGAGATTCTAGGTCTTGGGTAACCACGATGTTATTACTTACAATGACACAGTAATTATAGTACTGTATGTGCACCAAGCACCTACCATCCTTCACTCGTCTGGGTAATTACTCCCTGGTTACTGAGAATGCAACACAACCTCCAAAGATACCATGGCACCGAGTAAGGTATACAGAACACTTATAGGCAATACCATAAAGGCAGATGAAGCTGCAGAACTAAACCATACTTACAACAGACTCTCTGTGTACTATGCACTGTTAGATGCTGCCACCAAATAGACTATGGGAATTTGAATTAAAGAAATGCTTGACTACTCATTATTATAGACTACACGGTTTCCGTCGAGAATTTGTGTCTTTCTTTGCAGATGGAGATGCTACAGTGAAGATTTGGTTGTCCAGTTTGACATCAGTCATATCTCCAGGCACAGGAAAATACTAAGGTCGGGACACATAGTACAGTAGCCGTATACTTGATTTCTATTGTAATCATGTGCTGTCCAGTCCTGCAATACACTGCCAACCTACACTGTTACTTGGTTTTGTTGTCACTGTAAATTCACTGGGCCATGAAGCATCTTTGGCACCCGTCCTCGCTAGTATACCTCCTACCTCTGCCCCTTGCTCCCCTTTGTCTCTGCAGGCAGCAGTGTGTTTTCCTTGTTCCTCCTCCATCACATCCTCTCCTCGTCCTGACTCTCATAGCACCCAACTAACTCCCAAGGTTTTGACTGGGAAGTAAAAGAGCTCCACCTCCACATATTTATTTTTTTCCCTTTTGGGTCAAGTGCAAAATGAAATAAAGTAGAGTCAGGGATGATACGCTAACCAGAGCTGGTTTCTATGGTAACTGTAAGCCTGCATTTTGTGTTGCAGTTGGTGCCGGGGCCTCTCTGTTTTCCACCACCAGCAGCAGTGAAGAGTGGGGAACCATCCCCAAGGGGCTATATAAAAAGGGGGGGGCAACATATCCCATCACTGTGCATCAATCAAAATCTCACAGCTTGGAATGGGATCATTTAATGAATTCCCTACCTTATTGTTAACAGTGAATGGATTCAGACAACAGACACACAAAGGACAGCAGGGTTGTACAGCAGACATGATCAAATATGTAACATACATTTTGTCACAAGGCTGCAAACACAAACACTTAACGATGTGACCCCAGCACATAACAGTGCCATTACTGACACCTGCATAGTGCTGTACTCTGAATCTTCTAACAGCAGTGTAGAATGCTGCAGCAGATCAGAAACGCAACATAAATAGGCTTCTTCTATTTTGTTTCTGTTGAAATGCCATGGCGTTCTGCGTTTTACTCAATGCCCTTCACTGTTGTTAAAACAACATGTACGCATGAATACTCTGCTACTCTGCAAGGATATTCCTCAAGATAATGTCTTCCATTTGATTTATAATGAGTGAATTTGTAGGGGGAGTAATATAGTTTGGAGGAGCTCTGGCCTGAAGCCTGGGCTGTTTGACTGTGAATACAACTACCTCCAGACTACAGTGTTGCCATTAATCAACAGGCCAGGCTGACGGGGCTCTACCTCTCTCTGTGCTGCTCTCCACTTAGACACACTGGTCCTGAATATTTATGTTGATTGTGTCCAGCTCCTCTCCTCATCTCCCCTCATTTCTCTCTGTCATTAATTAAAAGCATGTAGAGAAACGCGAGTCTCAGCTCTCCTAAAACATGCACGCTAATTTCCCCATAGGGCTGTTTTCATCTGGCATGCTTTGGCTCTGGCAACTATCACTCCCGTTCTGTGACAAGACTGAACGTGCCACAAAAGACACAATCCAATTCTGTCACAATGAGACGCTGGATGACCTGATCACTGCTGCGGTGAAATTAATGTATTATTTAGTGATGGTTGAGGGACTAAACATGTATGCTTTGGCATGGTCTCGGTCTAAATGCTGGATTCAACACACATTGTCATCATCACAGGATTGTGGTAGCCACTCAGCGTGTGCTGAAATGAACCACATTGGACTGGGGTCAGGTTTAGAAGGAGTGGTAGAGTTTAGGGGTAGAAGGAGTGGGAAGACTGTTGCTATATAGGACAAAATGACTGAAGGAGGTGTGTATGGAGCTGATAGCTGCTGTGGATAGCTGGAATGGATAGCTGCCGTTTTACGGGCTCCAGACCAAAAGCACACTATTTTACATTTTTGTTGCGCTGATCGTAACATTTTTGGTATATAATGTTTCTGTCATTGTTTCCTATGACCGAAAAGAGCTTATGTAAATTTGATATTTCTGTATTTTATTTTCAATACATTTGCTAAAAAAATAAAAATATGTTTTCACTGTGTTGCTATGAGGTATTGTGTGTAGATGGGTAAGAAACAATTTACATTGGGTTACCATTCTGAATTCAGACTGTAACACAACAAAGTATGAATACTTTGTGAAGACACTGTACATGTTTCAAGCAGACCACCATAGACCGACCCTATGCACAAGAACACCAAGGTAACTTGTCTAAAGGACTATTGCACCGTAGCACTCACATCTGTAGTCATGAAATGTTTTGGAAGACATGGCTCACATCAATACCATCATTCCAGAAACTCTGGACCAACTCCAATTTGCATACCGCCCCAACAGATCCACAGATTACACAATCTCTATTGCACTCCACACTGCCCTCTCCCACCTGGACAAGGGGAACACCCATGTGAGAATTCTGTTCATTAACTACAGCTCAGTGTTCAACACCATATTGCCCTCCAAGCTCATCACTAAGCTAAGGACCCTTGGACTGAAAACCTCCCTCTGCTACTAGATCCGGGACTACCTGACGGGCCACCCCCAGGTGGTAAGGGTAGGCAACAACACATCTGCCATCCTGATCCTCAACATGGGGGTCCCTTAGGGGTGCATGCTTAGTCCCCTCCTGTACTCCCTGTTCACCTATGACTGTGAGGCCGCACACGACTCCAACACCATTTTTAAGTTTTCTGATGACACGACAGTGGTAGGCTTCATCACCAGCAACGATGAGACAGCCTATAGGGAGGAGGTCAGAGACCTGACAAAAGAGCTGATCATGGACTACAGGAACCGGAGGGCCGAGCATGCCCCCATTCACATCGACAGGGCTGTAGTGGAACAGGTCGAGAGCTTTAAGTTCTTTGGCTTTCACATGGATTTTGACCCATTTTGAGTCACACAAAATTGTGTGTTCTCTAATCTGACAATTAATCTACAGATTCCTTTGAAGAATCTCTCCTCGTTTATTCTTATTCTTTTGTGAATTTTATATGGCAGTTGGCAACCAACTTTAAGGTGCATTATCGCCACTAACTGGACTGGAGTGTGGACATAATTCATCTTTCAATCACCCATGTCGATATATACTTGTAAAATCCAATGAGTAGATGGGAGAGGCAGGATTTGCAGCGTGTCAAGTATCTAAAATAGAATCATGTTCTTTAATAGCACATGTCTACGCAGACACCATTGACGCCAGGTGCAGTTTGGATGGAATTATTGAATAACATGTATGTGTACATTTATTTTGCAACACTGGCGCACACAAAACAGGTGGTCTGGTCATCATGTGAGGATCTGTCATGGTCCACACACACCAACACAGTCGTTCTAGGGGGCACAACAATTCTTCTTTCCCCTCAGGAGGTTGAAAAGATTTGGCATCGGCCCTTAGATCTTCCACAGCTGCACCATTGAGAGCATCTTGACTAGCTGCATCACCGCTTGGTATGGCAATTGCTTGGCATCCGACCACAAGGCGCTAACGAGGATACGGGCGACAAGCTACAGAGTAATGACTACCTTCCTTGGCTCGCAAAGAAGGGCACCTATTGGTATATGGGTAAAAAAGAAGCACACATTTGAGCATTAGTTATTAATTACACTTTCGATGGTGTATCAATACACCGAGTCACTACAATACACCGAGTCACTGACTCAGTTGCCGGAGAGGAAGGAAACCGCTCAGGGATTTTACCATGAGGCCAATGGTGACTTTAAAACAGTCACAGAGTTTAAGGGCTGTGATAGGAGAAAACTGAGGATGGATCAACAACGTTGTAGTTAATCCACAATACTAACCCAAATGAGAGAGTGAAAAGAAGGAAGCCTGTACAGAATAAAAATATGAAAAACATGCATCCTGTTTGCAATAAGGCACAAAAGTGAAACTTCAAAAAATGTGGCAAAGCAATTAACTTAATGTCCTGAATACAAAGTGTTATGTTTGGGCCAAATCCAACACAAATATGAAGAGTACCACTCTTCATATTTCAAGCATGGTGGTGGCTGCATCATGTTATGGGTATGCTTGTCATCGGCGAGGATTAGTGAGTTTTTTGTGGATAAAAAGAAAGGAAATAGAGCTAAAAACAGGCAAAATTCTAGAGGAATACCTGGTTCGGTCTGCTTTCCAACAGACACCAACATACACCTTTTCAGCAGGACAATAACCTAAAACACAAGGCCAAAAAGACACTGGAGTTACCAAGGTGACATTGAATGTTCCTGAGTGGCCTAGTTATAGTTTTGACTTAAATTGACTTGAAAATGGCTGTCTAGCAATGATCAACAACCAACTTGACAGTGCTTGAAGCGTTTTAAAAAGAATAATGTGCAAATATTGTACAATCCAGGTGTGCAAAGCTCATAGATTTACTCAGAAAGACTCACAGCTGCCAAAGGTGATTCTAACATGTATTGACTCAGGGGTTTGAATACTTATGTAATAATCTTAATAAATGGTAATAATTTAACAAATTCTAACCAATTTTGTATTAGATATGCATATCGACCCTGTACTGGTACTCTTTGTATATATCCAAGTTATTATTGCTCATTGTGTTTTTATTATTACTTTCATTTTTGCGTGTTTTGCTTTTTTATTATTTCTCTATTTTCTTTCTCTCTGCATTGTTGGAAAATGCATGGAAGTAAGCATTTCACTGTTAGTCTACACCTGTCGTTTACGAAGCATGTGACAAATAAAATCTGATTTGTCTTTAGGCCGGAAGCTGGCCTGTTATTCTAGTGTGCAAATAAATAAATTGAAAGTTCACATAACAGCCAAACTCTAGATGATCTGAAAGAACAGACCAAGTTCAATAGATTGTTCAAATTCTTCTCTAACAAGAAGACATACCACACAAAATGCCAAACAATCTGAAAATTGTAGTCCATGCAATTCACAAATCTCGTCCTCTTCCAAAGAGAGTGGGTGGTCAAAATGCAATGGAAAAACTATTTGTGGCTTACTCCTCTCCTCCAAAACATTTCATTAGTGAGTACTTCCTTTGTGTTCAGGTTGTATTAAAATGTCCACAAATAATACCGATTCCATCTCTCTTTGAAAAGCTTGAGTGCAGTGGTGAATTCGGCATAGAATCTCAAATGGAACTCAGGCAATCAGAGACTGGGGTGGTCTCATTCAGAGGGTCCACGTAGTCCCAAGCATTTTGACACCTTTGTCTTATTGTGGCATAGAATCTGGCTTCTGTGGTAGACAGATGCCTCCCTTTTATATTCTACAGAGAGACAAAGTAGTCTTGGGATATAAATTCAAAGTGAGACTGTCTAGCTATCCCTTGAGATATGAGAATACAAGGTATTGATGCAACGGTCACACCTTAAAATCACCTTTTTCTTCTCCATTTTCAAATGGAAACAAATATATTTTTTGGCGCCTCCTGTATATGTTCGCTTTGTACAATGATTGACTGATTGATGTAACATATGTGATAGACTAGTGAAAGGCTTTGATTACTTGTCAATAGATATAGAAGCAGTATCATTTACAGTAGTAATCATATACAGTAGCTTTCTACATGAGAACATTTCCTGAAAAGAGCAACTGGGCTGTATTTCATAAGTCTCAGTACTGTAGCTGCATTCATAGATATGAGCAGTCCTCCTGAACATGTACTGTAGGTGTGGTGCAGTGGTGGGTGGGAAGTGAGCCCTCAGCTATGAGCAATAAAATCATCAAACAAAACACACAATATAGTCAAATCTTGGCAATTTTCCAGAAGTTTCTAGGAGTTATTATGGGGAGGGAAAACAACAACAACAACACATTTTGGAAAATGGTAAGATTTATAAAGTACTGAAGTCCATTCAGGGTTGAAACTTTCAAGTAATTTATCAGGGAGGGAGGATAAGCTCCTGCAGCTATCCATCTAGAGGAATACATCAAATAATCAGAATGAACTCTGTGTGCTGTCCAGTTCAAAGTATAGGTCAGACAGTAAAGCAGATTCTCAGCCACCACCAGCCACCATTGCAGCAAGTACCAGATAAATCACTATATAGTTTTTTCTCATCTTATTTAATTCCCCCTCCCAGGCTGCACAGCCCAGAGCGGCCCAGTGTGGCCTAGCCCCCTTCTCCCACAGAAGTGGTGTAAATTGCTGTACCACCCCTCTAATTTTTTACAACAAAAAAAAGTTTACAACTTAGGACTTTTATTTACGTAATAGTGTAGACCTTACAGTGTGTAGACCTTACAGTGAAATGCTTACTTACAAGCCGTTAACTAACAATGCAGTTTTTTTTTAATGTTAAGAAAGTATCTACTAAAATAAACTGAAGTAAAAAATAAATAAAATAAAATAAGAAGAAGAGAAAAGAAGGAAAAAGAAAAAAACAAATAATTAAACAGCAGCAGCAAAATAACTGTAGCGAGGCTATATACAGGGGGTACCAGTACAGAGTGAATGTGCGGGGGCACAGGTTAGTCTAGGTAATTGAGGTAATATGTACAGGGTACATGTAGGTAGAGGTAAAGTGACTATGCATGAATAATAAACCAAGAGTAGCAGCAGCGTAAAAATGGGTATGGGGGGTACCAATACAAATTGTCTGTGTAGCCATTTGATTAGCTGTTCAGGAGTCTTACGGCTTGGGGATAGAAGCTGTTAAGAAGCCTTTTGGACCTAGACTTGGTGATCCGGTGGTACCAGAGAGAACAGTCTATGACTAGGGCCTTCCTCTGACACTGCCTGGTATAGAGGTCCTGGATAGCAGGAAGCTTGGCCCCAGTGATGTACTGGGCGGTACGCACTACATTCCGTAGTGCCTTGCGGTCAGAGGCCAAGCAGTTGCCATACCAGGCGGTGATGCAACCAGTCAGGATGTGCAGCTGTAGAATTCTTTGAGGATCTGAGGACCCATGCCAAATCTTTTCTGTCTCCTGAGGGGGAATAGGTTTTGTCGTGCCCGCTTCACAACTCTCATGATGATCAGACATTGTTGTGTCATCTACAAACATAATCATGGTGTTAGAGTTGTACTTGGCCATACAGTCATGGGTGAACAGGGAGTACAGGAGGGAACTGAGCATGCACCCCCAAGGGCCCCCCCGTGTTGAGGATCAGCATGGCAGATGTGTAGTTACCTACCCTTACCACCTGGGGGCAGACCGTCAGGAATTCCAGGATCCAGTTGCAGAGGGAGATGTTTAGTCCCAGGGTCCTTAGCTTAGTGATGAGCTTTGATGCCACTATGGTCTGAGTTGTAGTCGATGAATAGCATTCTCACGTAGGTGTTCCTTTTGTCCATGTGGGAAAAAGCAGTGTGGTGTGCAATAGAGATTGCATCATCTGTGGATCTTTTGGGGTGGTATGCAAATTGGAGAGGGTCTAGGGTTTCTGGGACAATGGTGTTGATGTAAGCCATGACCAGCCTTTCAAAGCACTTCATGGCTACAGATGTGAGTGCAATGTGTCGGTAGTCATTTAGGCAGGTTACCTTGGTGTTCTTGGGCACATGGACTTTAGTGGTCTGCTTAAATTATTTGTTGGTATTACAGACTCGGTCAGGGACAGGTTTAAAATGTCAGTGAAGACACTTACTAGATAGTCAGTGCATGCTCAGAGTACACGTCCTGGTAATCCGCCTGGCCCTGAGGCCTTGTGAATGTTGACCTGTTTAAAGGTCTTACTCACATCGGCTACGAAGAGTAGAAATGAGGTGAAATAGATTTAAGTTTCCCTGCATTAAAGTCACCTGCCAATAGGATTGCCACCTCAGGATTAGCATTTCTTGTTTGCTTATGGCCTTTTACAGCTCGTTGAGTGCCGTCTTACTGCCAGCATTGGTTTGTGGTGGTAAATAGACAGCTACAAAAAATATAGATGAAAACTCTCCTGGTACATAGTGTGTTCTACAGCTTATCATGAGATACTCTACCTCAGGTGAGCAAAACCTAGAGACTTCCTTAATATTCGATTTCGTGCATCATCTGTTATTTACAAATAGACATAGACCGCCACCCCTTGTCTTACCAGAGGCAGCTGTTCTATCTTGATGATGGACCGAAAACAAAGCCAGCTGAATGTTATCCATGTTGTCGTTCAGCCATGACTCGGTGAAACATAAGATATTAGAGTTTTTAATGTCCCGTTGGTAGGATTGTCTTGATCGGGGCTCATCCATTTTGTTATCCAATGATTGCATGTTGGTTAATAGGAAAGATGGTAGAGCGGGATTACTCACTCGCTGTCAGATCCTTACAAGGCACCCTGACCTACGTCCTTGATATTTTGGTCTCTTCTACATGCGAATGATGGGGATTTGGGCCTTGTCGGGTGTCTGAAGTAAATCCTTCGTGTCTGACTCATTAAAGAATAAATCTTCATCCAGTACGAGGTGAGTAATCGCTGTCCTGATATCCAGGAGTGCTTTTTGGGTCATAAAAAACGGTGCCAGAAACATTATGTACAAAATAAGTTACAAATAACGAGAAAATTACACATAAATCAAATCAAAATGTATTAGTCAAATTATATTTGTCACATGCGCCAAATACAATAGGTGTAGACCTTACAGTGAAATGCTTACTTACGAGCTCCTAACCAACAGTGCAGTCTAAAAAAATATGGATAAGAATAAGAGATAAAAGTAACAAGTAAATAAAGACCAGCAGTGAAAAATAACAATATATACGGGGGTGCCGGTACAGAGTCAATGTGCGGGGGCACCGGTTAGTTGCGGTAGTACGTACATGTAGGTTGAGTTAATTAAAGTGACTATGCATAGATGACAACAGAGAGTGGCAGTGGTGTGGAGAGGGGAAGGGAGGGGGGGCAATGCAAATAGCCTGGGTAGCCATTTGACTAGATGTTCAGGAGTCTTATAGCTTGGGGGTAGAAGCTGTTTAGAAGTCTCTTGGACCTAGACTTGGTGCTCCGGTACCGCTTGCCGTGTGGTAGCAGAGAGAACAGTCTATGACTAGGGTGGCTGGAGTCTTTGACCATTTTTAGGGCCTTCCTCAGACACCGCCTGGTATAGAGGTCCTGGATGGCAGGAAGCTTGGCCCCAGTGATGTACTAGGCCGTTCGCATTACCCTCTGTAGTGCCTTGCGGTCGGAGGCCGAGCAGTTGCCATACCAGGCAGTGATGCAACCAGTCAGTATGCTCCTGATGGTGCAGCTGTAGAACCTTTTGAGGATCTGATGACCAAATCTTTTCAGTCTCCTGAGGGGAAATAGGTTTTGTCGTGCCCGCTTCACAACTGTCATGGTGTGCTTGCACCATGTTAGTTTGTTGGTGATGTGGACACCAAGGAAGTTGAAGCTCTCAACCTGCTCCCCGTCGATGAGAATGGGGGCGGGCTCTGTCCTTTTTTTCCTGTAGTCCACAATCATCTCCTTTGTCTTGATCATGTTGAGGGAGAGGTTGTTGTCCTGGCACCGCACGGCCAGGTCTCTGACCTCCTCCCTATAGCACAATTGGTTAGGAGCCCGTAAAACTGCAGCCATCTCCTCCAGCGCCATATGTTCTAATTCAATCCAAGACAAATATATTGTTGAATAAATATAGGACAAAGTCATTGTTTATACACCTACTGTGCATTCGGAAATTCTCCAGACACCTTCCCCTTTTCCACATTTTGTTACATTACAGTCTTATTCTAAAATGGATGAAATAAAAACATTTCCTCATCAATCTACACACAGTGCCCCATAATGACAAAGTGGAAGCAGGTTTTTAGAAATGTTTGCAAATGTATTAAAAATAAAAAACTTAAATAACTTATTTGCATAAGTATTCAGACTCTTTGATATGAGACTCAAATTCAAGCTCAAGTGCATCCTATTTCCATTGATCATCCTTGAGATGTTTCAACATCTTGATCGGAGTCCACCTGTGATAAATTAAATTGATTGGACCTGATTTGGAAATGCACACACCTGTCTATACAGTACCTCCATAAAGTATTCATACCCTTTGACTTATTACACATTTTGTTGTGTTACATCCTGAATTCAAAATGGATATTTTCTGTATTTTTTTCTTACCAATCTGCACACAACACCCCATAATGATAAAGTAAAAACATGTTTTTAGATATTTTTACAAACTTATTGAAAGTGAAAAACAGAGTCAATACTTTGTAGAATCACCTTTGGCAGCGATTAAAGCTGCAAGTCTTTCCGGGTAAGTCTCTAAGAGCTTTCCACACCTGGATTGTGCAACATTTTTTAAAAATTCTTCAAGCTCTGTCAAATTGGTTGTTCATTAAACATTTTCAGGTCTTGCCATAGATTTTCAAGTAGATTTAAGTCAAAATTGTAACTCACCAACTCAGGAACATTCAATGTCTTCCTGGTAAGTGACTCCAGTGTAGATTTGGCCTTGTTCTTTAGGTTATTTTCCTGCTGAATGGTGAATTCCTTTCTCAGTGTCTGGTGGAAAGCAGACTGAATCAGGTTTTCCGCTTGGATTTTGCCGGTGCTTAGCTCCATTACATTTATCTTTTATCCTGTCCTTAATGATTACAAGCATACCCATAACATGATGCAGCCACCACTATGCTTCAAAATATGGAGAGTGATACACAGTAATGTGTTGTATTGGATTTGCCCCCAAAAATGTTGGAGACGTGAATCCAAAATATAATTTGTTAACTTGTTGACAAGTTATTACGCTAATTAATGTATTGCAAAAGTGATATTGAGTTGTGTTTGGTTGTCAACACAACCAAATATCCACATTCGAAGGACATCTTTTGTGCCACTGGATTCTATCCATCTCAACCAAAAATCAAAGTTTAAGAATAAGACTAAATCAAATCAAACTTGAAGTGCATTTGAAGTTTGATTTGATTTGTTCTATTTTTTATTTTTTGGGTTGAGATGGAGACGCTAATCCAACATATTAATTATTAACTTGACGATTACATTAGAAATCAACCAAAGCTTGAAACTCCAGGCTTATATGTATTGTCTATTTTTTGTTAAACCCTGGGTTGAATTTATAACAATAGCTGTTGATGACTTTGCAAATTCTATATAGGCCTGAATAGTATAATTGATGATATATGAGTGATAAAGTATAGTGACATTTCATTTGCTCTGTTAAACCTACCCTTTGGAATGACTTGGCAACTGTGAATCTATGTATTTATTAAGAAATCTCTCAATAACCATTCTCACAATAGAACATTGGTAGTATTCAATGACAAATATCAAAGCTAAGCAGGGTTGGACTTGGTTAAAACCCTGGTTGGGAGACCAATTGGATATCGGTAGATAGATTAAATATCCAGTAAGAGTTGCTTATTTTTTCCGATAATGGATATAACGTTGAAGATCTGACATTGTTTCTAAGGTAAAAATTCAACATATTATACATGGTTTGTCTGTGTTGAAAACTGGTTACCATGATGAAATGATCCTGTGGTAAAATGTTTACCATCTAAACAACAGTTTATGTTGATTACTTTTTTCAAATCCAATGTATTTTCCATTTAGATTCCATGTCACAATACAATGACAAATTATGTTGAAGCAACATTGATTGAGCACGTTTGTGCCCAGTGGGAAAGTGTGGTATATATGTCTACCTGACTTCCATTATGTTGGAAGACATGCGTCCTGAAAGTTGGGGAGAAATATGATACAAATGTTTTTTTTTCCAACACCCAATTTACAGAAATGTATTTTTACTACTGTAGAACGACCCATACGGTATATGGTTGAGTTCCCCCACAGTGCTGTCAGAATGGACATTGTTGTCAGCAGAATGTGACAAGCTTCGTGTTGTTTGCCCAGACAGCCTGCAATCTCCTTAATGAGGCCCCTAGCTCCCTTATGTAAAGTAAAAATATGTCAGAAAATATCCTGTAATTACCTTTACCCATAAGAGTACAAACCCAAAGCTGAGGGAGGGGGTGGGTGTTCTACTAAGCTATATAGAATTGTTTTAAGAAGGTCATGTCAAGGATAATTTTGCAATTTGATTTGGAATTTTAACACTCCTTGAAGTATGAACAAAAATATGATTTGATTAAACATTTTATTTGTCCTTACTGATATTAGCTCATACAAACACATTGAATATATCTGAGAGATATACAAAGAGATATAAAAATAAACAAAATTAGAAAGATCAGGAAACATATACAGTACCAGTCAAAAGTTTGGACACACCTTCTCATTCAAGGGTTTTACTATATTTTTTACTATTTTACATTGCAGAATAATAGTGAATACATCAACACAACAAATAACACAATCATGTAGTAACCAAAAAAGTGCTAAAGAAATTAAATATATTAAATATTTTATTCTTCAAAGTAGCCACCCTTTGCCTTGATGACAGCTTTGCACACTCTTGGCATTTTCTCGACCAGTTCATGAGGAATGCTTTTCCAACAGTCTTGAAGGAGTTCCCACACATGCTGAGCACTTGATGGCTGCTTTTCCTTCACTCTGCGATCCAACTTATCCCAAATCATCTGAAATAGGTTGAGGTCAGGTGATTGTGGAGGCCAGGTCATATGATGCAGCACTCCATTACTCTCCTTCTTGGTCAAATAACCCGTACACAGCCTGGAAGTGTGTTTTGTGTCATTGTCCTGTTGAAAAACTAATTATAGTCCCACTAAGCGCAAACCAGATGGGATGGCGTATCGCTGCAGAATACTGTGATAGCCATGCTGGTTAAATGTGCCTTGAATTCTAAATAAATCACTGACAGTTTCACCAGCAAAGCACCCCCACAACATCACATCTCCTCCTCCATGCTTCACGGTGGGAACCGCACATGCAGAGATCATCCGCTCACCTACTCTGCGTCTCACAAAGACATGGAGGTTGGAACCAAAAATCTCAAAAATCTCAAATCTCAAAATCTCAGATTCATCAGACTAAAGGACAGATTTGCACCGGCCTAATGTCCATTGCTCATGTTTTTTAGCCCAAGCAAGTCTCTTCTTCTTACTGGTGTCCTTTAGTAGTAGTTTCTTTGCAGCAATTCACCCCCCCACCCCCCAGGGGATGCTGGCGGTGAAAGTCGGCGATGAGGATGGTCATCGATGACCCAGGGAGGAGGGGTGGGCCTAGAAACAGAAGACAAAGAGCTGTGAGACAAGGGCTTAATCCTGGACACATGAAAAATAGGGTGTATACAGAGGGTACAGGGTAACAGCAGACAAACAACAGTGGGAGTAAGAGATGGAGAAAGAGATAGGGAAATGACCAATGAAACGGGGGTAAAGTTTGTGGGACTCCACCTGGAGGGGCAGGTCCCATACAGACAGCCATACCCTCTGGCCAGGATGATAATGGGGAACTGGAGTCCGGTGGCGGTCCGCTTGTTGACGGGACCTGGAGGTGGTCTTGAGAAGAGCCAACAAGCTCTTTTCCAGGTAGGCCAACAGTGGCAGTCTGGACTGGGGATGAAACCCGAAGGACAGGCTGGCCGACGACCCAATAAGGGTGCAGAACGCCTTCCAGAATTGGGACGAGAACTGAGGACCATGATCAATGTTGACTGGGAGTCCATGGATTCGGAAGAAGTGCTGCACCATGAGCTGGGCCGTCTCCTTGGCTGATGGTAACTTGGGGAGAGGGATGAAATGGGAGACGTTAGGGAACCTGCCCACCACAGTAAGGATGGTGGTGTTGCCATCTGACGAAAGGAGCCCAGAGACAAAATCCAGGGAAATATGGGACCAAGGGGTGATGAAGAACAGGGAGTGGCTGAAGGAGGCCAGACGGAGCTTGCCACCAGAGTCTTGTTTTGAGCACACACCGTGCATGCCGTGACGAAGGCTGTGACGTCCGGAACCAGAGTGGGCTACCAGAAGCGTTGTCGGAGGAAGGCCCCGAGACCGGGCCGAATCAGGGATGAACATCCGGTTAGCCGGGCCCACCCCAGGGTCTGTCTGGGAACATTGTGCCTCGCAGACCAGGGCCTCAATACCACAGACAACTGAAGCCACAAGACATGAGGTAGGGAGGATGGGCTCAGATTCAGAGGGTGTGGCAGCAGAACTGTACAGGTGAGAGAGGGCCTCTGGCTTCACATTTTTGCACCCTGGGTGGTAGGAGATGGTGAAGTTGAACCTGGTAAATAACAGGACCCAACGGGCCTGCATAGAGTTAACCTCTCTGGGATAATGCAGAGCGCCAAATTCAAATAAATTACTATAAAAATCAAACTTTCATTAAGTCGCACAGGCAAGATAGCAAATTAAAGCTACACTTGCTGTGAATCCAGCCAACATGTCAGATTTCAAAAAGACAAAGCAAACAATGCTATTATCTGAGGATAGCACTTTCGTAAACAAAGAGAGAAACCATATTTCAAAACCTGCAGGCGCGACACAAAATGCAGAAATAAAAATATAATTCATGATTTACCTTTGACGAGCTTCTTTTGTTGGCAATCCAATATGTCCCATAAACATCACAAATGGTCATTTTGTTCGATTATTTCCGTTGATATATATCCAAAATGTCAATTTATTTGGAAGATGGGATGATCTGTGTTCAATACAGGAAGAAAACAAACTGTAGTTAGCTTTCTGGTCATGCGCCTCTATCTAACAGTACACATCAAGTGACCCTTGTTCAAGATGGCCTTCATTACACAAAGGAATA
Source organism: Oncorhynchus masou masou (assembly GCF_036934945.1). NCBI lineage: Eukaryota > Metazoa > Chordata > Actinopteri > Salmoniformes > Salmonidae > Oncorhynchus > Oncorhynchus masou. The sequence continues at coordinate 64,994,293 of NC_088220.1, forward strand.
ACCTTAACCAATTTGTAAAGACTGTTGACATCCAGTGGAAGCGATAGGAACTGCAAAACGAAATCTGGATTCCCAATGAAAACCCATTGAAAAGAGAGTGACCTCAAAAAAAAATCTGAATGGTTTGTCCTCAGGGTTTTGCCTGCTAAATAAGTTCTGTTATACTCACAGACATAATTCAAACAGTTTTAGAAACTTCAGAGTTTCCTATCCAAATACATACTAATAATATGCATATCTTATCTTCTGAGGATGAGTAGCAGGCAGTTGAATTTGGGCATGCATTTCATCCGGATGTGAAAATACTGCCCCCTGTCACCAAGAAGTTAAGGCACTTGGCTATGCGGAGGTATTATAAATGGTCAGTCCTCACCTCACCAAAAATGGATGTTCCGCCCCCTCCAGCCTGTGCCTCCACTCCTCCAGCACCATCTTAATCGCCAGAAGTTCCCGGTTCCCAACGTCATAGTTCTTTTCCGCAGAGTTGAGACGATGGGACAGGAAGGCACAGGGATGAAGCCTTTGGTCCTGGACAGACCGCTTTGACAGGATGGCCCCCATTCCCACGTCAGAAGCATCAACCTCAACCACAAACTGACGGACCAGCTCCGGATGAACGAGGATGGGGGCTGTAGTGAACCATTGCTTAAGGTCCACAAATACCCTGTCAACAGCTGGGGACCATGTCAACGGTACCTTGGGAGAGGTGAGTGCAGATGTGTGTTGGGGCCAATCCACCACTGCCCTCACCTTTACAGGATCCATCTGGACATTCCCTTCAGTGATGACGTATCCCAGAAAGGAGATATTAGAGAGGTGAAAATCATACTTCTCTGCTTTCACAAACAACTGATTCTCCAGGAGGCGCTGAGTGACATGGAGAACGTGTTCTTGGACAGAATGGGAGAAAACAAGGATGTCGTCGAGGTAGACAAATACAAAACGATTCAACATGTCCTGGAGCACATTGTCTACCAGGGCATGGAAAACAGCGGGAGCATTGGTAAGCCCAAACGGCATGACCAGGTACTCGTAATGTCCACTGGCAGTGTTGAAGGCCATCTTCCACTCATCTCCCTCACGTATCCAAATAAGGTGGTAGGCATTCCGAAGGTCTTGGAAAACATGGTTGCCCCCTGGAGAGGTTCGATACCAGAGGAAATGAGTGGCAGGGGTGATGATTCTTAACCATGATGTCATTGAGGCCCGGGTAGTTGATACATGGACGCAGGGTCTTGTCCTTCTTCTCCACAAAGAAGAACCCTTCGCCTGCAGGGGAGGTAGAAGTGCGAATGCTCCAGGCAGCCAATGTCCTCAATGTACTCCTCCATGGCCTCGGTCTCAGGACCAGACAGGGAATATAGCCGGCCTTGCGGTGGTGTGGTGCCCGGGAGGAGGTCAGTAGCACAGTCGTAAGGACGATTCAGAGGAAGAGAGGTAGCACAAGCCTTGCTGAAAACCTCCAGGAAGTCATGGTACTCTGCAGGAACAGCAGAGAGATCTGATTCTGTACTAAAACATGGAGGAGGATGTCCTGGAGGATGCTGCGCCGCCTTAAGGCAATATGAGTGGCAAAACGGGCTCCAACCCAGGATTGAACCCATGGTCCAGTAAATAACAGGGTTGTGCTTCTGGAGCCATGAGAATCCCAAAACAACCGGGATGTGGTGGGATTTGATGAGGAGAAGCTGTATGGACTCACTGTGATTGCCTGATACCCGCAGGTTAATGGGACCTGGGCTGTGCATGCCCCTTCCAATAGAGTGGCCGCCCATTGCTCTGGCGTCCATGTGAATGGAGAGGAGTTGTGTGGGGAGTACAGGTAATGGGAGTAAGAAAATTCCCAGTCTGGACCACCAGCGTACTTGTTCCTACTGATGAGCCTGGTCTTTTGACGGGCAGGTGGCTATGTAATGCCCTACATCACCACAATACATACAACAGATGGAGCTCAGCCTTCGTGAACGCTCCTTAGGGGATAATCTAGCTCTGCCTAGTTGCATAGGCTCCAGAGTAAACGAGTCACCCGTCTCTGATGATTCCCAAGGGAACTCGGGTGGCTTTGGCCCCTCTCGAACATGCAGACGTCGGGGACTTCTTCGGAGGTGAGCAGGGAGCAGTGGATGAACGAGTGTGACCGAGACCCGACCTCCTCTCACTCCTGCGTTCCCATAGACACCCATCAATCCTAATGGTTAGGGCAATGAGGGGATCGAGGTCCAAAGGGCAATGAGGGGATCGAGGTCCAAAGGTAACTCCTGAGCTGCGAGCTCGTCTTTTATCTCCTCCAACAGTCTGTGAAGGAATGTATTGAATAGGGACTTGGGATTCCAGACACTTTTTATGGCCAACGTGCAAAAATCTACTGTGTAGTCTGCCACACGATGGGAGTCTGTACGTAATCCAAGTAGTTTTCAGGCCGCCTCTCTCCCGGATACCAGAGAATCGAACATCTTCCTCACCTCCACCATGAAATCTTCCAGATCACGACAAATGGGGGATTCTTGCTCCCAAACTGCAGTCTCCCAGGAGAGCACCCTTCCAGACATTAGCGTAATCGGATACGCTATCTTCGATCGATCCGAAGGGAACGAAGATGGCTGCAGCTCAAAAACGAGGGAGCACTGAGAAAGAAACGCCCGGCAGTTTCCAGGATCCCCAGAATATCGCTCCGGAGGAGATAAGCAGGGTTCTCGGGGAGCCGGTGTAGGCTGTACCAACCCACCACTGGATTGTACCAACCCATACCGTTGTGGTATGCTGCTTGTAAGATAATCCACAGAATTGCTCCAGTAACGTCTTGAACCGCTGGTCGTGGCATTCCGCCAGTGAATGGAGCCCTTCCACAAGGTTCTGGAGTCATTCAATGGTGGATCCATGCAGGGAAACAGTGCTGCGGAGATGGTCCGAGTCTGCTGGGTCAGTCATGGCCAGTTCGTACTATAACAACACAGGGCGAGTCCCAGATGCAGACACAGGAGGCAGATGGTTCAAGTCTTTGATACTTATTGAACAACAAGGGGCAGGCAAGAGGCAGGTCGAGGGCAGGCAAAAGTTCATAGTTCTTGAAATCTTCCGACTGTCATTTCTATTTGCTTATTTGAGCTGTTTTTGCCATAATATGGACTTGGTCTTTTACCAAATAGGCCATCTTCTGTATACCACCACTACCATTTCACAACACAACTGATTGGCTCAAAAGCTTTAAGAAGGAATTGAAATGCATTCCAGATGACTACCTCATGAAGGAGGTTGAGAAAATGCCAAGAGTGTGCAAAGCTGTCATCAAGGCAAAGGGTGGCTACTTTGAAGAATCTAAAATAAACATATCTTTTGATTTGTTTAACACTTTTTTTGCTTAATACATGACACCATATGTGTTATTTCATAGTTTGATGTCTTCACTATTATTCTACAATGTAGAAAATAGTAATAATAAAGAAAAACCCTTGAATGAGTAGGTGTGTCCAAACGTTTGGCTGGTACTGTACGTGTTCGTGGGAGTCTCACCTTATTATATTAGTGTGTAGCCTAAACTGTTCGGACGCCCCAGACAGGAGTTGGCAGATCGGCTGTACTGATTTCCGAAGAATCCCAAGACTCTTGTGGGGGTCATAGATCGAAAAGGAGAACACAACGATTTTCGTGAGAGTCTAATAGTTTGTAGGCCAAACCGTTCGGACGGACGGTACAGACGATTTTGTGAGAAGACTGATGTCTCATGGTGTGACAAACACTGCTCTAGCTCTGTCACCTTTCACTACAGATGGGGAAGTGCGACATAGTTAATGCGGTGGATTGAGACGGATATATGTAGTTTAAACTGACCGATTTTTCAGGGATTTTTAAAATTATGTTAATTCGATTTCCGCAGGGGCGTGGACATCGACCTTAGGGGGATAATATATAAATCAATATGTTAAATATAAGAGCAAAATAAAGTAAGGGATTTATTTATGCTGTTTTGTATTGAGAATGTAGTAGAAACCAACTGACGAACAAGAAAGTAGAGATAATGATGTTGAGAGAAATGTCAAACAGGAATCTATCTACCTTTAATGAAAAATAGATTCCTGGCAATGCTCGTGTGTCAGATCCCAATCTACATATGAGATGTCATGTAAAGAGGGCCTCATTGAACTGTGGATCTGATCTGGCCCGGTGACAGGCTAGGGGCCTGGGTATATGCCACACCTCTCCTGCTGTCTGGGTTATCAATCTCTGACAGCCCACAGCTCTCTGATGGTTGCTACCGTCACAGGATTATGCATCATACACTTGTCAAACCACCTCTCCATTCCCTCCACCCCCGTTCCTCTTTACCAGCCAGCCAACAACAAAGTCTCAACACCCTGTTTCCATTATGGAGACAAATCCTGCTTGATCTGGCATCCATCTGTGAGGCACGGGGCGTCGTGTTGAGTGACTCAAGTCTCTCATCATCTGCGCTTCACAGATGGATCTCCATGCATGCAGGGTCTCCGGGGGGCTGTCTGGTGGCCTGGTTCCTGGCCTGGCCTGGGTGGGGTGGAGGACAGAGCCACATGGCCTGAGCCCCAGGGCCAGAAAGGCCATCTCCTCCATAATAGAGTGAGGTTAATGAGCGGGGCTCGCCATTCAGCTTAGTCCATTAACCTGGGAGCTCACTCCACACAGCTCCTTTTCTGCATGGATAGCTGAATGTCCACTACTGATCTATTCTCTGTGTATGCACATCCCCCAGTCTTCTTCCCTTTCCCACCCTGGCCTTCCCCTGTTCATATGATGGGATAAACTATGGGATAAACTAGAACGACTCCAATCTGAGACCAGGCCTCAATGTGCTGTCTCATTTCACAGTTTATTCCCATAAGGGATAAAGCTGGCGTGGTTACAGTACATAGTTTGCACAGTCTCTCATCCAAATGAATATGATGACAAAGTAATGACAAATAATACTGTAGCACTTTCATTAGTTTTCAATCCCACCCTATTTAAGCTGCCTCAGCCTTAGGATTCTGATAGAGAATGTAATGTATATGGTGGGCTGAAAAGTGTACATTGCGCCCAGTATGGAGGACAGCTCAAATTAAGGATCTCACACATATTAACCTGATGCCCTACAGCTGTGCCAAGGATTCTGGGCAAGGGTGTTAACTTTAACGACACGGTTCACTGTTTTTGTAATGAATATAACGTAATCAATTTTCTACACTAGGCTACTGTAGATACCAGTTAGTTTTCCAGATAGCGGTGTTCTCCCACAATAATATTTGATGCACAGCTATTAAGATAGCTTTTTGTCAAGCTCATTTTCCCCTTCGTAATCAAATCAAACTGGAACAATTGACCTTGACAGACCAGAAATCCTTTCACAGCTCTCTCTGCCTCACTCCCATGGTGCAACAGGACATTACAAAGCTGTTTCATTATTGGCTTTCTCACTGCTCCCAGGGCCATTAACAATCAACAACCCCTTTTTTCTCTCAATATTGTTGCTCATCTGCTCTCAATGGTCAAAAACAGGATAATTCAAGGCCGTATAGCACAGATTTCTGTGGGCTGTATCTAACCACACTTGACCTAATTTATTTCAAAATGACAAAAGGTTCTTCACCTCAACAGATGAAAATATATATTTTTTCTCAGAAGGCAATTTAATTTAATTGACAGATGAATGCTGTATTATACTGTACATGCTGCTATGCTATACATATACTGCTGTACATATTTTCAAAAATGTGTTCCAAAATAATGTTTTAAGAAGGAATTGGCATCTAGCAAATGTTATTGTATTCCAGTACGCTAGATTACAATTTATTGTGGAAAATGTTGTGCCTTAAGTTGGTTTGAAACTGTAGCTGATATTTATCATCCATCTACATTAAACATTCCATAGGATTTATATCACAGGAACAAATGGAGAGCAGTAAGGGCACACGATCCAGGCCTCAAGACATTGATACAGTTGAAGATTTAGGGTTGTACCCGGTAGGATCCTTGATAATTTCTGTGAGATTTAGGGCATCTAGATTAGATTGTAGGACAATCGAGGTGTTAAGCATATCCCAGTTTTGGTCACCTAAACAGTACGAACTCTGAAGATAGATGGGGGGGGGCAATCAATTCACATACGGTTTCCAGGGCACAGCTGGGGGCTGATGGGGGTCTATAACAAGCGGCAACGGTGAGAGACTTGTTTCTGGAAAGGTAGATTTTTAAAAGTAGAAGCTTGAATTGTTTGGGCACAGACTTGGATTGTATGACAGAACTCTGCAGTAGATTGCAAGTTCTATCTTGTCAGAAGATATTATAGTTCGAGATGGAAATTTCAGGATTTTTGGTGGCCTTCCTATGCCTTCCATGATTCAGACACGGCTACAACATCAGGGATGGCGGAGTGTGTTAAAGCAGTGAATAAAACAAACTTAGGGAGGAGGCTTCTAATGTTAACATGCATGAAATCAAGGCTTTTACGGTTACAGAAGTCAACAAATGAGAGCTCCTGGGGAATAGGAGTGGTGCTGGAAGCTGCAGGGCCTGGGTTAACCACTACATCACCAGAGGAACAGAGGAGGAGTAGGATAAGGGTGCGGCTAAAGGCTATAAGAACTGGTCGTCTCGTGCGTTAGGAACAGAGAGTAAAAGGAGCAGATTTCTGGGCGCGGAAGAATAGAGTCAAGGCATAAGATATAGACAAGGGTATGGTAGGATGTGAGTACATCTTGAATCTGCCGGTAACAACTCTCCTGTGTATTGTACCTAATCATCTGTAATGCTTCATTGAACAACAGCTGTATTGCATAGAAATAAGTTTGTAAGTGATATGTCGACCGTGTTATTAAGCTGAGTCATGGGTCTTCATCCTTGGAGCTGTAGGCAGCAGTGTCTGTTGGACATATGACGAGCATAAAAAGTAGGTCAAATTATGATTCACAATCTTATATTCTTTATCTGGTTTCCGCTGAAATGTGTGAAGGATGTCGGCTTTGCCTGGTGTGTCTAGTATGGATTGAAGAGGGACGTCATCAATGCGACCGGTTTTATAACTCTGCCCACTATATCCAGATGATCTCTGTAGTGTTTCTGTCCTTCAAAAGTACCAAAACATCTTCATGGATATAAAATAGTGAGATCTTTGTGAGTAGGTGACAAAATATGAAGTTCTTTCTGTGTGCAGTAGGAAAGAGTATCTCACTCTATCTTAATGGAAATCTGCACCTTCTCTACCGAAAGACAGCTGTGGGAAGACATTGGGTCACATCAAATGTTGAAGCCAGCACAAGGGCTGAATCCCAAAGAGGATTTAAGGATTCCGGAACACTACTGAAAGTATTAAATATAAAATCGTCTGAAGCCCTCCCATAACTTACAGCTACTGTTGATGACAATACACATCCCACTTGATGACTTACAGCTCAGCTCTCACCAGTCATTGTTTTTTCTCCCCCAGTCACCTTAAATCTCATCCATGTTTCACAGCACATCCTCGCTGACATGTGGAAAGATTCCCGAGTGACATAAAAGGGCTGGAGCATCCACGGCCGCATATTTCTGATTCACAGGAATAGAGAGAGCTTTTTAAGGATAGGCATTCAAAAGTTGTATTTTTTCATTGGATAATCTGAGTGGGAGGAAGTGAGTAGTCAGACAGAGATAACTGGCGCAGTGAGATCTGTTCCAATCCAAGTGGAACACTTCTCCAGGCATGCAAAACATGTAGGATTAAGTCACATAATCCCTTTCAATATCAGTTCGAATGTCAATCTGCTGATATGAACGGACAAGACGTCTGAGCACACCTACTGTTAAAGGACTGGTACTACGTAATATCATGTTATTGTTGTTATTAGTACAGGCTACTATTGCTAGATAGTGCAGTGATGTAAATGTGATCACAACCCACATTTAAACCGAAGCTGAATACTGTTGCTCACCAATGGCATTTGGTAAAGAGAATTTTCTTGACAATTTCTTCTATTTTCCCCTGTACACACAAGCATTGTTTGTCCAAGGCCTGCAGATATTGAGGCAAGTAATTGGATACACAACGCTCAGACCCAAGTGCATCTCAGAGGCTAAGCAAACAGTTGTGCTCTTTCCACATTTGGGTCTTGGTTCAAATGAGGCCATCAATGGAGAATCTGGTGGTGTTTCTATCACAGAGTTCTGGATGACATAGCACCACCAGCACCACCAGCATGACTGAGCAAGGCTGTCTGAGCCCAGCTAACTATTACAATTCTGGAAAGCTGAGGGAAACCCAAGCGTTTCGTTTACACTTTAGTGTATGAATTAGATATTACATGCCAAATGTTTTCTATTCTATTTCCTTCATGCAACAGATGCAAACGTAGATCAAATCACGCAAAGGAAAGTAAATAAAAGTTGAGTTTGACAGAATAATTTAGTTAAAGGTAAATACTGTAAAGAGAGACGACGTCAGTGTGTCAGATGGTGTGTAACACATTCAGTTGCTGGGGATTTTTTAACTGAGCAGTTTTCTAAAGCTTTTGGCCTGACTGCAATCTGTAAAATACCCTGCACCATCTAAGTTAATCCTGAGAGTTGTGAGGCTTGAGACGTGAGATCATAGAACCAACATTGTGAAGATGGAAATGGCCCTGACCCTGATACGACCTTCATAACTTCAAAAACCTAACCCAGGCACTTCAACACAATCAATACAGCTCTCCCAGTGTTGGCTGGCAGCTCCAGACCAGCATCCATTAATGCTCTCACGCAATTGTTAAACTTTGTATTAAGGAGCAATATTAACTTTGTTATGACATGGATATTATCTGGAACATTACAGTCAGGAGGGAAATATGGAGCGAGAGAGAGAGAGATGAAGAGAGAGATAGAGATGAAGAAAGATATGAAGAGGTGAAGAGAGAGAAGGGGATAGAGATGGATGAAGAAAGAGGGATGAAGAAAGAGATAGAGAGAGAGTAGGCCTATAGAAGTTGGTCGTAGCCAGAAGTGCTGTGTTAAAAGAATCCATCCTTCATGGACACCCTCCTCTCATACCAACAGATTATTTATGTGGAGCAGGTTAAAGTGCTGAGCATGGCTGAGCGTATAAATAGGACTGTGTACATAATCACAGACTCACACGGGAAGCAAATGGGAGGGAGAGGAGGGGAGAGAGCCTATTACTAGAGCATCAGATCATCAGCTCCAAACTTGATCTACTCTGACTCATCAACAACCGAGGAAAACTCTGATCTCCCTCTCTCACACATGTGGTCTGCATGTAGGCCTAGGTTCACGGATATAGCCCCAGAAACTTCTGTGTCTACTGGTGCACAAAGTTGTGAAATGGCATTGTGTATAATCATTACTCATATGAGCTGACTGAGTGCCTCATCTAATTCCATATTTGACTTGGTTCACTGACTGATGTATATGTGGGAGATGATTTGGGTCAAGTCTGACTTGCAAATACATCTAATTTGTTAGGCAACTTATAAATAGCCACATAATCAACAAAGATTCTTGGAGCATGCCTGATATGATCATATTCTCTAAGGCAATATTTTTGTTACTGCTTAGTGGTACTAACTAGGGTCATCATTTTCTAAACAATGCCTAGACTCTAATAATGTTCTGATGAGGAATCAAAAGGGATAATTGAATCAAATTCCACGGTAGAGGGCACAATTCATGCTTAACTGTATAACTCAGAAGTGTCTGAAGTCATGCGTGTTTGAATTGTTCTCTCTGGTGGCCGATCTCAGTGCTCTAGGTTCTTGTCTTTCTCTGGAGGTCATATTGGCCACCCTGAAGGTATGGGCCTGGTCAGAGTGCCAACTGTGGAGAGGCCTGCTGGGAGCTCCATATGTTATCAGCTAAATCACAGTCAATGGAGGCCGTTACTGCGCCGCTCCTGACTGGTATCTAATGAAAACCATGTCATGCTCCGTTGCCTTTGTTTTTAAACCAGCGATGTGAAGGAAATTGGAAACGACAGAGGTAATACTGCAATCAAACCTCACAGTTTCGCATGCAGCACATTCCTACAGCCAAACCTGTGATAAATAAAATTGGGGAGTATAGGGCCGCCTCTCCCTTTTCAGTTTATGAAAATGAATACTTCACAGTCCATAACGATCCACATCAAGGGAGAAATGTATGGTGCTTCAGAGAGGAGGAGAAGGTTCTATAATATGATCAATAGGCTGGTCTGGACTCCCCCCATCCTTCCCTATCTTACTGGTTCAGGTCAGGGCACCACAGGCCACGACCAAATATGATATGTTCATTACAGAAAGGTTTAAGTTGGAGGCGTGGGCCCTGGCATCTTAATGTCGTGTTAGCCTTGTGGCAAGTGAGGTTGACTGACTAATAGAGGAGATATTGTATATGAGCTCTTTGCCCAGGTTTTCACACAGGGGTTTGAGACGGACTGCAGAGAAATGTACTCTCTACTGTAACACATTCTTTCTCTTCAGTAAACATTTTCAAAGGTGTTTGAACAAGGATGTGATCACTACAGTTTTTACAATATGGGGAAAGGGGACCTTAAAATGGAGGAAGAAATGAACATGGATATTTATTGGGATACAGTCAGTTCAATTGAATATTCTAATACAGTACCTGCAATTACCAAAGAGGAATGTCCTCCGCAACTTCCGTTTCCTTCAATACTTGTTTAAAGCATCTGCTTTTGTAGCACTATAATCTGAGTCCTTGGCGCGGCACCAAACAAAGCGTTAGCTACGTATCTGTCTGCCCGAGGGACTGCATTGGTTGCACATGATGGCAGAGGACCCAGACTGGGCACATCTGGTAGAAGGAGAAGGAAACAAAACACCATCCTGAGACAGCTATGATTTACTTATCTAATGAATCATCAGCCTTTTACACTAGTCCCAGAAATGACATAGTTTGAAGCGATGCATGAGTCTGAACACATCTGATGTTTTCAGCCATACCGGTTATGCTCATAAAGATGCAAGTTGTCTATTTTCATCAGCCATTGACTCCAGCCTCAGAAAAGAAGTCATTTGAGGCAGTGTATGAGTCAGAGCATAACTGATGTGTTGGACCATGCTGAATCACTTGCCTTACTTATACTGTAAGTCATTTCTTATCGAAATACCATACAATACCATGTTTCATAGAGTTGCACATGACTGTCACCACACTGTCCCTACACTCAACACAAACCCCAGAATGGTGTGATATGTGTAGGGTTGGTTTTAGCATGCTCTTTATATAAGATTACAGCTGAGGTATGAATGATTCTACTGATGCTTGCAGTGCGAAGAATATCAATCGATTCCTTAACTGTTGGATGGCTCAGGGAACATTAACAGCAGTTGGAAATTTCAGTGAAGTGTGGCATGCATGGATGAAATTGTACTTCTCATCCCTGTCTTAGGTCAGGGTAATGCTAGCCAATGGGCATCTCTAAATGTTACTTTTCCAACAAAGGAATTGCCAAATCATGCTGGATTTGGACAAATCACAAAAATGTTAACTTCAAAGTCCCACCTCAATGTCAATGTACTGAGTGATGGACCCACTATGATTACAGTTTGTCAGTCAGAGGTTTGCTGTGTAAACCTGTCTCCATTGGACACAGAATATGTATTATTATGGCAGGTACCAATAAGGGACCACGGTGGAGATCATAATCAAGATGGCTGCTGCGGCATTTACATTTGACAGAGGAGAATTGGTGCAATGACTTTGTCTCTATCTCTGTAAAAGCGGGTAGGGAAAATAGTATTCCTTTCTTCATCTAATGGACCTTCAATTAACGGTATTTGATAGCTGCCTTGATCCCTCTCAGCCAGCTTGGTGAGAAGGGAGAAAGGAAAAGGGTGAAATTTGATAAATGGATATTTTAAGAGCAGTTTGTGCTGCTTGCAGTTGTGTGAAAAGTCTAAGGTGTTCAACAGCATAAATTATTGGGATCTTTTTTCACGACACATTGTACGTCTATCACTTCGGTTATTCACCAGTTGTTCTTATGTATTGCCGTGTTGTATTTCCTCAGAGCGTCACAGTACAGACTATTCTGTACAAATGGTTAATAATATAATTGAAAAGAGAGACACAAAGGCTTCTGGTGACCAAGAAATATGATTCAGAAGCATTTCTTTGTAAAAGTTGGTAAATAACATCACTCAAGTGAAATCAAATGTTTAGAACAAGAACAAATAGGCTTGTGGAAATGTATTGGTTTTGTTTCTGCAGATTCATACGATTTGATTTGAAAAGAAGCGCTCTATAACTGTTTTACAGCAACACGAATGTCATATCATTTGTGCTGAGCCCTGTTTGATGGCATTAAAGATTGAACTTTAATTTGAACCCTGTTTATGATTGTGACAGCAATACATGTGGCGGGGTGTTCTCCAAATGTTATTTGTGGCAGCACATTAAAGTGTGACTGTTTGTTTTCTCTGCAGCCTGCTTTCAAGTCATCATTGAGAGAAGCATTTGAGAAGAGACTACAAATACTGGTGAGTGCCACCTTTTCAAATTGAAGCCACCTTATTTACATACTGCAGTTCAGGCTAGCCCGGGGAGGAAGGAGTGAGACATGGCATTGAGAATGAAGATATACAAAAGAAAACAGGATAATAATAACTAAAGAAAACAGGATAATGGAATGGCCTGTCCTTATTCCCACTAACAGTTTCTTAAAGCTATTCAAATTATCAAATCAAATCAAATCAAATTTGTTTATATAGCCCTTCGTACATCAGCTGATATCTCAAAGTGCTTTACAGAAACCCAGCCTAAAACCCCAAAACAGCAAGCAATGCAGGTGTAGAAGCACGGTGGCTAGGAAAAACTCCCTAGAAAGGCCAAAACCTAGGAAGAAACCTAGAGAGGAACCAGGCTATGTGGGGTGTCCAGTCCTCTTCTGGCTGTGCCGGGTGGAGATTATAACATAACATGGCCATGATGTTAAAATGTTCATAAATGACCAGCATGGTCCAATAATAATAAGGCAGAACAGTTGAAACTGGAGCAGCAGCACGGCCAGGTGGACTGGGGACAGCAAGGAGTCATCATGTCAGGTAGTCCTGAGGCATGGTCCTAGGGCTCAGGTCCTCTGAGAGAGAGAAAGAAAGAGAGAAAGAGAGAATTAGAGAGAGCACACTTAAATTCACACAGGACACCGAATAAGACACGAGAAGTACTCCAGATATAACCAACTGACCCTAGCCCCCCGACACATAAACTACTGCAGCATAAATACTGGAGGCTGAGACAGGAGGGGTCAGGAGACACTGTGGCCCCATCCGAGGACACCCCCGGACAGGGCAAACAGGAAGGATATAACCCCACCCACTTTGCCAAAGCACAGCCCCCACACCATTAGAGGGATATCTTCAACCACCAACTTACTATCCTGAGACAAGGCAGAGTATAGCCCACGGCACAACCCAAGGGGGGGGGGGGCGCCAACCCAGACAGGATGACCACATCAGTGACTCAACCCACTCAGGTGACGCACCGCTCCCAGGGACGGTATGAGAGAGCCCCAGTAAAGCAGTGACTCAGCCCCTGTAATAGGGTTAGAGGCAGAGAATCCCAGTGGAAATTATATATTTGTTAAACAGACACACCTGCACATACTCATGCACGCAGACACTCATGCACCCATGCACACACGCATGCATATACACAGAGAGAGCTACACGACTCTGTTCCATACAGCGACATTCCCTTACTGGTCCAGTGCAGCTATTTCACCACGACTGTGTTTTCTCACATAGGCAGGGTTGGGCTGGAACCACAGCTTTTGCATCCCAGCCTGCGCAATGGGAGTCGGCTCCATTATCAGAGCTGCTGCCTCGCCACCCTGCAGCAAACCCAGCATCCTCTGCTCCTGCAGATTTAATTTCTTATCTCAATAGGGAAAACAGCCCCTCTGATGAACAGCACAACTGCCCTGGGCTGCTGTGAACATGGCTCCATAATACATAGCTACAATAGATGCTTCTGATTAACTTATGAATGGAGGAAAGCACTGATATTCCTCTCAGGAAATTGAAGTTGGTAATAGATATTCAGGGGGATTTGCTATATAATAATTGTAACTGGGATAGGGCAAGGGAGAACCTCTCTCCAACATTAATCCAGGCCCGGAGCAGCAGAGAGCAATGTTTTATAAGGGTCTGCCATCGATGACATATCGAATCCATAAAGAGGATCCCAAGTAGATGAATATCAGTAATGTGCTGCTGTTGTGTATTCTGTGTTCTAAAACAGCCAGGCTTTAAGTTATTGATTGTAGGTAGTTGAAGACATGCACTCATTTCAAAAGAGGATTAGTGATGAGCTCCTTACCAACAATGCTCTCAGAGTCACATTTCCTGCTACTTTAAGTGTGTCCAAAAATAATCTGTATTTTTCTTGTAAAAAAAAAAAACAGCCATAATTTACAATGGGAAGAGGGCAGACTGTTTTTGTTATGAACTTGAGTGAAGACCCAAAAGCGGTTTTAACAGAAAACAGAGTTCTTTAATGAAAATACAGGAATGGCATAAATCCTCTTCCAACGTTGTCAGCGGAACAAAAAGAACGTTAGTATAGTGCAGGATGCTCCTGCCAGGCAGACTCCGACAGGACAGGACAAGGTGGAAGCAAACGAGACGACAGCTTGCTTCTGGCATCAAAAAACACAAACAAGAATCAGACACTGAAAGTAGCAGGAACAGAGAAAGAAATAGAGACCTAATCAGAGGGGGAAGAGAGAACAGGTGTGAAAGAGTGAATGAGCTAGTTAGAGGAAATGTAGAACAGCTGAAGAATGAGAGACAGAGAAGGTAACCTAAAAAGACCAGCAGAGAGAGAGAATGAAGAGAAAGGACAGGAACAGACATAACAAGACATGACAGTTTTGGCTTATAAGACAAATATATTCAAAAACACGTTGGTGTAACAAAATATGCAAGCTTTGTACTATGTGACTAGATTTGGGAAATTGTTTATATTTTGCAAGATGCTTTACACTTTTGTCCACTGAGAGGCCTGAGTCTTTTCACTGAGCCTAAGTGTTCGACTTTTCTTCTGTTTTTTGTTGTATTTGCTCACAGCTTCATCAATGTCATGCAGAGCCATGGGAAAAGTAATTGTGTGTCAACTCTTCTGGGCCCTAAAACAAAAGTCATTATGAGAGCGGAAAGTAATATGACCTGATATACCTTGGGTAAATTCGTTTTCCCAATGAAGCCTATTGTATGGGCACCAGTTGTTAAGAGTACATGATCAGTAGTTGCTTTTATTTTACAATGAGAAAGCTTAGAGTAGCTTTATGTCAGTGACAATTTCTTCAGCATTCTTAAAGCATGTGGCCTAACCTCCTCAAGAATAATTTATATAAATAATTAAAGTTAAAAGGGAAATAAGCTGTTGCAACATCCATTTTAGGATTTAGTATAATTTATAAGAATATAACTTAGAAATGGCTCATGAGCTTTTTTCAACTGTCGTACCCCATCAGAACCCTAAATATAAGAGGGTTTTGCTCCAATGTTGGTGAACAAAGTAAATGTAAACAAACTCTATATAGCCTCAAAACATGTTTAATGCTATCAATTTTACATTATGGATGCTCTATGAATTTCAGAGTGGTTCCATTTCTCCAGACCTATCCCTCAGTTTTTTACCCAAACAAGGGCGGGGCTCACAATCTGTACTGTACAAGCTTTCCAGATCTCTACAGGAAGAACATAGACAGACAGTACAACACAGCTTAATAAAGCAGGCCACACAATATATTAGATGGTTAGGATTAGGGCTTTGAATTCTTCTCATGGACTAACAAGTACCTTCCTTATGTATTGGCATAAGTTGTACTTTACATATCATTTTGTCAAATCCTGAAATGAAATTATGCGATCAAGTTGTTACAGTGCATTTGGTAAGTATTCAGACCCTTGACTTTTTCCACGTTTTGTTACCTTACAGCCGTAAAATGGATTCAATTGTTTTTCCCCCTTATCAATCTGCACAGAATATCCCATAATGACAAAGCAAAAACAGGTTTGTATAATTTTATTGCAAATGTAGATTTTTTTAAAACCGAAATATCACATTTACATAAGTATTCAGAATCTTTACTCAGTACTTTGGTGAAGCACCTTTGGCAGCGATTACAGGCTTAAATCTTCTGGGGTATGACGCTACAAGCTTGGTACACCTGTATTTGGGGATTTTCTCCCACTCTTCTCTACAGATCCTCTCAAGCTCTGTTAGGTTGGATGGGGAGCGTTGCTGACAAGCTATTTTTAGGTCTCTCCAGAGATGTTAGATCAGGTTCAAGTTTGGGCTTTGCCTGGGCCACTTAAGGACATTCAGAGACTTGTCCCGAAGCCACTCCTGTGTTGTCTTGGCTGTGTGCTTAGGGTTGTTGTCCTGTTGGAAGTTGAACCTTCGACCAGTCTGTGGTCCTGAGCGCTCTGGAGCAGGTTTTCATAAAAGATCTCTCTGTACTTTGCTTTGTTCATCTTTGCCTCGGTCCTGGCTAGTCTCCCAGTCCCTGATGCTGAAAAATATCCCCACAGCATGATGCTGCCTCCACCATGCTTCATCGTAGGGATGGTGCCAGGTTTCTTCCAGATGTGACGCTTGGCATTTAGGCCAAGGAGTTCAATATTGGTTTCATCAGACCAGACAATCTTGTTTCTCATGATCTGAGAGTCCTTTAGGTGCCTTTTGTCAAACTCCAAGCGGGCTGTCGTATACCTTTTACTGAGTAGTGGCTTCTGTTTGGCCACTCTACCATAAAGGCCTGATCGGTGGAGTGCTGCAGAGATGGTTGTCCTTCTGGTAGGTTCTCCCATCGCGCAGAGGAGCTCTGGAGCTCTGTCAGAGTGACCATCATGTTCCTGGTCACCTCCCTGACCAAGGCCCTTCCCCCCAATTGGTTAGTTTGGCTGGGCAGCCAGCTCTAGGAAGAGTCCTGGTGATTCTGAAC
The DNA here is from genome assembly GCF_036934945.1 of Oncorhynchus masou masou. Classification (NCBI taxonomy): domain Eukaryota; kingdom Metazoa; phylum Chordata; class Actinopteri; order Salmoniformes; family Salmonidae; genus Oncorhynchus; species Oncorhynchus masou. Next base: position 65,011,220 of record NC_088220.1, read on the forward strand.
TTCTTCCATTTAAGAATGATTGAGGCCACTGTGTTCTTGGGGACCTTCAATGCTGCTAAATTTTTCTGGTACCCTTCCCCAGACAGGTGTGTGCCTTTCAAAATAATGTCCAATCCATTGAATTTACGATAGGTAGACTCCAATCAAGTTGTAGAAGCATCTCAACGATGATACATGGAAACAGGGTGCACCTGAGCTCAATTTTGAGTCTCATAGAAAACGGTATGAATATTTATGTAAATAAGTTATTTTCATTTATAATGTTTTTATAAATGTGCAACGTTTTCTAAAAACCTGTTTTCACTTTGTCATTTTGAGGTATTGGGTGTAGATTGATGAGGAACATTTTTATTCAATCCATTTTGAAATAAGTCTGTAACGTAACAAAATGTCAAGGTCTGAAATCTTTCCGAACGCACTGTACATAACGCACTCAGTTGTATTACAGAATACATTATTTTACAATGGAAAAGGCATACCTCAGATGGTGCATTTGCTTAGTAGTGTTGAGATAAGTTTGTCAGTTCCTAACGATGACACTAATTAGGCACAGTGGAAAATTGCATTCCCTGCTACATATCTGATACCTTCAGAGACTGACAGAACAATTAACAGATTGACAGTGAAACCAACCATAACATTGTGTGCGTGATACAAAGGACAGTGACATTATGTTGTTGACAAGATAAGGAATTTGGGAAACAATTCAGACACAAAAGAAATGTGTTTAATTAAAAGTTGTGGTAATTTAGATGCACTTGATCAGTCTAGACTGGAACAGCCCAATTTTAAAATGAGCTGAAATCACATATACAACACTTTGAGAAACTGCACTGGCTGGATTGCATCTACCGGTCAGTGAAATTACATCATTTTTCACTATGAAACAGCCTCAGCCTCTTCTACTCATGGAAAATAGCCTACAAAACACATTTTGTTGGAGATTTGTGTGTTTTCACTCTGTGATTAAAAAAAGGGAAATATCGACCCTTTACAGAAATTGGGATTTTGGCTGCCGTTGACATCAACTTCCTCATCTGAAAACTTATACTTAGAATGTGTCTTAGGTCCCCAGTCACTGGTTATTTCAAGCCTGCACTGCTGATTTCAATATTCCATAAGTACAGAGAAAGCGAATGTCAGCTCCTTTTAGAGTATGCTTATTTTATCCCACTTTAAGTAGAATATGAATACCTGCACAACAAAGAGTAGAGAAACAGTGTACCAGACCTGATATATATATTTAATTAATATCGAGCTAAAAACCCTTGTTGGTTTTTCAATGAGCAGCAAATTGACAAATCAATTGGGGGAAATGGTACCATATGCCAACTATTAATGCTCTTTGAAGCAGGGGTGAACTTGAGGGTATTTTTTCATTGAATTAGCTTTTAGAAAGTGACAACCCAGAGCTTCTGGTGTGCGATTTTATTAAGATAAGCAGGAAAGAGGATAAGCTGGTCATTTAAATAGAGATGACCTTATCCTCACTTTTCTTGAGAAAGTGATTATGGTTTATTTTAGTGATGAATTAAGTGTAGGAAATGAGACTGACAACCCTGGAACGCAATTATTAGGTTTTGCAGATGACTGTGACGTTATTTTCATTTGGCACCACACTAATAGCAGTTTTGTTTAAGCACCAACAGCCTAGCAGAGAATGAAGAATGATCTTTTTGATTCATCTTCTTCTGTAGTCTGGTCATCATATCTGTTTTGCTCATACTGTATATCTCTGCCTCTGTGAATCTAGTAGCATTATGGTTTTCTGCGGGGAATAAGAAATAGCAGCACAGGACACAGACAGGTTGGTTCCTGTCATCATGTTGTATTGTGTGTATACCTTGTAGACCGACAACTGTTGGCAGATTAGCTCTTATTATGGACTTAAATGATCTGAACTGAGACGGTCCTTAACCTACTCTTGCAGATTTATTTTATTTTTATTTCACCTTTATTTAACCAGGTAGGCTAGCTGTGTAACGATGTTCTTCATCTGAGGAGGAGTATGAAACATCGGACCAAAACGTAGCGTGGTAAGTGTCCATTTTAATGAAATATAACTGAACACTGAATACAAAATAACCAAAGTGAAACAATGAAAATCGAAACAGTTCTGTATGGTGAAAGACAGACACCTAAGTATGCCTAAGTATGGTTCTCAATCAGAGACAACGACAGACAGATGTCTCTGATTGAGAACCATACCCGGCCAAAAACATAGAAAAAAGAACATAGAACACCCACCCTAGTCACACCCTGGCCAAACCAAAATAGAGAATAAAAAGCCTCTCTATGGCCAGGGCGTGACAAGTTGAGAACAAGTTCACATTTACAACTGCGATCTGGCCAAGATAAAGCAAAGCAGTGTGACATAAACAACAACACAGAGTTACATATGGAATAAACAAACATACAGTCAATTATACGTATATGGCAATGGCATGAGGTTCATTGACAAGCAGATCCTGTTGTCTTTAATGGAAGTCATACATTTATATTAATTTCTATCTAAGGGTCACTATTGGGAAAGACAAAAATGTTGACAATACATCCAAGGCATTATCGTTTGCTAATAATGTAAATGTTTGATACAGTGCCTTCAGAAAGTATTCATAACCCCTTGACTTAATCAACATTATGTTCCGTTACAGCCTGAATTCAAAATTGATAAAATATAATTTTTTTCTCACCCATCTACACACAATACCCAATCATGACATGTTTTTAGAAATTTTTGCAAATTTATTGAAAATGAAATACATTTACATAAGTATTCACACCTCTCAGTCAATACATGATAGAATTACCTTTGGCAGTGATTACAGCTGTAAGTTTTTCTGGTTAATTGCACACCTGGATTGTACAATATTTGCACATTATTCTTTTAAAATGTCTTTAAGGTCTGTCAAGTTGGTTGTTGATCATTGCTAGACAGCCATTTTTAAGTCTTGCCATAGATTTAGGGTTGACCTTAAAATAAGGGACATATGTAAATGAATCACTAATCACATGTAATAAATAATCATCTTCAGAAATGACTTTGTTAAAGCAACAAAATAATTAGGGCTTTACAATGATGGTTATTATTAAGTGGGTTAAAATCTTCCTAGAAGAGAGACAGGGTTGAGTTTTGGCACTTTAGCAGGCCTTCATTCATATAAAAGAAAATAGGATTTATTGATTTTTCCATGTGGTCTATTTTAAAGGGCACTTCATTTGATATAACAGGCTTTTAAAATAATGTATACTTAAAATATCAAAGGGACAAAAAAGGACTCATTTTGTGGAATGGCCCAAATACTGATGATGCCTTTATAATCCCTTAGTAAATCAAAGTGTAAAATATGGAGATGGCAGCATAACACATACACTGGAGTTTCATTTCCTGTGTTAGATTGGGTTGCTGTGTGACAGAAGTGACACGATTTGTCCTCGTAGTGCCTGGCTGCTTTAGATCTATGACCGGTTGGAGGGAATTGACAGGGGTAGCACTTATTGTTAGGAGTTATAAAATAGACCATGTTGCTTTTCGTATAGGGGCATCATTACACCAAAATCTGCTTTTTCAAAACTGTTAATAGCTTTTGTCACATCTTTTGTTGGCAGCAATTCAGTTGTCACCAGTTGAAGGCTTCAAATATTATCTTATATTCTTACGGTGTAATTAAACAACAGGGTGTATAACCAATAGATGTCAAAAAGCACACAGATTACCCACACAATGGAGGCCATTTTGGGGAATGTGTAGGCCCCTACCTAACTACGGATTCATTAATTAATCCCCATTATCTGAATGACATTCATGTCTCAAACACACTAGGGAAGTAGTTGGCAGAGCAATTTGTTAAAAAGTGTCTTAATAACAGCCAATTTTCATTTGCTGCCAAAAACGATCACATGGATATCCTATTAAATGTGTTTATTTGTAGAAATACAGTTGCATGTCCAAACAATTTCGGCAAACAAACCCATCTAAACCAATAATAGGATATCCCTGTTTTAGCTGAGCCATATCTCTATGTATTGTGACTATACCAGTGAGTGTTTTTCAATGGAATCATTTACAAACACTATTAGAGGATAAACACAGACTGGACACGCTGAAAGTTAATAGTCAATGTTAAGGTCAATTTAGCAGAGTGAATCAATTTGAACTTTTTTCGTTTTATTTTCTGAAAGGTGTATTCCATCACAATATCCATAATTTAGTAAATGCTGATGTTACAGAGTACTTGTTTGAATCATTTTTCATGTGTCAGTGCCTTACCCCACGCCCACCACACAACTCCTGAGTTGACAACCTCCTGCAGTGATAAACCTTGTCTGTCATCATTAATGTGAATTGGCATTCAGTCAGAGATTCTGTCCAATACAAAAGGAAAGGCAAAAACAGTACAATTTAAATACATTCCAAAAAGTCATAAAGAACAAGACGATCAAACAACAAACATATTTGTCACCATTGGTTATTTCACTGTACAAAGAGGGCTTATGCTTGTACAGTATATCATAGGGAGAATGACTGCAGCTGGTGTATTGCATGTGCACTTGATTGACCCTACAGATTAATGCCCCATTATGGTGCATTAGCGTGGTGATTACGTTCTAATGTATGGGAAATGCTGTTCCTACAACTTGCATTCTGTAATGGACCCAGGATTCCATTGTACTTTTGTTTCTCAGTGAAACTACCCTCTAATATTAAGCTTTTTGGAGCCACGTTTCCATAGACAATGATATGTACATAAAGAAGGATGTGTCCAATTTATTGAGGTTTATAAAGGCTCAATGACTGCTTGCACTAAATTACAGTAATGTGTATCTAATACGCGGTTGCGTTGGATGAAAAATGAACATGTTATATACCAGGGTGGTTTATAATTATGCATAACATAAAAGAAGCCACTTTCCTTTTGGATACACCTTAAACAGATAGATTACCAGGTAGATTACCTGGTGAAAACAGACAAATGACTAATTAAATAAATTGCCTCATTTGAATTGCTTAACTTGCACAAGGGAACAGGAAGGAAATAATGAAAAGATGACACAATATTAAAAGCTGCACAGGGGAGGACTTTTCTATTCCTGTCTCAGGGTCCTGTATCATCACAGTTTGCTGCTCAGTGCTCTCCCTGGATTTGGGCGATCCCTCTTTGTCTCAGTGGTGGTTTTGTGTTGTGCAGTGCAGCTGAGCAGCTGGGTAATGTGCTTGGTAGGCGCTGTAGCTACTGTCAATATTCCAGAGCTTGGGGTTAGACACAGCAGCTCAGTGCTAGCTAAACAAGCATGGGGCTGCTGATAGATACAAAATAAAAGAAAGGAAATGGCTGCCTCCACAGAAGAAACATATCCTAGTGAATATGCTAAACTAAAATGTTCCCCATCTCATGTATCTGTTGTTTTGAAAACTTGAATGGCTGAAATGTATTAACCTTGTCAGAGCACATTTCAGCAGAAAGACTTAGCATGCCGTGTTGTTGGACCTCCTGAGGCAGAGCAGTTGGCTCTCCTGAGCCAGAGCAGTTGGCTCTCCTGAGCCAGAGCAGTTGGCTCTCCTGAGGCAGAGCAGTTGGCTCTCCTGAGGCAGAGCAGTTGGCTCTCCTGAGCCAGAGCAGTTGGCTCTCCTGAGGCAGAGCAGTTGGCTCTCCTGAGGCAGAGCAGTTGGCTCTCCTGAGGCAGAGCAGTTGGTTTCCAGATCAAGACATATGTGGTGGATGCTGACACCTGCCATATTGACACTGCAATTACTCAGGAACCAGTAGCAGATGCATTCATTATAAACACATGCCACAAAATTCCTAAATCAAATAAAGTAAATGTAATACATATTCAAATGAGGAGTATAAACATGACACGCTGAAACAGCATAATAGACACCCTGGTCTCTGTGTAGGACATAAAGCCTCCTCATTGTGCTGCAAAACAAGAGGACCTATCAATTATTCAGGACCTCTCTGATGGCTGCCCATTTAAAGTCGCTTGCTTTAGTCTGGCTGGACACATTCTTTCTGCTTTATTCCTATATGTTCTGACTGACTTAAAATGGCTGCAAAATGCATGTGACCGCTGAGTAGGACTCTTGTCTTCGTTGCCCTAATGTTTCATTTATACATTACACTACTCTGCCTATATTGGATGTGCTTCATGTAGCCCTAAAAGCAAATGGAATACGAAAACGAATGTGAAGGGGGAAAAGAATATGGACGATTATTACTGCAATATGTAAATAATAAAGTGAAGTGTTGCCTCAATCGGTGCCACGGTGCGAGCATAAGATGGGGGATTCAAGGGGCACAGGATGGAGTGCTCATATATAATAATAATGTAAGTTATTCAGTCTACCCCATGAAGGAAACGTATTCTTCAGACTGCACAGAAGTCTGCCTCTCCTCCTCCCTGTCCTTTCATCTGTGATCATGAAAGCTTTTTGCTGCTAGCTAGCCAGGGTCAGGCCAGAGAAGATGTAATCATCCCTAGGATATGACTTTCTTGGGAAAGGGCACACGCCTCCTTGTCTAGTGTAGCTGTCTAAAACTGTTAGGGGAATACAAAACAACCCCTGCATGTGGAAGTTTATTGTTGTTGTAAAACTTTAACGTAGACTTCTAATGCATTTAATAAAGCACCGCTGGACAACTCGTGAAGAGACAATGCTTGAGATATAAAGTTGAAGTCGTCATTTTTTCACAATTCCTGACTTTTAGTAAAAATTCCATGTCTTAGGTCAGTTAGGATCAATACTTTATTTTAAGAATGTGAAATGTCAGAATAATAGTAGAGAGAATTATTTATTTCAGCTTTTATGTCACATTCATCACATTCCCAGTTGGTCTGAAGTTTACATACACTCAATTAGTATTTGGTAGCATTGCCTTTAAATTGTTTAACTTGGGTCAAATGTTTCGGGTAGCCTTCCACACGCTTCCCACAATAAGTTAGGTGAATTTTGGCCAATTCCTCCTGATAGAGCTGGTGTAACTGAGTCAGGTTTGTAGGCCTCCTTGCTCGCACATGCTTTTTCAGTTCTTCCCACAACTTTTCTATGGGACTGAGGTCAGGGCTTTGTGATGGCCACTCCAATACCTTGACTTTGTTGTTCTTAAGCCATTTTGCCACAACTTTGGAAGTATGCTTGGGGTCATTGTCCATTTGCAAGACCCATTTGCAAACAAGCTTTAACTTCCTGACTGATGTCTTAAGATGTTTTTTTCATATATTCACATCATTTTCCTACCTCATGATGCTATCTATTTTGTGAAGTGCACCAGTCCCTCCTGCAGCAAAGCACCCCCACAACATGATGTTGTCATCCCCGTGCTTCACGGTTGGGATGGTGTTCTTCCGGTTGCAAGCCTCCCCCTTTTTCCTCCAAACATAACGATGGTCATTATGGCCAAACAGTTCTATTTTTGTTTCATCAGACCAGAGACCATTTCTCCAAAAAGTCAGATCTTTGTCCCCATGTGCAGTTGCAAACCGTAGTCTGGCATTTTATGGAGGTTTCTTCCTCGCTGAGCGGCCTTTCAGGTTATGTCGACTCGTTTTACTGTGGATATAGATATTTTGGAACCTGTTTCCTCCAGCATAAGGTCCTTTGCTGTTGTTCTGGGATTGATTTGGACTTTTCGCCAAAGTACCAAAGTACGTTCATCTCTAGGAGACAGAAAGCGTCTCCTTCCTGAGCGGTATGACAGCTGCGTGGTCCCATGGTGTTTATACTTGCGTACTATTGTTTGTACAGATGAACGTGTACCTTCAGGCTTTTGGAAATTGCTCCCAAGGAAGAACCAGACTTGTGGAGGTCTACAATTATGGAGGTCTTGGCTGATTTCTTTTGATTTTCCCATGATGTTAAGCAAAGAAGAACTGAGTTTGAAGGTAGGCCTTGAAATACATCCACAGGTAATCCCCCAATTGACTCAAATGATGTCAATTAGCCTTTCAGAAGCTTCTAAAGCCATGACATCATTTTCTGGAATTTTCCAAGCTGTTTAAAGACAGCTTAGTGTATGTAAACTTCTGACTCACTGGAATTGTGATACAGTGAATTACAAGTGAAATAATCTGTCTGTAAACAATTGTTGGAAAAGTGACTTGTGTCCTGCACAAAGTAGATGTCCTAACCGGCTTGCCAAAACTATAGTTTGTTAACAAGACATTTGTGGAGTGGTTGAAAAAGGAATTTTAATGACTCCAACCTAAGTGTATGTAAACTTCCGACGTCACAACTGTATTTGTGTATTTGTTAGCAAGCAGGTAGCCGCCTCCATTTGATGTGCAAATTTAAACATCCACAGCCTTTACAGGTACTTAAATTACTGTACCTGCCTGTGATAGTCTATCATACACAGTGCATTCAATCTATGATGTGATAGTAACTACTGGTTGTGGTGCCCAAACATTTCAAGTAACATTTTTTTTATCTAGCAGACTATTGCTTTTGTGAAGTACCTTCGTCTCCATCTGGTAAGGCCTGCACTGTGAAGTCACTACAGGTCGTAAAATTGTCACAAGCACTTTATCACTTAAAAAAATATATGATCATATGATTATAGGTGTAATAGATTTGCCTGGGATCATATGTAGAGAGATAAGTCCCTTGATGCTGACAACCATTATCCCATTCTATGCTCGACTGACGGCCGCTGAGCAGTTTTGAAATCCTGTTTGTCGTTGAATAGCTTTAGGAAAATATGCAGTCATCGGGAGGGCTAAAGAAACAAATTGAGGTGTAGTCCATTCACTTTGAACAGAAAAGTTACCCAAAGACATGGATCGATATAGCCTCTAATCACTTTGCTACTGTGACTCTATCTGACTCCTTAATCCTTTTCCAAAAGACCAAGGTGAGGAAGGAGCACAGTGTTTCACACACATTTCCCCATTATTGGTAATTGCTGCTACATCATTGAGGTATATTTACAGAACAATCTCTTTAAAAAAATGCATCAAAAGCTGGAATGCAAAATGTGTTTAACAGAGAGCATCCAATCTGAAAATGTGTCTGATCCCTCCTTGGCTGTGTCTTAATTTGAGCCAGTTTGCTACAGCAGGAAAATAATCCTGCAGCAACATGAAATGTGAATTATTATGTGGATTATAAATAATGGACATTTTAAAGTGGAAATTACAACTGATATAAGCCTTTTTAAACCTTGAATACACTACACGTTTACATTTCCTGCTGTGCAGATCCTACATCTGTATGCACCAATGATGTACACTGCCTTCACAAAGGATTCACACTCCTTGACTTTTTCCACATTTTGCTGTGTTACGGACAGATTTTAAAATGGATTCAATTGAGATTTTGTGTTACTGGCTTACACACAATTCCCCATAATGTCAAAGTGGAATTATGTTTTTAGAAATGGTTAGAAATGAATAAAAATATACACTGGAGCTTACCAAGACAACATTGAATGTTCCTGAGTGGCGTAGTTACAGTTTTGACTTAAATCCGCTTGAAAATCTATGGCAAGACTCGCTGTCTAGCAATGATCAACAACCAATTTGACAGAGCTTGAAGAATTGTAAAAATAATAACATGCAAATATTGTACAATCCAGGTGTGCAAAGTGCTGAAGAGATTTACCGAGAAAGACTCACAGTTGATTTAATATGTAATGACTCAGGGGTGTGAATACTTATGTAAACAATATATTTCTGTATAACATTTTAGTTAGTTGTTTATATAGTTGTAAAAAATTATAAAAACATGTTTTGACTTTCTCATTATGGGGTATTGTGTGTAGATGGGTGCGATTTCTTTTTAGAATCCATTTTGAATTTAGGCTTTAACACAACAAAATGTACAAGTCAAGGGGTATGAATACTTTCTGAAGGCACTGTATATAATCCCTGGATTGCTAATACTATGTATTGGCCATTGAGAGGCTTTGAAGCCACCGGTTGGCCATATTGGCACTCCCCAGTAGGAGAAGGACTCCATAGGAATACATTTAATTTGACAGTAGTTCAATTAAAGGACAACATGACATGTATTACATAACTATTGGTTGTAGTGGGGACAGTAACATCAGTAATAGAAAAATAAAATAGTACTTTAAGGAAAATATTTGTATATTTTTATTTTTAGCTCACATGATATAATTTAAAAGTATGCATTAAGGTGTCTGTAATGTACAGTGCCTTGCGAAAGTATTCGGCCCCCGTGAACTTTGCGACCTTTTGCCACATTTCAGGCTTCAAACATAAATATATAAAACTGTATTTTTTTGTGAAGAATCAACAACAAGTGGGACACAATCATGAAGTGGAACGACATTTATTGGATATTTCAAACTTTTTTAACAAATCAAAAACTGAAAAATTGGGCGTGCAAAATTATTCAGCCCCTTTACTTTCAGTGCAGCAAACTCTCTCCAGAAGTTCAGTGAAGATCTCTGAATGATCCAATGTTGACCTAAATGACTAATGATGATAAATACAATCCACCTGTGTGTAATCAAGTCTACGTATAAATGCACCTGCACTGTGATAGTCTCAGAGGTCCATTAAAAGCGCAGAGAGCATCATGAAGAACAAGGAACACAACAGGCAGGTCCGAGATACTGTTGTGAAGAAGTTTAAAGCCGGATTTGGATACAAAAAGATTTCCCAAGCTTTAAACATCCCAAGGAGCACTGTGCAAGCGATAATATTGAAATGAAATCTACCAAGACCTGGCCGTCCCTCTAAACTTTCAGCTCATACAAGGAGAAGACTGATCAGAGATGCAGCCAAGAGGCCCATGATCACTCTGGATGAACTGCAGAGATCTACAGCTGAGGTGGGAGACTCTGTCCATAGGACAACAATCAGTCGTATATTGCACAAATCTGGCCTTTATGGAAGTGGCAAGAAGAAAGCCATTTCTTAAAGATATCCATAAAAAGTGTTGTTTAAAGTTTGCCACAAGCCACACCAAACATGTGGAAGAAGGTGCTCTGGTCAGATGAAACCAAAATTGAACTTTTTGTCAACAATGCAAAACGTTATGTTTGGCGTAAAAGCAACACAGCTCATCACAATGAACACACCATCCCCACTGTCAAACATGGTGGTGGCAGCATCATGGTTTGGGCCTGCTTTTCTTCAGCAGGGACAGGGAAGATGGTTCAAATTGATGGGAAGTTGGATGGAGCCAAATACAGGACCATTCTGGAAGAAAACATGATGGAGTCTGCAAAAGACCTGAGACTGGGACGGAGATTTGTCTTCCAACAAGACAATGATCCAAAACATAAAGCAAAATCTACAATGGAATGGTTCAAAAATAAACATATCCAGGTGTTAGAATGGCCAAGTCAAGTCAGACCTGAATCCAATCGAGAATCTGTGGAAAGTACTGAAAACTGTTGTTCACAAATGCTCTCCATCCAACCTCACTGAGCTCGATCTGTTTTGCAAGGAGGAATGGGAAAAAATTTCAGTCTCTCGATGTGCAAAACTGATAGAGACATACCCCAAGCGACTTACAGCTGTAATCGCAGCAAAAGGTGGCGCTACAAAGTATTAACTTAAGGGGGCTGAATAATTTTGCACGCCCAATTTTTCAGTTTTTGATTTGTTAAAAAAGTTTGAAATATCCAATAAATGTCGTTCCACTTCATGATTGTGTCCCACTTGTTGTTGATTCTTCACAAAGAAATACAGTTTTATATCTTTATGTTTGAAGCCTGAAATGTGGCAAAAGGTCGCAAAGTTCACGGGGGCTGGATACTTTCACAAGGCACTGTAGTACATGTGTGGCAAAAACGAATGTAGATATGAATAAAAGCTTTCCTAAAGCTTCCCAAAAATGTTTTACAATGGTGGGAGAGTGCCAAGATGGAGGCACGGTGGCTTCAACACAGCGCCCCCAATTACCCATATAGTGTACATTTAAATCATTGATATGCACTTCCCTTGACAACCAAAACAGTGTTCTGCTAAAAGTTGTCATGGTAATATGTGCAGGATTCCTTTATTGGTCATTAAGCATGCACCAGTGGCCATGTCAGATGTGCATCTCATGTTGAAACAGTCTGCTTGTAGAGCAGAACCTGACTAAAGCATCTGGATAGCAGGTTGATTAAATTCCCTCTGTACTCATGTCACCTCGTGTCCTCTCCTTTCTACAAATAAATTGGAGTGAACTGACCTTTCGTCAGATATGCTTGGCAGCTTTCAAGTGTTGAAGCTTGAGGAACCAGGCATGTTAACTTCAATTAATCATCTTAATGCTGTACCGTAAGTGACATCCTCTCAGTGGTTTACTGCACCATCCCCAGCTGTTGCTCAGTCAGTACCCATGTTTCACTGTGTGGTGAACAACACTACACTTTGACCCACAGCCAAACTCATTTAGATTGCCTCATAATAGGAAGGTCCAACATGGGACATCTGTTGACTTTTGTGGCACTCAAAAATAAAGATTGCCTGCAACTTCTGAGTGGAATGGAGTACTTGTGTCGGACTGTGAGGAAGAATCAAATTTGTGAGGTACCGATAGTGGGGGCAAACTCTGGGGAATAAGCTCAGCTTACTATCGTATACGCCATGTAGCATACTCACAAGGAAGCCAGTGAAGTGTAAGGTTAAAGTCAGGCTATTCCAGTCTACACGAACGGGTACATTGAGACTCTTTACAAATGCAAATCAAAATCAAATCAAATTTATTTGTCACATACACATGGTTTGCAGATGTTAATGCGAGTGTAGCGAAATGCGTGTGCTTCTAGTTTCGACAATGAAGTAGTAACCAACGAGTAATCTAACCTAACAATTCCAAAACTACTACCTCATACACACAAGTGTAAAGGGATAAAGAATGAAGATATATGAATGAGTGATGGTACAGAACGGCATAGGCAAGATGCAGTAGATGGTATCGAGTACAGTATATACTGTAGGGTATGTAAACAAAGTGGCATAATTTAAAGTGGCTAGTGATACATGTATTACATAAAGATGCAGGGTAGCCTAGGGGTTAGAGTGTTGGACTAGGAACCGCAAGATTGCAAGTTCAAACCCCTGAGCTGACAAGGTACAAATCTGTTGTTCTACTCCTGAACCCACTGTTACTAGGCTGTCATTGAAAATAAGAATTTGTTCTTAACTGACCTGCCTACTTAAATAAAGGTAAAATGATATAGATTACAGTATATACATATACATATGAGATGAGTAATGTAGGGTATGAAAACATTATATTAAGTAGCATTGTTTAAAGTGGCTAGTGATATATTTTACATCAATTTCCATCAATTCCCATTATTAAAGTGGCTGGAGTTGAGTCAGTCTTTTGGCAACAGCCACTCAATGTTAGTGGTGGCTGTTTAACAGTCTGATGGCCTTGAGATAGAAGCTGTTTTTCAGTCTCTCGGTCCCTACTTTGATGCACCTGTACTGACCTCGCCTTCTGGATGATAGCGGGGTGAACAGGCAGTGTTTCGGGTAGTTGTTGTCCTTGATGATCTTTATGGCCTTCCTGTGACATCGGGTGGTGTAGGTGTCCTGGAGGGCAGGTAGTTTGCCCCCGGGGATGCGTTGTGCAGACCTCACTACCCTTACGGTTGTGGGCGGAGCAGTTGCCGTACCAGGCGGTGATACAGCCCGACAGGGTGCTCTCGATTGTGCATCTGTAGAAGTTTGTGAGTGCTTTTGGTGACAAGCCGAATTTCTTCAGCCTCCTGAGGTTGAAGAGGCGCTGCTGCGCCTTCTTCACAACGCTGTCTGTGTGGGTGGACCAATTCAGTTTGTCCGTGATGTGTACACCGAGGAACTTAAAACGTACTACCCTCTCCACTACTGTCCCATCGATGTGGATAGGGGGGTGCTCCCTCTGCTGTTTCCTGAAGTTCACAATCACCTCCGTTGTTTTGTTGACGTTGAGTGTGAGGTTATTTTCCTGACACCACACTCCAAGGGCCCTCACCTCCTCCCTGTAGGCCATCTCGTCGTTGTTGGTAATCAAGCCTACCACTGTATTGTCGTCCGCATTGGAGCATTTTGATGGTGTGGGACTAGCGGTTCTCCAATTTCAATGTTAAGCATGCCAAGAGAAGTCAGATTGGATACTGTCAAATGTGCTTAGTAATTCTAACCCTTTACTATTGGTTATACACTCAGTGGCCAGTTTATTAGGTTCTCCACCCTGAAAATGGTTCGCTCCTACAAACACGTGGCCATGGCTTGCTATATAAAGCAGGCAGACAGGCATCGAGGCATTAAGTTACTGTTCGATTGAACATTAGAATGTGCAAAACAAGTGACCTAAGCGACTTTGAGAGTGGTATGATCATCGGTGCCAGGCGCGCCAGTCCCAATACCTTAGAAACAACTGGCCTCCTGGACTTTTCATGCACAACAGTGTCCAGGGTTTACCGAGAATGGTGCAACAAACAAAAGCATCCAGTCAGCGGCAGTCCTGTTGGCAAAAACAGCTCGGTGATGAGGTAAAAGTAGAATGGCAAGAATCGTACAAGCTAACAGTCTGGCCACACAGAGGCAAATAACAACGCAGTACAACAATGGTGTGGAGAACAGTATCTTAGAATGCACAACTCGTTGGTCCTTGTCACAGATGGGCTATTGCAGCAGATGACCACACCGGGTTCCATTCCTATCAATTAAAAACAACACTGGACAATTGAGGAGTGAAAAAACTTTGCCTCCTCTGACGAATCCAGTTCCTGCCAGGATTTGGAGTAAGCAACATGAGTCCATGGCCCCATCCTCCTGCCTGGTGTCAGCGGTACAGGCCGGTTGTAATGGTGTAACACATTTTACACACACTGTAGGCACTTACAAAGGAGACAAAAGTGAACTGACACTAAGGGTATGTAAGGTCTATTATTTGTGAACTTTGTTTTTTTATTTTCATTGAACGCTCTGTCAATGCTGTATGTGAGAAAACGGGTGATAATTTGTTTTTCACCAGGGAAAAGGAGAGTAATGCCGCTCCTGGGGAGTCTGTTTGGGACCTAGGTTCGCAAGGATCATTTGTAGAGAAATTGTTATTTAAAGTGTTGTTTCAGATCGCTGATATGTGTCTGGAATACGTGTTATGTGTACCTGTTCCGACGCGCATCTCTAACCAGTGGAGTATACCCGATATCCCCTTGGATTTTACAGGCAGTTGTTGAACGATTGAAGTCATCGGTGCGAAGGAGGATCACTTACATCACGGTGAGCTCAATCTTTGTTCCGTGTTGTTTTTGTTGCCACGCCAATATTTCTTTACTTTTTTTAAGGCTGTGGAAGTTAGTTTTTTTGTTGGCGTTATGACTTTGAGTTCTGGCTCTTATCACCGTATCATGGATGGATCAGATTTCTTTCGGATTTGGGTGAACGGATGAACGGACAATTATTGGGTGCTTTAGTTACAGACTCTGTAACGGCTGTTGGAAGGAGTGGAGGACCAAGGTGCAGCGTGGTACGTGATCATCTTTATTATTTGAACTGAACACCGATTAACAAAAAACAACGAAGAGAACAAACTAAACAGTTCTGTCTGGTGCAGAGACACAAGACAACTACCCACAAAACACAGGTGGGAAAAGTCTACCTAAGTATGGTTCTCAATCAGAGACAACGATAGACAGATGCCTCTGATTGAGAACCACACCCGGCCTAACACACAGAAATAGAAAACATAGAACAAAATATAGAATGCCCAACCCAACTCACGCCCTGACCAAACCAAAATAGAGAAAAGGATCTAAGGTCAGAGCGTGACTGTACTCCCCCACAGGTGCGTACTCAGGCCGCAAAACCTAAACCTATAAGGGATGGTCTGGGTGGGCATCTATCCGCGGTGGCGGCTCTGGTGTGGGACATGGACCCCGCTCCACCTTAGGCCTGGCCCACTTAAGTGGCGCCTCTGGAGCGGGGGCCCTCGCCGCCAACATCGGACTGGGGACCATCGCAGCGAGCACACCGGCCTGTGAATACTCGGCCGAGACACAGTGCGCATCACCCCATATCACGGGGCCTGACCAATCCCATGCTCGCCACGGTAAGCACGGGGAGTGGGCTCAGGTCTCCAACCTGACTCTGCCACAACTCCCCGTGTGCCCTCCCCCCAAATTATTTTGGGGGGGCTGCCTCTCGAGCTTCCTTGCCAGCCGTGTTCGTGTTGCCAACTCCATTCTCCGGTATCCCTCCTCGCACTGTTCCAGAGAATCCCAGGCCGGCTCCGGCACTCTCCCTGTGTCGACCAACCACCTTTCTACCTCCTCCCAGGTTGTCTCATATTCCAAATAGTGCTGCTCACCTGTCCAGGAGTCCCTTTCACCACGCTGCTTGGTCCTTTGGTGGTGGGTAGTTCTGTAATGGCTGTTGGAAGGAGTGGATGACCAAGGTGCAGCGTGGTACGTGTTCATCTTTATTATTTGAACTGAACACTGATTAACAAAAACCAATGACGAGAAGGAACGAAACCGAAACAGTTCTGTCTGGTGCAGAAAGACACAAAACAGAAAACAACTACCCACAAAACACAGGTGGGAAAATGCTACCTAAGTGTGGTTCACAATCAGAGACAACGATAGACCGCTGCCTCTGATTGAGAACCACACCCGGCCTAACACAGAAATAGAAAACATAGAACATAGAACAAAATATAGAATGCCCACCCCAACTCACGCCCTGACCAAACCAAAATAGAGACATAAAAAGGATCTCAAAGGTCAGGGCGTGACAGGCTCATTGTGAAAATTTATGGACTCATTGTTTTTGTTGTCTGGGGCTGAACGTTGTATAATATAATTTAGAGTTTTGCACTATAATATTTCTGGGTGATTGTTTTGTTCCATTTACATACTTAAGGAGTACTAAGAAATTCTAAGGCTTCAGTTTCTCTGTAACTTAGTTCTTTTCAGTTTTCTATAGTTTGAATGTGTTTTATGAAGATGTTATTGCTGTGAAACAGGGTGAATGTTACAATGGTGTGGGGAATGTTTTCCTGTCACATGTTATGTCCCTTGATACCAATTGAGCAAAATTTGAACGCCACACCTTGTAGAAACCACTCCCCAAATAATTCACTGCCCAAGGCCGTTCAGGAGCAAAGGGGTTCCGACCCTGTACTAGATGAGTGTACCTAATAAACTGGCCACTGAGTATATATTTCCTCACTATCCAAATCACATAGGGATAACAGTTGTTAAAATCTGAGAAAATATGCATGCCAAGTCACATAAAGTACGAGAATGAAACAGCTTGTCAAGTCTTTTGCTATCCATCAAGTGCAGAGGCTCTGGTGCAAACACATTATAACCCCCAAAACATCCACATCTGTTCTGGATACTTGACATAACCCATTTCATTCTGATGAAGCACTTATTTTTCCAACACTGTTGGGGGGAATCTCGGAAGGCTTGATAAAGAGTAAAATACAAGTTCTATAGCTACCCTCCTATATTATACAATCACGAGAAACAATGAGCATATTTGAGGCCCACTTTAACATTTCATAAAGGCCCACTGTACCCTCCTGGAGGTGACTTGTTCCACCTCACACTCTCTGGTACATATGTTTACCGCTGTTGAAGTGTCCATGGAGGACTGAGACTGAGGTTCCCCATTGAGATGCTCCTTTCTGAGCGAGATGGATCTGTAAGACCTCGGTGTAGTGTTATCTCCCAGCTATATCAATAATACATTCACAGATAAGTGTGCTTGAGTGCATAGGATCAGGAGAGATGATACTACTGGATGACTTCTTATAAATAGGATGCTCGCTTGTACTCTATGTTACCTAAATAAAATGGATAATATGGTGTACTGTAGAAAGCCTCAGCTGCATCTACGGAACATGTACAGTGGTAGTAAGACTTTAACTTGGGCAGAGTTTTTCAACCTTTTATACAATCTGAGCTATGAAAGAAAACAAAATGTATTGTAAAAAAAAATTGTTGAGTAGGCGATTGCTTTTCAATGGCACCTACAACTCTGTTTCAATAACATCTTAGGGAACATTGTTGGGGGTTGATGTAACGTATCTCTTCGTCGTTTGACGACGAGTATGAAATATCGGACCAATGCGCAGTGTGGTAAGCGTCCATGTTAATTTATTAACTGAACACACAACACAACACAAAATCAGGAAGTGAATGGAAGAAACGAAACAGTTCTGCAAGGTGACATACACTAAACAGAAAACAACCACCCACAAACAAGAGTGGGAAAATAGGCTACCTAAGTATGGTTCCCAATCAGAGACAACAATTGACAGCTGCTTCTGATTGGGAACCATACAAGGCCAAACACATAGAAATACCAAACATAGAACAAAAACATTGAATGCCCACCCTAACTCACGCTCTGACCAACCAAAAATAGAAACATACAAAAGGAACTAAGGTCAGGACGTGACAGTTGAAGTGAAATGGAATTTGAAATGACTGTCAAGTGCATGAAAGCTACTACCTAATTAAACTCAGAGAACTACAGCATCTTTAAAGTTAGTTTTTCACTGTAAGATTTAAGCAGTGATTTCAATTTTACTCAGACAAATTAGACCACATGGGCACTTAGGGGACTCATTCTAGTTTCCAATGCGTCTTGAACTGTATTATTAATTCTCAGTGGCAGGGGGTTAGCGCTGAGGGTGCTGGGGATCTGTTTTTGTTTTTGTTTGTTTTGGGGAAGGTACTTGCATTATATATGAGCCACATAAACCATGTTGTGCCAAAAATTACAGTAATGGTGAATTTCTATGTGATGTTTATCTCATATTTATGTCACAAGTTGTGTAGCTAGCTTTGTCAAATGGGATGCTAGAGGAGTTTAACTGAGAGAGATTCAATTGTGAGCTGGGAAAAAAGTAACCATCTTAGTTTGGATTGCGAACTTGTAGACAGGTAATACGGCTGCTAAAGAACCTTCCTGATCCTGGGCCAGTTTGTTTGGGAGGAAAACAAGCAGATACAGGGGGAAATCAGATTGTCGCTAGCTCTACTTTCTACTTTTAAGATAAGCTGCCTTTATTCCTGCTTTGGTGTATTGCTAATTGTCAGATCAGAGTGAGCAGACTCTGATCTCCTCTGTGTTCATCCTTCTTCTTGTCTGGACAGACACAAAACTAATGTGTTTTGACAAAAATGCTATAAATATAGAAGTGGAGGACATCAAATTACACAAACCATGAATATTCTAGAGCAGCAACAGACTTTTTTTTGCCTTTTCATGAGGATAGGAAATGATAAGCTGGTGTGTTTTCCCAGCAGCATCACCCAGCTTCTCTTAGGTTGGTTGGTGTTGTGCATATGCTTTAGTCTTGAGTAGTTGCACAGGCTGTCAGTGTGACAGGTCTGACAGAGCACAGGAGCAGCTCTAACATTGTTTACACACAGAGACTCGGAGAGCAGAGCAGGGAGATTTATCTGGCTTCATTAGCAAGGAGGGTTCGCCGATAGTCTCTGCCCTTGTTTACAGAAGTTGTCACATTCATTTGGCAATGCTGGGGCTATGATGGAGGCTCTGTGTTAGAATACAGTGTTCATTCAGTAAAGGAGTACTATGAAGGATTAATGTGGAGGGGAACATCTTTAAATAGCATGTCCGTATGTAGAGACACTGAAAGTCATTTCTTTCCCACTCAACCAGTCTGGTTGTCTGTGAGCTGCCTGGGACTCAACATTCTGTTTCATTGATCCCTGCCAGGGGATTAACCAGGGATGGTGTCAACTGAAGCTTTTTCCCCCCACCAGGATGGTATGTAACAGGATATGTTCGACACTATGTCAATGCTAATAGTTGTCTCACTAATCCAGGTAATCTCCATATATGAATTTGTGAACATGGGGCAATGTCGTTTTGCAACATAAAAAGCACAACAGCTTTTTATGAAGAAAACCCTCATTTAAATGTTGATAGGAGATCCATTCCTATGTCAGTGTGTAAAATAAATCCCATGTTATGGAGTGCAGGTATACCATAGTCTGTAGAGTGTAAGACCAAAAACAAGATGGAGTTAAACGTATAGGCTGCTATAATATAGGGACTGTATAAAATTACACTTGATGAAATTATTAGAAAATAAATGGATGCAGGTTAAATTGTGTTGCATGTATTAGCCCTCCGTAACAAATAAATGTTCCTGGAAATAGAAGTGCCAAAATCACTTAAGTATCATAGAGCATAGCTGCGTCCTCAAGTTAAAGCTCAATGGGCCAAGCAAGGGAGTCGTAAAAGCTTATCCTACCGTACAGGAAATGCCCCAACTTACAGTATTATATCTGCATTGAATATGAAAGTGTGATACAATTACTGTGATCAGAAAGCATGCTGATGCAACCGACCACACATTCAGAAAACAATCCAGCCTCAGAGGACATCACAGAAGACTGTTCTTTATGACCGAAAGTTCCCTCTTTCTGGGTGATCTCCTCTGATTCTTCTTATTGACTCACACGTTCATTCATCGGGCCATGAAAATGAGAATTGTACAATAAATCAAATTTCATACCACTCTTCATCCTGACCTATTTTGCATTTATGGTGTTTGGCACATTTCTGCTGAGTTGGTGGAATGTGATGTGAATATTAATATCAAACCAGGAGGCCCTACATTTCTTTGTGAGAGGGTACAATAAACCTCCATTTTGACCAATTAAGTAGCTATATTAGTTAGGGTTCATGTGGTGGTGCAGTGGTATTTACTGGGAACAACTAAGTAGCCTACCTTGTGGTACTATTGCAGAAGCATAACATATGTATTTGGAGCATGTTTTCTCTGACATCTGTGCATGTAATCACAAGCACATGTACCTCTGGTGGTTTAACAATCCCCTGTAATGTCATTCTGCTAATGATCCGGAAAAACGCAATTAAGGGCCCGCGATTTTGTTTGAAATGTCAAGATGCCTCAGATGCTTTTTTGTCCTATTGATCTGGCAAGAGCATCTCCCTGCAAATCACAATATGCCAGGTATTACTGTGATACTGGTAGAACTAACCACAGCCTGTGTTTAACATTCAAAGACCTGCCTGTGGAAAAGATTACACACATAATCTGTAGAAAATTACAAAAGCATCTTCTGGGAATTAGGTAAATGTGAAATATAATCCGCTCAAGCAATTTGTTCTTACATGAAAATGTAGCTTGATTTTTATACGGAAGGACAGCGTGTTGCCCCGGGATAATCATACTGTAAACTAGGGGAAAGAGTAATTTGGTAGACAGGCCAAAACAGTACTCCTCAGAGACATCAAGAGAGCACTCTTAAATATTTGCAACAGAACATCTAAACTATGAGGCCATTTATTTTAACTCATATGCTCAATTGAGAATTACCTCCCCCAAAAAACTCCTTTACCCTCATATCTCCCAGAATAAACTGGTGAAAATGTCTAAATTGCACCTAAACTAGTTGATATTATGTTAATTTACTGTAACAATTCATTAGATGATTTAAACAGCTGCTTTGGATTGTTACAATGCTGGGCTGTTTGTGTTGGAAGCAAGCTATGCCCTACTGGCAGAGGTATACAAGATTTTGGCAGAACTATCGCTGATGCCTGCTTGAATCATTCTCTGGAGTCTTCCAAGTGCACCAGGGCCAGAAATGCAAAACCTACTCAAATTAAGAAGAGAAGGCATTATTCTCTGTGTGTGCCAAATCTGACACACACATATACACAAGTATAGCACCATTTGGATTTAAACTCAATATAACCATAACTAAGCATCCAAATTGTCATTGAGATGCAATTTATAAAATTCCTTTCCTCCTTTATGTAGAGCTCTCTAAAGGGCTCTTAACCCTGGCCCTGCACCAGATACATGGCTATTGATTGGCTAGCACATTGGCCGTTAGCTTTAACTTGACCTTTAATGTCAAAGGTTGGTCAAAGCTAATACAAAAAGCTATTAACCAATCAAACTGCATCTACAAGCAATTTCAGGGGAAAACATATTCTAGTCCCACCTCAAATAAAGATTGGGCTGACAACCACCATTCCCCTCTGAGATACCTATTGGGACTCATTAGAGGGGAACTATAGTGGATTATCAGCACAACATCTACCCAAAATGGCTGCTTGGCCTCAGTAATCATTACTGGTCCGAGGTTGTTTGTCTTCCAGTTTACACTAAGCATTCTCTATGACATCAAACACTTAGCACTTTGTAAGTCGTCAGGAAGACATGATCGTGCCTGCCATGGAATAACGTAATTAACTTCAAATGAGAGGGACCAACTTTGAAACAGATTTCAAGTATCTAAACAGATTTATTTCAGTGGCATCTTCTCAAAATCCTGACAGATTGGGAGCATTAATGTTACTAACAACCTATTTGTTAGACACAATACAAATTTGATAGAGGTCATATTATGTTGCAGAAAATCATTGAATACTTAATTTGATTGATGTCCTACCTGTGTTTCTGATGCTGCGATGTCCCAACGTTAATCCAGTGGTGGAAAATTACCCATACAGTGAATTTGGAAAGTAGACTTTTTCCACATATTGTTACGTTACAGCCTTATTCTAAAATGGATACAATTATTTATTTTTCTCATCAATCTAAACACAATACCCCATAATGACAAAGGACCAAGAATGAACTCTTTGGCCTGAATGCCAAACATCACGTCTGGAGGAAACCTGTCACCATCCCTACGGTGAAGCATGGAGGTGGTAGTATCATGCTGTGGGGATGTTTTTCAGCAGCAGGGACTGGGAGACTAGTCAGGATCAAGGACAAATGAATGGAGCAAAGTATAGAGAGACCCTTGATGAAGACCTCCAGAGCGAAGGTTCACTTTCCAACAGGAAACCAACCCTAAGCACACAGCCAAGACAACGCAGGAGTGGCTACAAGTCTCTGAATGTCCTTGAGTGGCCCAGCCAGAACCCAGAACTTGAACCCGATCGAACGTCTCTGGAGAAATCTGAAAATTGCTGTGCTACGATGCTACCCATCCAACCTGACAGAGCTTGAGAGGATCTGCAGAGAAAATGGGAGAAACTCCCCAAATACAGGTGTGACAAGCCTGTAGCATCATACCTAAGAAGACCTGAGTCTGTAATCTTTGCCAAAGGTGCTTCAACACAGTACTGATTAAAGTGTCTGAATACTTATGTAAATGTGATATTTCAGTTTTTTATTTTTAATACATTTGCAAACATTTCTAAAAAGCAGTTTTTGCTTTATCATTACAGGGTATTGTGTGTAGATTCATGAGTGAAAAAAAATGATTTAATACATTTTTGAATAAGGCTGTAAAGTTTTTACAAAATTTGAAAAAGTGAAGGAGTCTGAATACTTTCCGAATGCACTGTATGTCATACTTGAGAAAAAATAAAGATACAGTGCCTTAATAGGAAATGACTCAAGTGAAAGTCACCCAGTAAAATATTACTTGATTAAAAGTCTAAAAGTATTTGGTCTTAAATATAATTAAGTATCTAAAGTAAATGTAATTACTTAAATATACATAAGTATCAAAAGTAAAACTTTAAATAATTTCTAATTCCTTATACTGAGCAAACCAGACAGTACAATTTTATTTTTTAGTTATTTATTTACGGATACCTAGAGGCACACTCAGACATACTTTACAAATGACACATTTGTGTTTAGTGAGTCCGCTAAATCAGAGGAGATAAGGATGACCAAGAATGTTCTCTTCATAAGTGTGTGAATTGGGCCATTTTCCTGTCCTACTAAACATTCACAATGTAATGAGTACTTTTGGGTGTCAGAGAAAATATATGGAGTAAAAAGTACATTATTTTAATTTGAAATACAGTGAAGTAAAAGTTCTTAAAAATATAAATAGTAAAGTACAGATACCCCAGAAAACTATTTAAGTAGTACTTTAAAGTATTTGTACTTTACACCACTGCATTAATTCACAGTTCTGTACAGTAAATTAAAGCCTGAACAAGTAGTAGCTGCCCCTTGGAAAAAGGTGTTATTGTCACAAGCTTGACTTTACCTTTGCTACAACTATCTGTCAACTCTATACCTTAATACCACTCCCACTGTTCCCTGATCAAATGGCTCATTGTGTCCAGTGCTGAGTCATCCTGACTTTGAGAGTGTCCTTTCAGGGGCTTGTTACAGCTGGAGCTGCTGCTTTATTGCTTGTCTTCATTTCAGGCAGTTAGGGACAGGTGAGGAGGGAAACACCTGCTAAAATATGACATTCTAAACAAGACCTTGTACCCCACCGAGGCAATTGAAGAATAATTCAATTCCGTGATGAATACACAGAATGTGCCTCACTTGGTTATTTAGAAATTGATTTCACATATCATTAAAATCCACTGTCCTCCCAACAGTTTGTCTGTTTTCTCTCTGCCAGAAACGGAAGCAGGAGCTACTGTGAGGCAGAATAACTAAGACAGGCCTTTATTGTATATGTAGATTTCCCAATTGTAGGTATAGATGCCTTTCAGCAGGGTTTGTTTGGATGAAGCATACCCATTTTTATGCAAATAAATGAATCATCAACATACAGCATATTTTACATTATTTTACAGTAAGCCTAATGCCCTTTTTAACGTTTTAAAAGTTGTCTTAAAGATTTCCTGATCAGGATAATAGACAGTGCAAATCTCAAATCACAACAAATGTTTTTTGTCACGTGCCGAATACAACAGGTGTAGACTATACCCCGTGTAATGGTCACTGTCATGTTCGTTATAAGGATCGGACCAAGGCGCAGCGTGGTATGCGTACATTCTTATTTATTTAAAGAATGAACACTGAACAAACTAACAAAATAACGAAACGAACTGTGAAGCTATACAAACGAGTGCTGACAAGCAACTACACATAGACAAGATTCCACAAACACCAAAGGGAAATGGCTACCTACCCACCCTAGTCACACCCTGACCTAACCAAAATATAAAGAAAACAGAGATATCTCAGGTCAGGGCGTGACAGTCACTTACGAGCCCTTAACCAATAATGCAGTTCAAGATACAGAGTTAAGAAAATATTTACTAAATAAATAAAGTAAAAAATAAAAAGTAATACAATAAAATAAAATAACAAATAACGAGATGTGTTACCTGAGACCGAGTGTGGTCAGTGAAGTGATGCTTCCTCATCTGTTCATATTCTGATCTGAACTGTCTGTCCCTGTTTCCACGACACTCCTATACATGGTTCAGAGTGGTTGATGGACAGAACGTAACGGTGTCCGTAGCACTCTTAGTAGGAGGGTTGGCAGATGAGGAGTAAAAAAAGGGAAAGGACTGCCTTTCTAACATCTGACTGTCTCAGTCCAAAGGAAAATTACTTGACAGAATCTGTCCATTGGCCAAACGTAGCCCACCATTGAAGGATTATTTATCTTTCTACTTCATAGGAGGGAACTGCAGGTGGAAAGAAGGTGAACATCTGAAGGATGAAAGGGGAATGGCTTTGATATAGTGAAGGAGACTAGGAGAGTTTGACTGGAGATAAAGTCAGACAGGAGGGCTTGTCTTTACCTGACGCTACAGGACTTATCAGTGTGAGCCAGGTGATGGCGTGGCTGAGAGACAGCGATAAAACAGGGAAATCTGTTGTTGAGCCCATTGTGGAAAATCCAAGGACATGTTAGAAAACAAAATGTCAACTTCATTCACCAGTCAAGTACTGTACTTGTCACACCCCTGTAATGTTACACAGGATAAGTAAGCTGTAGATTAGAAGACAGACTTGAAACAATGGCTGCCAGACACAGATAATGGAATAGATAATATGCATGAGGGTATGATTATGAATTGTCACCCTCCAATTGTTTACTGTACTAATTGCTTGCTCAATAATGACATAAGGTCATTTGCGGGCACCCACAGTCAGTCTTCCATTGTTTCCTTGTAACCTTCTCTCCTATGTGATGCAAAGTCTCTAAGTGGAATTGGATTACAGAAGGTGGGACTGAACTTAACACTAACAAAAAGCTTCCATCATAAATACTTCATTGGATGAAATTATAGCTTGAGAGGACAACCCTCAAACCCCATTCTAAATACAAATAGATGGCAAACCTGAGTGGAGAATTCTGTTTTCATGCATGAGGGGCTCTGTGCAGATGAATGAGAGTAATATGGTAATCTATGTAGCATTGCATGCAACCTCCTCTGCTCCCAGACTTGGGACATGTTATGTACAGTAGGTGGTTTAAATTTTAGAGACAAGTGAGAAAACTGAAGACTTACAACCTTGCAATACCTCTGAAGTTTTTTTATTTGTTTCTAGCAATAAAATGGTATCCTAAGCTAGTCTTTAGCACAGGTGTACGTTCTCGTGGAGTCTGGTGATTTATCATAAGGGGAAATTTGCTACAGTTTATGGGTATAAAGCCAATAAAGTTAATCACCTCTGTTCTCTTTTAAAAACTTCATCAGGACAGAAGAAGAATCCGGTGTATTTTGTAGCACAGGGATAGATAGATTCCAAAGCTCTTGTCAAAACATGATAAATGTTTCATAATGCACCTCTTTACACTTTGTTCTTCGTCAGCTACAATAATGCAATGAAATATTCATGATGGGATACACAGTCATAGTCATTGTGTCTCCAACTCACTTTTCTCCCATATATTTCCTGCTGTTTGTGTTTCCTTCTTCCATTGCCTTACACTCAGATCAGTGCTCATATCTCACCAAAACTGCCAAGTTTAAAAGGAGTAGATATCAGCCAATTAAATTATGAATGTCTCACTGCTTATCTTTGGAAGTTCTGTCTTTTTTTCTAATAATATTGAGTGGCCAGATGACCAACCTCAAACAATGTGTTCAATCAGCCAGGGAAAGTTCCCATGGCTCTGAGCATCAACTTAGTTTAGCCTCAGTTACAATGTAACACTGTTTTAACCAGAGATGGTATCTTGTGTTCCCAGGCCTCTAGGTGTTTCTCTCTAATGCCAGTGGGTGTCGTTCTACTCTCAGAGCTGTGACTGACTGACTGCAAGAGAGACGGGATGCCTATACTCATGTGATTTCTGCCATGGAGACCAGAGCTTAATATCTGGTGAGTAGCCCAGGCTGTTTGCAACCCTCCCCACGCCTTCTTTTCCGAGCCACTGCAAATTGACTTGAACAGTTGCAGTCTGTTCTTCCCTTACCCGGGGCAACTTTTCACATTGCGGAAGCAAGCTCTCTCTTTTGGGAGAGAGTGCATCATCACAGGCCTTCAGAGGCAGCCTTATGAAGATAACTGGTAGTTGGGAAACAGCTGTTCCAGCTACAAAAAAAACACACACACAAAAACAACAAACTGTTCCATCAAAGCCACCGGTGCATATGACCAATTATTCAAATGGCCTGTTCTGCTACTTTGACAAAGCCCAAACAGACCAGGGCTCTCGTTTTGCTAATAAACCCCAAATATAGGAGAGATGTAAAGGCAATTATCACTGTCTAAATAATATGTAATATGAGCCTATTAATTAAAGCCGTAGTACACCAGAGGATCCAGTTGAATCATCTCTGCTGTGTCTTCAGAGTGCAACCAGCCAGAGATCAGAGTGTGCTTCAAAGAGCTGTGCAATATGCACCTGTTTCCTCCATAACATCTGTCTTCTGACTGGAGTCGGGACCAGACATGTAGCCTGAAAATGTCACTGCACAGTAACTATTGCTTAAAGTAAATGATGATCCAATAGGTGTATGTGATGCCAGTAGTGTTGTCTGAGCTGAGGGTGTTGGTTAGGGAAGGGAAAGCTAGCTGGTGGCCATTCCCACGGGGGGCTGGTGGGGATGGTGGATTACGCTGTCTACTCTGTGACCCCCAGTGGTCAGAACTCCTGTGGTTTCTGTGGTCAGAGGGGACACACAATGCTTCTAACAAAGAAATATGATGTCTCCCACTAGTCCTCCCCTGCTCAAAGGGAATGAGAGGGCAATGCTAATTAGCCAGCTTGTGAGCTGAGCTGAGTTTATCTAGTGCACACACCCCACCCTTTACACATACGCACACCCTGCCACACACACACACCCGCCCCTTCTGCTAACAAGCAACGTCTGCAATAGCCATGCTTTATGGATGCCTCTGCATATTTCCTTGCACCATAGGACTTTCTGATGGGTTTGTGTCATAAGAAATGCTTCCATTTTTAACTAGGCATTGTCAAGGAATGTATATTTTTCTGAAATATCCTTTCATGTCAAATTAAAGTAATTTATTAATGTCTGTATGAAGCCATTCTGGTCCATTCATATTTGTTTAACATCTTTGGTGCAGCTGTTCTTTTGTCTGCAGTTTAATAGTTGTCAGGGATGATGCAGGTGATAATAACATACATAACAGGTAGAGAACTACTCCCAGTTCATCTCTACTCACATTAATCTAAGCCTATAGCTAAGCCTACAGTCAGTGCTCTGTAAGCAGGTAGTAAATATGAGTGTTTAATCAAGAATCAGAGCAAAGCAGGATTATGGCAGAGGTTAAGTTGAGGTATCATCCCTAAAACACTCCCAATGCAAATGAAGCAGAAAGGATAAGACTCAGCGACATTACAATACCCAGTTCTCGCCTCCTCTCCTCTCCTCCTTTTCCTCCTCCCATCTCATGTTGTGTGGTCAGATCTCTCCCCTTCACAGTAATCTGAGCCTTTCCCTCTCTAGTTCCTGGAATACCAAGTATGAGAGGCTGAGCGAGATTGAGAGACTGAGAGGCTGAGCGAGATTGAGAGACTGAGAGGCTGAGCGAGGCTGTGCGAGGATGTGCGAGGATGTGCGAGGCTGTGCGAGGATGTGCGAGGCTGTGCGAGGATGTGCGAGGCTGTGCAAACCCATCACTATTTTTTATCTCAAATTGCTCCATAGTCACTTAACAGTGCCCTATATTCTGCCATTTGGGACACATCCACTCTCTGCTGGGCTCAATCCCTGTTATCTGTCCACTAATCATCCACCAAATTAAAACCATATGCCAGCCGTATCACACGGAATCTGGGGAATAGCAAATGAAATGGAGTCATTTCAGGATCATTCTTAGTGGTGACGTGATTGGTTAGAATATGCCTCTATCTTAGGTGAGCTTTCAGGTAACATCACATCACATGAGAAGCATAACACCAAACCAGACGCAATGGCTGTGTGACAGTGACACAGGGTGAGCTCAGTGGATTATAAATTTGACCTCTTGCTGTTTCCTCTTACTCAGTCACAACTGATTAATATCTGGTCATGGTGAACACATGCAGAATGTAACGGACTCACTGAAGCTGTTTATCTGATCCACCACCGACTCATTTAGATTTTCGTGGGCTTTTTCAGATGCGTTGGTGACTGTTTGTTGTTTATCATGTGTTTGCTGTCTTTCTACCCCCCTGAGATGTCCGTGATTCATTCTTCCCCTCAGACACCAACAGGAACAGAGACGGTTCTCCAAACTCTTCGGAAGTCCCTGATATGGAGACATGTAATAGCCAGTTATGATAGATATCTCTGTAATCTCATTCAACCCCACTAATATAACAGATTTGTAATATTTCCTTTCAAAGTTTCATAATACTACATGTATGAATATGTATGTAAATTGTTATGAATAATGTTTTTAGATCTAATGGATATCGTTTCAGTAGTATAAAAGGGTCAACTGGCTAATATAACCGTAATGTTGCACTACTATCAAGGAACTGTGGTGAAACATTGCCTTATTGCATTGATGTACTGTAGATGAAAAAGTGGCGGTTTTCCCAACACAGGATTTGTTATGTGTTCCTCAGTCAAGTTAATGACACTTGTGGTATGCCAGCTTTGCATAAGAATGTATTTCACTATCCTCAGTCTCATTGTTCAAAAGCTGCTATTACTTCTAAATGTTGCCTGTTCAGTGTATTGGTCCTATGATCAATGAGATGGCCAATATCTCATCCAGGCAGTATTGGTGTCCAACTGTGTGATGGAGTAAACAAGACCATGAAAGAAGGAGCCCAGCCTACTGCTTTCCTTTCGTTAAGTACATAGTGGGAGTGCACCATGGGACTTGCAGGCAGATGAGAAACTGGTTGTGAGCCTCCTCTCTTTCCACTGTCTACTCGTGCATACGGGAGACGCAGTGTCCTCAAAGAGGCCTGGCAGCACTCCTCCCGGCCTTCATCTGCCTTCATGCCTGGCCTTGGAGCAGAGCTCCACTTGCAATTACTGTCACGTCCAAGCTGTTACTGTCATTTGCATTGGCTCATGGGTAGGGGGGAGTAAGGAGGAGGAGGAGCACATGAAGCAGGCCTGATATAAGTGGCCCTGGCAGCACAATGAGTGCGCCTGGCTTTAGCTTTCTGGATGAGTTGCAGGAGCAGGGCTATATTAAAGTGTAATAATGGCATCGAGCAGGTTGCTTTGCTGTTAAAGATTAAGCTTGGTGCAGGGTGGTAAATTGCATAAACACAGGGTGGGATATTTGAAAACAAAGAAACTGGGGTTTAATTCACAGTTTATTAGACTGTGTGATGACTTTTCAAGGCTTTTTTTCTCTGAGTAAATCTGTCCCATGTAGAAGAATGAATGTGCAGTCTGAACGTGTGAACATAAAACAGAGCTGCAGCAACTACTCTGGCCAAAACTCAGGTTAAAGTCTTACATTTGTATTGACTTGTTTTTCACTTATTTTAAACTTTAACTTTAGGTGCATCAATAGCAACATTTTCTGTCACACTGAATCTAAATATGGTTGTCTTACCAGTATTACCAAACGAGCTTGAAGGAAATGCACTTATTACAGTCGTATGACCCAAGAAGACATTTCAAATAGAGCTTAAGCATAACTATTTCTTTAGTATGCCATAGCATAGCTGTCTCAGACCATACATCATAACCAAGATATGGTCCCTGAGTCCACCTTTATGACTCTTAAATGACCGAAACTGAAGTAACACCATTAAATCAGCCCCAATATTAGCTTGTGGACCATAATCCTTTAAATCTTGATTTCATGTCTGCAAATTATTAATTAGCCAGTGACAGGAAATGGGAAGTAATTTCAGATAGCACCCCCTCCAGCGATGCTATTTGTAGCAGAAGAGCCAAAAGCCCCTGTCACTCCCTCAGGTATTTATTTTCCTCCTATATGGTACATACTGTACTTTCGGTCATGTGTATGTGGACACCAGCTTGTTGAACATCTCATTCCAAAATCATTGGCATTCATATGGAGTTGGTCCCCCCTTTGCTGATATAACAGCCTCCACTCTTCTGGGAAGGATTTCCACTAGATGTTGAACATTGCTGCGGGTACTTGCTTCCATTCAGCCATTAGGCCTGGCTCGCAGTCGGCGTTCCAATTTATCCCAAAAGTGTTTGATGGGGTTGAGGTCAGGGCTCTGTGCAGGCCAATCAAGTTCTTCCACACCGATCTCGACAAACCATTTCTGTATGGACTCGCTTTGTGCACGGGGGCATTGTCATGCTGAAACAGGAAAGGGCCTTCCCCAGACTGTTGCCACAATGTTGGAAGCACAGAATCGTCTAGAATGTTGTTGTATGCTAGCTGTGTGCTCGATTTTATACACCTGTCAGCAATGGGTATGGCTGAAATAGCCAAATTCACTCATTTGAAGGGGTGCCCACATAATTTTGTGTATACAGTGCATTTGGAAAGTATTCAGACCCATTGACATTTTCCACATTTTGATATGTTACAGCCTTATTCTAAAATTGATTAAATAAAAACAATTCCTCATCAATCCACACACAATACCCCATAATGAAAAAGCAAAAACATTTTTACATTTTTTTTTTTTTGCAAATGTATTGATAATCAAAATATACCTAATTTACATAAGTATTCAGATCCTTTGCTGTGAGACTTGAAGTTTAGCTCAGGTGCATCCTGTTTCCGTTAATCATCCTTGAGCTATTTCTTCAACTTGAATGGAGTCCACCTGTGGTAAATTAAATTGACTGGACATGATTTGGTAAGGCACACACCAGTCTATATAAGGTCCAACAGTTGACAGTGCATGTCAGAGCAAAAACCAAGCCATGAGGTCAAAGGAATTGTCCGTAGAGCTCTGAGACATGATTGTGTCAAATCAAATCAAACTTTATCTGTCACATGCGACGAATACAACAAGTGTAGACTTTACGATGAAATTAACCAACAGTGCAGTTCAAGAAGAGTTAAGAAAATATTTAACAAGTAGACTAAAATAAAAAAGTAATAATAAAAAGTTACAAAATAACAATAACAATAACAAGGTTATATACAGGGGGTACTGGTATCAGAGTCAGTGTGAGGGCGTACAGGTTATTTGAGGTAATTTGTACATGTAGGTGGGGGTGAAGTAACTATGCATAGATAATAAACAGCAAGTAGCAGCAGCGTACAAAAGGGAGGGGGGGTCAATGTAAATTGCCTGTGGCCGATTTTATTAATGTTCAGCAGTCTTATGGCTTGGGAGTAGAAGCTGTTGAGGAGCCTTTTGGTCCTAGACTTGGCATTCCGGTACCGGTTGCCGCGCGGGAGAAAAGAAAACAGTCTATGCCTTGGGTGACTGGAGTCTCTGACAATTTAATGGGCTTTCCTCTTATTGTATAGATCCTGGATGGCAGGAAGCTTGGTGATGTACTGGGCCGTTTGCACTACCCTCTGTAGCGCCTTACGTTCAGATGCCGAGCAGTTTTCATACCAGGTGGTGATGCAGCCGGTCAGGATGCTCTCGATGGTGCAGCCGTAGAACCTTTTGAGGATCTGGGGACCCATGCCAAATGATAGTTCGTGGGTGATGTGGACACCAAGGAACTTGAAACTCTTGACCCGTTCCACTACAGCCCCATTGATGTAAATGGGGGCCTGTTCGGGCCGCCTTTTCCTGTAGTCCACGATCATCAACTTTTCTTGCTCACATTGAGGGAGAGGTTGTTGTCCTGGCACCACACTGCCAGTTCTCTGACCTCCTCCCTATAGGCCATCTCATCATTGTCGGTGATCAGGCCCACTACTGTCGTGTCATCAGCAAACTTAATGATGGTGTTGGTGTCGTGTTTGGCCACGCAGTCATGGGTGAACAGGGAGTACAGGAAGGGACTAAGTACACACCCTTGAGCGGCCCCAGTGTTGAGGATCAGCTTTGCGGATATGTTGTTACCTACCCTTACCAGTTAGGGGCGGCCCGTCAGGAAGTCCAGGATCCAGTTGCAGAGGAAGGTGTTTAGTCTCAGGGTCCTTAGCTTAGCAATGAGCTTTGAGTGCACTATGGTGTTGAACGCTGAGCTGCAGTCAATGAATAGTATTCTCACATAGGTGTTCCTTTTGTCCAGGTGGGAAAAGGCAGTGTTGAGTGCAATAGAGATTGCATCATCTGTTGGGGCATTATGAAAATTGGAATGGGACTACAGTTTCTGGGATAATGGTGTTGATGTGAACCATGACCAGCCTTTCAAAGCACTTCATGACTACAGACCTGTGCTATGGGTCGGTAGTCATTTATGCACATTACCTTGGTGTTATTGGGCACAGGGACTATGGTGGTCTGCTTGAAACATGTTGGTATTACAGACTCAGTCCGAGACAGGTTGAAAATATCAGTGAAG
The DNA here is from genome assembly GCF_036934945.1 of Oncorhynchus masou masou. Classification (NCBI taxonomy): domain Eukaryota; kingdom Metazoa; phylum Chordata; class Actinopteri; order Salmoniformes; family Salmonidae; genus Oncorhynchus; species Oncorhynchus masou. The sequence goes on from NC_088220.1 coordinate 65,044,703, forward strand.
ACACTTGCCAGTTGGTCAGCGAATGGTCGGAGAACATGTCCTGGTAATCCGTCTGGCCCTGTGGCCTTGTGAATATTGACCTGTTATTGACCTGTTATTGACCTCATATTAACCTCACATCGGCTACGGAGAGTGTGATCATTGATCACACAGTCGTCCGGAACAGCTTGTGCTCTCATGCATGCTTCAGTGTTGCTTGCCTCGAGCCGTGCATGAAAGTAATTTAGCTCATCTAGTAGCCTTGTGTCACTGGGCAGCTCTCGGCTGTGCTTCCTTTTGTAGTCTGTAGTTTGCAAGCCCTGCCACATCCAACGAGCGTCAGAGCCGGTGTAGTAGGATTCAATCTTAGTCCTGTATTGACACTTTGTTTGTTTGATGGTTCGTCAGAAGGCATAGCGGGATTTTTTATAAGTGTCCAGATTAGAGTCCTTGAAAGCGGTAGCTCTACCCTTTAGCTCAGTGCGGATGTTGCCTGTAATCCATGGCTTCTGGTTGGGGTATGTACGTGCAGTCACTGTGGGGACGACGTCATCAATGCACTTATTGATGAAGCCAGTGACTGATGTGGTGTACTCCTCAATGCCATTGGAAGAATTCCGGGAATATATTGCAGTCTGTGCTAGCAAAACAGTCCTGTAACAGCATCTGCGTCATCTGACCAGTTCTTTATTGACCGAGTCACCGGCGCTTCCTGCTTTAGTTTTTTTTGTAAGCAGGAATCAGGAGGATAGAATTGTGGTCAGATTTGCCAAATGGAGGGCGAGGGAGAGCTTTGTACGCATCTGTGTGGAGTAAAGGTGGTCTAGAGTTTTTTCCCTTTAATTGCACATGTAACAAGCTGGTAGAAATGAGGTAAAATGGATTTAAGTTTCCCTACATTAAAGTCCCCGGCTACTAGGAGAGCAGCCTCTGGATGAGCATTTTCTTGTTTGCTTATGACAGTATACAGCTCATTGTGTGCAGTCTTAGTGCAAGCATCGGTTTGTGGTGGTAAATATACAGCTACGAAGAATATAGATGAAAACTCTCTTGGTAAATAATGTGAGATACTCTAAAAACCTTGAGACTTCCTTAATATTAGATTTTGTGCACCAGCTGTTATTGACAAATAGACACAGTCATCACCCCTTGTCTTACCAGATGCAGCTGTTCTATCTCGCCAATGCTGTATGTTATCCATGTCGTCCTTCAGCAAATCTTTATTAGATTTTTAAATTTACATTTTATTTAACCTTTATTTAACTAGGCAAGTCAGTTAACAACACATTCTTATTTACAATGATGGCTAACAGAAGGCTAAAGGCCTCCTGCAGGAATGGGGGCTGGGAATAAAAATATAGGACAAAACACACATCACTACAAGAGAAACACCACAACACTACATAAAGAGAGACCTAAGACAACAACATAGCGTAGCAGCAACACATGAAAACACAGCAGGGTAGCAACACAACATGACAACAACATGGTAGCAACACAACATGGTAGCAGCACAAACATGGTACAAACATTATTGGGCACAGACAACAGCACAAAAAGCAAAAAGGTAGAGACAACAATACATCACGTGAGGCAGCCACAGCTATCAGTGAGAATGTCCATGATTGAGTCTTTGAATGATGAGATGGAGATAAAACGGTCCAGTTTAGAGAGCTCATCCGGTCATAAGAGAGGTGACAGAAACATTACGTACAAAATAAGTTACAAATAACGCGAAAAACACACAAAATAGCACAATTGGTTAGGAGCCCGTAAAACGGCAGCGCCATTGTACCGAGTAAACGATCTGAATATTTACGCAAATGTGATATTTCCGTTTTTATTTGTAACATTTTTAAAAACCTGTTTTTGCTTTGTCATTATGGGGTATTGTGTGTAGATTGATGAAGGAAAAATACTATTATCAATTTTACAATTGATGGAATGTGGAAAAATAATGTGGAAAAAGTCAAGGGGTCTGAATACTTTCCGAATGCACTGTATATAATGTATATGTTTACCTAAGATCATATGTTCACTGCATCAAACTCATGTCCACTACATTTACCCTCTACTCTCCAATCCATCACACCACCCTCTAAGCTCACTAGCTCACAGTCCTCTGGCGGTTTTATTTTGTCAGTAAAATTTTTGAATTTGTTACATTCGAATAATAGTGCTTTTAAAAGTGGGCTATAAAGGTCAAATGTCGAAGCAATTTAAGTTGTGTTTACCTCCCTAAGGCATGGCTTTAAGACTGGAAGCAGCTCATTCCACGGTAGCTAAAGAAAAATGGTTAATGTAGTCAGTGACCGACTGTTTCCTGGTGGTTTACCACTGGAAGGACACATTAATGCAACAACAACCAGTGGACACAGGGAACATTAACTAAATACTACTCAGCACAGAGCTAGACTGCCCCACTGGCTTCTGGGCTTATCCACCTCCATATCCCAACCTCTACTATATCCTTCTTTGTCTCCAGCTGGAGCAGACTACTACTTTTAATCACAAGTCACTCAATCCTCTATCTTCAACAAACTGAGTAGGCTACTAGAAGTAGTATTTTTTTCTACAGTCCAGGACTATTTACATGAATAGTATAAACGGTATACAACAGTGTTTTATTACATCAGGGATCTTCAGGATTCAAGTGGAGTAGAATTGGTTTTTCTACTTGCAGTCTAAATATCTCCACTTGATCACATGGATGTCAATGGTATTTCAGGTAAATAATGCTTTCAGAATAAACAAAGTGGTAATAGTCTTGAAGTTGCATCGCCTTTTGCCCTTTATCATGTTTGCACTATTCCATCTCATTTGAATGTTTCTTTTCCAAGTGCCTATCAATGCATCCGTTGTCGATCAATCTCAATGGGAAAATTAAGGAACATCAATGAAATGGTCTGTGTTATATAAATCATTGCCTGATGACTTTGTGAACTTACAGAGAGAACTGTCTAGACAATCAAATAATCATCCACTTTCAACACTTTCAAACTCCTACTCCTGTGAAAATGAAGGATAGTCAGGAAAATAATATAATTTTTGGTAGATTTCTTCAACAATCATGACAGCTCCTGTCCTTGTTCTATTCAGCTTGAAAAATGTTAGCAATTTGAATGCATAGATTACAGTTAGTTTATATTCATACTGTTCCCTATTATCCTAATTTTGTTAGGATGTACCAGGTGGACAAAAGCAGTAGAGAACACAATACTGTCCTTGAATAAAGAAAGTGGGAGTTTTTGTACAGCTGCTCATTGTCCTAAAGCTGTATTATAGGATAAGGGATAACAACAACCAGCCTAGAGAACACGTTTTGCAATAATTGATCTGGTAACAGGTTATACAATAACAAACAGTAATTTACTTGCTTTTGCCGATGACTCATTTTCGTTCATGATTCACCTGCAATGTTATATATCTCAATATACTGCCCCTATGCAGTAATTTAACAGAAAACATAAACAATGAAGTTAAGGTAGATCTTAATTGCTCTCCCAGTGTTCTCAGCATAGTGTTTACTGTGGAATGTTATTTCTTATTCTCAGCACAGAGCTATGCACAACGTCTCACAGCATACCGAAAATGGGCAAGTGGACAGCTCAAATAAGAGGACTTTGCATTGTCCTGATTATTATCCTAATTAATTAAGGGAGCTGACTAGGGAGGCTTTCTGGCTAGGTGGTTACAATTTATGCTTAATTCAACAACACATCCAGTAATTCCTTTTTCCATAGTTTGTCTTGTCTGTTTTCCAAGTCATCACAATGAAGAATTTCATGGACCTAATCCGGGCTTTGTGGATGATGTTTTTTAGTGGTTGTAAACATGTCTGTATCAGGGTACAATTTGTTTGGTATTACTTCAGAGCAGGGATTCTGTACAGTGCACTTACTGTATTCCAATGGCGGTCAGTGCCGTTTGTGATGAGGGAGGACAATTTTTTTGTTTCATGAGCATGGCCTTATTTCTATTACAGCATGTCGGATGACTGTCATTCATATTCACCCAGTTCAATGTAACATCGATAGGTTTAGGCTACAACATGATACTCAAATTTTCCCTATAACCATCATGAGGTTGCTACTAGAGGTCGACCGATTATGATTTTTCAACGCCGATACCGATACCGATTATTGGAGGACCAAATAAGCCGATACCGATTAATCGGACGATTTTTAAAAATATATTTGTAACAATTCCAACAATACTGAATGAACACTTATTTTAACTTAATATAATACATCGATAAAATCAATTTCGCCTCAAATAAATAATGAAACATTCAATTTGGTTTAAATAATGCAAAAACAAAGTGTTTGAGAAGAAAGTAAAAGTGCAATATGTGCCATGTAAGAAAGCTAACATATAAGTTCCTTGCTCAGAACATGAGAACATATGAAAGCTGGTGGTTCCTTTTAACATGAGTCTTCAATATTCCCAGGTAAGAAGTTTTAGGTTATAGTTATTATAGGAATTATAGGATTATTTCTCTCTATACCATTTGTATTTCATTAACCTTTGACTATTGGATATTCTTATGGGCACTTTAGTATTGCCAGTGTAACAGTATAGCTTCCGTCCCTCTCCTCGCTCCTACCTGGGCTTGATCCAGGAACACAACGACAACAGCCACCCTCAAAGCATCGTTACCCATGCAGAGCAAGGGGAACAACCACTCCAAGTCTCAGAGCGAGTGACGTTTGAAACGCTAATAGCGCGCACCCCGCTAACTAGCTAGCCATTTCACATCACATCGTTACACCAGCCTAATCTCGGGAGTTGATAGGCTTGAAGTCATAAACTGCTGCTGGCAAACGCACGAAAGTGCTGTTTGAATGAATGCTTATGAGCCTGCTGCTGCCTACCATCGCTCAGTCAGACTGCTCTATCAAATCATAGACTTAGTTATCATTAATATGGCCTAATCCGGAAACTATCATCTTGAAAACAAGACGTTTATTCTTTCAGTGAAATACGGAACCGTTCCGTATTTTATCTAACGTGTAGCATCCATAAGTCTAAATATACCTGTTGCATTGCACAACCTTCAATGTTATGTCATAATTACGTAAAATTCTGGCAAATTAGGCGACCAAAACTGTTGCATATACACTGACTCTGCGTGCAATGAACGCAAGAGAAGTGACACAATTTCACCTGGTTAATATTGCCTGCTAACCTGGATTTCTTTTAGCAAAATATGCAGGTTTCAAAATATATACTTCTGTGATACGCACCGCATCGATTATATGCACCGCAGGATATGCTAGATAAACTAGTAATATCATCAACCATGTGTAGTTAACTAGTGATTATGATTGATTGATTGTTTTTTATAAGATAAGTTTAATGCTAGCTAGCAACTTACCTTGGCTTACTGCATTCGCGTAACAGGCAGTCTCCTCGTGGAGTGCAATGTAATCAGGTGGTTATAGCATTGGACTTGTTAACTGTAAGGCTGCAAGATTGAATCCCCCGAGCTGAAAAGGTAAAAATCTGTCGTTCTGCCCCTGAACGAGGCAGTTAACCCACTGTTCCTAGGCCGTCATTGAAAATAAGAATGTGTTCTTAACTGACTTGCCTAGTAAAATAAAGATTAAATAAAGGTGTAAAAAAAATAATAATAATAATAATACTGCCCAAATCGGTGCCCAAAAATACAGATTTCCAATTGTTATGAAAACTTGAAATCAGCCCTATTTAATCGGCCATTCGGATGAATCGGTCGACCTCTAGTTGCTACAACCTAGCCTATGAATGAAAGTTTACAACGTAGGTGCCCACAGATCGAGAGAAAAATTTGAGATGAGACAGTGACACATGGACAGACAGTGACACATTCAATACCGCCTTGCACACTATTGCCTGCATCTAGCTTATCTAGGGTGTAATTATTAGTCCAGTTGAAAACGAGAGTTTCTATTGGACAATTCGGGTATTTTTATTCTGTTACATTTACTTCCGTTTAAGAAATGTTTTTCAACAGAATCGGTGGAATGAATACACCCTATTCACACATAAGCACAGTTGACATTCATAGCAGCCACATTGTATTCCGTCTTGCCTGTATGCACTCTCCTCCTCTCATCTTTTCCCTTCATTGTGGCCTTCAATGACCAACACATCAGCTGTATGTGACCAGGCGAAAAAACAAACAAAAAATACAAGCCAAACCAGATCATAAACGCTACACACAGCCTACATAGTATTCCCCATATTAGCTAAGTAATGTCCTAGAACATAGCTAATAGAACTAGTACTTTAGTAAACCCACTACAATCATCCAGTAACGGGACCACCGGCAGGTGGCAAGAAAATTATAAAACCAAAAGCTTACCTTGACTTGTAACAGTTCCAGTGTTGTGTTGGATAGTCCTAGCCAGCTAGCTAACATAGCATCCCTCTGTTTGAGCAGGGTGTTTGAGTAACTAAACTAGCCAGCTGCATTTGCTAGCTAAGAAAGTAAAACTGAAAAAATTACTTTCTCTTGCTTCTCCTTCATTTGCGAAGAAATTAATTTGTTAAAAAACTGTTCAACTATTGTCTTTCTCTCTGTTTGAGTCAACTACCCACCCTATTTTATGCACTCCAGCGCTAGCTAGCTGTAGCTTATGCTTTCCGTATTAGATTAATTTGCTGATGCTTTGATTGGGTGGACAACATGTGAGTTCATGCTGCAAGAGCTCTGCTAGGTTGGAGGATGTCCTCCGGAAGTTGTCATAATTACTGTGTAAGTTTATGGAAGGGGGTGAGAACCAAGAGCCTCCTAGGTTTTGTATTGTAATGTACCAAGAGGAGGACGGAAGCTAGCTGTCCTCCAGCTACACCATGGTGCTACCCTACAGAGTGCTGTTGAGGCTACTCTAGACCTTCATTGCAAAACAATGAATTATTTGGTGACATTAATATACAGTGCCTTGCGAAAGTATTCGGCCCCCTTGAACTTTGCGACCTTTTGCCACATTTCAGGCTTCAACCATAAAGATATAAAACTGTATTTTTTTGTGAAGAATCAACACCAAGTGGGACACAATCATGAAGTGGAACGACATTTATTGGATATTTCAAACTTTTTTAACAAATCAAAAACTGAAAAATTGGGCGTGCTTAAAAATTATTCCCAGCCCCTTTACTTTCAGTGCAGCAAACTCTCTCCAGAAGTTCGAGTGAGGATCTCTGAATGATCCAATGTTAGATCGCTCCCTGATCTCGACGGCGGAGGAAAAAATGACTAATGATGATAAATACAATCCACCTGTGTGTAATCAAGTCCAAATACTTTCGCAAGGCACTGTACTTACATTTACATTTAAGTCATTTAGCAGACGCTCTTATCCAGAGCGACTTACTTGTTGTTCAACCATTTAATCCTTCCTAGAATTTAGTAGGATGGCAAAGTCTTCCTTCTTAGGAATTTGCCACAGTTAAAGGCTGTGACTCTAGTTAGTACTTTTCAATTACTTTCCCTGAGTACATTTTTGGGCAAGGTATGAAATTGAAAATACAGGGCACATCACTCTGCATCCTTTTCGCCATTTGCATGTGGCTATAATTATAAAATGCAAATGTCCTCTATTTACCGAGGTATTCTCTCGATGGGACCAGAACTCCCCAGGGTTGTGTAGCACCACACAGAGCTTGGCTTAGTGGCGGAGATGGAACTGACTCCAATTAACTCAGCATGTCAATAATTATGCCGGTTTCCTGACGAGAGTCACTGTGGGGCAGCTAAAAGTTCACTGCCTACATTGTCTCATTTACTCTCGCCAGACAGTCACATAGGAAATAAATAAGCATTACTTAACCACGTTCTGCTTGTGTAAACAATGAGGTGGCCTTTTCTGGACTATGAATAGGACATTGCTTTTGTGGTCAGTTATAATTTACTATTTACAATGTCCCATTCAAATTCCTATTCATTTGATTTGAATTGATACGTGTTGATAGCAGAAAATGTTTAATATAATATATTATTGAATACACTATTGTGTGCTTGCATTGATAATTTTAGTAAGGTCCCAATGACAATGGGGAATTGAAATTCTTGATATTCTGTGTGGATTAGTCAGATGTTTTGATACTACATTTTAAATAATAATCTCTTCTTGATAGGGGCCAATTTGTTAATTAGATATTAGACACTAGTTATGGATGTTATTTAACGAAGAAATGTTCTGAATAATTAATGAATGTCATAATTAGACTTTTAATTGATAATGAATATGCATATATTGGAATAATTTAGTTGATTAAAATGCACAATCATGCTTTTCAACTCATTATGTAGATTATTGACTAGTGTCAATTTGTTGTGGTTTGCTTGTTGTGATTGGCTAAGGTTGGACTGGACCACGAGGTTGTCTTATGAACGCGGTCTTTTGCCACGGTCTTTTGCCACTCAAAGCAAATACAGTATGTCATGAGCTCCTCACATCTCACATCTTCATCAGCATACCACTGCTGGCTTGCTTCTGAAGCTAAGCAGGGTTGGTCCTGGTCATTTCCTGGATGGGAGACCAGATGCTGCTGGAAGTGGTGTTGGAGGGTCAGAAAGAGGCACTCTTTCCTCTGGTCTAAAAAATATCCCAATGCCCCATGGCAGTGATTGGGGACACTGCCCTGTGTAGGTTGCTGTCTTTCGGATGGGATGTTAAACAGGTGTCCTGACTCTCTGAGGTCATTAAAGATCCAATGGCACTTATTGTAGGGGTGTTAACCCTGGTGCCCTGGCTAAATTCCCAATCTGGCCCTCAAACCATCATGGTCACCTAATAATCCCCAGTTTACAATTGGCTCATTAATCCCCCTCCTCTCCCCTGTAACTATTCCCTAGGTTGTTGCTGCAAATGAGAATGTGTTCTCAGTCCACTTACCTGGTAAAATAACAGATAAATCAAATCAAATCTGCAGTCCCTCCAAAAGAGTGGCTGGCGTATAATGCAGTAATATGATTTTAAGCCAGAATCATTTGAGAGTTCTTCCCCGGTACAAGAAATATCCTCAATTAAATACAAAGACAGACTTGCCACCAGTATATTACTCTTTCATTAATTTCAGTCTGCACATGAATTCCAATGCATAGTTCTATGTGCTCCTCGGGTCCTCCTCACCTATAGACACACATAATGTGGTTTTGAAGTGGGTGGCTGATACAACAACTTGTAAATGTCCTTATCTTCCCTTGTAAATGTCCTTATCTTCCCTATCTCCATGAGGGTTGAAACCTTATTTTTCTGGCAGCTTAACATCTTAATGCAATTGAAAGACCTACATTCTACACCAGAGTTGCCTTGGCAACAAAGTTTTCTTTCTTCACCGGAGATGCTGAGAGATCAATAGAGTATCCTCAATGGTGATGGCAGGAAACGCTAGAGCACAGATGGTCCTCAGAGAAACCATAAGCTCTGTGGCCTAGTTACCATTTGAATGCTTACACAATTGTTGGAGAACAATATTCTACCTAAAAGTATATGAGACAATTGATGTTTTGCGCCGATGAAACATATATATATTCAGACCAACCGAGAACACATTCATTGTATAATACTTTTGTTGTATGAAATGAGATTATGTTTTCTATAACCTACTTTATTAATTTTACCTCTCCAGCTTCTAAAAAAGGGTCAGATTGGTATAAATAATTTACACAAGCCAGGCACAGTGTGCTACCAGCAATAAAGCCTCCCGTGACATCCTGATGAACTGAATTAACCTAAATGCAAATGTACATATAGGAAATATACACATATGAATAAAATAGCTTGTCATAGTCTTAAACTTATTAGTTATTGTTCATGTTCTGCTCTCTATATCTGGGGGTTCTTAGAAAAAAAAGTAGAACATGTTTTCTTAGTAAAACAATCAAAAGATTCATGTCATATGATACGAATCCTTGATGTGTGATATACAATAAAGAAATGGAAAGATAAAGAACATCTGATCCAAAGGAAAAGATGAAAGGCAAGCTAAAGACAAATCAAAAGACTGCCAGTCTAGACAAGTAGACGGTTGTTATTTTCAAAAAATGCATAGCCACGAATGATTTGTTATCCGTGGAGAACAGTCAGTTATCATCATATCCCTATACATGGGCTCCGTCTGTGATAAACATTGAGTGTTAAATGCATCAGCAACAAAGATTGATACCGAAAAGAGGGAAAAGTACTGCATGGGGACATGGCAGCAGTCATGAAAGAATGGGCTTTCATTGTGATTTGGTGGTTATTACACCCAAGGATCTCTTTCTGCACCTGTCACTGCAGACTTATGCTCTCAGAGCTGGATCAATAGCACTAAATGGGGATCAGATAATCTGAACATCAGCCTCAACACCTAAGAACCATCTAATAATACCTCCATCTGATGGATTTAGAACCAAGGTCTCGTCATCTCACCTTCATGTTTTGTTGCTATGATTTACTTGACAGACTCATGTCTAATTCTGCAGTACAGTTCTGAAGCATGAAGAGTGAAGGGAGCATGAAAAGGCCATATAAATCCTTAAGCAGTGCTGACAAGTACCCCTTCTCCCCTTAATTCCCTACACTGTTGTGAAGTTCAGAGCTAGACAAACACACAAAGCATACGGTGTGATAGGGAAGTATATGACATATTAGCTCCATGTAAAAACAACACCGCAATTATTCAAATTTGGATGGGATCGACAGTCTGCTGGCATGGCATATTAGCCACTTTGTGTTTGTTTTGCTGGACTATTCTCTGTTTTTTAAGGGATAATGCCAAAGCTGGGGCAGTACAGTTCAGTCATCTATCATCTCACCACGCTATCAACAACCTCTGACATGTCTCTCTGGTGACCGGTACCCTACTGGCAGTTTCAATCATCTTGGTTGATGCCTTCATTTGTGTATGCTCATTATAAATTGTATGATTTTTAAACCCGCTAAATATACTTATTTTAATGTATCTCTGCCCTTTCTTTCTCTATCTTTATCTGTTCCAGGATCTGGAACCTGATAGACAGACAGACCATGGAGCGTCTGGTTTTGTGTGTGCTGCTGTGTGTACTGCTGTGTGCGGTGCTGGTGAAGGGCTACAACTGCCCCGGCCGCTGCATCTGCCAGCACCTCTCCCCCACTCTGACTCTGCTCTGCGCTAAGACCGGTCTGTTGTTTGTGCCTCCAACCATCGACCGCAAGACCGTAGAGCTGCGTCTCACAGACAACTTCATCACCATTATCCGCAGGAAAGACTTTTTCAACATGACCAGCCTGGTTCACCTCACCCTGTCCCGTAACACCATCAGCCAGATCACGCCCAACGCCTTCCTGGGCCTGCGCTCTCTACGAGCCCTCCACATGGATGGCAACCGCCTCAGTGTCATCAAGAGCGACCACTTCAAAGGCCTGGTCAACCTCCGCCACCTCATACTGGGGAACAACCAGATCCACCATGTGGCCCCTACCTCCTTTGATGAGTTTGTGTCGACCATCGAGGACTTGGATCTGTCCAACAACAACCTGAGGACCCTGCCCTGGGAGGAGATAGGCAGGATGAGCCACATCAACACCCTCACCCTTGATCACAACCTGATTGATCACATTGGAGCTGGGACTTTCACGCTCCTCACCAAGCTGGTTCGTCTGGATATGACCTCCAACCGGCTGCAGAAGCTACCACCGGACAGCCTGTTTCAGCACGCCCAGGTGCTGTCAGATGCCAAGGGTTCCAACCCGTCTTCCCTGGCGGTGAGCTTCGGGGGAAACCCTCTCCACTGTAACTGCGAGCTGCTGTGGCTCCGCAGACTGACCCGGGAGGACGACCTGGAGACCTGCGCCTCCCCAGAGCATCTCATGGATAAGTACTTCTGGTCCATCCAGGAGGAGGAGTTCATCTGCGAGCCCCCGCTCATCACCAAACACATATCCACCAAGCCCTATGTCATGGAGGGTCAGGGGGTCACCCTCAAGTGCAAGGCCATGGGAGACCCGGACCCAGCCATCCACTGGCGCTTCCCTGACGGTAAGCTGGTGCACAACAACTCCCGCACTATCCTGTATGACAACGGTACCTTGGACATCCTCATCACCACCTTAAAGGACAGTGGTGCCTTCAACTGTGTGGCCTCTAATGCTGCCGGCATCGCCACAGCTGCTGTGGAGATCAACATGATCCCTCTGCCATTGCTCGTCAACAACACATTGCACCACATGCGCGAGGCCGATCGGGGCCTCTCTGACATCACCACCTCCTCCAAGTCAGGCAACGACACCAAGGGCCATGACAAGCACCAGGACAAGAGAGTGGTGGTGGCCGAGCTGACCTCCTCCTCGGCTGTGATTCGTTGGCCCTCCGAGCGCCACATCCCAGGCATCAGGATGTACCAGATCCAGTACAACAGCACTGCAGACGACACACTGGTTTACAGGTAAGCCATGTGGGGGCTGGGGCTGGAGAAATGGGAGCGCTGGGGCTGGAGGAATGGGAGCGCTGGGGCTGGAGGAATGGGAGCGCTGGGGCTGGAGAAATGGGAGCGCTGGGGCTGGAGAAATGGGAGCGCTGGGGCTAGAGAAATGGGAGTGCTGGGGCTGGAGAAATGGGAGCGCTGGGGCTGGAGAAATGGGAGCGCTGGGGCTGGAGAAATGGGAGAGCTGATGCTGGAGAAATGGGAGTGCTGGGGCTGGAACAATGGGAGCGCTGTGGCTGGAGGAATGGGAGCGCTGGGGCTGGAGGAATGGGAGCGCTGGGGCTGGAGGAATGGGAGCGCTGTGGCTGGAGGAATGGGAGCGCTGGGGCTGGAGGAATGGGAGCGTTGGGGCTGGAGGAATGGGAGCGCTGTAGCTGGAGGACTGGAGCTGGTGGAAAGCGGGTTTAGTTTGGTTTATTAGGATCCCCATTAGCTACTGCATATGCAGCAGATACTGAGGTCTACATAAAACATACAAATATATGACAAAGTACAGAACGGTTATAGACAAGGACATTAAACTCGACAACAAAAAAGTGGGTGGGGATGGGGCTGCATTGGGGCGGGGGGCGTAGGTCTGAGCCAGCTCTGGAGACGGTCTGAGCCATCTGGAATGCCCATCTGCTGAATGACATGACAGTCCATTATAATAGATCCATAACTCCCAGAGCTGCATAGGTGCTGTATAATTAACTATGTCACTAAATGTAAGTAAGTGCACAATTTTATTATGGTTTTGGGATAAAAGAGTGTATAAACAGACTATATGTTGGTTTTAATAGAACAAAATGTTTAGTATGACTTTACATTTGCAGTTGTTAGCTCTAGGCCTATGGGGAAACAAAAATGATACGATTAACACTTATGACTTGACCTTTAGAGAGTAAATATAACATTTTGTCTCAATATTATCTAGCTTCAGCAGGCACTATCACTTCCCAGTCCGTATCACCGAACCAACAATAACCCCATCCCGTCTGCAGTGCTGTTGCATCCCTTACCATATTCTCAATAGGACATAATTGTGCCCAGGAAACCCATGAGTCAGACATGAACATACTTGCTATCTGCTGCAGACTTCTACCATTTTGAAGAACTATCAGTGGAACATTAGGGGAACCCTGTTTAATATGATAGATATGACAACATGTAATTTATTCCACATTGATGAATGACTCACTAAACACATACAAGGTGTTGAGCTGCTATTTAGCAATCAGCCGTATAGTATTTATTTAACTAGGTAAGTCAGTTAAGAACAACTTCTTATTTACATGACGGCCTACCCCGGCCAAACTCGGACAACACTGGGCCAATTGTGCGCCGCCAAATGGGACTCCCAATCACAGCTGGATGTGATGCAGCCTGGATTCGAACCAAGTACTGCAGTGTCTTAGACCACTGTGCCTTTCGGGACCCCAGGTTTGGTTGCATCACATTGATGAGTAAAAGCACAATGGGTCAAACAACAGAGATTATTATAGTAATGTATATCTGATCATTTGACAAATAGATATTGTATTAATACCATCATGGGAATTTTAAACCAAAGTTTTTGCATACAGCCTATAGCCAAACGTGAATTGCAGAAAGTAATTTTACCTATTGGCCAATCTGATTTGTGAATTGCTGTAGAATTTATTAATATAATAGTTATACACAGTTCTTGAGTTCTATGCTTCAATTAGTGTAGGTTTCATGTCCTTATCTTCAACATAAATTCATGATGAGGAATATTGTAGAACTGACTAATGCAAAATGGGCACTCTAATACCAGGGTTATAGAGTTGATACACGGAATTAAATCATTCATTTCAGTCTATCTTAAATGAGCTAGGTATGTGCTAACACTGCCATTTTGCATTACTCATTCAAATACCCTTGAATTGCGAGTACGTAGGCCTGCATCGAGAGTCTAAGGCACTGCATCTCAGTGCTAGAGGTGCCACTACTAGGCATCACTGGTTTCATTATGGCCTGTATCACAACCCGCCGTGATTGGTAGTCCCATAGGACCGGTGTAGGCCGTCATTGTAAAGAAAAATGTATTATTGATAATAAAACATACACAGAATTTGGCCCAATGTGCACCACTGCACTAACAGGGCAGGAATTAGGACAGTGTCCTGTAAAGTTTTCTCAAGGCATCATAAGGTCCAGTTTAGACCTGTTGATGTTGGTTGACTTTTCTGTTTATATCACTTCTGTCACTGTAGAGAGCTTTTTATGTCTCTATTTTGGTTTGGTCACGGTGTGTTTTGGGTGGGCATTCTATGTTATTTTTTCTATGTTTTGTATTTCTTTGTTTTGGTCGGGTATGGTTCTCAATCAGGGACAGCTGACTATCGTTGTCTCTGATTGGGAACCATACTTAGGTAGCTTTTTCCCTCGATTGTGTTGTGGGTAGTTATTTTCTGTTTAGTGTTTTCTGCACCTTACAGGACTGTTTCGGTTTCGTTCATTCTCTTTGTTATTTATTTTATTTTTTATTTTATTTTTTATTTCACCTTTATTTAACCAGGTAGGATAGTTGAGAACAAGTTTTCATTTACAACTGCGACCTGGCCAAGATAAAGCATAGCAGTGTGAACAGACAACAACACAGAGTTACACATGGAGTAAACAATAAACAAGTCAATAACACAGTAGGAAAAAAAGAGTCTATATACATTGTGTGCAAAAGGCATGAGGAGGTAGGCAAATAATTACAATTTTACAGATTAACACTGGACTGATAAATTATCAGATGGTCATGTACAGGTAGAGATATAGGTGTGCAAAAGAGCAGAAAAGTAAATAAATAAAAACAGTATGGGGATGAGGTAGGTAAATTGGGTGGGCTATTTACCGATGGACTATGTACAGCTGCAGCGATCGGTTAGCTGCTCAGATAGCAGATGTTTAAAGTTGATGAGGGATATAAAAGTCTCCAACTTCAGCAATTTTTGAAATTCGTTCCAGTCGCAGGCAGCAGAGGACTGGAAGGAAAGGTAGCCAAATGAGGTGTTGACTTTAGGGATGATCAGTGAGATACACCTGCTGGAGCGCGTGCTACAGGTGGGTGTTGCCATCGTGACCAGTGAACTGAGATAAGGCGGAGCTTTACCTAGCATGGACTTGTAGATGACCTGGAGCCAGTGGGTCTGGCGACGAATATGTAGCGAGGGCCAGTCGACTAGAGCATACAGGTCGCAGTGGTGGGTGGTATAAGGGGCTTTAGTAACAAAACGGATGGCACTGTGATAAACTGCATACAGTTTACTGAGTAGAGTATTGGAAGCTATTTTGTAGATGACATCGCCGAAGTGGAGGATTGGTAGGTTAGTCAGTTTTACTAGGGTAAGTTTGGCGGCGTGAGTGAAGGAGGCTTTGTTGCGAAATAGAAAGCCGACTCTAGATTTGATTTTAGATTGGAGATGTTTGATATGAGTCAGGAAGGAGAGTTTACAGTCTAGCCAGACACCTAAGTACTTATAGATGTCCACATATTCTAGGTCGGAACCATCCAGGGTGGTGATGCTAGTCGGGCGTGCGAGTGCAGGCTGCGAACGGTTGAAAAGCATGCATTTGGTTTTACTAGCGTTTAAGAGCAGTTGGAGGCCACGGAAGGAGTGTTGTATGGCATTGGAGCTCGTTTGGAGGTTCGATAGCACAGTGTCCAAGGAAGGGCCAGAAGTATACAGAATGGTGTTGTCTGCGTAGAGGTGGATCGGGGAATCTCCTGCAGCAAGAGCAACATCATTGATATATACAGAGAAAAGAGTCGGCCCGAGAATTGAACCCTGTGGCACCCCCATAGAGACTGCCAGAAGACCGGACAACATGCCCTCCGATTTGACACACTGAACTCTGTCTGCAAAGTAGTTGGTAAACCAGGCGAGGCAATCATTTGAAAAAAAAAGGCTGTCGAGTCTGCCAATAAGAATGTTGTGATTGACAGAGTCGAAAGCGTTGGCCAGGTCGATGAATACCGCTGCACAGTAATGTCTCTTATCGATGGCGGTTATGATGTCTTTCAGAACCTTGAGCGTGGCTGAGGTGCACCCATGACCAGCTCTGAAACCAGATTGCATAGCGGAGAAGGTATGGTGGGATTCGAAATGGTCAGTAATCTGTTTGTTAACTTGGCTTTTGAAGACCTTAGGAAGACAGGGTAGGATAGATATAGGTCTGTAGCTATTTGGGTCTAGAGTGTCACCCCCTTTGAAGAGGGGGATGACCGCGGCAGCTTTCCAATCTTTGGGATTCTCAGACGATACAAAAGAGAGGTTGAACAGGCTAGTAATAGGGGTTGCAACAATTTCGGCAGATCATTTTAGAAAGAGAGGGTCCAGATTGTCTAGTCCGGCTGATTTTTAGGGGTCCAGATTTTGCAGCTCTTTCAGAACATCGGCTATCTGGATTTGGGTAAAGGAGAAATGGTGGGTGCTTTGGCGGGTTGCTGTGGATGGTGCCGGGCAGTTGACCGGGGTAGGGGTAGCCAGGTGGAAAGCATGGCCAGCCGTAGAGAAATGCTTCTTGAAATTCTCAATTATAGTGGATTTATCGGTGGTGACAATGTTTCCTAGCCTCAGAGCAGTGGGCAGCTGCGAGGAGGTGCTCTTATTCTCCATGGACTTTACATTCTCCCAGAACTTTTTTGAGTTAGTACTATAGGATGCAAATTTCTGTTTGAAAAAGATTGCCTCAGCTTTTCTAATTGCCTGTGTATATTTGTTCCTAACTTACCTGAAAAGTTGCATATCACGGGGACTATTCGATGCTAATGCATGTTGACATGCATGAAACCAAGGCTTTTTCGAAGTCAACAAAATGAGGGTGCCTGGGTTTACCTCCACATCACCCGCGGAACAGAGGAGGAGTAGGGTGAGGGTGCGGCTAAAGGCTATCAAAACCGGTCGCCTAGAGCATTGGGGACAAAGAATAAAAGGAGCAGATATCTGGGCGTGGTAGAATATATTCAGGGCATAACATGCAGACAGGGGTATAGTGGGGTGCGGGTACAGCGGAGGTAAGCCCATGCACTTGGTGATGATAAGAGAGGTTGTATCTCTGGACATGCTAGTTGTTATGGGTGAGGTCACCGCATGTGTGGGAGGTGGGACAAAGGAGGTATCAGAGGTATGAAGAGTGGAACTAGGTGCTCCATTGTAAACTAAAACAATGATAACTAACCTGAACAACAGTATACAAGGTATATTGACATTTGAGAGTGACATATAGGGAGGCATAAAGTAATCGCAGGTGTTGATTGGGAGAGCTAGCTAAAACAACAGGTGGGACAACAACAGCTAATCAGCTAACACAACAACAGCAGGTAAAATGGCGTTGACTAGGCAGAGAGGGTCGGATTAACTACACACAGAGCCTGAGTTCGCGTCTGGGGCCGACAGATAAAAAATAAATAAACAGAATGGAGTACCGTGATTAATGGACAGTCCAGAGGCATCAACTATGTAGCCAAGTGATCATAGTGTCCAGGGGGCAGCAGTAGATGGAACCAGGAAGCCGCCATTACGCTAGCACGCGGACGACACAGCGTTTAAAGTTAGTAGCCCGGGGCTAGTAGGAGCGTCTGCTCCGACGGAGTCCAGTTGAAGGCACAGCGGATGCGGTATTCGTTGGCAGACCAGTCGTGGTGGTGCGGCGGGGCTCCGTGTCGACAGAGAATCCAAGCCAGATGGCGAAAGAGGTATTGTAGAATTTAGTTTGCTAGCCGGGAGATGCGCCTGGCTCACGGCTAACTGGTGCTAGCTTCGTGGCAGTGGCATTAGCCACTATAGCCAATCGGTAGCAGCGGTGATCCAGTGCCAAGGTCCAGAGTTTACAGCAAGGATCCGGTGGAGTATTGGGCTCGAGCCATGTATGAGTGGGGTTCGGGTGAACAGCTGAGTAGGCCGGGAGGTGGGCCTCAGGGATAGCTTCGGTACTGGGTGCCACGGTGAGTGCAAGCTAGCTGTGAGCTAGCTAGCTGCAAGCTAGCTGTGAAGATCAGAAGAAGTGGTCCAGGGATTACGGCAGGAATCCGGCATTGTTGTGGAGAGACAGTCCGATACTGGTAGACTAACGAGTATTATCCAGGCTAAAAGCAGGGCTGGTATCTCTGCAGAAGGTAAAAGCCACTAGCAGTGGCTAACAATGACTAAATAGCTTGTAGCTAATTAGCTGGTTAGCTTCTGGAGGTTCTTGAATGTGTTCTAAAAATTGAAAATAATAGCGATTCCGTATCACATTGGGTGAGACAGGTTACCGGAAGGTATAATCGAATTAAAAATCAAAAAGAGATTGAAAGTGAATATGGGTCCAGTGATTGGTTGGGCTGGCTGGGGACGCGGCGATTCAGACAGTTAGCAGGCCTGTGCTAATAAGCTAAGAGCTAATAAGAGATTGAAAATAAATTGAAATATATATACAAAAAATACGGAAAATACAAAAGTACACAAGAGGACAAACAAACACGTTTTCACTGCTACGCCATCTTGGAATCGTCAGTATTTGTATTTCTTTGTTTTGGACGGGTATGGTTCTCAATCTGGGACAGCTGACTATCGTTGTCTCTGATTGGGAACCATACTTAGGTAGCTTTTTCCCTCCATTGGGTTGTGGGTAGTTATTTTCTGTTTAGTGTTTTCTGCACCTTACAGGACTGTTTCGGTTTCGTTCATTCTCTTTGTTATTTTGTTATTAGTGTTCAGTCTAAATAAAAAGCATGAACACTTACCACTCTGCGCTTTGGTCCGATTATTCCTCATCCGATGACAACACCCGTTACAATTTCTGATTTAATGAGCTATTCACCTGTATAATGTTCTCCCTTATGATTATACAGCGACCTGAGTATTTGTCTTTAGGTGAGATATTTTTACCTACATGTGAGAACCATCAAGTGTTATCATGCTTCTAGTTATATTAACACAGATGTCAGCCTAAAGACAATGTTTTTCTCCTTCATGTTCAAAGACAATGTGTTTATTTCACACATCTAACTTGTCTTCGCACCATGGATATTTGGTCAGAAGCCTGCATTGTCCTTCCCTCCAGATGTTGTGACGTGTATGTGTGTGTGTGTGTGTGTGTGTATATATAGTATCAAAAGTCTGGACACACCGACTCATTCAAATAAAATAAAAACAATAGAACAGGTGTAGACCTTACAGTGACATGCTTACTTACAGGCCCTTAACCAACAATGCAGTTTTAAGAGAAATACCTAAATAAAAGTATGAAATGAAAAGTACCCTCTGTAGTGCCTTGCGGTCGGAGGCTAATCCAGGCAGTGATGCAACCTGTCAGGATGCTATCGATAGAGCAGCTGTAGAATATTTTGAGGATCTGAGGGCCCATGCCAAATCTTTTCAGTCTCCTGAGGGGGAATAGGTTTTGTCGTGCCCTCTTCACGACTGTCTTGGTGTGCTTGGATCATGTTAGTTTGTTGGTGATGTGGACGCCAAGGAACTTGAAGATCTCTACCTGCTCCACTGCAGCCCTGTCAATGAGAATGGGAGCGTGCTTGGTCCTCCTTCTCCTTTAGTCCACAATAATCTCCTTTGTCTTGATCATGTTGAGGGAGAGGTTTCAGGTCTCTGACCTCCTCTCTATAGGCTGTCTCGTCGTTGTCGGTGATCAGGCCTATCACTGATGTATCATCAGCAAACTAGATGATGGTGTTGGAGTCGTGCCTGGCCATGCAGTCATGAGTGAACAGGGAGTACAGGAGGGGACTGAGCATGCACCCCTGAGGAGCCCCCGTGTTGAGGATCAGCTTGGCGGATGTGTTGTTACCTACCCTTACCACCTGGGGGCGGACCGTCAGGAAGTCCAGGATCCAGTTGCAGAGGGAGGTGTTTAGTCACAGGGTCCTTAGCTTAGTGATGAGCGTTAAGGGCACTATGGCGTTGAACGGTGAGCTGTGGTTCAATGAATAGCATTCCCACATAGGTTTCCCTTTTGTCCAGGTGTGAAAGGGCAGTGTGGAGTGCAATAGAGATTGCGTCATCTGTGGATTTGTTGGGGCGGGTTGCAAATTGGAATGGGTCTAGGGTTTCTGGGACAATGTGTAAGCCATGACTAGTTTTTCAAAGCACTTCATGACCACAGACCTGAGTGCTACGGGTCAGTAGTTACTTAGGCAGGTTGCCTAATCTGAAAACAAGGCTCCCTAAATTCTATCAGCATATCGATTGTATAACCCGGGCTGGCAAAACCCTGGATCATTGTTATTCTAACTTCCACGACGCGTATACGGCCCTCCCCTGCCCTCCTTTCGGAAAATCTGACCACAACTCCATTTTGTTGCTCCAAGCCTATAGACAGAGACTAAAACAGGAAGCCCCCGTGCTCAGTTCTGTTCAACGCTGGTCCGACCAATCGGATTCCATGCTTGCTTCGATCACGTGGACTGGGATATGTTGAATACGCTGATTCGGTGAGCAAGTTTATTAGCAAGTGCATCGGTGATGTTTTACCCACAGCGTCTATGAAAACATTCCCCAACCAGAAACCGTGGATTGATTGCAGCATTCACGCAAAATTGAAAGCGCGAACCACTGCTTTTAATCAGGGGAAGGTGACCGGAAACATGACCGAATACAAACAGTGTAGCTATTCCCTCCGCAAGGCAATCAAACAAGCTAAGCGTCAGTATAGAGACAAAGTGGAGTCGCAATTCAACAGCTCAGACACGAGAGGTATGTGGCAGGGTCTACAGTCAATCATGGACTACAAAAGAAAAACCAGCCCCGTACACTGAAAGTTTAAATTATCTATTCAATATAGACAAAAAATACAATCATTTGTGTGTTATTAGTTTGTTATTAGACTGTTAAATAACAGCTTTTATCTCAAGGCCGTCAGACTGTTAAACAGCCGCCACTAACATTGAGTGGCTGCTGCCAACACACTGACTCAACTCCAGCCACTTTAATAATGGGAATTGATGGGAAATGATGTAAAATATATCACTTGCCACTTTAAACAATGCTACCTAATATAATGTTTACATACACTACATTATTCATCTCATATGTATACGTATATACTGTACTCTATATAATCTACTGCATCTTTATGTAATACATGTATCACTAGCCACTTTAACTATGCCACTTTGTTTACATACTCATCTCATATGTATATACTGTACTCAATACCATCCACTGTATCTTGCCTATGCTGCTCTGTACCATCACTCATTCATATATCTTTATGTACATATTCTTTATCCCCTTGCACTTGTGTGTATAAGACAGTAGTTTTGGAATTGTTAGTTATATTACTTGTTGGTTATTACTGCATTGTCGGAACTAGAAGCACAAGCATTTCGCTACACTCACATTAACATCTGCAAACCATGTGTATGTGACAAATAAAATTTGATTTGATTTATGGCAAGAACAGCTCAAATAAGCAAAGAGAAACGACAGTCCATCAGTACTTGAAGACATGAAGGTCAGTCTATCCGGATAATTTCAGAACTTTGAACGTTTCTTTAATTAAAACCTCTCTGGGATAGGCGGGACGCAAATGTCCCACTTGGCCAATTGCCAGGGAAAATGCAGAGCGCCAGATTCAAATTAAAATACTATAAAATTCAAACTTTCATTAAATCACACATGTAAGATACCAAATTAATGCTCCTCTCGTTGTGAATTCAGCCAACATGTCAGATTTCAAAAAGGCTTTTCGGCAAAAGCATAAGAAGCTATTATCTGATGATAGCACAACAGTAAACAAAGAGAGAAATAATATTTCAACCCTGCAGGCGCTACACAAAAAGCAGAAACAAAATATAAATCATGCCTTACCTTTGACGAGCTTCTTTTGGTGGCACTCCAATATGTCCCATAAACATCACAAATGGTCCTTTTGTTTGATTAATTCTGTCCATATACAGAGGGGCAAAAAAGTATTTAGTCAGCCACCAATTGTGCAAGTTCTCCCACTTAAAAAGATGAGAGAGGCCTGTAATTTTCATCATAGGTACACTTCAACTATGACAGACAAAATGAGAAAAGACATTCAGAAAATCACATTGTAGGATTTTAATGAATTTATTTGCAAATTATGGTGGAATATAAGTATTTGGTCAATAACAAAAGTTTACCTCAATACTTTGTTATATACCCTTTGTTGGCAATGACAGAGGTCAAACGTTTTCTGTAAGTCTTCACAAGGTTTTCACACACTGTTGCTGGTATTTTGGCCCATTCCTCCATGCAGATCTCCTCTAGAGCAGTGATGTTTTGGGGCTGTTGCTGGGCAACACGGACTTTTAACTCCCTCCAAAGATTTTCTATAGGGTTGAGATCTGGAGACTGGCTAGGCCACTCCAGGACCTTGAAATGCTTCTTACGAAGCCACTCCTTCATTGCCCGGGCGGTGTGTTTGGGATCATTGTCATGCTGAAAGACCCAGCCACGTTTCATCTTCAGTGCCCTTGCTGATGGAAGGAGGTTTTCACGCAAAATCCCACGATACATGGCCCCATTCATTCTTTCCTTTACACGGATAAGTCATCCTGGTTCCTTTGCAGAGTGTTTCCACCCCCGTGCTCAGTAGGTATGGTGTTCTTTGGATGCAACTCAGCATTCTTTGTCCTCCAAACACGACGAGTTGAGTTTTTACCAAAAAGTTATATTTTGGTTTCATCTGACCATATGACATTCTCCCAATCTTCTTCTGGATCATCCAAATGCTCTCTAGCAAACTTCAGACTGGCCTGGACATGTACTGGCTTAAGCAGGGGGACATGTCTGGCACTGCATGATTTGAGTCCCTGGCGGCGTAGTGTGTTCCTGATGGTAGGCTTTGTTATTTTGGTCCCAGCTCTCTGCAGGTCATTCACTAGGTCCCCCTGTGTGGCTCTGGGATTTTTGCTCACCGTTCTTGTGATCATTTTGACCCCACGGGGTGAGATCTTGCGTGGAGCCCCAGATCGAGGGAGATTATCAGTGGTCTTGCATGTCTTCCATTTCTTATTAATTGCTCCCACAGTTGATTTCTTCAAACCAAGCTGTTTACCTATTGCAGATTCAGTCTCCCCAGCCTGGTGCAGTTCTACAATTATGTTTCTGGTGTCCTTTGACAGCTCTTTGGTCTTGGCCATAGTGGAGTTTGGAGTGTGACTGTTTGAGGTTGTGGACAGGTGTCTTTTATACTGATAACAAGTTCAAACAGGTGCCATTAATACAGGTAACGAGTGGAGGACAGAGGAGCCTCTTAAAGAAGAAGTTACAGGTCTTTGAGTGCCAGAAATCTTGCTTGTTTGTAGGTGACCAAATACTTTGCAAATAAATTCATAAAAAATCATACTATGTGATTTTCTGGATTTCTTTTCTCATTTTGTCTGTCACAGTTGAAGTGTACCTATGATGACAATTACAGGCCTCTCTCATCTTTTTAAGTGGGAGAACTTGCACAATTGGTGGCTGACTAAATACTTTTTTGTATATCCAAAATGTACATTCATTTGGCGCGTTTGATCCAGAAAAAAACAGCATCCAATTTGCGCAACGTCACTACAAAATATCTTAAAAGTTACCTGTAAACTTTGCCAAAACATTTCAAACTACTTTTGTAATACAACTTTAGGTATTTTTAAACGTTAATAATCGATCATATTGAAGACGGGTCTATCTGTTTTCAATACAGGACAACAACAAACTGACGCTACTTTTATGGTCTTGCCCAACTCTCAACAGTGTTACACTGTTTCAAGATGGCCGTACTTCTTCATTTCACAAAGGAATAACCTCAACAATTTTCCAAAGACTGGTGACATCCAGTGGAAGCGGTAGAAACTGCAAACAAGTGCCTTAGAAATCCAGTTCCCCAGTGAAAACTCATTAAATAGACAGTGACCTCAAAAAAAATAATTCTGAATGGTTAGTCCTCTGGGTTTTGCCTGCTACATAAGTTATGTTCTACTCACAGACATTATTCAAACAGTTTTAGAAACTTCAGAGTGTTTTCTATCAAAATCTACACATAATATGCATATCTTATATTGTTGGCATGAGTAACAGGAAGTTGAAATTGGGCACACTATTTATCCAAAAGTGAAAATGCTGCCCCCTATCCCAAAGAGGTTTTGAAGTGCAGTTGAGTGCTATGATGAAACTGGAGGACCGCCACAGGAAAGGAAGACCCAGAGTTACGTCTGCTACAAAGGATAAATTCATTAGAGTTACCAGCCTCAGAAATTGCAGCCAAAATAAATGCTTCACAGAGTTCAAGTAACTGTCACGGCCGTCAAATGAAGAGGACCAAGATGCAGGGTCGTGAGCGTACATATTATTTTTATTAGAAAAGACGCAGAGGAAAACAATAAACACTACAAAACAAACCGTGAAGCTAAAGGCTATGTGCCATAAACAAAGTTAACTTCCCACAAAGACAGGTGGGAAAATGGGCTACCTAAGTATGGTTCTCAGAGACAACGATAAACAGCTGTCCCTGATTGAGAACCCTACCGGGCCAAACATAGAAATACAAATAATAGAACATAGAATAACCACCCCAAATCACACCCACATAAAAAGGATCTCTAAGGTCAGGGCGTGACAGTACCCCCGCCAGACTTGCTTGGGCGGCAGGGTAGCCTAGTGGTTAGAGCGACAAATCTGTCGTTCTGTCCATGAACAGGCAGTTAACCCACTTTTGCTAGGCCATCATTGAAAATAAGAATTTGTTCTTAACTGACTTGCTGGGTAAAATAAAAAAATAAAAAATGGTGCGGCATCTATCCGCGGTGGTGGCTCGGGTGCGGGACACCGACCCTGCTCCACCACTGGCTCACCCCACTTTGGTGGCACCTTTGGTGCGGGGATCCTCACAGGGGGCCCCGGACTGGAGACCGTCACTGGGGGCCCCGGACTGGAGACCGTCCCTGGGGTCCCGTACTGGAGACCGTCGCTGGGGGCCCCAGACTGGAGACCGTCGCTGGGGGCTCCGGACAGGAGATCGTCCCTGGACCCTGCGACCCACAAATGCTGACATGTTCATCTGTACAAACAATAGTACGCAAGTATAAACTCTATGGGATCACACAGCCGTCATACCGTTTAGGAAGGAGACGCGTTCTGTCGCCTAGAGATGAACGTACTTTGTTGCGAAAAGTGCAAATCAATCCCAGAACAACTGCAAAGTACCTTGTGATCCTGGAGGAAACAGGTACAAAGTATCTATATCCACAGTAAAACGAGTCCTATATCGACATAACCTGAAAGGCCGCTCAGCAAGGAAGAAGCCACTGCTCCAAAACCGCCATGAAAAAGCCAGACTACGGTTTGCAACTGCACATGGGTACTTTTTGAAGAAATGTCCTCTGGTCTGATGAAACAAAAATAGAACTGTTTGGCCATAATGACCATTGTTATGTTTGGAGGAAAAAGGGGGAGGCTTGCAAGCAGAATAACACCATCCCAACCGTGAAGCACGTGGGTGGCAGCATCGTGTTGTTGGGGTGCTTTGCTGCATGGAGGGACTGGTGTACTTCACAAAAAAGATGGCATCATGAGGAGGGGAATATTATGTGGATATATTGAAGCAACATCTCAAGACATCAGTCAGGAAGTTTAAGCTTGGTCGCGAATGGGTCTTCCAAATGAACAATGACCCCAGGCATACTTCCAAAGTTGTGGCAAAATGGCTTAAGGACAACAAAGTTAAGGTATTGGAGTGGCCATCACAAAGCCCTGACCTCAGTCCCATAGAACATTTGTGGGCAGAACTGAAAAAGCGTGTGCCAGCAAGGAGGCCTACAAACCTGACTCAGTTACACCAGGTCTGTCAGGAGGAATGGGCCAATATTCACCCAACTTATTGTGGGAAGCTTGTGGAAGGCTACCCGAAACGTTTGACCCAAGTTAAAAAAATTCAAGGCAATGCTACCAAATACTAGTTGAGTGTATGTAAACTTCTGACCCACTGGGAATGTGATGAAAGAAATAAAAGCTGAAATAAATAAATAAATATTCTCTCTACTTTTATTCTGACTTTTCACATTTT
Source organism: Oncorhynchus masou masou (assembly GCF_036934945.1). Classification (NCBI taxonomy): domain Eukaryota; kingdom Metazoa; phylum Chordata; class Actinopteri; order Salmoniformes; family Salmonidae; genus Oncorhynchus; species Oncorhynchus masou. The sequence goes on from NC_088220.1 coordinate 65,071,125, forward strand.
TCAAAAAAAGTGTTGATCCTAACTGACCTAAAACAGGGAATTTTTACTAGGATTAAGTTACAGGAATTGTGAAAAACTGAGTTTAAATGTATTTGGCTAAGGTGTATGTGAACTTCCGACTTCATATGTGTGAATGCTCCACACTACCTTGTTTGTCACCTTGCTTTTTAACCTTTACCATCATAGTGTACTGTACATAACATGTTGGGGAGTCATTTCTCGCTGTCACCATGTCTAGAAGTCAAGTGTCAGCACTGTTGTCTTTACTTGAGCCCCTCATATGAGGGTGATATTTAAAGCCTTCCTGGAGCTGAACTAAGTTGACATGACTGTCTCTTTTCTGTGTTTTTCAAACACCTCTGTGTCAGGTTAACACTTCTCATGTGCATGCCGTTAATGAGAATGCAGTGTGACACTGTGTCTGACATGGTTTTGTTCCATACAGTAGTATATTGGTGGTAATTGAGGGGGACAGTCAAAATTCTCCTGGCAAAGCTAACCTTCACCACTCCTGTTTATTCCTTCTCCTTTTTTCTGCAGAATGATCCCGTCCACCAGTAAGACCTTCCTGATCAACGACCTGGCGGCGGGCCGGGAGTATGACCTGTGTGTCCTGGCGGTGTACGACGACGGCATCACCTCTCTGACGGCCACGCGCGTGGTGGGCTGTGTCCAGTTCCACACGGCCAGCGAGGTCAGCCAGTGTCGCTTCATCCACAGCCAGTTTTTGGGTGGCACCATGATAATTATCATTGGCGGCATCATTGTGGCCTCAGTGCTGGTGTTTATCATCATCCTCATGATCCGTTACAAAGCCCACAGCAGCCCCGAGGACAGCAAGGCCAAGGTCAGCTCCAGCATGCACTCCCAGACCAACGGCAGCCAACACAGACTCCAGCGCTCCACCTCCAAGCAACCTGCTGAGGACAGCCACCAGAGAGAAGCCCTACCGGTGGCAGCCAAGGAGTGCATGGCCCTGGTGCTGAAGGTGGACAGTGACAAGAGGGAGTGGGACACCCCTCCAACCACTATGGCCATCCTGGAAGTGGAGCTGCCCCCCTTGCCCACGGACAAGATGAAGAGGACCAGCCTGGACGTCCAGTGCTCCGGATCTGGCCCCCCATCGGAGGATACACAGACAGACAGCAGCCTGACGGGCTCCACCATGTCCTTGTGTCTCCTAGGCCCCAACGCCGGCACCAAGGAGGCCCCCAGGCTCAAGGACAAGAAGAGCGCCCTGGCCAACATGGGGTTTAATAATGAGCTGGCACGAACTAGGCACAGGTTCAGCTTTGATGGGGGAGACTACTCCATATTTCAGAGCCACAGTTACCCCCGCAGAGCGCGGACGAGGCGGCACAAGTCCACCAACCAGCTCAACGTGGAGTCCTCACCACTCGCCAACCGGAGAGTCACTTTCAGCAGTACTGAATGGATGCTGGAGAGCACAGTGTAAGAGATGTAACCTGGCCTCTCTGGCTTGCTGTCACACACATACACACAGACACACACCAACAGTTTGACACATACACATTTACACATCTAGCAAATAAAGTTACATGCATACACACACAGACTCTCAGAGAGAGTTGCTGGAGAAGAACATAGTCTCCTTTCATCCTGCCTCCCCTCATATTCCCAGAGAGACAGAGAGTTGTTGGTCATTTCATTATTTTATGCAGCAGTGCCTTATTCTAAAATATGTACAAATGGAGGATGCTGCTCACTGTAGTCATAAACCTTACTTTCTATCATGGTTTCCCCCTGTTTCATGGGGAGTGTTGCTTAGATGTTTTGACATGCCAGGGGGTGGGGCAAATGTGACAGTTTTCCATTTAATGTTAAAAAACAAACATCACAGTGTAAAGTGAACAACCAGGTATCCTGTATGTTGATCATCCTTTGGGTTCTTTCAAAGACTTTTGCACACGAAGACACGACGATACGAGGACAAGTATCACACCAGTCTATACAGTAATAAAAAGATTATAGAACTATACACATGCCGATTTCAAATGTTAGCATAGAGAGGATGGACCTGAAAAACCTGTGGACTCCTCAATGCTGGTTGGACTCAATGATATTACTAGGTATTGTTCCTGATGTGACTGTATGATATTAATCGGTATTGTATCTGGCTGGTCTAGATAAAAAGTTAACTAAAAATACATATAGAAGTATATTAAAAACATTGGTGTATGTGTACTATGTAAGTAAGTCATATGTCACAACTTTTTACTGAGCATTTGAGTGTTGGCCACAAGTTCTTACATTAAAAACCTGTGTCATCACACTTCTCCCTATTTAGTATGACAAGGTTTGGACCACTTATCCCTCATGAGAGGATATTAAATTTTTTGTGTGGGTTAACTGTACCGGTTGTGCACTGTGTCCTTTTCTTATGGTGATCCTGGATCCTTTCATCAATGTCATGAAAGCTGCTTGCACATGGATCAGTGAGAAGTCCTATATGCATTAAGGCATATCTCATCATATATGAAATATATTAAGATATATCTTGTGCCTGTTGAGACAAACATATGTGGGAGACTTCAATGGTCTCAAAGGAAGCTGTTGTCAAAGTATACAAACATCAGGTCGGAAAAAGTATTGTTTTGTCGCAAAATAAATTCTTTATTCTGAAAAAGAAGCCATGAGTAAATAAATCCTCAGGGTGTACTACACTGATTGAGCCACCAGGTGAAGACAACAGACCATAGATAACATTAGGATAGTAGATACTGTAGGCCTTCTAGCCCTTTCACTAAATAATAAATTAACCTTGTACAGAGTGATGACAAGAAAGGAATGAAACTTAAAAGATACTTTCTAGCTTTCTAGCAGTGGCCTGCTCTCTACGTTGAACGAAACTCAAACCTGATTTAGACATTAGCACCTTTTTCAGCAGTTTATAAAAAGAGTTTATATAGAAATGTAGACATTCTCATTCAGTGTTAATCTATTCCATTTTCTTGCACATTGCATCTACAGTGAGTACTGTAGAAACTGAACACTAGAGGGAAACCGTACACCATTAACACAATGTTCTATTGTACATGGTACACATGAAGGATTCAACCAAAGGGCCATATGGAAGCAATATTTAATGTAGAATTGGATGCATAAAGAGTAATATACATGGTCATGGAATAGAACGGCTATAGGCCTACTGAGAATAGTGAATAATAGTCATGTAGATATCCTGTATTCAAAACCATACATGAGATGTATGTGATGTCTAAATGTGTGGTGTGATAACCAGAGTAAATTTTTACAAACAAATATGCATTTTATTTTCAATGTTGTCCTGACATTCCATGAAATCCTGACTACCATAAATTACAAAAGTTTAAAAAAATAAATACTGAATAAAAAAAAAGCAGAAGAGATTGTCATAATTGGTCGGGAAATCTGCATAAAATGAACATTTTCCATAATGTAACAGCTAAAGTAAAGCCTGGACACTAACTATGAGACATGGCTCTACAGTCAGTTTGTCATGAGGTGGCTTTTCTGAGTCCATGTTTGTGCAGTGTCAGCTCACTATCTGAGCACTGCAGCCAGAGCAGAACCAGTAACAGAAGAGGTGAGGTATTACTGTGAAGAATGCCCAAGGGGAGGAGAACACAGGTTTGAGCTCAGCAGTACACAGAAAGAAGTACAACACAAAAGACTATTGCAGAGGAAAGGTGTAAAGCGAAGAACAATATGCTTTCCCCTGCCAGTAGGTCTGTTCAAAAGTTGTATTTGTACTTTAGCCAATTCCTCAGTTGTCTTGTCATTGGATAAATCACAAACTTATCTAGCTATGGTGATGGCCATGTTCACAAGAAATCTAGTGGGAAACATTGGACTCAAGTGGAAGTGGGGTGTAACTGTGAAAGCTTTGAGATAGGCAACTGAAAGGGAGCAGTATGAAGTTACAGGTTACTGGCTGCCAATGGAAAAAGGTTCAATCCTCAGAACTGTGCTCTGATTTGTCCGCTCCTGCTTTCCAGTTTTTCCTCTTCTTGTGTGACTCTGGTCCTGAGTCTCTGTGGGAGTCCATCTGTCGTTTCCTCCTCCTCCCTCTCTCCTCTGAGCTGCTCTCCTCCTCCCTCTCACTCTTTTTCCTCTTATGTTTGCTCTTGTTGCTTTTCCTCTTCTGTTTGACACTGTCGCTGCTGGACTCACCATCTGACTCACCAGTCCTATTTTCCTCTTTCTTCTTCTTCTTCTTCTTCTTCTTCTTGGAGGACTTCTTCAGATGTTTTGATTTGGCTGTTTTAAGTCTGGACTTAGTCTTTTTCTTTCTGCAATGCCCATTCTGATCATCACCACGGTCTCTTTCCCTGAAAAGACAAATCAGGCATTATAAAGTGCAACATCTCTTGTCTCGAAGCAAATAGTGAGATCTTTACTACAGCTACTACTGTTATGAGACATGGTATTTCATGTTAATGCAGTTCATGTCATACCAGTCACTTTTAAACTCCTCTGGGTATAGCTCCTTAAAACCACTGTGTCCCCATCTGTAGAGGAAACATGCACATTACCAATGAGATCCACCTTTCATAGCAAGTTGTCGACAAACTCACAAGACTATATTTCTATAGAGTTGTAGATAGAAAAGGTATGCACCTGTCTGGATCATTGGCTTCGAAGTCATAGAGTTCCTTGGTCCAGTAGCGTGCCTCCCTCTCGTCCTGGCCAGAGCTGTGTTCTCTTCTCCGCAGCCGGTCTCCCAGTCTGTCTACAGACCCATCCTCCACGCGATCACAGTGCATGTGACTCCTGAGTAATAGTGAACTCTAATTCTGATGTCTATCAACCTGTTCCATTTAACACACTTATAAACTATCGTAAGGCTGCATCCTGATTCTCCACCCTACTCTCAAAATGTAGACTTGCACACTTCCCGTCATGGATCTAACAATGGTGGAAACTGCCTCCAACCAATATTTACACAAATACAATGCTTTGAAATCCAGGACTGAAAGTGTGCAAGTGCACACTTTGGGAAAAGGGTGGTGAATCAGGATGCAGCCTAAAATAGCTAGCTATCACCTGCTGATGTATCAGGCTAACACTAACGCTATGTACCGTCTGAGACAGTCATTTATGGAAAGGCTCCTCTCTGGACCTCTGCAAGTCAGAATGCTGAATAAAATTACATTTGAACTTATTCTACTGGTTGTCTGGGTGGTTGGTCCTTATGCAGCTAAAATCTGAGACAATAACCTATATCCACAGGTAAGTATTGTTAAACCAACTTGTCAAAGCGATAGTAACTTAAGTGCATTCAGACTTCTATCACCTATGCATGCATATTAGCAGAGCTCGTGCACGTGTTTATATGGTTTTACATTCTCCAAATAAGTCTCAGATGGTACATAGTGTTAGCTTGCCATCACCGGCTGATGTATCAGTCTACCTAAGGCTACACTACTTCAATGCTGGAACAGTTAGCGGACCTGGATGGATTTGAAGATGGTGGCATCGGTCTGTGGCTGGTGGACGGACCCTTCTCCATCCACCTCAACTTCCACATTTCTGACTCCTCTTGGATCTGAAACAGACAACATCTATCATCAGGAGAGTACACAGGAGAGTGCAAAGCCACACACAGATTAGTTTACTCCCCCACTCACACCTTGTTGTGGGCATCTGTGTGACGAATAACATTTCGCAGCAGCACCTTGCCCATCGGCACCCTGGACATGATGACACCTTCAAGTAGAGAAAAAGTATAAGGTACTGTACACACAACAGTGAATTACATTGGCAGCAACATGCTGGGATCACACTGCAAACAGGTCAGGTGCATTGGAGAAGTTGTGGATGCTAGCTAGCTAGCCAGGTGCTTTTAGCAAGGCGGGTGTATAGAAATACACCAGCGCTCCATTCAATTGTATTGGGTTGCACAAAAACAGTCCGTGACAAGTCAACTATCTAGCTAAACGTGTTGCTAACCAGCTGTCTACAACTGAAAGTGTGTATTTTGCGTACTTCCTACTATCACAACAACCTAGCTACAACTGGCTAGCGTTAACTAACGGGTACTTTTATCAACAAAAGCTTTGCTAGATAAGAAATAAACTCAAGATATGAATCGTATATCGCTAATTCTAAACTTGATTGAATATGTATTAACCAGAATTACCGTTCGATCTTTAACGTTTACGATTAAAACCACACAGACAGCTGACTTCCCTGTCTGTGGCGTGTAGCAGATGAACCACATGCGTAATATCCTGCTGCATAATTCCGCCTATTTGGGTCTTGTTACGTCACATGGCAATTTGGACGCTGATTGGCCATGTGTCTGTCAATCATTGGTATCCAAGTAAAAAATTGGTTGAGGGCCCCAAGAGGTGGTTGGATGTGGTGATTGAAATACTGCACAAATTCACTCATTGAGCCAGTTGTTCTCACTTGGAAATGGCTCTAAAAGGCCAGGCTACATGGCATCTCACTAGCCACAATCCACTCTATTAATCAGACCTAGGTCTTTTTGGCTGATATCATCTGGATAAAATGCAATGATTACCTGTAGTAGGTTATGTAGCCTATTAGGATTGACTGTATTTCTAACAATAACATACTTCCTAATGAGCACAGATGGTTTGACACACAACGACACAGAAGGCCCATCAGTAACTTTTCAGAATAGGCGCTAAGCAGCATTGAGAGAATGTCCTCAGTCTTTTGCATTGTGAACTGTTGTACTGCTGTTGTATATAGAAGTGTGACACACCTTTCATATTGTTATGTACACAATATAAAACAGATAGCAATGAGCTGTGTTTGAGAAACTGTTTATTGTTAATTGATGCTTAGGGTGGTAGCAAGGTATGGGTTATATAACAACAACAGCCAGTTTTGTCAAGGGATGCCCTCAGATCCTCAAAAAGTTATATAGCTGCACCATTGAGAGCATCTTGACTGGCTGCATCACCGCTTGGTATGGCAACTGCAAGGTATCTGACCGCAGGCACTACAGACTGTGATTAATACAGCCCAGTACATCACTCGGCCCGAGCTCCCTGCAATTCAGGACCTCTATACCAGGCGGTGTCAGACGAAGACACAAAAAAGTGTCAAAGGTTCCAGCCACCTCAGCCATAGACTGTTCTCTCTGCTATCGTATGGCAAGCAGTACCAGTGCACCAAGCCTGGAACCAACAAGACCCTGAACAGCTTCTACCCCCAAGCCATAAGCCTGCTAAACAAGACTGCTAAATAGCTAATCAAATGGCTACCCGGACTACCTGCATTGACCCTTTTCTGCACTAACTCTCTGGCACTGACTCTATGAACACACACACACTAGACTCTACCCACACACTCACACATACTGACACTGACATCACAACACACACACACACACACTCTCACACACTATCACACTCACCACGTATGCTTCTGCTACCGTCTATTGTCTATCCTGTTCCCTAGTAACTTTATCCCTACGTATATGTACATAGCTACCTCAATTACCTTGTACCCCTGCACATAGATTCAGTATTGGTACTCCCTGTATATAACCATGTTATTTTTCATTATTGACTGTGTATTTTTGTATCTTGTCAATATTTACATTTTGTATTTAATTTTTATCTTTATCTTAACTCTGCATTGTTGGAGAAGGAAGCATAAGTAAGCATTTCACTGTTCGTCTACACCTGTTGTTTACAAGGCATGTAGAAAATATGATACTTAGTTTTCGTTACAAGAACAACTCGATCCCTTTCCGCTGTACTCTGCCTGCTACTATTGCTATGGCCCAAAAGAGTCAATACATATCATTAGCATTCCATGTCAGACAAAGCCTTTTGTCTTCATTGCCTCCCTTATTCAAACCAAGATGATCCTAGTTTCCCACAGTTTTGGTCAGGCTGATAATACTGTGCTGTGCAAGTGCTCTATCTGTCTCCAATCCAAAAATCCAGACATAAAATAAATGTCTTTAAACTCAGGTTGTAAGTATTTGATCTAATAGAAAACATATACTTATTTATTCAAATCATAGAGTTGATGTGACATGCTATCATTATAGCTTTAAAACACTATTATTAGCAATGTTTAAGCATTATAGGGCCCAGTGTCCTCGATCTGGTTGTTCAAGTTATTGACTGAGATAATAAATCATTACTCACACATGCTTCAACTTGTTTGACGGGGCTTCATACAAACCTGTGATTTTGTGTCAGCCAAAAATGGCTCAGTTGAAAACCACATACCACACAGTGTTAGCCTAGAATATACTGCAGCTTAGCAGATCAATGTAAAGGAGATATGCCCCATTTCAGCTAGCAGAACATACAGGCCCCCTCCTCCTCTAGTGAGAGGGGAAGAGTGTGGGAGGGGGAGGGTAAACACTCAGCCAGAGCTATGTCTGACAAAGCCTGTGCGGCTGAACACGAGAAAGACTGTGAGGAGGGAGGGAGATATAGGCTGAGGGAGAGAGAAAGACTGTGAGGAGGGAGGGAGGGAGATATAGGCTGAGGGAGAGAGAAAGCAAGGGAGAAAATATATGGAGGAGGAGAGCTGCAGGAATTCTCCTCTAGAAAGAACACAAACATTGTGTTTGTGAATGGGAGCTGGTGAGCTCAGCCACAGGGGGAGTGTGTTCTGAAAAACTAGGCAGCCGCTGGTGAGCCTGAACACCAATCCTCTCCCTTCTGCCAGGGGCTGGGGGATTGAGCCAGGATTTCCATTGGGTTCTTCCAGGGAGTGATTTAGAGAAGAGTCCAGAGCTGTTGGTTAGGATTTCTAGCTGTATGTAAGGAATATGCTGGAGAAGGTTTGAACACACTGTTAGCTGTTATTGCAGATTGAACACAGTAGTGTGTGCGACGTGGAGGCTCAGTCCGCTGGTTTAGTGTTGGCAGTGCTGCTCCCACCCCTGCTGCTGGGTCTGTTTTGGGGCTATGTTTCTGGCTGACTAGGGCAGCATCACCCACATGCAGGGCAGAGGCTGAATCTGAGGTGAAGAGTGCAACCAACCAGCATGGGAGCCAAACAGATGAAATGGTAAGAGTTGGATTTGACAAATTATTTGCAATATCTCTTTATTTACATAACACTGTCTCTCTCCCTCTCATTGTTACAATCAGTGGTTATAGAAATGCAGTGTTTGTTCATTGTCTTTACATGTTGCTACCTTAACGTGACGGGAGTCGTTATGACACCTCGATACAGTGCAAGCACTATGTCATTTAGAAGGAGATGTCATTTCTTTGTCTAATCAATATTATCTTATGTTCATACAATATAGACATATATTACACGTGTTGGAGAAACTAATCATAGTGTGATACCTTGTAGAAATTGAGTAGTTCACATCATTTTAGGGTTGGCTGTCGGCTATTGTCTGAATGTAGGTGTGGGTGTGTGTTTCTTTGGTATGGGTACTGTGCGTCTGTGTAGGTGTTTGTCTGGAAGTCTATGTGAGCTGGATGTGTGACATTGCCTAGCAACAGCTAACTATAGTGTTTGGCATTGCTGTGATTTCCATTTGCAGATTGGCTCACATCTCAGATTTACTTTGATCAGACTGATTAGCATCACACTGTATATGAGCATGTCCAATCTCATATTGTGTTTTAGTGTTATATAGTATTTAGTTCCAGAGATTAGGATAATTTCTGTTGAATATTTGCCCACCATAGTGGAGGTTTTATTTCTAACCCAAAATAAATAGACAGTGAACAAAGAAATTACACTATACTGTAAAACTAGGCCACAGGTCTTGAATGTGTGCATGTGATCCTCTTTCAGAGATAATATTGAAAATATAAAGCAGTTCAGTTATATTGAAGACAGATATGAGGTAAAAACATGTATTATTTCAAGAGGATTTACTATATTTTATAGAGTTGAAGTTGGAAGTTCACATACACCTTAGCCAAATACATTTAAACTCAGTTTTTCACAATTCCTGACCTTTAATTCTAGTAAAAATTCCGTCAGTTAGGATTGTAAGAATGCAAAATGTCAGAATAATAGGAGAGAGAGAGATGTATTTATTTAAGCGTTTATTACTTTCAATACATTCCCAGTGGGTCAGAAGTGTACAGTACATACACTCAATTAGTATTTGGTAGCATTGCCTTTAAATTGTTTCACTTGGGTCAAACGTTTTGGGTAGCCTTCCACAAGCTTCCACAATAAGTTGGGTGACATTTGGCCCATTCCTCCTGACAGAGCTGGTGTAACTGGGTCAGGATTGTACTCCTTGCTCGCACACGCTTTTTCAGTTCTGCCCACAAATTTTCTATGGGACGGAGGTCAGGTCTTTGTGATGTCCACAACAATACCTTGACTTTGTTGTCCTTAAGTCATTTTGCCACAACTTTGGAAGTATGCCTGGGGTCATTGTCCATTTGGAAGACCCATTTGTGACCAAGCTTTAACTTCCTGACTGATGTCTTAATGTTGCTTCAATATATCCACATAATTTTCTCTCCTCATGATGCCATCTATTTTGTGAAGTGCACCAGTCCCTCCTGCAGCAAAGCACCCCCACAACATGATGCTGCCACCACCGTGCTTCACGGTTGGGATGGTGTTCTCTGGCTTGCAAGCCTCCCCCTTTTTCCTCTAAACACAACAATGGTCATTATGGCCAGTTCTATTTTTGTTTCATCAGACCAGAGGACATTTCTCCAAAAAGTATGATCTTTTCTCCCATGTGCAGTTGCAAACCATAGTCTGACTTTTTTATGGCGGTTTTTGAGCAGTGGTGTCTTCCTTGCTGAGCGGCCTTTCAGGTTATGTTGATATAGGACTCGTTTTACTGTGGATATAGATACTTTTGTACCTGTTTTCTCCAGCATCTTCACAAGGTCCTTTGCTGTTGTTCTGTGATTGATTAGCACTTTTCACACTAAAGTACGTTCATCTTTAGGAGACAGAATGCGTCTCCTTCCTAAGCGATATGACGACTGCATGGTCCCATAGTGTTTATACTTGCGTACTATTGTTTGTACAGATGAACGTGGTACCTTCAGGCATTTCTTTTGATTTTCCCATGATGGCAAGCAAAGAGGCACTGTTTGAAGGTAGGCCTTGAAATACATCCACAGGTACACCTCCAATTGACTCAAATTATGTCAATTAGCCTATCAGAAGCTTCTAAAGCCATGACATAATTTTCTGGAATTTTCCAAGCTGATTAAAGGCACAGTCAACTTAGTGTGTGTAAACTTCTGACACACTGGAATTGTGATACAGTGAATTATAAGTGAAATAATCTCTCAGTCAACAATTGTTGGAAAAATGACTTGTGTCATACACAAAGTAACGTCCTAACCGACTTTCCAAAACTATAGTTTGTTAACAAGAAATTTGTGGATTGGTTGAAAAAATGTGTTTTAATGACTCCAACCTAAGTGTATGTAAACTTCTGACTTCAGCTGTATGGGGATATTTTATATATGAATGCTTCTGCTCAGTGTTAGAGATCAATTGACACTCTTTACCATGGCACTTTGAGATTTATTTTAAACTGCAAAACCCTTACGCACCACTGCACTTTGTATACCAGGGTTGGCTGGCCTTCTCTAGTCACTCGTAGGCTCAGTCACTGGTATACTTTTATTTACAAAGCCATTTTGGGTTTACTACCCTTTTATTTGTGCATTTTTATTGTTCAGAAATGAGGTGGGTACTCTCTTCGTTTGCTGGACTTTATCCTGCTAACTGTTCCAAATGTCCGAACTGAATTTGGTAAAAGAGCTTTTATGTACTCTGCGCCATAGTCTTGGAACACCTTACAAAATACTTTTAAACTGGAAGAACTTGTCCCGATTGGTGTTTTAAATCACTGATGAAGGATTTTGGGGCTGATTCCCTGACCTGTCAATGTTTTTAATTTGCTGTTTTATGCTCTTGTGTATTCAATGGTTTTTACTAGATTACTTGTAGTTTTTCATGTTGTCTGTCTGTATTTTTTTTTGTAATGACTTGGTGCTGCCTATCTTGGCCAGGGCGCTCTTGAAAAATATATTTTAATCTCAATGAGCCCTTCCTGGTTAAATAAAGGTTAAATAAAATCAAATAAAGGGATTACAAAAGACATGCAAAGACCAGATATGCTGAAGCTCATCTCTTGCTAATCTCAGTGGCTAATTTTGGTATCTCTACTGTATGTTGTTGTTTCAGTTGGCACAACAGATCAGCAGGGTACATCCTTTAAGGGAAATCCACAGAAATGACCACATGTAGCTATAACAAACGGCACCCAGGGCAAAGGAAGGGCGGTGCCGCGATAAGAGTGGTTTATACAGAACATTGGTTGGCATGTACTTCATACGTCTTTGCCTGCAGTTCTGATTCCAAGATGATTTGAAATGAGTTGCAGTGGAGTACTTAGGGATAATCACTTCAGTAGAATCAGATAAGATGGTGACCAGACCACTGTGACCGGCTGTCCTTGTTTCTCTGTAGCTCAGTAGAATCATCAAAGTAGGCTCCTTATGACAGAACATTTTCCAAACTTACTGAGTATGATGGTACAGTGCATTTGGAAAGTATTCAGACCCCTTCACTTTTCCCAAAAATGTTACATTACAGCCTTATTCTAAAATGGATTAAATAAAACATTTTCCTCAGCAATCTACACACAATATCCCATACTGACAAAGCGAAAACAGGGTTTTAGAAATGTTATCAAAAAATAAAATAAAATAAAAACAGAAATACCTTATTCACATACAGTAAGTTTTCAGAGTCTTTGCTATGAGACTAAAAATTGAGCTCAGGTGCATCCTGTTTCCATTGATCATCTTTGAGATGATTCTACAACTTGATTGGAGTCCACCTGTGGTTAAGTCAATGGATTGGACATGATTTGGAAAGGCACACACCTGTCTATATAAGGTCCCACAGTTCACAGTGCAAAAACCATGCCATGAGGTTGAAGGAATTGTCCTTAGAGCTCAGAGACAGGATTGTGTCGAGGCACAGATCTGGGGAAGGGTACCAAATGTCTGCAGCATTGAAGGTCCCCAATAACACAGTGGCCGCCATCAGTCTTAAATGGAAGAAGTTTGGAACCACCAAGACTCTAGAAGTGAACAGCCCGGCCAAGTGAACTAGAAGTGACAGCCCGGCCAAACTGAGCAATCGGGGGAGAAGGGCCTTGGTCAGGAACCTGATGGTCACTCTGACGGAGTTCTAGAGTTCCTCTGTGGAGATGGGAGAACCTTCCAGAAGGACAACCATCTCTGCAGCACTCCACCAATCAGGCCTCTATGGTAGAGTGGCCAGACGGAAGCCACTCCTCAGTAAAAGGCACATGACAACCCGCTTGTAGTTTGCTAAAAGGCACCTAAAGGACTCTTAGAACATGAGAAACAAGATTCTATGCTCTGATGAAACCAAGATTGAACTCTTTCGCTGAATGCCAAACGTCACGTCTGGAGGAAACCTGGAAACCTGGCCTTATCACCTGGCCAATACCTAGATGTTACCATTCGGCCATCAGATTTGCCACCAATGCTCCTCATGGACACATCACGGCACTCTATACTCCTCTGTAAACTGGTCATCTCTGTATACCCGTCATAAGACCCACTGGTTGATGCTTATTTATAAAACCCTCTTAGGCCTTACTCCCCCTTATCTGAGATACCTACTGCAGTCCTCATCATCCACATACAACACCCGTTCTGCCAGTCACATTCTGTTCAAGGTCCCCAAAGCACTGGTTCGCCCTGGGTCGCTCCTCTTTCAGTTCGCTGCAACAGACAGACAGCTAGCGACTGGAACGAGCCCCAACAAACACTCAAATTGGACAGTTTTATATCTGTCTCTTCATTCAAAGACTCAATCATGGACACTCTTACTGACAGTTGTGGCTGCTTCGTGTGATGTATTGTTGTCTCTACATTCTTGCCCTTTGTGCTGTTTTCTGTGCCCAATAATGTTTGCACCATGTTTGTGCTGCTCCCATTTTTGTGCTACTACCATGTTGGGCTGCTACCATGTTGTGTTGCTACCATGTTGGGCTGCTGCCATGTTGTGTTGCTACCATGTTGTTGTCATGTTGGGGTGCTACCTGCCTAAATAAATAAAATAAAATAAAAACCATCCCTACAGTGAAGCATGGTGGTGGCAGCATCTTGCTGTGGGGATGTTTTTCAGCAACAAGGACTAAGATACTTGTCAGGATTGAGGGAAAGATTAACGGAGCAAAGTACAGAGAGATCCTTGATGAAAACCTGCTCCAGAGCTTTCAGGACCTTAGGCTGGACAACGACCCTAAGCACACAGCCAAGACAACTCAGGAGTGGCTTCGGAACAAGTCTCTGAATGTCCCTGAGTGGCCCAGTCAGAGCCCGGACTTGAACCCGATCTAACATCTCTGGAGAGACCTGAAAATAGCTGTGCAGCGACTCACCCCATCCAACCTGACAGAGCCTGAGAGGATCTACAAAAAATACAGGTTTGCCAAGCTTGTCGTGTCATACCCAAGAAGACTCGAGGCTGTAATTGCTGCCAAAGGTGCTTCAACAAAGTACTGAGTAAAGGGTCTGAATACTTATGTAAATGTGTCTAAAAACCTGTTTTGCTTTGTCATTATGGGGTATTGTGTGTAGATTGATGAGGGAAAAAAACTATTTAATCCATTTTAGAACAAGGCTGTAACGTTACAAAATGTGGACAAGTCAAGGGGTCTGAATACTTTCCCGAATGCACTGTATATAACCTAATTCTCACAATTCTATTCATGTCATCATACTGTATCTACTATACATCCCTACCAACTCAATTACATATCAATCTATGCAAGCATTATATGGTACCTGCCTCCACATACAGTATTAATCATTTATAGCTGAGGCACAGTAAGAGAGCACATACAGACCCACCTGTGGCCCAATTAACCCCCATTAATCTCCCTCTGTTCACAGTGTTAGTGAATGGATAAAAGGTAGATAAACGTCAATTCCATGGTAACAGAGTGATGCCGAGACTCAGATTTTTCACTTTAAAATGTATGTCAAATAAAAACCAGTGATTGCAAAGTAAAACAAACCATATGCACAAGGACTACTTTTAACAATGTCCACTGAACATCACTCTGTTACCTCACGGTCACTCTGTTACCATATAATTTACGTTTATCTACCCTTTATCCATTCACCAACACTAACAAACATAGTTGTACAGTTTGTTTAATTTGACAATCTTTTTTTTTTTTACATACATTTTTAAGTGAAAAATCTAATTCTCAGCATTTCTCTTTTATCATGGAATTGCCTTAAAGTAAAAACAATGTGTAGTATTCTTTCCTTATAGCAACCCCAAGTCCATCTAATTACATGGTATTGCAAAAGGGACAGATCAAGCCAGGGCAGTTATACGGTCGCAGCCCTCAAATTTAGTCATGCAATGTTGTTTTTTTAACTGCAAAAAGACAGATGCCATCCTAACACTACATTAAACCAGACATTAATCTCACACACAGGCTGTAATGTGAGTCTAATTACTCATGTCAACATTCCTCTTCACACCAAGTAACATATTGATACATAAATGCAATCCATCATCATCCACCAATCTTGCAGAAAGGTTCAAACATAGTCTCTCTCCCCTTTTCAAGATGTTATGCCCAAGGCTCTTATGTTGAATAGTGGCAGAGATGGGCAAAAATGACAAAATACAATTACAAAATACCATGAAGACCAAGGTATTAAAATAAAATGCATAATACTTTTGCAAAGCATTTATTTAAAATACAAGTATTGTATCTTGAATATTCAAAATACAAAATACATTTGCAAATATCCCCTTAACCTCAACAACATTTTCAGTAATGGTAAAAGAAAAAGTGTTTTACTTGCTATCACTGTGCTAATGTGCTTGTTTACCTCTTTCTACATTAGTTGAATGCACTGACTGTAAGTTGCTATAGAAGCTAAATGACCAAAATGCTAATTTGAAGGGTAAAAATGAACACTTGCAAAGCATGTTAGATATTATTATTAACCCCCGAATGAGACCATAATATTTGAATAAAAATGTGAATGGCTGTAGAGATGGGTAAAGATACATCAAAATTTATCTTGTCATAAAATACCCCCAACAATTTATAAAAATAAAATATGAAATACATAAGTCTATCAAAATACAAAAAAATACATTTCAAGTAGGCAAAAAAACAAAATAAATCATGTTCTCTAAAGTATCTTGTTATAAAATAGATCGGACTGTAGTTCAGGTCAGTGAAATACAAATGACAAAATAAACAAAAAAGTAATTGAAATACATATTTAAAATACATTAAACAGACATACTGCCCTGAATAGTGGTGTAGTTTATCCCTTGTCTGGCAAATGACTTTATAACACAGACAGAAGCATGGTTGTTTTCCCATAGATACTAAGAAACGGATCATGGAATCCCCCATCTGAGAGCCATTTCCAATGCCTGGGGTCATAGTACACATGGCTGGATCCCATTTCTAAAAAACACAGAAGAGAGAACATGACAAGGGGCCTAGACCTCATCATAACATACAGACGGACTACATAACAGACCCAGTACCTAACAGACTGACTACATAACATACACAGTACGTAACAGACTCAGTACATAACAGACCCAGTACCTAACCGACTGACTTTATAACAGACCCAGTACCTAACAAACTCAGTACATAACAGACCCAGTACCTAACCGACTAACTTTATAACAGACCCAGTACCTAACAAACTCAGTACATAACAGACCCAGTACCTAACAGACTGACTATATAACAGACCCAGTACCTAACAGACTCAGTACCTAACAGACCCAGTACCTAACAAACTCAGTACATAACAGACCCAGTACCTAACAGACTCAGTACCTAACAGACCCAGTACCTAACAGACTCAGTACCTAACAGACCCAGTACCTAACAGACTCAGTACATAACAGACCCAGTACCTAACCGACTGACTTTATAACAGACCCAGTACCTAACAAACTCAGTACATAACAGACCCAGTACCTAACCGACTAACTTTATAACAGACCCAGTACCTAACAAACTCAATACATAACAGACCCAGTACCTAACAGACTGACTATATAACAGACCCAGTACCTAACAGACTCAGTACCTAACAGACCCAGTACCTAACAGATTTACTATATAACAGAACCAGTACCTAACAGACTCAGTACATAACAGACCCAGGACCTAACAGACTGACTATATAACAGACCCAGTACCTAACAGACTGACAATATAACAGACCCAGTACCTAACAAACTCAGTACCTAAGAGAATGACTATATAACAGACCCAGTACCTAACAGACTCCATACCTAACAGACCCAGTACCTAACAGACTCCATACCTAACAGACCCAGTACCTAACAGACTCCATACCTAACAGCCCCAGTACCTTACAGACTCAGTATATAACAGACCCAGTACCTAACAGACTCCATACCTAACAGCCCCAGTACCTAACAGACTCAGTATATAACAGACCCAGTACCTAACAAACTCCATACCTAACAGCCCCAGTACCTAACAGACTCAGTATATAACAGACCCAGTACCTAACAAACTCAGTACCTAAGAGAATGACTATATAACAGACCCAGTACCTAACAGACTCCATACCTAACAGCCCCAGTACCTTACAGACTCAGTATATAACAGACTCAATACCTAACAGACCCAGTACCTAACAGACTCCATACCTAACAGCCCCAGTACCTTACAGACTCAGTATATAACAGACTCCATACCTAACAGCCCCAGTACCTAACAAACTCCATACCTAACAGCCCCAGTACCTAACAGACTCCATACCTAACAGACCCAGTACCTTACAGACTCAGTATATAACAGACTCAATACATGCTGAAAGAGGAAATAATCCTCTCAGAGACATTGAAATCATTGTTAGTTTTGAACTGATGTCTCCCGAGGAAAAAATTATCCTAAGAATGTGTTCATCCCCAAAACACTAAAACAGCATGTTTCTAAATCCTGCCCCTATTTTACTTTTTGAAATAGTTGTTTGACTCAATGTGTCCCATGTGTCTGCTGTTGCCTGTAAAGTGTATTCTAATTTAAGTAAAACTTTATACAAACAGTCACTTATGTTTGTGTCAATCCAGTTGAATGAATGAATGAACAAACAAAGTCCATCTCTGTGTTTACTTTCACTCCTTCCATATTTATTTGAACAGTGAAGCTAAAACGTTTATTTTGGCTCTATATTCCATAATTTTGGATTTGATATCAAATGTTTAATATGAGGCCACTGTACAGAATGTCACCTCTTATTTGAGTGTATTTTCATACATACTGTCAGTTGCATATGAAACACTTGATCTCAAGTCCAAAATGCTGGAGTATAGAGCTAAATTTAAAGTTTTAGCTTCACTGTCCAAATAAATACAGAGGGAGTGTATGTTCACAGTGTATCATTCAGTTGAAATATTGCTTAGTCCAGATGGCATTTATGTACAGTATATGTAATTTCAAGAAGAATAATGTCTTCCTTTTATATTTATTTACTGTTTCTTTTTATTTGGCTCAGCAGCAAACAAACTCATTCCTTATTCCTGTCTTTTCGCACCATCTGTTGCAGCCTCAGTTCAGCCAGCCCTGCACACTCCCCTAAAGAAGAGTACATCATCGCTCAGTCCACAGACACTCCTAAAGAAGCATTTATCTCAGCTCAATCTGAAGACCACGCCGAGCCTGGGGATAACAAATCAGAGTTGACGGAAAGGAAATCTGATACAGGTTGGCTGCACATCCATTTTCTCGTGCTGAGATCTGTTTCCATTTGATTAATCTGCTACAAAAAGGATGTTTTATCATGCCCAGTCTGTTTCTGTCCATCTATCCATCTGTCTGTCCATCTATCCATCTGTCTGTCCATCCATCCATCCATCCATCCATCCATCCATCCATCCACCCGTCTGTCTGTCTGTCTGTCTGTCTGTCTGTCTGTCTGTCTGTCTGTCTGTCTGTCTGTCTGTCTGTCTGTCTGTCTGTCTGTCTGTCTGTCTGTCTGTCTGTCTGTCTGTCTGTCTGTGCCCTCCAGAAGAGGTGTTGTCTCTCTGCGGCCTGTGTCCTGCCACAGGGCATGGTGGGCCAGAGGAGGAGAGATCATGGGAGGAGCAGCTGGAGTGTCACCAGGAGCAGCTGGAAAAGGAGATGCAAGAGGCCAGGAGGATGGTGTTCCGCCTGCAGGTAACTAACAACAAACACACGCACACACACACACACATGCATGCACCCGCACACCTGCACACACATGCATTCACCAAGGTTATATAGTAAACTAAAACTGAAACTAAAACAAAAACAAATTAGTAAACTGAAATAAAATAATTAACAAACTTTTTTGAAAAACGAAAACCATGCTGAAACTATTATCTAAGACTCCAAAACAAACTAAAAGTAAAATAAAAAACCATCATGAATTATGTTCCGTTATAGTTTTTTGCGGGGCAAAAATCCAATGGAGTTTTCAAGCTTCTGAATCATATTGAGATTGACTTCATAATTTAAAGGTAGACTCAGCGAGATGACTAACCATGAGCAGCACTGCAGATTTTGGGCACGTTTGAGTGGTAAGGCTGAAGCAACCGACTGCAGACGAAAGTTGAGGAGTGAAGTTGGGGGAGGTGCATCTGGGACATCCAAAAGTCGGACACGAATGTGGTTTTCCAACAGTAACCCACTGGGCACAGACGTCAATTTAACCTCTATTCCACGTTAGTTCAATGTAATTGAATTGAAATTATGTGGAAACAACGTTGATTCAACCAGTGTGTGCCCATTGGAATGGCTCAGATAAACATGGCAGTGTTTTATTCAAGGTTTTCTTTATAAAGTCAAAATAGTTCTAACCCCCATATCACACACTCACAAACTGAAGTCATAATACAATATTATGTGTATAAACATTGTACAATCAATTAGGCCAATATCACATTTATTTGTATATATCTACTGTACCCTAGTGATTTGTTGACAATAAAGCCTCCCACAATACAGGCGATGGCTACAGGATGAAGTTGATGAAGAGCAACTGCAGAAACTTGCCGATGACTGCAGTCAGAACTTCATGACCTTTGATCACATGATTTTTGTAAAGTTCCTGCAGTCGACAAGTCATGTGGATCTTAAAACTAATAGAAATAAAAATGAATATAAAAACACAATAAGCTTGACACACACAGATTTTAAAAAACAACAACCTTTATTTAACTAGGCAAGTCAGTTAAGAACAAATTCTTATACTGCCTTGTTCAGGGGCAAAACAACAGATGTTTTTATCTTGTCAGCTCGGGGATTCGATCCAGCAACCTTTCGGTTACTGGCCCAATGCTGCCCCATACACACAGATACCTGCCACCCAGATACACACAGTCAGTCAGACAAACATATGCTGAACAAAAATATAAAACGCAATATGCAACAATTTCAAAGATTTTACTGAGTTACAGTTCATATAAGGATATCAGGATATCAAATAAATTCATTAGGTCCTAATCTATAGATTTCACATGACTGGGAATACAAATACGCGTCTGTTGGTCACAGATACTGTACCTTAGAAAAAGATAGGTGCGTGGATCAGAATTTGCATCATGCAGCGCAAAACATCTCCTTCGCATAGAGTTGATCAGGCTATTGATTTTGGCCTGTGGAATGTTGTCCCGCTCCACTTCAATGGCAAGCTTCAATGCCATACAACTCTCCTTCCATTGGCTTCCTATTTCGCAACAAAGCATTCTTCACTCATGCTGCCAAACATACCCTTGTAAAACTGACCATCCTACCAATCCTCGACTTCGGCGATGTCATTTACAAAATAGCCTCCAATACCCCACTCAACAAATTGGATGCAGTCTATCACAGTGCAATCCGTTTTGTCACCAAAGCCCCATATACTACCCACCATTGCGACCTGTACGCTCTCGTTGGCTGGCCCTCGCTTCATACTCGTCGCCAAACCCACTGGCTCCATGTCATCTACAAGACCCTGCTAGGTAAAGTCCCCCCTTATCTCAGCTCGCTGGTCACCATAGCAGCACCCACCTGTAACACGCGCTCCAGCAGGTATATCTCTCTGGTCACCCCCAAAACCAATTATTTCTTTGGCCGCCTCTCCTTCCAGTTCTCTGCTGCCAATGACTGGAACGAACTACCAAAATCTCTGAAACTGGAAATACTTATCTCCCTCACGAGCTTTAAGCACCAACTGTCAGAGCAGCTCAAAGATTACTGCACCTATAGCCCACCTATAATTTAGCCCAAACAACTACCTCTTTCCCTACTGTATTTATTTTATTTATTTATTTATTTTGCTCCTTTGCACCCTGTTATTTTTATTTCTACTTTGCACATTCTTCCACTGCAAATCTAACATTCCAGTGTTTTATTTTATTTATTTATTTATTTTGCTCCTTTGCACCCTGTTATTTTTATTTCTACTTTGCACATTCTTCCACTGCAAATCTACCATTCCAGTGTTTTACTTGCTATATTGTATTTACTTTGCCACCATGGCCTTTTTTTGCCTTTACCTCCCTTATCTCACATCATTTGCTCACATCGTATATAAACTTGTTTATACTGTATTATTGACTGTATGTTTGTTTTACTCCATGTGTAACTCTGTGTCATTGTATGTGTCAAACTGCTTTGCTTTATCTTGGCCAGGTCGCAATTGTAAATGAGAACTTGTTCTCAACTTGCCTACCTAGTTAAATAAAGGTGAAATAAAAAAAATAAAAAATGGCTGTGCGAAGTTGCTGGATATTGGCGGGAACTGGAACACGATGTCCGACAAGCCAAACCCAATGAATATAGTTGGTAACGAATGTTTGATCTTGAACAGAACTTACAACATCACTCAACATGTCTCAATCAAAATTGTACAGCCAGAAGTACAGAAAAGAGTGGGAGTCTGTACCTGGACAAATGTCAAATCATATTTTTTGCAGAGATGGCCAGTCAATTTGAGTAACGTTATTGTGTATTCTATGTAATGACGCAGTTTTACGTTATCACGCAATGACATCACAACGTCATTTAGCAACTTTTAGCAACAAATCAACCTGCCTCTAGCAACTTAGCCTGGAAATTAGTTGGCAACACTGCTGGTGAGTGTGCAGGCCATGGAAGAACTGGGACATTTTCAGCTTCCAGGAATTGTGTACAGATCATTGCGGCATGGGGCCATGAATTATCATGCTGAAACATGAGGTGATAGCGGTGGATGAATGGCACTACAATGGGCCTCAGGATCTAGTCACGGTATCTCTGTGCAGTCAAATTCACATCTAGAAAATGCAGTTGTGTTCGTTGTCTGTAGCTTATGCCTGCCCATACCATAACCTCATCACCACCATGGGGCACTCTGTTTACAAAGAAGACATCAGCAAACTGCTCGCCCACACGATGCCATACATGCGGTCTGTGGTTGTGAGGCCGGTTGGACGTACTGCCAAATTCTCTTATTGTTACACCCTGGTCTATATTTATTATGTTTATCTTCATTTATTGGGTCAGGCCAGGGTGTGACATGGGTTTATTTGTGGTGTGTTTCTTCTTGGGGTTGTGTGGGGTGTATAGCATAGTCTATGGCTGCCTGAGGCGGTTCTCAATCAGAGTCAGGTGATTATCGTTGTCTCTGATTGGGAACCATATTTAGGTAGCCATATTCTTTGTGTGTTTCATGGGTGATTGTCCTTAGTGTCCTTGTTCCTGTCTCTATGTTAGTTTACACTAGTTTAGGCTGTTTCGGTTTTCGTTACGTTCTTTTTGTTTTGTAGTAGTTGTATTGATTCGTGTTTTACGTTTTTTCATTAAACATGGATCCAATCTACACGCTGCATTTTGGTCCGACTCTCCTTCGCCTACAGAAAACCGTTACAGAATCACCCACCACAAACGGACCAAGCAGCGTGTCAACAGGTAGGTGCAGCAAAGAGAGGAATGGACATGGGAGGAGGAATTATTCGGAGAAGGACCTTGGGATCAGCCTGGAGAATATCGCCGCCCCAAAGAAGAACTGGAGAGTTCTGGAGAGTTGAGAGGCGCTGGTATGAGGAGGCAGCACGGCGACGCGGATGGAAGCCCGAGAGTCAGCCCCAAAAATTTCTTGGGGGGGGGGCTCAGGGAGAGTGTGGCAGAGTCAGGAGTCAGACCTGAGCCCACTCTCCCTGTTTATCGTGAGGAGCCAAGGAGGAGACCAGAACCGGTGTTGGAGGTGAGCAAAGCAGAGAGTGTGAAGGAGTTAATGGGGAAATTGGAGGAGAGAGAAATGAGGGAGTTGCTGTGTTGGTGCTTTTTGCATGGAATTTGCCCGACGGAGCGTGCCAGGGATTTGATTGCACCTGGGTCAGCGCTCCATACTCATCCTGAGGTGCGTGTTAGTCGGCTGGTGAAGTTGGTGCCAGCCTCACGCACCAGGCCTCCTGTGCACATCCCTAGCCTTGCACGTCCTGTGCCAACACTGCTCTCAAGATCTCCAGTACGCCTTCACGGTCTAGCCCATCCTGTGCCACCTCCACACACCAGCCCTCC
Source organism: Oncorhynchus masou masou (assembly GCF_036934945.1). Classification (NCBI taxonomy): domain Eukaryota; kingdom Metazoa; phylum Chordata; class Actinopteri; order Salmoniformes; family Salmonidae; genus Oncorhynchus; species Oncorhynchus masou. Next base: position 65,094,673 of record NC_088220.1, read on the forward strand.
GGTGGCAGCTCCCCGCACCAGGCTTCCTGTGCGTGTCCTCGGCCCAGTACCACCAGTGCCAGCACCACGCATCAGGCCTACAGTGCGCCTCGCTTCTGCAGCGCTACCGGAGCCTTTCTCCTCTCCTGCGCTGCCGGAGTCTCCCGTCTGTTCAGCGCAGCCAGAGGCTTCCTCCTCTCCTGCGCTGCCGTAGCCTAACGCCTGTTCAGCGTTGTCGGAGCCTTTCTCCTCTACTGCGCTACTGGAGTCTCCCGCCTGTTTAGTGCAGCCAGAGCCTTCCTCCTCTCCTGTGCTGCTGGAGTCTCCCGCCTGTTTAGCGCAGCCAGAGCTTCCTCTACAGTGCTGCTGGAGTCTCCCGCCTGTTTAGCACAGCCCGAGCTGTCAGTCTGCATGGAGCAGCCAGAGCTGTCAGTCTGCATGGAGCAGCCAGAGCTGTCAGTCTGCATGGAGCAGCCAGAGCTGTCAGTCTGCATGGAGCAGCCAGAGCTGTCAGTCTGCATGGAGCAGCCAGAGATGTCAGTCTGCATGGAGCAGCAAGAGCTGCCAGTCTGCATGGAGCAGCCAGAGCTGTCAGTCTGCATGGAGCAGCCAGAGCTGTCAGTCTACATGGAGCAGCCAGAGATGTCAGTCTACTTGGAGCAGCCAGAGCTGTCAGTCTTCATGGAGCTGCCAGTCTGCATGGAGCTGTCAGTCTGCAAGGAACTGTCAGTCTGCAAGGAGCTGTCAGTCTGCAAGGAGCTGTCAGTCTGCATGGAGCTGCCAGTCTGCAAGAAGCCGCCAGAGCTGTCAGTCTACATGGAGCAGCCAGAGCCGCCAGTCAGGATGGAGCACCCAGATCCGTCAGTCAGTCAGACTCTTCCAGATCCGCCGGTCAGCCAGACTCTTCCAGATCCACCAGTCAGCCAGACTCTTCCAGATCCGCCAGTCAGCCAGACTCTTCCAGATCCGCCAGTCAGCCAGACTCTTCCAGATCCGCCAGTCAGCCAGACTCTTCCAGATCTGCCAGTCAGCCAGACTCTTCCAGATCTGCCAGACTCTTCCGGATCTGCCAGTCAGCCAGACTCTTCCGGATCTGCCAGTCAAGCAGATTCTTCCGGATCTGCCAGTCAACCAGACTCTTCCGGATCTGCCAGTCAGCCAGGATCTGCCAGAACTGTCAACCAGCCAGGATCTGCCGGATCCAAATACCTGGCTGAGCTTCCTCTCAGTGCCGGGCTTCCTCTCAGTGCCGGGCTTCCTCTCAGTGCCGGGCTTCCTCTCAGTGCCGGGCTTCCTCTCAGTGCCGGGCTTCCTCTCAGTGCCGGGCTTCCTCTCAGTGCCGGGCTTCCTCTCAGTCCCGGGCTTACTCTCAGTGCTGAGCTTCCCCTCAGTCCCGAGCTGTCTCTGCCCCGAGCTGCCCCTCTGTCCCGAGCTGCCCCTCTGTCCCGAGCTGCCCCTCTGTCCCGAGCTGCCCCTCTGTCCCGAGCTGCCCCTCAGTTCCGAGCTGCCCCTCAGTCCAGTGGGATTCTGGGTGAGGACTACTAGGCCATGGTCGGCGGCGAAGGTGGACCATCCTAGGACGCGAGGAGGAGGGACAAAGACATTTATAGAGTGGGTTCCACGTCCCGAGCCGGAGCCGGAGCCGCCACCATGGACAGACGCCCACCCAGACCCTCCCTATTGTTTTGATGTGCGTCCGGGAGTCCGCACCTTAGGGGGAGGGGGGGGTGTTATGTCACGCCCTGGTCTATATTTATTATGTTTATCTTCATTTATTGGGTCAGGCCAGGGTGTGACATGGGTTTATTTGTGGTGTGTTTCTTCTTGGGGTTGTGTGGGGTGTATAGCATAGTCTATGGCTGCCTGAGGCGGTTCTCAATCAGAGTCAGGTGATTATCGTTGTCTCCGATTGGGAACCATATTTAGGTAGCCATATTCTTTGTGTGTTTCGTGGGTGATTGTCCTTAGTGTCCTTGTTCCTGTCTCTATGTTAGTTTACACTAGTTTAGGCTGTTTCGGTTTTCGTTACGTTCTTTTTGTTTTGTAGTATTTGTATTGATTCGTGTTTTACGTTGTTTCATTAAACATGGATCGCAATCTACACGCTGCATTTTGGTCCGACTCTCCTTCACCGCATGAAAACCGTTACACTTATGGTAGAGAAATTAACATTCAAATATCTGGCAACAGCTCTGGTGAACATTCCTGCAGTCAGCATGCCAATTGTACTCTCCCTTAAACTTGAGACATCTGTGGCATTGTGTTGCGTGACAAAACTGTACATTTTAGAGTGGCCTTTTATTGTCCCCTGCACAAGGTGCACCTTTGTAATGATCATGCTGTTTAATCAGCTTCTTGATATGCCACACCTGTCAGGCGGATTAATTATCTTGGCAAAGGAGAAATGCTCATTAACAGGGATCTAAACAAATTTCTGCACAACATTTGAGAGAAATAAGCTTTTTGTGAATATGGAACATTTCTGGGATATTTGTTTTCAGTTCATGAAACATGGGACCAACACTTTACATGTTGCGTTAATATTTTTGTTCAGTGTAGCTTTATGGGAACATGTTTAGTGTGTATAAGACGTATCCCTCCAAGGCTCCAGCTTAGGTAAGTTTACAATGAGATTGTGATCATCCAAGCTTTATCTGGTATCAGGATTTAACTGCTCTAAAACAGCACAATCTAATCTATCATGTCAGGTATAAAAATCACCCCCCACCTCTACCCCGCCCCGCCCAACTGAGCTTAAAATGGTCCTGCAATGTCCAAGCCAAGCATTTGCTCTATTTTCACTGTCCAGTTCAGGTTGGCAGCCGTGTGGTATAGGTGAGGTTGTACATCCATGTTTGTGTGTGTGTGTGTGTGTGTGGCTGTCTTTCTCTCTGTGTTTTTATACTGTGAAATATATTCTGGGTGTATAGACTTTGTTAAGTATACAGTAGGTACAGTATGTATCTATCCCTCTCTTCTCTCTCCAGGCTCTACTGCTGCACGGCTCTCTCCCTGAGGACGAGCAGGACGTCTCCCTGGGCTTCGGGGATAGCAGAGCTAACTCTGAGCAGCAGCTGGTACTGTGTCCGCCCCCATCCTCTTTAGTCACTTTAGATAATACAGCATGTTCAGCCACTCACTGTGATGTGACGGTGTCAGAACTCGGCATGCTATAATGTTTTTATTGTTACTCTAGAGTCCAGAGAAGATGCAGATACTGTTGAAGCATGAATTAGTCTATGTTATCTACTTAGCCTGCTTTCATGCCAGGTCACTGTCTCCTTATAAGCTCTGACATTTCTCTATTCTCACATAATGCCGCTCATCCCCTTGCTTTGAAGGTTCTAATCCGCAGTCGTCTGGACCAAAGCATGGAGGAGGCTCTTGATCTGAAGGTACAGTGGTAATTGGGCTTAATGTGGATGAGCTGCCATAAGAACACAGACCTTCCCCTCCTAATGAAATGTCTCTGAGTCTGTCTGTCTTTCTGTCCTCTCAGAGGGAGCTTCTGAGGCACAAGCAAGAGGCACGCCACCTTCAGGCTATTAAGGTAAGACCTGCCAGTCAAACCCTCTTAAGTTTGTTTGGATCATTACTTATACATGGATTACTGGCTTTTATTCAGTTCTCATGCCAGCAGCCCCTTTTAGCCTCCAGTGTTCCTTTACAGAAGAGTGGTGTGCTCTGTTTTAGGCTTCATAATGATCCATATGTGGGTCCTTACTCTTTGGTAGGCAAGCCAGCCTCTCTAGCGTTGTCTTTGATCTGCCTTTCCTCATTAGGATGCTCTTCAGCAGCGTATGTCTGTACAGGAGGCTGCGGTGCTGCAGCTGAAGCAGGAGCTACTGAGGTGCAGCATGGGCAAAGAGCAACTGGAGGGGGAGAACGTGAGTCAGATGATATGATAATACACACGTTGACATTTAGGATGAATATTTGACCTTTATATTCAATGGCTCTATCTATTTATGTATTAAAATATTCACAAATTGTTTTGTTCATCCACGTTACAAATATAAGTATATTTTTGTATATTTGTAGGCAGAGCTCAAACGGAAGTTGAGTGATCGGAACAAACTACTCAGTGAGTATGAGGTAAGATCAGGAACTAAGTGCATTTTCACAATTTCAACAAACTTTAACAATTTTGGATATGATTATGTAGTTGAAATGTATCAAAGTATCAGATATCTCAGTGATATGTCTATAAAACCAGCAGCAACTTGGAAAAAAGGATAGACTACTTCAGCAACAGCAAATGAAACTGGATGATGCTCGGCACAACTCTACTGAAGGAAGCCACAGGGTATGGTACCATAATCAAACTGTTTCCACTGCACTTACAGTAAGTGACATGTATATGCTGTAGCTTGCAAAGTTGGTAAGATTTATTAAATCTATTTTTCTTCAGTCATCTAGGAGTGAGAAGAGTGGGTACAGTAACTCTGTGAGCCCACCCCCTGGTCCGGCCTTCCAACACACAGCTGTGAGTCATGTACGCCTACAGTGCATTTGTAAAGTATTCAGACCTCTTGACTTTTTCCACATTTTGTTACGTTACAACCTTATTCTAAAAAACTTTTTTTTAAATCCTCAGGATTCTACAAACCATACTCCACAATGACAAAGCAAAAACAGGTTTTTAGACATTTTTATTAATAGAAAAAATGTCACATAAGTATTCAGACCCTTTTGCTATGAGACTCAAAATTGAGCTCAAGTGCATCCTGTTTCCATTGATCATCCTTGAGATGTTTCTACAACTTGATTGGTGTCCACCTGTGTTAAATTCAATTGATTGGACATGATTTGGAAAGTACACACTTGTCTATATAAGGTCCCACAGTTGACAGTGCATGTCAGAGCAAAAACCAAGCTACGAGATTGAAGGAATTGTGCGTAGAGCTCCGAGACAGGGTTGTGTCGAGGCACAGATCTGGGGAAGCGTACCAAAAATGTTCTGCAGCATTGAAGGTCCCCAAGAACACAGTGGCCTCCGTCATTCTTAAATGGAAGAAGTTTGGAACCACCAAGACTCCTCCTAGAGCTGGCCGCCCTGCCAAACTGAGCAATCGGGGGAGAAGGGCCTTGGTCAGGAACCTGATGGTCACTCTGACGGAGCTCTAGAGTTCCTCTGTGGAGATGGGAGAACCTTCCAGAAGGACATCCATCTCTGCAGCACTCCACCAATCAGACCTTTATGGTAGAGTGGCCAGACGGAAGCCACTCCTCAGTAAAAGGCACATGACAGAGTTTGCAAAAGAAACCTAAAGACTCTCAGACCATGAGAAACAAGATTATCTGCTCTGATGAAACCAAGATTGAACTCTTTGGCCTGAATGACAAGCATCACATCTGGAGGAAACCTGTCACCATCCCTACGGTGAAGCAAGGTGGTGGCAGCATCATGCTGTGGGGATGTTTTTTCAGCGGCAGGGACTGGGAGACTAGGCAGGATCGAGGCAAAGATGAACAGAGCAAAGTACAGAGAGATCCTTAATGAAAACTTGCTCCAGAGTGCTCAAGACCTCAGACTGGGGCGAAGGTTCACCTCCCAACAAGACAACGACCCGATCGAACATATCTGGAGAGACCTGAAAATAGCTAGGGAGCAGCGCTCCCCATCCAACCTGACAAAGCTCGAGAGGATCTGCAGAGAAGAATGGGAGAAACTCCCTAAATACAGGAAGACTCGAGGCTGTAATCGTTGCCAAAGGTGCTTTAACAAAGTACTGAGTAAAGGGTCTGAATACTTATGTAAATCTTATATTTCATTTTTTATAAATTAGCAAAAATGATTCCCCCCCTTTGTCACTAAAGGGTAATGTGTGTAAATTGAGGTGAAAATTTAGAATAAGGCTGTAGCCTAACAAAATGTTGGAAAAGTCAAGGGGTCTAAATACATTCTAAAGGCACTGTATGTACATTTCCTGGGAGGGAGTGTGGGTGGGAGGGAGTGTGTGATTAATTTAATGTATGTTTCATGTCATCATTATAGCTGTCTCTAGAGCTAGAGACCTACTGGAGGTTAAAGGCCATAGCCAAATGATCAACCTTCAAATTGGCCTGGCCACCAGTTCTAGTATTTTATGTCATTTTGTGTGTATTAGCAGGGAGAGGAACTGCAGCTGGTAAGGGAGGCCTTGCGTAGTCTGAGGGATGGTTTCTCAGGTCACGACCCTCAGCATCACACCCTGGACACACTGGAGCAAGGGGTGGCCAGTCTCATGGACCGCCTATACACACTCGACACACGCCGCAGGCAGCAGGACAGAGAAGGACACACACAACAATACACACAGAAGACCACAGAGGTGGGTGCTGTGTGTATGCTGTTAGCGTTATATTTTGCACCTGATGTCATAATCATGTGTTTATCGTGTGCACATCGTGACTGGCTGAATTGGCATTTCTTCTAGTAACTGTGACTCTGTCTTCTTGTAGGGTCCATACAAGTCACCAGGACGAAGAGCCAACCACACAGACAGGGACTCATGGCCACCCAGCTCAAGTAAGATATACTGTTTTTTACAATGCCTTGCAAAAGTTTTCACCCCCTTGGCATTTTTCCTATTTTGTTGCATTACAACCTGTAATTTAAATGGATGTTTATTTGTATTTCATGTAATGGATATACAGAAAATAGTCCAAATTGGTGAAGTAAAATTTAAAAAAATACCTTGTTTACAATTAAAATTAAAAAGTGGTACTTGAATATGTATTCACCCACTTTGCTACGAAGCCCTTAAATATGTTCTGTTGCAACCAATTACCTTCAGAAGTCACACCTGTGTCACACAAGTCCACCTGTGTGCAATCTAAGTGTCACATGATCTGTCAGAGGTTTACATACACCTTAGTCAAATACATTTAATCTCAGTTTTTCACAATTCCTGATATTTAATCCTAGTAAAAATACCCTGTCTTGGGTCAGTTAGGATCACCACTTTATGTTAAGAATGTGAAATGTCAGAATATATGGAGAGAATTATTTATTTCAGCTTTTATTTATTTCATCACATTCTCAGTGGGTCAGAAGTTTTTATACAGTCAATTAGTATTTGGTAGCATTGCCTTTAAATCGTTAACTTGGTTCAAAAGTTTTGGGTAGCCTTCCACAAACTTCCCACAATAAGTTGGGTGAATTTTGGCCCATTCCTCCTGACAGAGCTGGTGTAAATGAGTCAGGTTTGTAGGCCTCCTTACTCACACATGCTTTTTCAGTTCTGCCCACAAATTGTCTATAGGATTGAGGTCAGGGCTTTGTGATGGCCACTCCAATACCTTGACTTTGTTGTCCTCAAGCCTTTTTGCCACAACTTTGGAAGTATGCTTGGGGTCATTGTCCATTTGGAAGACCCATTTGCAACCAAGCTCAACTGCCTGACTGATGTCTTGAGATGTTGCTTCAATATATCCACATCATTTTCCCCCCTCATGATACCATCTATTTTGTGAAATACACCAGTCCCTCTTGCAGCAAAGCACCCCTCACAACATGATGCTGCCACCCCCAGTGCTTCACGGTTGGGATGGTGTTCTTCGGCTTGCAAGCCTCCCCCTTTTTCCTCCAAACATAACAATGGTCATTATTGTAACGGTTTTCTTGCGGTGAAGGAGAGGCGGACCAAAACGCAGCGTGGTTTCTATTCATGGTTATTTAATGAAGAAAACTATACATGAACAGACTAACAAAACAATAAACGTGAACCTAAAACAGCCCTATCTGGTGCAAACACAGAGACCGGAACAATCACCCACAAACACACAGTGAAACCCAGGCTCCCTAAGTATGATTCTCAATCAGAGACAACTAATGACACCTGCCTCTGATTGAGAACCATACTAGGCCGAAACATAGGAATAGCCAAATCATAGAAAAACAAACAGACTGCCCACCCCAACTCATGCCCTGACCATACTAAATAACGACAAAACAAAGGAAATAAAGGTCAGAATACCCCCCCCCCCAAAGGTGCGGACTCCAGCCGCAAAACCTTAACCTATAGGGGAGGGTCTGTGTGGGCGTCTGTCCACGGTAGCGGCTCTGGCGCAGGACGCAGACCCCACTTCACCAACGTCTTAGTCCGCCTTCTTGTCCGCTTCCGTGGCCTCCTAACCACGGTGACCCTACTAAATGACCCCACTGGACAGAGGGGCGGAAGCTCTGGACAGCGGGGCGGAAGCTCTGGACAGCGGGGCGGAGGCTCTGGACAGAGGGGCGGAGGCTCTGGACAGAGGGGCAGGTGACTGGCGGATCCTGGCTGACTGACGACTCTGGCTGCTCCATGCTGACTGACGGCTCTGGCAGCTTCTTGCAGACTGGCGGCTCTGGCGGCTTCTTGCAGACTGGCGGCTCTGGCGGCTTCTTGCAGACTGGTGGCTCTGGCGGCTTCTTGCAGACTGGCGGCTCTGGCAGCTCCTTGCAGACTGACAGCTCCTTGCAGACTGGCAGCTCCTTGCAGACTGGCTGCTCCTTGCAGACTGGCAGCTCTGGCTGCTCCATGCAGACTGGCAGCTCTGGCTGCTCCATGCAGACTGGCAGCTCTGGCTGCTCCATGCAGACTGGCAGCTCTGGCTGCGCTGAACAGGCAGGAGACTCCGGCAGCGCTGTAGAGGAGGAAGGCTCTGGCAGCGCTAAACAGGCGGGAGACTCCGGCAGCGCTGGAGAGGAGGAAGGCTCTGGCAGCGCTAAACAGGCTGGAGACTCCGGCAGCGCTGGAGAGGAGGAAGGCTCTGGCAGCGCTGGAGAGGCGAGGCGCACTGTAGGCCTGATGCGTGGTGCTGGCACTGGTGGTACTGGGCCGAGGACACGCACAGGAAGCCTGGTGCGGGGAGCTGCCACCGGAGGACTGGTGCATGGAGGTGGTACTGGGTAGACCGGACCGTGCAGGCGCACTGGAGCTCTTGAGCACCGAGCCTGCCCAACCTTACCTGGTTGAATACTTCCGGTCGCTCTGCCAGTGCGGCGAGGTGGAATAGCCCGCACTGGGCTATGCAGGCGAACCGGGGACACCGTGCGCAAGGCTGGTGCCATGTAAGCCGGCCTAAGGAGAAGCACTGGGGACCAGATGCGTAGAGCCGGCTTCATGGCATTTGGCTCGACGCTCACTCTAGCTCACCACAGTGCGCACCACAGCATAACACGGTGCCTGCCCGGTCTCTCTAGCCCCCCGGTAAGCACAGGAAGTTGGCGTAGGTCTCCTACCTAGCGTCGCCATACTCCCTGTGAGCCCCCCCAAGAAATTTTTGGGGCTGACTCTCGGGCTTCCATCCGCATCGCCGTGCTGCCTCCTCATACCAGCGCCTCTCCGCTTTCTTCACCTCCAGTTCTTCCTTGGGGCGGCGATATTCTCCAGGCTGTGCCCAGGGTCCTTCTCCGTCAAGGATCTCCTCCCAAGTCCATTTATCCAAATAGTGCAGCCTCTCCCGCTGCTGCTGCTGCTGCCTCTGTTGCTTCTCCTGCTGCTCTTCACCACGCCGCTTGGTCCTGTTGTGGTGGGTGATTCTGTAACGGTTTTCTATATGCGAAGGAGAGTCGGACCAAAATGCGGCATGGCTATTGTGATTCATGTTTAATGAAACAAAGTAAACACGAATCAAATACAAAAAAACAACAAACGTAATGTGAAAACCGAAAACAGCCTATACCGGTGCAAAGTAACACAGAACAGGAACAAGGACAATCACCTACCAAACACTCAAAGAATATGGCTGCCTAAATATGGTTCCCAATCAGAGACAACGATAAACACCTGCCTCTGATTGAGAACCACTTCAGACAGCCATAGACTAACCTAGAAAACCCCACTAGGCTACAATCCCAATACCTGTGAAAAAAACCCAAGACAAAACACACCACATACAAAAAACCCATGTCACACCCTGGCCTGACCAAATAGATAAAGAAAACACAAAATACTAAGACCAGGGCGTGACACTGCCTCTGATTGAGAACCATACTAGGCCGAAACATAGAAATACCCAAATCATAGAAAAAGAAACATAGACTGCCCACCCCAACTCACGCCCTGACCATACTAAATAATGACAAAACAAAGGAAATAAAGGTCAGAATGTGACAATTATGGCCCAACAGTTCTATTTTTGTTTCATCAGACCAGAGGATATTTCTACAAAAAGCATGATCTTTGTCCCCATGTGCAGTTGCAAACCGTAGTTGCAGTTGCAAACCACCATTTCAGGTTACGTCGATATAGAACTCGTTTTACTGTGGATATAGATACTTTTGTACCTGTTTCCTCCAGCATCTTCACAGGGTCCTTTGTTGTTGTTCTGGGATTGATTTGCACTTTTTGCACCAAAGTACGCTCATCTCTAGGAGACAGAACACGCCTCCTTCCTGAGCGGTAAGGCGGCTGCGTGGTCCCATGGTGTTTTGTTTGTACAGATGAACATGGTACCTTCAGGCATTTGTAAATTGCTGTCAAGGATTGACCAACCTTGTGGAGGTGTACAATTTTTTTTTGAGGTCTTGGCTGATTTCCTTTGATTTTCCCATGATGTCAAGCAAAGAGGCACTGAGTTTGAAGGTAGTTCTTGAAATACATCCACAGGTGCACCTCCATTTGACTCAAATTATGTAAACTATGTTAATTAGCCTATCTGAAGCTTCTAAAACTATGACAGAATCTTCTGGAAAATGTTCCAAGCTGTTTAAAGGCACAGTCAACTTAGTGTATGTAAACTTTTGATCCACTGCAATTGTGATAGGGTGAAATAATATGTCTGTAAACAATTGTTGGAAAAATGACTCATGTCATGCACAAAGTAGATGTCATAATCAATAAAGGGAAATTCTTTAGGGAACCTGTTTCAGTCTTCCTGGGATTTGAGACTGGGATGGAGGTTCACCTTCCAGCAGGACAATGACCCTAAGCATGCTGCTAAAGCAACACTTGAGTGGTTTAAGGGGAAACATTTAAATGTCTTGGAATGGCTTAGTCAAAGCCCAGACTTAAATCCAATTGAGAATCTGTGGTATGACTTAAAGAATGCTTTACACCAGCGGAACCCATCCAACTTGAAGGAGCTGGAGCAATTTTGCTTTGAAGAACAGGCAAAAATCCCAGCGGCTAGATGTGCCAAGCTTATAGATACATACCCCAAGAGACTTGCAGCTGTAATTGCTGCAAAAGGTGGCTCTACAAAGTATTGACTTTTGGGGGGTGAATAGTTATGCAAGCTCAAGTTTTCAGATTTCTTTTTGTCTTATATCTTGTTTGTTTCACAATAAAAATATTAGCATCTTCATAGTGGTAGGCATGTTGTGTAAATCAAATGATAAAAAAACAAACATATATTTTAATTCCAGATTGTAAGGCGACAAAATAGGAAAAATGCCAAGGGGGGTGTATACTTTCGCAAGCCACTGTACGCAGTATTCAACAATCTTGATAATTCTCTTTCACGCAACTTTATCTAATTGTGTAATTCAATTACATTGAACATATGTTCGGAGCTATACAGCATTTTAATCAGCTAGCCTGGTTATCTGTAGAGAAAAGGGTAATTTTAATCCAACTTGGTCTGGTCCACATAATTATTACAGACTCAGCCCCCAGGTACCGATCAAATTATTTTACATGTATAAGATGTACACCAATACCACACCAGAGCCATAGACTCTGATATTGCCTGTTTTAAATGTAAGAGTCTATCTGGTAAGAACACTTTTTAATATTCTGGCATTGTTGAGTGGAACAAACTACCACATCAACTCAAAGCCATGGCAACCATAATTGAGGACACTAAATGACTTGGTGTTACCACAGATTTTAAAATGTCGTGGTCAAAACATATAGATTCAATGTTGTAAAGATGGGGAGAGGCCTGCTTTTTTGACACTCCACAAAGCAAGTCCTGCAGGCTCGAATTTTATCTTATCTTGGTTTTTGTCCAGTCACATGGTCAAGTGCTGCGAAGAAAGACCTAGTTAAGCTGTAGCTGGCCCAGAACAGAGTGCCACATCTTGCTCTTCAATGTAATCAGAGGTCACTTCTTGTTTTTATAAGAAACATTAATGTGTTGGAAATTCTGGTTTCAAAAAACAAATAAACACTTCACGGCACAACGCCTCTCCCCCATGTGAACTACTTGTTGTGTGTATGCACTGACATGTATGTGTACCTGATAGATGTGCACACACACACTATATGTTGATTTTAAATGTATGTATATTGTAAAGTCTTTTGTCTGTAATGTATTTTTCGTTATGTGTCAGACCATAATAAGACTAGCTGTCACCATTGCCTAATGGGGATCCTAATAAATCAAATCAAAACCATAACTTCATTTAAAAAGGTCAAAAGCTGGGTAATGATCAAGCCATAGACACATTTTCACGTCTGTATTTAGGTCATGTGTATCTATGTAATGTTGTAATGTTTTTGTACCATGGAAATCCGTCTTTCTTGTGATATCCCTGTCATGTTTTTTTTATGTATGTATGTACTGTATATGTGTTTCTTAATTGGCAAATAAAATCAATCAATCCTGTCTTTAAACTGTAGCCAGTAAGCAAACCTTTATGTTTTTATTTGTTTTCAGAAATAGCTCACTCCCACAGTAGTCCTGGCCTGGACTCCACAGTCTCCACTAAAGTCCTCTACTTCACTGATCGTTCACTCACTCCTTTCCTGGTCAACATCTCCAAAAGGTACAAATCTAGAATCCCTCTTTGGATCCTGATGTCCATTGCATATGTACCTTTGTGTTGCATGCTGCCTGTAAGTTGTGGATGCAATGTACAGTGCCTGTCAAAAGTTTGGACACACCTACTCATTCAAGGGGTTTTCCTTTTTCTTTTTTCTTTTTTTACAATTTCCTACTTTGTAGAATAATAGTGAAGACATCAAAACTATGAAATAACACATATAACACATCATGTAGTAACCAAAAAAGTGTCACACAAATCAAAATATATTGTCGATTTTAGATTCTTAAAAGTAGCCACCCTTTGCCTTGATGGCTGCTTTGGGTATTGAATGCATGCATGTGTGTTTATTGTGTGTCTATGTGCTGTAGCGTTGTGAGGGAATGTGCATGTATGTGTCTCTGCACAGATCAGTGTACCATGATGCCATCTGACACTGAGACTGTGCTGTGCTGTTAGGCTGGGGGAGGTGACTCTGAGAGACTTCAAGGCAGCGGTGGACCGCCAGGGTAGCTTCAGGTACCACTTCAAAGCCCTCGACCCAGAGTTTGGGACTGTGAAGGAGGAGGTAGGCATGTTTCGGGTTACAGCTTTGGGTTTACATTTAGATGGGGTCAAATGTTACCACTTTGGGGTAAATGCCTGAATGACCAAAATGAAAAGTGAAAACACTTGGAATTGGCAATAGTTCCAAAACCCAGTAACTATGTTAAGATCATAAATATGTGGATTCTCTATTAAGGTTGATGTGTGTTTAGAGACTGTCCCTGTATATATCATACACTACATATACAAAAGTATGTGGACACCGCTTCAAATGAGTTGATTTGGCTATTCCAGCCAAAGACAAATCTGGGTTTGGGGAATGCCAGGAGAACACTACCAGTCCGAATGCATAGTGCCAACTGTAAAGTTTGGTGGAGGAGGAATAATGCTCTGGGGCTGTTTTTCATGGTTCAGGCTAGGCCTCTTAGTTTGAGTGAAGGGAACTCTTAACGCTACTGCATACAATGACGTACAATACAATGACGTAAATTAAATAAACACAGCTGTCTATATAAGGTCCCACATTTGACAGTGCATGTCAGACCAAAAACCAAGCCATGAGGTCGAAGGAATTGTCCGTAGAGCTCAGAGACAGGCTTGTGTTGAGGCACAGATCTGGGCATGGGTAGCAAAACATTTCTGCCGCATTGAAGGTCCCAAAGAACACAGTGGCCCCCATCAATCTTAAATGGAAGAAGTTTGGAACCACCAACCTCCTAGAGCTGGCCGCCCGGCCAAACTGAACAATCGGGGGAGAAGGGCCTTGGCCAGGGAGGTGACCAAGAATCCGATGGTCACTCTGACAGAGTTCCACAGTTCCTCTGTGGAGATGGGAGAACCTTCCAGAAGGACAACCATCTCCGCAGCACTCCACCAATCAGGCCTTTTTCAGTGGCAGGGACTGGGATACTTGTCAGGATCGAGGGAAAGATGTATGGAGCAAAGTACAGAGAGATCCTTGATGAAAACCTGCTCCAGAGCGCGGCAAAGGCTCACCTTCCAACAGGACAATGACCCTATGCACATAGCCAAGACAACGCAGGAGTGGCTTCGGGACAAGTCTTTGAATGTCATTGAGTGGCCCAGCCAGAGCCCAAACTTGAACCCGTTCAAACATCTCTGGAGAGACCTGAAAATACAGTCCGGTCCATAAATATTTGGACATTGACCAAGTTAATATTATTTTAGCTATCTACCACAGCATTGGAGTTGACATTAAATAATGAGCTGTAAATGCAGGCTTTCAGCATTGATTTGAGGGTATTTACATCCAAATCGGGTGAACTGTGTAGAATTTACAGCACTTTTTACGTTTGGTTCCCCCCTTTTTAAGGGATCAAAAGTTAGAAAACATCTAAAAAAGCCTGTGCAGTTCTGGAACAAAGTTCTATGGACAGATGAGACAAAGATCAACTTGTACCAGAATGATGGGAAGAGAGTATGGAGAAGGAAAGGAACTGCTCATGATCCAAAGAATACCACCTCATCTGTGAAGCATGGTGGAGGTAGTGTTATGGTGTGGGCATGTATGGATGCCCATGGAACTGGTTCCCTTGTATTTATTGATGATGTGGTGACTGCTGACAAAAGCAGCAGGATGAATGCTGAAGTGTTTAGGGCTATATTATATGCTCAGATTCATCCAAATGCTTCAAAACTCATTGGACCGCGCTTCACAGTGCAGATGGACAATGACCCGAAGCATACTACAAAAGCAACCCAATACTTTTGTAAGGCAAAGTGGTGGAATGTTTTGCAATGGCCAAGTCAATCACCTGACCTGAATCCAATTGAGCATGCATTTCACTTGCAGAAGGCAAAACGCCCTAAGAACAAGTAGGAACAGAAGACAGCTGCAGTAAAGGCTCGGCAGAGCATCACCAGGGAAGAAACCCAGCATTTGGTGATGCCTATGCGTTCCAGACTTCAGGCAGGATTTGCAACCAAGTATTAAAACTCACAATTTAATTGATGATTATGTTTGTCCAATTTACTTTTGAGCCCCTAAAATTGTGTGTGTGTGTGTGGGGAGGGCCACGTGCGCTATGTTTAAAAATGGTTGTAATTCCTACATGGTTCATACAATAATTTTGACAAAACCCTTAAATTAAAGATGAGCGTCTACACTTAAAGCACATCTTGAATGTTTCCTTTCAAATCTATTGTGTTGGCGTACAGAGCAAAGATTATGCAAATAATGTCACTGTCCAAATACCTGACTATAAATACCGGACCTGACTATAGCTGGGCAGCAAAGCTCCCCATCCAACCTTACAGAGCTTGAGAGGATCTGCAGAGAAGAATGGGACAAACATACAGGTGTGCCAAGCTTGTAGCGTCATACACAAGAAGACACGAGGCTGTAATCACTGCCAAAGGTGCTTCAACAAATTACTGAGTAAAGGGTCTAAATACAATACATATGTCGATGTGATATTTCACTTTTCTATTTTTAAAGCATTTGCAAAAATGTCTAAACCTGTTTTTGCTTTGTCATTCAAATCAAATGTTATTTGTCACATACACATGTTTAGCAGATGTTAATCCGAGTGTTTCGAAATGCTTGTGCTTCTAGTTCCGACAATGCAGTAATAACCAACGAGTAATCTAACCTAACAATTCCACAACAACTACCTTATACACACAAGTGTAAAGGGATGAAGAATATGTACATACAAATATATGAATGAGTGATGGTACAGAATGGCATAGGCAAGATGCAGTAGATGGTGTAGAGTACAGTATATACATATGAGATGAGTAATATAGGGTATGTAAACATAAAAGTGGCATTGTTTAAAGTGGCTAGTGATACATGTATTACATAAAAGTAATCTCTGATAGATTCCTTTGATAGAGTTCAGTGTGTCAAATCGGAGGGCCTGTTGTCTGGGCCTCTGGCAGTCTCTATGGGGGTGCCACAGGCTTCTCTGTATACATCAATGTTGTCGCTCTTGCTGCTGGTGAGTCTCTGATCCACCTCTACGCAGACGACACCATTCTGTATACTTCTGTCCCTTCTTTGGACACTGTGTTAACAACCCTCCAGACGAGCTTCAATGCCATACAACTCTCCTTCCATGACCTCTAATTGCTCTTATATACAAGTAAAACTAAATGTATGCTCTTCAACCGATCACTGCCTGCACCTGCCCGCCCGTCCAACATCACTACTCTGGACGGTTCGGACTTAGAATATGTGGACAACTAGAAATACCTAGGTGTCTGGTTAGACTGTAAACTCTCCTCCCAGACTCACATCAAACAGCTCCAATCCAAAGTTAAATCTAGAATTGCCTTCCTATTTCGCAACAAAGCATCCTTTACTCATGCATACTCTTGTACGATCCTTGACTTTGGTGACGTCATTTATAAAATATCCTCCAATACCCTACTCAATAAATTGGATGCAGTCTATCACAGTGCCATCCGTTTTGTCACCAAAGACACATATACTACCCATCACTGCGACCTGTATGCTCTCGTTGGCTGGCCCTCGCTTCATACTCGTCGCCAAACCCACTGGCTCCTGGTCATCTACAAGACCCTGCTAGGTAAAGTCCCCCTTATCTCACCTCGCTGGTCACCATAGCAGCACCCACCTGTAGCACGCGCTCCAGCAGGTATATCTCTCTGGTCACCCCCAAAACCAATTCTTTCTTTGGCCGCCTCTCCTTTCAGTTCTCTGCTGCCAATGACTGGAACGAACTACAAAAATCACTGAAACTGGAAACACTTATCTCCCTCACTAGCTTTAAGCACCAGCTGTCAGAGCAGCTCACAGATTACTGCACCTATAGCCCACCTATAATTTAGCCCAAACAACTACCTCTCATCCTACTGTATTTATTTTATTTATTTATTTATTTTGCTCCTTTGCACCCCATTATTTTTATTTCTACTTTGCACATTCTTCCACTGCAAATCTACCATTCCAGTGTATTACTTGCTATATTGTATTTACTTTGCCACCATGGCTTTTTTTTGCCTTTACCTCCCTTATCTCACCTCATTTGCTCACATCGTATATAGACTTGTTTATACTGTATTATTGACTGTATGTTTGTTTTACTCCATGTGTAACTCTGTGGTCGTTATATGTGTCGAACTGCTTTGCTTTATCTTGGCCAGGTCGCAATTGTAAATGAGAACTTGTTCTCAACTTGCCTACCTAGTTAAATAAAGGTAAAAATAAAAAAAAGATGGCAAGATGCAGTAGATGGTATAGAGTACAGTATATACTGTACATATGAGATGCGCAATGTAGGGTATGTAAACATTATATTAAGTGGCATTGTTTAAAGTGGCTAGTGACTTTTACATTTTTACATCAATTTTTCCATTATTAAAGTGGCTGGAGTTGAGTCAGTATGTTGGCAGCAGCCTCTCAGAGTTAGTGGTGGCTGTTTAACAGTCTGATGGCCTGGAGATAGAAGCTGTTTCTCAGTCTCTCTGGGGGTATGGGTATTGTGTGGAGATTGATGAGGAAACATTTTTTTTTTTTTTTTTTTTTTTTAAATCAATTTTAGAACAAGGCTGTAATGTAACAAAATATGGAAAAAGTCAATGGGTCTGAATACTTTCTGAATGCACTGTACTGTTGGTCATGTAGGGTAGTTTATATTAAAAGAGTATGCCTGTCTGGTTCTGGTTGGTGTTCTCAGGTGTTCCAGGACGGAGCCCTGGTCCCTGGCTGGGAGGGGAAGATAGTGGCTTGGGTGGAGGAGGACCATGGAGAGAGACGGTAAAAGTGGGAACCACTCGCCTCAAACTGTGACCACTGGAATATGATGTCATAACACCCTCTCAGTATTCACAGCAGCCCTGCAGAGGTAGTTATTAAAACAATTGGGACCAATCTATTTATTACTGTTTCGAGATAAAACCATACTTTCAAAAATGGCTCTGTCCTATGGACATTTGACTTACAGTAACTGTTTGAAGTACAAGTTGTTGCCAAATATGAATAAAGTTCTTCACAATACCATTTTGAAGTTTTAATAAACATGGATTATTGCATGGATATTGACTATTTGTGAATTATTTCCCAGACATGCAGTTAATGTAACTCATGATCATGGAGGACTATAATTCCACTCGAGTCATTCATGTTGTTGTGAATGTCTTTACAAAGGTTCAGATGCACAGCTTATATGCATACATAACAGAAATTACATTCCTGCCTTCTCTAATTTCCAAAGTCCCAATCTCTTCAGAAAGACAAATGACCTACTGGGTGTAACTGTGCCTTGCCAGAAAAGACAGTGTTTATTGTTATTTTCTTTGTCTATTAATGAATTTGCGTCTTTTTAATGTTGGCAGTAACAGCACTAGAGTATAGACACCTGCAAAGTTAATAACCGTTTCTTCTTGTTGAATGTGGCAGAGGCCGACTCCTCATTCACAGTCTC
The DNA here is from genome assembly GCF_036934945.1 of Oncorhynchus masou masou. Classification (NCBI taxonomy): domain Eukaryota; kingdom Metazoa; phylum Chordata; class Actinopteri; order Salmoniformes; family Salmonidae; genus Oncorhynchus; species Oncorhynchus masou. Next base: position 65,113,285 of record NC_088220.1, read on the forward strand.
AGGCAGCTCCAGGTGTAGATGGTACATATCCTCCACTTCTAGTAGTACATCACCCTACAGAGAAATACACACACAGACTATTAGACCCACAAGACCACAGAAAGGATAACTTATAATGTAACAGGCTATTATGTCAACATAAGAAGCGTTTAAGCAAAAGGGACGGAATTTTTGTTAATCCATCACAGGGCCTTATTCATAGCACAAGGGAAGGGGAAGCAGAGTGGTCCCTGACCTGGGAAATGCTGAGATGGCAGTCTGTGATGGACTGAACCTTTGGTAGCTCCACAGTCAGCTTCAGGCTCCGGGAGAGGTCCCTGGGGTCAGAGTTGACAGTGAGCTGGTGCTGTGGCCGCTGAGGCTCGGCTGTCACTGAGCTAGAGATCACCTGGATCAGGTTCTTGGTCTTGTTGCTTTGGTCCCCTGGCCCAGGAGTTAGCTGGACAGATGTGATGAGCTGCACAGGTGTACTGTCCTCAGTCTGCCCTTCACGCAGAGAGATCTGCTGAAGCAGGGAAGCTGGGGTCTGGGAGGCTGGGAAATTGATGTCAAATGAATGTCAAAAAATGTATCTTCACCTACAGTATACCTTTAAAGAAATCTTGAATTCAATAATCTCTCCTTTATCTTGGTGGTGTCACCTTAATAAAAAATAAAAACCCCTTGAACCAGGGAATAATTACGTAGAGGCTTTACCTGTGTTTGTGGCAGGGCTGGACTGTTTTAGAGAACCCAGGCGGCGCTGCATGTCCTCTAGGCTGCCCTTCAGCTTACTGCTGCTGACGTTGTACTGCTGGATCAGACGCAGGCCATGCTGCTGCTGGGTGAAGCTCAGAGCTAACAGGTGAACCTGGTCTTCCTTCTTGTCCTTCTGAGCCTGCTGCAGCACCGCAGGGCTGAACGCCACATCCATCACACTGTAGTCGTCTGAATACAGGAAACACAACAAAGTTGTAGTACTGAGGAACGGCAATGATACAACTTTTTATTTCAGTGTTACATAACATTAGTATCAAAACCATAAAACAAGTTATAAGAAAGTCAGCTGTAGTAGAAAGTAACTTGGGGAATGTTCACTTTTTTTTGCCAGCACCTCTTGTAATACAGGTTACAATGCAGGTAATTATGCAGAAATACAGGTTTGTGTTCTGCAGGACAACAGTGACTCTTAGTACCTCCTCCTTCATCAGTGTCTGTCTCCAGTCTCCCTCCACACACAGGCACTGGCTTGTTCTCATCAGCAGGGGTAGGGACGCGCTTCCAGCCACACACATTGATGTACAGCAACCCTTTCTTTGGCTCCTGAAACAAACAATAAAGCAACTGTTCAGCCTCTTTATAGTTCACACCTCCATATTATTAGCCAGCAGTGTACAGTCAAACATGCTCTGCAAACAAATGAACCAGTATTCTCTTATCAACACACTTTGCTATGTCATTTTTATGTAGGCCAAACTCTACAGTGTAGGTGTAGCTGATAAACTCTACAGTGTGGGTGTAGCTGATAAATTCTACAGTGTGGGTGTAGCTGATAAACTCTACAGTGTGGGTGTAGCTGATAAATTCTACAGTGTGGGTGTAGCTGATAAACTCTACAGTGTAGGTGTAGCTGATAAACTCTACAGTGTAGGTGTAGCTGATAAACTCTACAGTGTGGGTGTAGCTGATAAATTCTACAGTGTGGGTGTAGCTGATAAACTCTACAGTGTGGGTGTAGCTGATAAACTCTACAGTGTGGGTGTAGCTGATAAACTCTACAGTGTGGGTGTAGCTGTTTATAGAAAAAAGCAGATACTTGATGGTACCAGCATTTCGGTGAGTAGGCAGGAGTCAGGCTGAGGTGGTGCATTATAATCAGTTCCCTGTTTCATCTGTTTCTCGATAAACATCTGGTAGCTTTGAGGGTCATTCTGAGACAGGTCGTCTAACATGGACCAGAACTGGTTGACCTGCTGCAAAACTTCCTTTGTACACCCCAGGGAAGAAGACATATTTCTGAAAAGATTTTGAGGGATTTAGTTTAGTAACGTTATACACACAGCTCATTGGAGTTTTGCATTTGATTATGGGTATGACAATGAAAGTGAGCTATAGATGAACAAGTATTGAGAGAATTCATAGCCAGTTTAAATAACGTTAACGTTAGCTAGCTAGCTACAGTAGCTAAATAGCTAGCGCTAGGTCTACCACCTGTTGCAATACACCAGACAGCAATGCCTTTGAATACAATCAAACTATTTGGTACGAATACTGTGAATCAAATGGTGAACAGTAACGTTAGTTATACTTCTAACACAAAACACATGGAAATACTCACAGTAAACTTGCTTGCTTCAAGTTCTTGCGACCCCTGTGCTAACTTTACAGCTAAATGTTGACTAAATCAACTTTGTAGCGAGTGATCTCTGTTACTATGGAAACGAGATGAGAGTGGTGCATGCTCGCCCTCTACAGACAGAAGAGATGCTACTACTTTGCACTTAAAGGGGGACACCGTCTGCGTCCTGAAATGATGGCTCTGGTACATAAAGCTCTTTCATCACACCCGAGTAGACAATGGACATGTTTAGATATGAAGCATCATTTATTTTCAATACAAGACGAATATATGGTATAAATATGTTCTCATTCAGGTGCTAAAAATACAATATATGACAAACATGTATAGTATAAAATATTTCCTACTGTTAAATAATGTATGCATTTCTGCAATCAACATGGCCGTTATATGGAGGTAAAATTACATTTACAGTACAGGAGGAAGAATGTCAGGAGCATCATATGTTTCAGTTTCCTCTAGGCCTGTTCTGGAGTCTCCCTGATCATCCATTGTCTTATTCCTCTTCCTCCTCAGTAGCTCTGTGGATGGAAAAACAAATGTAACATACAGTATTATGCAATTTCAAGAGGAGAAACAGAACTGCAAAGCAGCTGTGGTCCTGATATGTAAAAAATCAATACATAGGCTTATGCAACGGAAGAGTTAGTGTAAGTTTACCTCAATCATGTCGTAGATCCAGCCGAGAAACTCGGCCACCTTGGTGTAAACTCCGGGGTGGTTGGGCTCAGCGCAGCCTGTACCCCAGCTCACCACCCCTACCAGTCTCCACATGTTGTCAATTTGACAGACTAGCGGACCCCCACTGTCCCCCTGGGCAGATATACATTGCTGTCAATCACACGGGTTACCAGACTACCTCACTGACTGTTATGGGTTGAGATATTGTTCAGTCACAGTGATTTAGTGATTATGGGTTGGGATATTGTGGAATACTGAATCCTGAGCGCCACTGAATTTGATTGGTAGGACCCTGAATAAAGCTGGTGTGCTCTCTCAGGCACATGCCTAATGAGCTTTGTCTTTGATCATTTAGAACAGTACAGGGGACACCTGAGGGAAAATATTCTCATTATAAAGAACCAATTCTACTTTTGTAAGACAACAACTCTCTGACCTTTGGTAAATCTCTTCATAAAACAAGCCACAGGAGGAAGAACACTGGTATGTGTTTATGAACTAACCTGACATGCGTCCACTTTTCCCTCGGTGTATCCAGCACAGAGCATGCGGGGGGTGACCTCTCCATTGTACATGCAGGAACTGTTGCATTTCTTGGTGCTTATCAGTGGAACCGGAGCTTCTTTTAGCGTGGCAGGGATGAGAGCTGTCAAAGAAAGTCAAACTAATGTAAATATACCTCTAATCTTTATGATTTAAATGACTTTGGGCTATGAGAAAACATTTAACCATCGATATAGATACATGACATTTTCCTATTTAAATGATATTATTGATTTAACATAGTCGTACCATCATCTGGTTGAGTGTAGCCCCAGCCAGAGATCCAGCACTGTGTTCCTCCTGGTAAATCACGCTCGTACTGTGGCAGACAGATAGGCCTGATGGTATCTAAAACATTTCATAAAAAATAATATTTGGAATATTAGAAAACAGTGTAGGTCATGTTGAAGTTGATTTCAGTAATATTGGAACATGGTTTGGAACTGATTGCTGTAATCATATAGTTGAGTGTTCCAGTCAGCCAAGGGACTATGTGATGCATTCAAAAGTGAAGTAATCAAGTTTCCTGTCACCTGAGAAATTCAGTGGGGTCAGTAGTTTCATCAGAGCAATGTCATTGTCGTGGCTCCTGGGGTTGTATTTCTTGTTGTAGATGATCTTTTCCACTGCATATCCAGTGTACTGAGCCATTTTAGCTGAACTGCGTGTGACAATACCAGCGTAGACCACCCAACTGGACACCTGTGGCAGCCTATAACTGGAATGTTATAAAAGAGATGAAGAAATGTATGTCAGCTAGATGGCCCTTCAACTCTCAATTGTATAAAGTATTAATTACTTTATGCAAAAGAAAGTGAGAGCAATTGCTGTCCCTAGTCATCACTACACTGTCATGAGTCAGTGACCTCTCACCTCTAACCTTTTACCCCGAGGGGTCTTACTTGTGCACACAGTGGGCTGCGGTGACCACCCATTGGCTGGTGATGATGGTGCCTCCACAGGTGTGTCGGTTGCTGTAGTAGAGACTGACTTGCCAGGGCCACCTTCCCAAGGTAGCCTCCACTCCCCCGATTATCCTGGGCAGCTTAGCCCGCGTCCCACACTCTACACAGGCAAAGGAAACAAATATGAAGGCATTTTTTCCCAGATCACTTTACATACATTGTATGGAGGTAACTCATCACCCTACTGTAAAAAAACATTAGGAACACTTTCCTAATATTGAGTTGCACCCCCCTTTGCCCTCAGAACAGCCTCAATATCGGGGCATGGACTCTATAAGGTGTCGAAAGCGTGTCTAAAGGGATACTGGCCCGTGTTGACTCCAATGCTTCCCACATTTGTGTCACGTTGGCTGGATATCCTTTGGGTGGTGGACTATTCTTCATACACACGGGAAACTGTTGAGCGTGAAAAACCCAACAGTGTTGCAGTTCTTGACACACTCAAACCATTATGGCACTTACTACCATAACCCGTTCAAAGGCACTTAAATCTTTTGTTTCGCACATTCACCCTCTGAATGGCCCACATAAACAATCCATGTCTCAATTGTCTCAAGGCTTAAACAATATTATTTAAGCGTTCTTCTCCCTTTCATCTACACTGATTGAAGTAGATTTAACAAGTGACATCAATAAGGGAAAATAGCTTTCACCTGAATTCCCCTGGTCAGTCTATGTCATGGAAAGAAAAGGTGTTCCTAATGTTTTGTACACCTAGTGTATACCACCAATATGTAGAACTAGGAAGTCATGACTGAGAGGTCGTATGAAGGTCATTGGGTCTTACCTGTGTGTGAGATGCATACATTTACAATGTAATCCACTGTTATGTTAGTGTTGTTAGTACTCTGCAGAAACTTACCAAAACATTTCAAAGCTATAACCTTCCCTGTGACGCAACTCCCCCTAAATAAAAACAAATCCATCCATTAAAAAAGCTTGATTACTATGTTCTAGCAGTCTACGTTCTTCTGAATCATTAGGTTATGTATTATATCCTCAGACAGCTGCCGTACCTTAACTGCCATATATTTTCCAGGCTGGTCTTGTGTTCAGATGTGATCTGTATAAAGCCATCGGTGTAGTTAGGTCCGATGTCCGTTAAGTTCACCCCTTTTTGCTTGGTCAGTCTGGAAACAAAATGAATCATAGTTATATCTTCTATAAAAGCAGGCGAGATGGGAGAGTGTCTGTTTTAAAAAGTAATGTATGATCCATGGGGCATCGGGCAAGCCTATAAACGAGGTATTAAATAATCTAACATTAACTGGGAGCAATCAGCCTTATGTTTAGGTGAATAGCCTTTTATGTTGCCAAGCTGCTGTGGGCTTTATGGTAAGAAAATGGTCTCGGTTGACTAGCCTTAGATATCCCAGCTGGCGGCAGACCAGGGTCCCCAGGGAAGAGTTCCATCTCTCATAGCACACAGGCAGCCACGTGGGCACCTTCTCTAGCTGGATCTCCAGGAGAGAGTTCTCTGGGCTGATTCTGTAAAACACTGAACCTCATTGATTGAAAATAATCCCTCCAGAGACCAACTAGATCAACAGTAATGAACTGCTGTCTTGTTTGAGAGGGAAATGTTAAGCAGCTTATATCCAATAACTAATGTAGTCAATATAAACAGATCATTATTTCATGTTTTGATGTTGGTTGATAGACAGTCTCCACTCCTCTCCACTGAAGTCTCCACTCCTCTCCACTGACTGTGATCATGTAGAAGTTGTTAAGAAATGTATTAATAAAGATATGTACTACAATAAAGACAATTATAGTTGTAATATAAACACATTTGGTTAATCAAACTACTAGTAAGGTCTTTCTGCCTGACAAAACAAGTGTGTCCCTTGACTTGTTCCACATTTTGTTGTGTTACAGCCTGAATTCAAAATCAATTAAATATTAGTTTTTCTCACCCATATAAACACAATACCCCATAAGGACAAAGTGAAAACATGTTTTTTGAAATTGATTGAAAACGAAATACAGAAATACCTCATTTTCATAAACGTTCACCTGAGTCAATACTTTGTAGAAGCACGTTTGGCAGCGATTACAGCAGTGAGTCTTTCTGAGTAAGTCCCTGGGAGCTTTCCACACCTGGATTGTATAATATTTCCATATTATTATTTTCAAAATTCTTCAAGCTCTGTCAAATTGGTTGTTGATCATTGCTAGACAACCATTTTCAGGTCTTGCCATAGATTTTCAAGATTTAAGTCAAAACTGTAACTTGGCCACGCAGGAACATTCACTGTCTTCTTGGTAAGCAACTCCAGTGTAGATGTGGCCTTGTATTTTAGGTTATTGTCCTGATGAAAGGTAAATCCATCTCCCAAGTGTCTCCCAAGAATTTTGAACCAGGTTTTCCTCTAGGTTTATTTTTTATCCTGAAAAACTCCCCAGTCCTTAACGATTACAACCATACCCATAACGTGATGTAGCCACCACTATGCTTGAAAATATGGATAGTGGCACTCAGTAATGTGTGGTATTGGATTGCCCCAAACATAACACTGTATTCAGGACAAAAAGTTAATTGCTTTGACACATTTTTTGCAGTGTTACTTTAGTGCCTTGTTGCATACAGGTCGCATGTTTTGGAATATTTTTATTCTGTACAGGCTTCCATGTTTTCACTCTGTCAATTAGGTTAGTATTGTGGAGTTACTACAATGTTGTTGATCCATCCTCAGTTTTCTCCTATCACAGCCATAAAACTCTAACGGTTTTAAAGTCACCATGGGTCTCATGGTGAAATCCCTGAGCAGTTTCCTTCCTCTCCGGCAACCAAGTTATAACTTTAATAACTTTAACATACTCAAAGGGATATTCAATGTCTGTTTTTTATTTTTACCCATCTACCAATGGGTGGCCTTCTTTGTGAGGCACTGGAAAACCTCCCTGGTCTTTGTGGTTGAATCTGTGCTTGAAATTCCCTGCTTGACTGGGGGACCTTATAGACAATTGTATTATGTGTGGGGTACAGAGATAAGGTGGTCATTCAAAAATCATGTTAAACACTATTATTGCACACGGAGTGAGTCCATGCAACTTATTATGTGACTTGTTAAGCACATTTTTACTCCTGAACGTATTTAGGCTTGCCTTAACAGAGGGGTTGAATACTTATTGACACAAAACATTTCAGCTCTCATTTGTAATTAATTTGTAAACATTTCTAAAAACAGAATCCACTTTGACATTATGGGATATTGTGCGTAGGACAGTGACACTGTAACACAACAGGCTGTAACACAACATGTGGAAAGAGTCAAGAGGTGTGAATACCTTCTGAAAGCACTGCTTACCCTATATAGTGCAATACTTATGACTAGCGCCTATGGGGAATAAGGTGCTATTTGGGATGTAACCAATCACACAGACAAGATGACAGTCTCTGTGGTGAGTGACGGGGTGAGAGGCACAGACCTTTCCTGGGGTCAGCCACAGAGATGTCCTCAGTCACGTTGCAGAAGGACGTCTCCTTGGTGTCCCCCAGCCCTGCTGAACTCTGAGAGGAGGTAGGCCGCAACAACAACCTGACTGTGGGAGGGAAAACAACACCATGCAGAGTGAATTATAGCTGCAGCGGATGTAAAACAGATGTTCTTCATCTAGCTCTGTCATTGTGTGAGACTGCATTATCATGCATAGTTAATCAGCTATAACAGTCTCATTGTAAAACATTCAAATACAGTGCTCTATATTCTGACATGTAGGGTTATTTCTGTTTGCTATCCACCACAGCAAGGAATCTGTGTTATTTCTGTTTGCTATCCACCACAGCAAGGAATCTGTGTTATTTCTGTTTGCTATCCACCACAGCAAGGAATCTGTGTTATTTCTGTTTGCTATCCACCACAGCAAGGAATCTGTGCCTCACAAACTCTAGAACATTGAACATGTCATCATTCTCTTCATGATTTGACACTTGCAGGATGTCTCACCTAGGAACCACACTCCGACTGCTAAGCCTCCCAGAAGTCCTACTGCACACACAGCAACCAGTACTCTCACCAGTCTATGGGCTGACAATGGAGCACAGCTGAATTAGACACTGATAAGAGATAAACTGCTTGGGTATACTGCTAAAAGGCATGTTAGCTGTCTGTCACACTGACATAGAGTGGAAGAGATAGCGGCACAGCATGTAACAGCCATTACAGTCTACAACGTGCACACAACTAAGGATGTGAACAAAGCATACCACATACAGGGAACAGGTGACAAAGATGAATGCTGAACATTTCACAGGCAGTGTCATAATCGACTGACTCATATAAAGTCTGCACGGCAGCTGTGAGGGTTGCTGTATACTGTACTACAGTTTGTGAAAAGGATAGCTAAAGCACTGAGGCTCGCTGGACTTGGCTTTAACTTAAAACAATGAGACACTAAAGTACTGAAGCTTAAAGCTTATATACTCTAATTAGATAAGACTTTATGTAACATGCCTTGTTTGTGTACTAATTGGATAATGTCATACTAATCATAGCCTGTGGTTCCAGCCCTATTAAACAGTGCACCACCCAGGCATGGCCTTACCGTGGTTTGTAGAATGGATTCCTCTCAGCCAGGCATGGCAGCTCTGACTTTGAGCTCCTCGGGCCTCTCCCACTCCTGTCTTCTCTGGGTGAAAAGGATGACTGACAGCCACAGGATTCTCAATCACAGATAATATATCTCCATCAAGATTCTGCAACATATGCAATGAATACAACACACACACACTATTTATATCAGTCTCCTGGGACACTGGATATGAACATAACCTATTCTTACTGGCTGACTCCCCCTCCCCTTCTAAACACACAGAAGCCTTATTCATCCCCTTAATCAAACATATTTAATTAGGATTACTGTCAAACTGAGAGATCTCAGGAGGGTTTGTCCAGGTGTATGGAATTTGAATGGCAGGTGTGTAAAGGTGCGTAGATAATGTCACAGGTGTCCAGGTGTGTGAACTGAAGCACAATGTATCATTCATAGCCAAACGTGAGAATCCCAGCCAACACATACTTGTGCTGCAGACATATGGATTTACTCTACACAGAACCAGACCTATGCAGCAGGTATTTCACATGCAGGTGAATCAGACTACTTACATTTGTTTTCTATTGCAAGACACACACTTTTAAAAATGTTAATCAGAGTTAAATACTACAGGGTATTTCTAGCTCATGCAGTGAGATATTGTGGGAAAATAAGATGGCATTATATACAGTGCCTTGCGAAAGTATTCGGCCCCCTTGAACTTTGCGACCTTTTGCCACATTTCAGGCTTCAAACATAAAGATATAAAACTGTATTTTTTTGTGAAGAATCAACAACAAGTGGGACACAATCATGAAGTGGAACGACATTTATTGGATATTTCAAACTTTTTTAACAAATCAAAAACTGAAAAATTGGGTTTGCAAAATTATTCAGCCCCTTTACTTTCAGTGCAGCAAACTCTCTCCAGAAGTTCAGTGAGGATCTCTGAATGATCCAATGTTGACCTAAATGACTAATGATGATAAATACAATCCACCTGTGTGTAATCAAGTCTACGTATAAATGCACCTGCACTGTGATAGTCTCAGAGGTCCGTTAAAAGCACAGAGAGCATCATGAAGAACAAGGGACACACCAGGCAGGTCCGAGATACTGTTGTGAAGAAGTTTAAAGCCGGATTTGGATACAAAAAGATATCCCAAGCTTTAAACATCCCAAGGAGCACTGTGCAAGCGATAATATTGAAATGGAAGGAGTATCAGACCACTGCAAATCTACCAAGACCTGAGACTGGGACGGAGATTTGTCTTCCAACAAGACAATGATCCAAAACATAAAGCAAAATCTACAATGGAATGGTTCAAAAATAAACATATCCAGGTGTTAGAATGGCCAAGTCAAAGTCCAGACCTGAATCCAATCGAGAATCTGTGGAAAGAACTGAAAACTGCTGTTCACAAATGCTCTCCATCCAACCTCACTGAGCTCGAGCTGTTTTGCAAGGAGGAATGGGAAAAAATGTCAGTCTCTCGATGTGCAAAACTGATAGAGACATACCCCAAGCGACTTACAGCTGTCATTGCAGCAAAAGGTGGCGCTACAAAGTATTAACTTAAGGGGGCTGAATAATTTTGCACGCCCAATTTTTCAGTTTTTGATTTGTTAAAAAAGTTTGAAATATCCAATAAATGTCGTTCCACTTCATGATTGTGTCCCACTTGTTGTTGATTCTTCACAAAAAAATACAGTTTTATATCTTTATGTTTGAAGCCTGAAATGTGGCAAAAGGTCGCAAAGTTCAAGGGGGCCGAATACTTTCGCAAGGCACTGTATTTACAAATCCCCTCTAAAAACCATCTGCTTCAACATGATCCTTAAACATTGTAATAAACCCCTAGAATCAACCCAAAGCATGCACTGAATGCATATATTTCCCTTTAAGTTATCCTCTAGCAGACAATACATTACATTAGTAAGAAGTATACAATGTACATGTACTTGAAATATATTATGATGATTGACATTAGATTCTTAAAAACCACGAACAATTCCATTAAATTGTTATAGTTGTTGTTAAACAACATGCACAACAGCTAGTACATGTACAGTAAGTAGACAGGCATTATGAAAACAACATCTGTTGTCAGTGATGTTGAGTGAGTCAATAGCCTAAAGACAGAGAGCGTCAGGGAGGTGAGAGCAACAGAGAAGGTATCAAGGTGATGTTGAAAGTAAATAGGGGTAAGGAGAGAGACAGAGATTTATGCATGGAGTCTTACCATGTTTTCCTTGTATGTTATGTTGTCCAGAGGAGAGTGTGGCACTGGGCTCTTCAACGCTCATCTGTAGGCATGTGTTAGGTTAGAGACAGAGATGCGCTCTGCTCGCAGCTGGTCGACCATTTGCCATTTTACAGAATGCAACTCTGGATTTTCCCTTCACAAAGAGACAATGAGGTCAGCAGTGGTGCTGTGCTGCTGAATGAACCTGTTGTTTTGCCAAGGGGGTCATGGGGCCTATGGAGGCAGGCTCAACCAGTTCTTTGTAGGGGGGGAACATCTCCAGGAATACCCCCCAAGCCACTGATAAGGCAGGGGGGTATCTTACCTGTGCCAACAGAGCATCCACTAGGCAGACAGAACATTATTTGCTGAAAATTGTAGCTTCATGAGCAAAGGTCATAATATTACGTCCTCATATCACATCAATCCCGGTCAGACTCATTTTGAATCCTAAAGTATCACATCTCTCAGCAGGCCGCTCAAGAACAAAATGAACACTGTTCTGCCTGCTGGTGAGGTGACGGATGTTCACTCTCTCTCAAAATAAAAACATTTATTCATTTGTCCAGTTTTTGTTTTCAATTCTTATTAATGATTTATTTCTGGATACCCGTTACAATATATACAATTTACCATCCATCAGATGCAGTACAAAAAATAACCAACCAACAAACCATTTTTTGAGGGAATCATATTTTATTTTACAAGGATATAAAAATAAATGTGTTAATTAAAATATGATAAAATCAGGAGTTTACAGGTACAGTATGTGTAAGAAGTATTTAAAAAAAAAATTCTCTTCTACGTTACCACCAAGCTTAATTAACCCAGTCTCACCTATTTAAGTTGAGAACATCAAGGTGTTTCTAAATATTTGAATGTATCTGCCAGCTAGAATTCCAGCCAGCAGAATGTACCTATGACATGCAGTATCTCCCATGGGCGTTGTATGGGATTAGGCCCAGAGAGAGCCAGGTGAGGAGGATAACTGCCCGGGAAAACATTCCGTACACCCGGACTGTCCAGGCAGCATCCCGGAAACGGCCTGCATCTCTTTGGCTCATCTGACCACTGTCAGATGAAATGATGTACAAGTCAAACCCACTCTAATAAGTCTGTCTGTCTGTCTTTCTGCCTGTCTGTCTGAACACTGTGACCTGAGGTGGACGTGGCAGACTAATACTGTGTGCTGACACGCAGACTAGGAATGCGCAGTGGTTTACAGTTTGCATTTACAAAAAATATATATGGTGTCACGACCTGGTCTTAGTATTTTGTGTTTTCTTTATTATTTTGGTCAGGCCTGGGTGTGACATGGGTGATTTATGTGTCTTGTCTTGTCTAGGGGGTTATTAGATTTATGGAGTTGTGTTTAGTAGAGTTGTCTAGGAAAGTCTATGGTTGCCTAGAGTGGTTCTCAAGCAGAGGCAGGTGTTTATCGTTGTCTCTGATTGGGAACCATATTTAGGCAGCCATATTCTTTGGGTATTTCGTGGGTGATTGTTCCTGACTCTGTGTTTGTTGCACCAGATAGGGCTGTTTCGGTTTTTCACGTTTCTTGTTTTTGTATATTGTTCATTTTTCATCTTTCATTAAAGATGTATAAAGATAACCACGCTGCATTTTGGTCCTCCTCTATTTCACCAGAAGAAAACCGTAACATATGGTAGCTTGGAAATGATGCAGACAATTATGTTGATGGAAGCCACAATCTATCTCCAATGCTAAAGCTTATCTACCACGTAATAAACATATATGAGTCTAGCATGGTATATGAATGAGATATCCCCATTGCTGGTGATGAGACAGTAATACTGACATTCATTTGTCTTGTCATGCGCGACTGTCAGTTCGGTCTTCCATTTCTCAAATTGGTTCCCCACAATACAATCATTAAATGACACTCATAATTTAAATCGGGAGAGTTTGGTGTATGGGCAAAAAAAACTTTTGTAATTCCTCGCATACTGTAAAGTGACCACTAACAACTCATTCAATCAGCATAATTGTAACTGTATATCACACAAGTGTTTGCCTAGCACAAGGCATGCTGTGCTCACTGCTCACATATACACATGTAAGTATTCAGAAAGTTTGATAAATAAGATGTGGCAGCTTTAGATATTGGTCATCATCATTCATTCATTCACATTGTATAAACATTCTGGAGGATATGTACAGTGTGTCTTGATTTCATCACTTTGATGAACCCTTCTATGCCGACTTGTCAAACGTCCATATTTATATAAAGAACTCATTCTTACTACGTTTCCTAGTTCCTGTGCCATTGTTATTACTGACTGAGTTGCACAGTAACATTTGATCAGATACATACTGGTAATGCACTTTCCTTGTAGACATGTTGGAGGGGACAGGGTCTGTGTCGTGTCCAGGAGATCTCTTATGACTATGTCTCACTGCCATCTCTTTGTCACTGTGTTTGGCAGTCTGGACCTTATAGTTCTTATCAGAGGTCTTGTGATTGGACCCAATCCCCCTCTCATCTAATGGCTTGTATGACTTAAAGCGCTGTCCCCAAAGAATATCATATTCAGTGTAGGAGGTCCTCACATGGAAGGCTGTGCCTGAGAAAAATACATATTTACAGTCAAGTTAATCTAAAATGAAATTATATACATCTGCTGTCCGGACCAGGCATTAAAGACACTGTAGGTCCCTTTCAATTTAGCTATATTCATGTTTTGATAATGATAACATATAAATAATGTGTGTCCTTTTTGCACTGATTGAAATATCTGAAACATTTATTTAATTCCAACTCCACATTTCCTCACCTCTCAGTACAAACCTGCGTCTTGCATGGCTCCATCCACCATGACCACGGTTTTCAAAGGTCTCCCACTTTAAAGAGTCAGTGCTGATGCCCCAGAGAGGCCTGTGTTCATCAATTACATGCTCTATGGTCTGGGGCTCCACTGTGAACAACCTGGCTCCATCTGGTTCCATCCGCAGAGTCAGCTCTCTCGGATCCAACAGGATGAACTCTCCCTCTTTGGTATGGTGAGATTTGATCAGCTTGGCTCTAATCTCTACCAGTATGTGTGTCTCTTTCAAAGTCCTGACGTTGAACATCAGGCACAGCCTCTCATCCCTCTCAGACCACACAGTGCTGACTGAACAACAGAGTGGGCAGCCTCCTCTTAGGCTTGGCTATCTTAGCCAGGATGTAGCCCAGCATCAGGACGTCTAACACTGATTCAATGATGGACTGTGCCATCATGAGAACCAGCCCGTCCATGCAGTTGACTGAGGCCTCTCTAGTGCCGTAGCCATTGATGATTTGGCTGTCCATGGAGATAGAGAGGGCCGAATGGAAACTGTCCAGCTTCTCAAAGCATGGCTGCCATTGCGGGTTTGTATGTGGAACACATTGCATGTGTTCCACATCACCACGCAGCCAGGCATCCAGGAAGTAGAGCTCTGCGAAGGCTGTCCAGGTGACATCGTAGCACAGGGTAAAGACAAATAGGATCCAGCTCTACTTCAGATCCAACAGGGTGCCGATCAGGTCACACATCTTGTTCTTGGAGCTGTATGACGAGCCGCGACACATTCCATCCTTGGTGAAGTAGCGATATTGCTGGCGACTATTAGAACTGGAACTCTTGTGGCGTATGTCTCCTGTACTCTTGGAGAAGAAGATGTGGCCTTGTACGGTGTTTTCTTCCCTTTATCAAGTTTACTAGAGCCTTTCTCAACCCAGGAGCTTGTATCATAACTGGAGCAGCTCCCAGCACTCCTGGTCTGCCTTGCTTTGTGCTGTGATTGGATGAGCCTCTGACTGACCGGCAGTGGGCTTTGTCTGGTGTTGGCCCGGGGCTGCCCCATGCCTAGCGCCAGTCTCGGAGAGAAATGCAGCCTTGGATGGCAAACAGGCATGGTGACATACTGACCCCTACTGGTGGCCCTGGAGATTTTCTTGGGATCGGCTAAAGATACTCTCGTATCCACCTGCAATCAAGACATCAAGACAGTAAGGTGTCATCTGAAATCTAACAGTGAAGGTGTTGATAACAATATAATAATAAGAGTCATCTTTGCAGTGAATATTGAGACGTTATACTGACCCTTCTCAGGTATGGCCTGTATGGGTTATATGGGTCGTGTTGAAGTGAAGCTCTGGGTCTGATATTCTTCCTGGGGTACGGGGGAGGTCCGTAGTTTCCATAGTCCCTATAGAGAGTACAGCTGTTGGAGATCACTGAGGAGAGCATGGATGGAATCCCTCTCTGTGGACCATAGACCAGTCACCAACACCTGAGATACAGAGAAAGACATCGAGACAAACCCGACAGGAGTGTCCAGCGTTTATGCTATCAACAAGATGGTTTATCACCTGTGCAGTTAAACAAATCTTGTTTGTGTCCAGTCTGAGAACATAGAGCTAGAGCTACAGGTGACATGTCCTTGTTTGTGTCTTTGTTTTAAAGACTAATGATGGAGAGGCTGGATAGTGTGCAATCCAGATGGTGTGTAATGTGGTTTGCTTTAACTGTCCACCATGCTCACACTAATTAAACAGAGGGGATTACATTAGCACCAGCTTTTAATCAATCTGCTCATCTACAGAGCATGACCATGGATTTCAGGAGATTATAGAGGATATACTCTTTGTTGCACATGTGTAACTAAATTTAGCCCACCTTCTATCTTTTCAAAATGGCTCCATTACATTTGGTGGATCTCAAGTTCATCAACAACATAAATAGGACAGGATAGTTCTGTGTCACCACAGTTGTAATACTGTTGTAATACACTAGTGGACTATTCCATCATTGCAAACAAAGTAGGTGTAACGGTTCTCGTCTGTCGAAGGAGAATTGGACCAAAATGCAGCGTGGTGGTTATTCATGTTCTTTAATGAAAAGGAACTCGGCATGAAATAACTAATAATACAAAAACAACAAACGGAACGTGGAAACCTATACAGCCTATCTGGTGACAACAAACACAGAGACAGGAACAATCACCCACGAAATACTCAAAGAATATGGCTGCCTAAATATGGTTCCCAATCAGAGAGAACGATAAACACCTGCCTCTGATTGAGAACCACTCCAGACAGCCATAGACTATGCTAGATACCCCCACTAAGCCACACACCCAACACCTAACAACACCCCAAGACAAAACATGTCACACCCTGGCCTGACCAAATAAATAAAGACAAACACAATATACTACGACCAGGGCGTGACAGAACCCCCCCCCCCCTAAGGTGCGGACTCCCTGACACACACCAAAACCATAGGGGAGGGTCTTGGTGGGCGTCTGTCCATGGTGGCGGCTCCGGCGCAGGACGTGGACCCCACTCTATCAATGTCTTAGTCCCTCCTCCTTGCGTCCTTGGATAGTCCACCCTCGCCGCCGACCATGGCCTAGTAGTCCTCACCCAGAACCCCACTGGACTGAGGGGCAGCTCGGGACTGAGGCAGCTCGGGACTGAGGGGAAGCTCGGGACTGAGGGGAAGCTCGGGACTGAGGGGAAGCTCGGGACTGAGGGGAAGCTCAGGCAGGTAGTTGGATCCGGCAGATCCTGGCTGGCTGGCGGTTCTGGCAGATCGTGGCTGACTGGCGGATCTGGAAGATCCTGGCGGATCTGGCTGCTCCATGCTGACTGGCAGCTCTGGCTGCTCCATGCGGACTGGCGGCTCTGGCTGCTCCATGCGGACTGGCGGCTCTGTCTGCTCCATGCAGACTGGCAGCTCTGGCGGCTTCTTGCAGACTGGCAGCTCTGGCTGCTCCATGCAGACTGGCAGCTCTGGCAGCTCCTTGCAGACTGGCAGCTCCTTGCAGACTGGCAGCTCCTTGCAGACTGGCAGCTCTGGCTGCTCCATGAAGACTGACAGCTCTGGCTGCTCCATGCAGACTGGCAGCTCTGGCTGCTCCATGCAGACTGGCAGCTCTGGCTGCTCCATGCAGACTGGCAGCTCTGGCTGTTCCATGAAGACTGGCAGCTCTGGCTGCACTAAACAGGCAGGAGACTCCGGCAGCGCTGTGGAGGAGAAAGGCTCCGGCAGCGCAGGAGAGGAGGAAGGCTCGGGCAGCGCTGAACAGGCGGGAGACTCCGACAGCGCAGGAGAGGAGGAAAGCTCCGGCAGCGCTGGAGAGGCGAGGCGCACTGTAGGCCTGATGCGTGGTGCTGGCACTGGTGGTACTGGGCCGAGGACACGCACAGGAAGCCTGGTGCGGGGAGCTGCCACCGGAGGGCTGGTGTGTGGAGGTGGCACAGGATGGGCTAGACCGTGAAGGCGTACTGGAGATCTTGAGAGCAGTGCTGGCACAGGACGTGCAAGGCTAGGGAGGTGCACAGGAGGCCTGGTGCATGAGGCTGGCACCATCTTCACCAGCCGACTAACACGCACCTCAGGACGAGTATGGAGCGCTGACCCAGGTGCCATCAAATCCCTGATTTGGGGCGACGATATTCTCCAGGCTGAGCCCAGGGTCCTTCTCCGTCCAATTCGTCCTCCCATGTCCATTCCTCTCTTTGTTGCTCCTGCTGTTGCTGTTGCCTGTTACCACGCCGCTTGGTCCCGTTGTGTTGGGTGATTCTGTAACGGTTCTCGTCTGTCGAAGGAGAAGCGGACCAAAATGCAGCGTGATGGTTATTCATGTTCTTTAATGAAAAGGAACTCGACATGAAATAACTAATAATACAAAAACAACAAACGGAACGTGGAAACCTATACAGCCTATGTGGTGACAACAAACACAGAGACAGGAACAATCACCCACAAAATACTCAAAGAATATGGCTGCCTAAATATGGTTCCCAATCAGAGAGAACGATAAACACCTGCCTTTGATTGAGAACCACGCCAGACAGCCATAGACTATGCTAGATACCCCCACTAAGCCACACACCCAACACCTAACAACACCCCAAGACAAAACACACCACAATAAACCCATGTCACACCCCGGCCTGACTAAATAAATAAAGACAAACACAATATACTATGACCAGGGCGTGACAGAACCCCCCTAAGGTGCGGACTCCCTGACACACACCAAAACCATAGGGGAAGGTCTGGGTGGGCTTCTGTCCATGGTGGCGGCTCCGGCGCAGGACGTGGACCCCACTCTATCAATGTCTTAGTCCCTCCTCCTCGCGTCCTTGGATAGTCCACCCTCGCCGCCGACCATGGCCTAGTAGTCCTCACCCAGAACCCCACAGTAGGAGCTACACATTTACTACATCCAAGTCATTATGTGTTGTCACTATGCTCTGCTGGTGGATAAACTGTTTTCAGCATATCCTCTCTAGGTAACTAACTCCATGAATCGAAAAAACACAATAAAAATGAAAACACAGCATTGCTATTGTCAATACCAAAACATCCCAAACCCACAAATAAACATAGAAACAAGTACACATAAACAAAGTACCTGTGATGAAGAATTCCCTCTTGTTATTGACTGGATTCAGTTACTGTATGGCTGCCATTCTGCTTAGTGTTGGACACAACAGTGTGTGTGGTAGAGCAGAGGGAGGGAGGGCAGAGAGGCAGCGACTTATCCCTTCCCTCATCTGTAGCAGCTAGTCAAACCCACCCAGCTGTTAGTCTGGCATCGTGCCACTAAGGGTCACCAAACCGCCTGTCATGACTTCAGCCGCATGCTACAGTGAGACAGGAAAACACAACCCTTTTTTATTGTCATGTTTATTTTTGCTACTTTATTTTGAAAGGTGCAAATAAAATGTATTATTATTGACACAACCTTCATGGATCTTTTTGGTATTTTATTAGGATCCCCATTAGCTGTTGCGAAAGCAGCAGCTGCTCTTCTTGTGGTCCACACAAAACATGACACAATACAGAACAATAATAGACAAGAACAGCTCAAGAACAGAACTACATACAATTAGCATTTTGATATTTTATAACATCTTCAAACATGGAACATATTCCTGTAGTGCATGTGAATAGTATGCACCAAAACCAGACAGTAAGAACTCACTTTACTTGACTGATGACACAATAAAGATCTGCACTGTAAAATAGTTTCTATTTTATTATTTTTTCATCATGCCACAGAACACTGATGCGTAAAAAGATCTGTGCCTGAATCAACACTGAGAAAACACTTGCACACACAGTGTTACAAAGCTGTAATGCAAAGGGATTTAACACACATGGCAAGAAGAACAACCCTGATTGGACACCAGGACAAGCACTGACTGAACTGGTGCTGAGGTAGACAAACATTTACATAATATCTACCTACATGATGATCATCACATCCTGCTAGTACACATACCAAATAAAACTACTTCTGCTTTGTTACAACATAGAACGATCAAAGAAAACACTTTTTTGAAAGAGCTTTGTTAGTTTTGGTCCACCACGGAAATCCTAAGATCCTTATAGTGCATGTGTTTGTAGAGTAGAACAGTAGTACAGTGAGGATGAGTCGGTGCTTTTAATTGTTTTCATGGCATTGAGTGTTGGCTTGTTGTTCTAGAAGGTCATAGTGTTACATAGACCCATATATGCTGAATTTGTAGCTTTATAAAGGTTATTAACAATACCACGATGTATTCTGTGTCTTCTGTGCATTTTATCCCCATTCAACAAGACAGAACATTTTGAAAGAAAATCTCACACGTAAACTTTGCTTTGAGGCTTGAGGTGCCTGGGGCATAATACCATAGTCATTAGAACAAGTATCTTGTTTCAAATGACAATGTTTAGACAATAGCGTCTACTATGGCATGGCAGTGAAAATCAGTTCTTCACCAACAATAAACAAACACCCAGGAACAACAACGGTCAACACAACAAACATATACTGTATTCATGTATTCAGCACATCTATTCTCCATTTATAAAAGAGGCACAGGGAGGGCTCACTCAAATCAGACTCCAGAGACTTACAAAACACACAAGAAAAGATGTTTCTGAAATCAAAACAAATGTAAACAAATTGCAGATCACTGTAATACAAAAATACAACATTTTAAAATCAGAGAAGCCCTCTTTTGGCTCTCGTCTAGGAATAAGATACAATCACATTTACAGCAACAGACATCACAACTGACGATAACCTGCTTTTAGTGATTCAACCTTTCACGTTTAGTAAAAAGACAACACTTTTACTCACATGTTCTTTCTTTTCACTTAGAAAATGTTTTAATTCTGTGGTTTAACAGACTGCTATAATTCTACTGATAAAAAAATTATTCACACAAAAGTCACTTTGAAGGCTTTCAAATCTTTTTTTCTACCCAACAGGCAACCGTCCAAATCAATTCCATTGATTCATTCTCAGAACATTTCAAGCCGCTTCACCAATATAAAAGGACATTTGAAGGTAAAGCTACAGACGGTGGATGAAAACACAATGAAAAACACCAGTTCTAAGATGTGCTATTGCCTCTGTGCAAAGGTTGAAGATCGAAGAGGGAGCGCTTATTCTAATATCAAAATAAACGGCCTTGAGGTTGGGTAAAAAATAACCAACACCTATTTGGTAACAAAATCGATGCATGACATAAATAGCAAAACCTGTTACACCTTAATGCTTGTCAATCAGCATGAGCAGATAGACTAACTGACAGGTAGGGGAAATTATATGCTAAATATGCGCACTGGAAAAATAAGACACAAATTAAATCAAGTTTATGGAGACCATTCAAGTAAAACATGCAAAAAACAAACACCCCAAAAAAGCAATTACAGGAAATGTGACAGGAAATAATAACCCAGGAAATATTTGTTTGTCTCAACCAATCTACGTAGTAAGGGTGGCAATAGTACTGCAATTCGACCAGAGAAGTTCTACGTCTCACAATCAGAGTCACAGCAGATAGAACTCAATATCCCTTCTAGTGCAACACTTTCACTGCTGTGGTAACCTGACCAGTAGTCTTTCAGCCTTCAACACATGTGGAGGTTTAATGTAATAACAGATAACACTTTCACTGCTGTGGTAACCTGACCAGTAGTCTTTCAGCCTTCAACACATGTGGAGGTTTAATGTAATAACAGATAACACTTTCACTGCTGTGGTAACCTGACCAGTAGTATTTCAGACTTCAACACATGTGGAGGTTTAATGTAATAACAGATAACACTTTCACTGCTGTGGTAACCTGACCAGTAGTCTTTCAGCCTTCAACACATGTGGAGGTTTAATGTAATAACAGATAACACTTTCACTGCTGTGGTAACCTGACCAGTAGTCTTTCAGCCTTCAACACATGTGGAGGTTTAATGTAATAACAGATAACACTTTCACTGCTGTGGTAACCTGACCAGTAGTATTTCAGACTTCAACACATGTGGAGGTTTAATGTAATAACAGATAACACTTTCACTGCTGTGGTAACCTGACCAGTAGTCTTTCAACCTTCAACACATATGGAGGTTTAATGTAATAACAGATAACACTTTCACTGCTGTGGTAACCTGACCAGTAGTCTTTCAGACTTCAACACATGTGGAGGTTTAATGTAATAACAGATAACACTTTCACTGCTGTGGTAACCTGACCAGTAGTCTTTCAGCCTTCAACACATATGGAGGTTTAATGTAATAACAGATAACACTTTCACTGCTGTGGTAACCTGACCAGTAGTCTTTTAGCCTTCAACACATATGAAGGTTTAATGTAATGACAGATCATTGTGGCAATTCGTGATAAAAGCAATCAAACCACAGAAATTATCAACTTACTTCTCTTTAGAGGAAATAATAAGATGAAAAACCTGCCCACACATAGGATAGTGTGTCTTAGTGTCTAAGTCCTACTCAGACGTAGCATACGTACAGGTAGGTCTTCTCTATCCTCCAGTCCAGGGGCACATCCTCGGGTCTGTGGCTCTTCATGTGTTTCTGCATGGCTGCCAGGCTGGGGCAGAAGTCCTGGCAGATGGTACACTGGTAGGGCGACGCTCCGTTGTGGGTGCGCAGGTGCTTGATCATGGCAGAGTAGTCCCTGGATCGCTGGTGACAGATCTTGCACTCAAATGGCTTCTCACCTATATGAATACAACAGCATAGTCGTGAAACCTTTCCTTGACTATGCACTAAAACCAGTGGTACTATCTGACACACATTGGTTTGACCTGTGTGTATGCTGTTATGAACACAAAACAATCTAAAGTGGGAGTGTGTTATTATTACGACCACACACTGCTCTCTAACCTGTGTGTACGCGGTAGTGGGTCTCCAGCTGGTGCTTGAGGCTGAACCTTTTGCCACAGCCGTTACACTCGTAAGGCTTCTCTCCCGTGTGGATGCGTTTGTGTCCCCTCAACATGCCATCGTCCCGGAAACAGCTCCCACAGAACTCACACTCAAACGGGTGGTCACCTGGAGACAAGTTAGACACAGGTTGGGTAAAGGTTGGATATACGTTGTTACAGGTTTCATAATGCTAAACAGTATCAAACGGTTCAGGTAGGCCTCCGAGCTTCAGCAAATAGTGTTACTTTATTTTCCAACATAATTTGCAAATACATTCTGAAAAAAATCCTACAATGTGATTTTCTGGATATTTTTTTCTCATTTTATCTGTCATAGTTGAAGTGTACCTATGATGAAAATTTCAGGCCTCTCATCTTTTTAAGTGGGAGAACTTGCACAATTGGTGGCTGACTAACTACTTTTTTGCCCCACTGTATGTGTGACTTCCATGTTGAGGCCCTCTTTGCGGGTGTGGAGTGCATGGGGTGGGAAGGAGTTGCATAGGTCTGATCTGAGGGGGCCTAAATGGGGTGTGGGCATGGTTGACTTGGGGGGTTGTTGATTGGTTGGGGTGGGGGTGTGGTTGTGGCTGATGGTGTTGTGGTCTGGATGTAGGTGTGGGTCCTCTATGAGTAGATCCGGGGGAGGGGGGTCCCGCAGGTCTGGGAGAGTGTCTCCCTGGTCTGGACGTTGTGTCTATTGATCTGTTGCTCCTGTGTGAAGTGTTGGGGCTGTGTTTGAGAGCGTTGTCCTTTAGTGTCCGGCGAAGGTGGGCACTGCAGCCTTGTATAGGTGGACCTGGTCATAAAGGCTGTTCAAGTCCAGCGTGGAGTGGTGGACCAGGTAAACATTTGGTTTTGAAGCACAGTCATGGGAAATACTTGCGTTTACCCGCTGTATGGTAGCAGGGTGGAAGTCTTTTCGTGGTAGCAGGGTGGATATAACCACTTGTGCATTGGGGAAAGTGGAATGTTCAGCTGTGGTGTCGAGAGTTTTGCCGGGATCTGAGGTGGGCTGTTCTGCTGGCTTCTCTGTGGGGGTGGCCACCTCTCCAGTGGGTTGTTCTCTGTAACCTGCCATCACCCTCACCCTCTCATCCAGCAGTCTGATCCTCTCCTCTAGTGCTCTGAAATTCTCCTGCTTTTTCTCCTGTTGAAGTTGTCCCACCACAGTCCAGAGTGCAGATATGTCTCCCTCCACCTCCAGGTCTGGTTAAGGGGGTGTTGTTGTGCTGGACTGTTGTCTGGGTCTGTGCTGACTGGAGTGTAATCACCTCCTGTTCCAGCTTCACCTGCCTGACCAGTTGATTTCTTCAAACCAAGCTGCTTACCTATTGCAGATTCAGTCTTCCCAGCCTGGTGCAGGTCTACAATTTTGTTTCTGGTGTCCTTTGACAGCTCTTTGGTCTTGGCCATAGTGGAGTTTGGAGTGTGACTGTTTGAGGTTGTGGACAGGTGTCTTTTATACTGATAACAAGTTCAAACAGGTGCCATTAATACAGGTAACGAGTGGAGAACAGAGGAGCCTCTTAAAGAAGAAGTTACAGTTCTGTGAGAGCCAGAAATCTTGCTTGTTTGTAGGTGACCAAATACTTATTTTCCACCATAATTTGCAAATAAATTCAGATTTCTTTTGTTGATTTTCTGGATTTTTTTCCTTCTCATTTTTCAACTGGGTGAATGTATCCTTCATTTCAATGAAGGAGTAGTACTCTGTGCTGGGAGGTTGACTTTCTGCTTGGGGTTGCCTGTCTGTGGGGTTATATAATGAAGAGGTCTGGTCTGACCTGCTCGGGGTGTGGGTATCTTCTCAAGGGAGAGCTTCTCCTGCTGAGCTAATTCTTTGATTAGGTGAAAGTCCAGCTGAAACTGTTTGGGGTTGCCCTGTACAATACTGTTCCAGACTTATAGAGATGTATATATTAGCTGACTCAGAGTCCTCGTTGTCTAGTATCCCGAGTTTCCACCCCTCGGTAACACCCCACCCTCTTAACAGAGGGGTAGTGTGCTAATATAGCACTATGTCATGCCAGGGGATGGTCTGTGTGGAAGATGAGGTTGCTGATGTTCCCACTTTTATAATAGTCAGCAAAAAGTGTCTCTTGATTTTCCATAAGGAGCTTCATTTTGTGCTCTTTTCGTGTCTTGTCATTCTTTACATAAACAGGGTACTATATTTTAATTACCTCTGAACAGCGGGAGGCAGCTTCTAAGGCCTCTCCATTTGGTTG
The DNA here is from genome assembly GCF_036934945.1 of Oncorhynchus masou masou. Lineage (NCBI taxonomy): Eukaryota > Metazoa > Chordata > Actinopteri > Salmoniformes > Salmonidae > Oncorhynchus > Oncorhynchus masou. The sequence continues at coordinate 65,138,040 of NC_088220.1, forward strand.
GAGTAGACTGCGCGACTCTCCTGCCATTGTTGGGCTAAAGGGCTTTGATACCTCTCACGTGACAAGTTGTATCAAGCTTGGTAGCCTTATCTTGGCATTCAGAGTCCTCATAAAATAATGTAATGTATCATCTCCTTGGCTTTTGGAAATGAAATATAGCTTCAGACTAAACATTACTCACTCAGTTCCAGGTTGGATGGTGTTTCCAGGTTTCTGTTGTTTTTCAGAGCATTTTCTGTATAGCTTTGGAATAATTATCTTTGGTAGTCTCTCTCTGAGAAAAACACAGATATTTGCTGTTCTGTAGATATTTATTTTGGTTTGCTCTGTCATTTGGGGAGAACTGCAGTAGAACTGACAGGCATTAATGGCAGGGGCCTAGAAGGCTGTGTCTAAGAACATAAACACATAAACTGGATAAAATAGCCTCAAACATAACACTGGCCATAACGAAGCATTGCTGTCATCAGGAAAGTGAATCATAGCGGAGTTTATTAACGTTAAGTGAACATAAACATGATAAATTAAGTGAAACTGACTGTAGACTGAAATTAAAAAACTCTGGTCTCATGCTACTTCAGTCTACTTCCAAGAGAGAAGTAGTAGTTCAAGTTATTTAAAGATTAAAGGCTTGAGGTTTATGGTTTATAGGAATTGATCTCATTGCAGCTTTGGATTGTGTGTTAGTGTAGGCGATGATGTTGACGGATATGACGGTGATGATGATGATGATGATGATGATGAAAACAGTGAAGATGATGAAAACAGTGGTGGTGGTGATGATGACGAAGATGACATAGGACATAGATGCAGTCCTTACCTGTGTGTGAGCGCAGGTGGCGTTTGAGGGTGGTGTGGCTGGGGAAGGTGTGGTCACAGTGGCTGCAGACGTAGCTGTGCATCCCTGCATGGACCTCCATGTGCTGCTGCAGAGCCTTCTGGGTCTGGAACCGCTTGGCACACAGAAGACAGAACACTGCCATGTCTGTCCCTGGAGACCACACAGAGACACAGACAGTTATTTCAGGACCAAACATACACTCAGTGGGGAAACTGGATCACTCAACTCTGAGCCTGAGACTCTGAGTGTTCTGATGAGAACACTTCTTTCAAAGAGCAAAGTGTTTCTACCTAAACTAACCCCCCTGACAGGCGTGAAATACATTCAGTTTGACTTTATACACTTTTCTGATTGACGTTGACTTGGAAGTCATGGTCTTTTCGAGATCTTTTTTAACACAATACACAGGATGTTGGAACTGTCAATCACATAATCAATGCCTTCTCCTTATAGGATGTTAAAAGTGGAATTATTCTCCTCAATCCCCATCAAGCCTGTGTTCAAGCAGCCTCTGAAGTCCTCTGTGTCTGTTTACAGAGAGAGGCTGATAGCAGCTCCACCCTGAACGATGCCTCCACTATGAGCTATGTGCTGAATGTTAAGTAGTGATATCAAGCCATTAAAGGCAGGACTGCAGGAAAAACACAATCCTTTTAATCCTGTGTGTGACCTGGCATCACTTTGGGGCTGCTCTCCTGTTGCACTGAGAGTGGAGCGGAATACAGATAGGGAAACACAGGCTAGTTTTACTCACACAGGATCTGTGAAGAACCACCATTAAAAACACTCACACACATTATACAGGGTTCTTACTTGTTTTTAACACTATTCAATGACCCCTTTGCTTATCCCGCTCATGAAAATCCAAATGTGACGTAGGACTGAATTATCAGTTCATCGGGTAATCAATTCCACTGATAATAATGTACGAGACTTGCAGAGAGGTGGTTAATGTTAGGTTATGAGGTCGGTATTTCTGTCTGCTCGGGTTGAGGATCATTTACAAAGCAGGTCCCATTTGCTCACGACTGGGATTCAATCAGACATATCCAGCGGTGGATCATTAGTAAACAGGAGGCTTTGCCAGCGTTTCATTGGAATTCAAGTGGGGTTGCTGAGTTGCATTTAAAATGCAGTCTGATGAGGTCCACTAAATCAAATCATTTGTTACTGTTATTGAAGTGCCTTGAGGCAACTGGCAATTAAATTGGAATTAGTACAGGAAAGAGATACAGGAACACTCACACTAATACTGGAGATTGTCAGACAGTGTTTGGAGTTCAATCAAGTTAACAAACAAGGATATTTATAGTCAATAATTCCAACAATTGCAGCAATAAATCATAGTACCTCTCTATTGTTTACCATATTCCTGCAATCCACATGCCAAAATGTCTCCCAAATCTTTATTTTATTTTAGTCATGATTACTGCCAGATACATTTCACTTATTGAACCACTACATAACCTACTCTGTGTGAGTCAGTCAGTATCTTAGTGCCTCACATTACACTTGGTCCTCTTCACAAACGACTGGGAATACACAACGTGAAAGGCCTAGCTTACATTAGGCCTCATTTATAGAATAAAATGTGTCACTAATATTCAGAATATTTCTAAGATTACATGCATCTGTGTTATTTTTCTTTTCTCTCTCGTTATTAGATATTGATCATGGGACTTGATGGAATTAAAGTAGGCTATGAGCTTGCTGTGGTTTAACCTAAACGGCACTAGGAGAATTTAGCATCAATTCTACTCAATAACAAAGAAGAGAGAAGATGAGAGATGTTCTCCAATCCACACAATGCAGCAGAAAGAGGGCCTACTGGAATGCACTGCACCTGTTAACTAGCTTTATTCCAGTGGCCATCTATCTTCACAATAGAAACACAATGTGGTTTGGACCCTCAATGGCCAGATCCATTAGTCATAGGCTCTTCATGCAACTCCTACACTTCCAGGCTTTGTGTAGTAGCCTAATGATCAGGGCTTTTCTCACCCACAGACCACAATGTTTTACCGATGGACAAAAGATCTTCCCTGTACCGCCCCCAACCCCGACGAGACAGGAAAGCTTCTCTGTTATGTCTCACTGTCCAGCTGACTATCTACTTTCTTTAGTTCCAGATGTTTTTCTACAGAAGCAGAGCTACCTCTTGACTGGAATGCAGCAACAATCTGGGCTAAATGAACATGTATCCTGAAAAGTAAAAAAGACCTTTAGGAACTGCAGAATCCATTCTGTGCTGCTTGACCGGTGGTACTAATGGAGAATCATCTAAGAAATGTGTCAAGCCGTTCGATCTCCATGTGTCAGCAGGGGGGAGTGCTCTCTACTCTTCTACTCCCTCTCGCCTCCAACATGCTGGATAGGACCTCAACTGATACAGTACCATGAGTTACTTCAGTTCTGTACGATTTCCCTCAGAAAATGTTCTCACGCAGTATCATTCCTCAGCTCTTCTCATTCATTCATTCTTGAAATGACCATTTAATGACCATTCCCATATGTCTGCATTCTGCCTATTTTGAGCACTAAACCATTAAACAGTATGGATTCATTCTTGTTCTACTTGTCATGTCCTGCTTCTAGACACTCAGATGCTCAGTCAATACCCTCTCATCCCACTGCCATGAAAATAATGTAAAACTGTCAAAACAAAAGTTGTCGCTTAACAATGATCTCAGGCCCACCTCCAGTGATAACTCCTTGAGTAATAGAGTAGTTACCAGAAACAACTCAACTTAATTGAAAGGAAATAACAGAAGCACTAATACAAATAGTCCCTTAAATAAAAGCAGTAGATAAAAGTGACAGAGACAGAGGTGCAGCACATACAGTATGTATCTATGCTGACATTCATTAGTTTGATGACTACCCGCACCAGTGCACTCTGTTAACTTTCACACCTAAACACTTGCTTTCACAGCACCTTTTTTCCAGTAGGCTTTTCTCCTTAGTGCAGAGCAGCCTTTCTGTGAGAAAACACAATCTCCAGTAGGCATGCCCCTGCTCCCACTGCCCCCTGCTTTCTCACCCTTAACCAGACAAAGGGACTGGGATTTGGTCTTCTGACCTCTTGACCCTAGGTCCTCAATGCGGTAAACACCATGTAATCAATGGTATTCCTCAAAGGCTGGATGGCTGACTGAGCATTGTGCATCTATTGAGTCACACAGGGGAGGGGCCTTGCAGACATTCCACAGAGAACGATTACTTAACTTCAGTATAGTTTCTCTCAGTAAACTTTAGACAGACAGCGTATACAGAACTAAACTCATTCTAGAGTTCCTATGTTCCAATTAAAAGAGGTGCCAAGAAACAAGACATTTCATAAAAATATTCTAGCCAGGAAGTTCAGCCTGATAGTTTAATTAAACGTCAACCGTTTATCAGATCAGACATCAGATCCGAACATGACATGGGAGCATTTACATAACAGCCTGTCAATAGTCCAACTAAGGCAGGGAACACAGAGGAAGTGGCTCAACAGACAAAAACATGTCTCTAGGCAACCAGATTGGATCATGGTCCTCCTTGGGGTGAAGTGTTCAAACTAATCCCTCCATTCACAAATAAGCAAAGCCTGTTCTTTTTCTGAAGACGAACTAAAGTTTCCCCACGCTGTGAATCTCACAGTAACCCCACTGCAAATTGAACAAGGGATTGCATAATGTTTATACAGATCTCTGTAATGTTAACCCTCTTTAGGTTTAGTTCACCATAGATCTCCATCTAATCTCATTGGTCTGTGCAGGTCTCACCATAACTACACTACAAAGCAACCATGGACTGCTCCTTTAAACCAGTATACAGTTAAAGAGCTGTTTTGCTCAACCTACACAGTGGCTCTGGGAAATACTGAGCTATGAAGCTAAAGAGTTTAAACTCATTTTCTAAAGATCGTTGAAAGAGTTGAAAGTACTATGTCACACTCTTTAAAGATCTTATTGGGTTAAGTCAGATTCACTGAAAGGAGCTATGACTGATTGGCTCAACATCAGGGCGCTATGAGTAAAACTCCTAATATGGCTCACCTCAGCATGTTCACTCACTAGCTGCCCCTGTGACCCAGTTACACATATACACTATGTACATTACATTGAGCATTGAGCAATGAGCACCAGACCGTATATGACCCAATGCCTTCCCTATGGGTAAAAGATTTTGAAAATACGTATTTTTGGTTGAAAAGACATTGAAAAGACCGTGAAATTACATGGGAAATATGTCTTTCAACCAATTTTGCACACTGGGTTCAGACTGCGTCCCTGTAGACTATACGTTATGATAAGTCTAGAGACAGACAGTAACCTTACAGAACCTCAGATGATCCCAGGTAGGCCAGCCACTGATCAGCAGACCGCTAATCTACCAGAGTGAAGAACAACCAGCTCAATAATTAATGCAACAAGAGATACGTTGCTCGTGTTTAACCACCCTTCCATCTTCCATGGCCCGTTTCATTGAGGTCACCTGCTGTCTCCATTCTGGACGTTTAGCATATTTTGTCAATAACATTCACTATGAAGTACATGAAGACAGGGTAGAAGCCTACAGGGCCTGAATGACTGGACGAGCACTAGACAGTGTGTACTTTGTAGCTAGAGGCCAGCAAAATAGACTGGGGTGTAAGTAGAGTACAGTATGACTCAGTACTTGAAGATCTGTACCAATGATTAGCTATTTATAAGTGGAATGGGGGTATACATTTCAACCGATTGCATATTCATTATTGTGAATGCAGCTTGCACAATAATTATTGCGTAATTAGAGGAGGTCTATTTCATTGAGAAGGGGCTATGCTATGCACTTAGGCAGTATTGAATGTACAAGAAAGTGTGATGGAGTAGGATGTGTTCTCTGTATAATAGGGGTTATGTGTACTGTGGACATTCAGTACAGGAAGTGTTTATGTGTAGGATAAGGGTAGCTGTTTGTAAAAACACACAAAGACAGCACTCTTAGGGCCTTCTCCTGCAGGCAAGGTGGCAGAATGGTTAGCCACTATGTTCTGCACCATGTCCAGTCCATTACTACGCTCTATGATTTGCTTACATTTTCCAAAACTGTTAAAACAAGATGATACCACAGAGAACCGAGCTAACGTGGTCTAATGAAATAAGGTCATTGTTGCTTGAGAGTTTGAGATAGTTCCATTATTTTATTTTGGGCACTCACAAGTAGGTCAGAGGCAAAGCAGACGGCAACTGTGACAGAGAGGGCTGTGGCGGAGATGGAGTAAACAGCACCACATGATGTTGTTTTCCTGGGAGTCATGGCATCCAATGACACCAACCCTTCCAACCAATGCCCTCAGGAACTCCCCCTAACCAGCCCCTTAATGCCAACCCACAGCCACTCACCTCTGACATTCACATTGCCAAAACACACTCTCACTCACTGGAAATGAGCTAGGCTCTGCAGTGCAGTCCCTATAGCGTGATTGATATGAGAGCCAACCAGGTCTTTGTCAGGTAGGGGTGTTTTCCTTCTTGAGGAGAATAGATCAGTAAACTAAAGGGCTATGGCTGCTAAGGTCTGACCTGTGATAATGTCTGTTTGGATTCCTGGCATACTGTCACATGTATTTTTGATTTTATTTGATTTAACTAGGCAAGTTAAGAACAGATTCTTATTTACAATGACGGCCTGCCCCGGCCTAACCCAGATGATGCTGGGTCGTCCCTATGGGACTCCCAATCACGGCCGGATGTGATACAGCCTGGACATGGCGATATACAAAGCAATGGTAACAAGATTCATTCAGCCAGTGATCACAAAGGTTATAAACCTAGGATGTGTTGAAAGTATAATCAAAAGAGGATCATAGCGCACTTAAAGTTTGATTGGTGCGTTAAACCAGTGAATCCTTCTTCAGTGTTTAAGTTACACACTGAAGAAGGCAAATAAGCAAAAACGTCTGTTTATGGTATCCTGATGCAGTAAGAATATATATTGTTTTAAAGAAATAAGCTTTATGTGACATCTTTCTGAGTGCAGAAGACCTGTCAGAAGACCTGTATAAGAACATACAGTGAATGCATATTCTAAAAGAGAATGTGTACAGTAGCTGAATTCCATAAAACCACCAAACAGCTCCAAAAGAATCATACCATTCTGGTCAGAGCACGAAGTGTACAAAGTGACAGTAAGAGGGCCATTTATCACACTAGACCAAGTTGAGATCATGACAAAATGAGTGTGTAATGCCATCCTGTACCCTGCACTAGATACGCTGCCAAGCCGATAACTGACCCCTGGATGTTTACAACCTGAAGGAGAGGAGGTAGAAACTTTAGGCATTGTTAACACCCCTCCATGCCCACAGGCATTAACTATTCATATTGTGTGTGGCACCTGGAGTTACAGTTACATGCCAATGCTTCAGAGCGGATTATCAGCTTTCTCTGACAGTAGCAGAAAAGGTGTGGATTCTGACACTCATTGTGGATCGACTGTATGGTTTGTCTAAGGTAGAGTTTAATTTAGATACTGTAATGACTGGAATTCAGGCACTGGGAGAGGGTCTGAATATTTGGAAGGAAGACAAACATAGGCAGTTTTTCTTTCAACCTCATTTGTGTAACTTCGGTAGGAGATACCCAGTCACCTGATTAGAGGAGTGTCTCGCTAATTAAAACAAATGTCCATTATCTTCTGAGATAGAGAGGATAAATAGAATCTATCACCATGAGATCATTCCCAAACAAAATGTGTTGATCCAAGTTGTTGACGTGAGTCAGAGCCATAGAGTAACAACCCTCTGGGCTCATCACGCACATAGCCTAGATGCATGGCATATCTATGACACTGTCATGTACTTGCAGTGTGGCTTAGGCTTGCCTGGCGTGTCAGGCTTGCCAGCACCGTGGTAAATAGGCATGCACCCACACGGGACACCAGGAGATATTAGTTGGTGATATCTGAGAGGGCCTTCCTGTCCTCGCTAGCCGCTGATAAATTATGGAGCAACATGACAGGGACAGTTTAACCCTGCCAGCACAATAACAAGGATGTTAATCCCCATAGTCATACGTTTATTAAACACTTTTTTGAATAAGCAGCAAGACAGGCAGAATACATTACATATGCAGACCTCAAACGGTGTCTTGTCAATTGTAGCCTGCTTGTTTAAGGGTAGTGAATGAGTGTTTGTGAGTCATTTGGTACCTGTACGTTTTCAACCGTGAGCTATGTTTGTCTGTGTGTGTCTGTGTCTGTCAGACAGTACCTGTGTGCGTGTGTCTCTGTGTCTGTCGTACAGTACCTGTGTGTGTCTGTCTGTGGGCCTCCAGAGCGTCTTCAGCAGAGAATGTAGCTCCACACTGATCACACACCAGGGCCTCAGCTCCAGCTGCAGGGGGACATCTCAGTCATGTGTCATCATCAAACACTCAAGATATGGTGTACATTCTTTTGTGAGATGTAAACATTCATGTATACAGTATGAGAAAACAATCAGCAATTTGTACAAAATAATTATGATCATGCTGTAGAGGGTGAATTTGATGGATGGGATTCATGGTTATGGCAACCAATGAGCATCTGAATCTCAGATGGCTATAAAAGCTCCACTTTTACTTCCGAATCAAACCACATTTTTAAAAGGTGAGAAAGCTGTTGGATTATAACCCATTTCAAACCTTGAGCCAATGCAATGCTCTATTTAAAGGTCACTAAGTAACCATCCTCTTCTGTATACACTTTGGTTGTTTACAGTTACATTATGAGTCACACAGAGTAAAAAAGACCAGAACCCATTGGAAAAAACACAACTCTGGCTAAACAATGGCACCAGACAGTGTTCCATGGCCTCTCTATTTCACAGTGAGGAGCTGAGCTGAAGAGTTGTATTTACCCTGTTATCAGGCTCTGAACAGTACACAGCCTGTCTGCCTGAGTTGACACAGAAGGACTGGGTGTTCTGTGCACAGCAGACAATCTGAGCCTGCGGCACATGCCTTTATCAAAAACACTCCCAAGCCATCTCCCTCAGTAAAACACAGCACCCTGCTCACCTTTGGAATGCCCTTGTCTTTTCCTATGAAGAGATCAGAGAAGACAAGGGCACTGACACCACTCAGCTATAGGAGATGCCAGTTGCTCTGACAAGTGGCGATTCTGTACACACACACACACACACACACACACACACACACACACACACACACACACACACACACACACACACACACACACACACACACACACACACACACACACACACACACACACACACACACACACACACACACACACACACACACACTCCCAGCTGTTTGGATGTGGGCTGGCTAGTGGTGAAATGTAAATCGGTTTCAGATCCATACTGGCCCAGGGCTTATTCACTGATCTATTTTCTGCTCAGCTGGCTTTAAATGAAGTTAAAATGACTAATTAAAACGCCCACAAGCTTTGGAAACTGGGAGCGCTACAGCCTAAATGTAGTCCTCTTTCAACTCTCCCCACCTCCCTGTACAGCTGCACTAGTCCCAGTGCTGTAGCTAGCTACAATCACCTCATCCGCAGATTTCACCTCATTTCAGATATTTGACATTTATCTTGGAAACAAAACATTTCAGCACACTATGTAGCCTTTTCATAGATGTAGGTAGGTGATGTACTGCAGTGCTGTCCTTGGCTGAGAGAAGCATTTTAAGGACAGAACATTATATGTTGTGTGTGTGTGTGTGTGTCGTGTTCTGTGACAGTGTGTCCAGTGTGTTATGTTCTGTGACAGTGTGTCCAGTGTGTTATATTGGGAGATTGCGCGTGATTAGGGAGGAAGAGAATATAGTGCATTGTCTTGTGCCGTCAAAGGCATGGAGTGTGCTCTCATCCATAAACCATCAAACTGTCTCCAGACGCGGCTGCAATAGTCCTCCATCAAAACACTTTGTCTGGCATACCAAAATACGAGCCAGCATCGAGCTGAATACCAAATCAGCCCATTAGAGCTGTGGCGCACTGGCTCCTTAGCAACCAACAGAGGGTCTAAAGGCTGCTATGGGCTATACGGCAACGCACAATGACAATGAAATAAGATCAAACTCTTTCTTTTTGTACAATACAGAGGCTATATATTTTGTTCATGAATACAAATTAGATGAAATAAAGGTTTCAGAAATCTATTTGTAATGAAAGATCAAAGTATCTAAATGGTTTTGTAACAGGCCTATATTACACACACTATAGCCAGTATGTCTCATCAGGTCATACCGAAGCAGACAGGATGAGTAAAGGAGAGTAGCCGTTTGCCAACTAGCAGAATACTTACTGTATGTCGTGACCTGATGCAACTATCATTCAGATCATAGAGTTCCAAACATGGATTAAAATGTGTCTACTGTGAGAGATCAGGTAGTTTATGAACACAGTTTGGAGAAAGGGAACCTGTCATCTGTCAGCCATCTGTCATCTCCTATCACTTTTACAGGGATCAGAGGAGAGGAAAGACAGATCAGAAGAGAGGAAAGCCAGGGTATAGCAGCATTGTTTCTATTCTTCCTTACATCAGAGTGGGGTTTCTGTTTATATTTTTGTTTCATTTTTAAGCCCTCTCTCCGCCTACTCTCCTCCCCTTCTCCTGCTCTATTTTGGATAAAGTGGCTGGGAGAGCAGTCAGGTCTGATTAAGTCGGCGTTTGGGTACAGTGTGTTCCTGGACACACATCTGCGAGCGAGCCATCACACACGCTTCGGAGCACTGGCAGAACACCCAGGCCTGCCGGCAGCTGATGATGTCATCACTCAGAGGGACAGCACTGGCGAGGAGCCAGACAGACTCTCCGAAAAACACACACACACACACACAGATTCACAGAGAGAAGACAAAAGAGAAGACAGAGACACTGAAGATCTGACACATGCAGAGACAGTCTCAGACAGGAGACAGATAGGAGATAGACAATAAGGGAAATGCTCTTTCCTATGGATCCTTTAAGATATATATACGTGTGACATAATGAAGAGGTACGTGTGAAAGCAGTACAGCTCTATCAGGTTTTTTTTAATGGAATTTACTCAGTTATTATCATCATATGACAGTGTTACCTGAGTGACAGAGCATGTGCATCCTGAGCCGTACACTGTCTATGAAGCGTTTGCCACAGAACTCACAGCCGTGTCCCTTCTCGCCTCCACTGTGCAGCTTCCTGTGGGGACAGAGACAAAAGGACTGTGATGAGCCAATGACTGAGCCAATGACTGAGGTCTCAAAAATAGCAGACAATAGCAAAAATGTTTTTGTGCATTTTCTGAAGGGTTTTCAAAAGGCAGCAACATCATTGTCCTTGTACAGAACAGCATGTTTAATTCCATCCTGAAAGTATCCCTCTCTGTGTACTGCCGCATCATTAGAGTAAAGAGGTCTCTAAGAGTCGTGAGTCACACAGTATCACACTGTATGAATACAAAAGGAGAACGGGATAATTTTAGAAAGCACAATACAAATAAACGTGCTTACACCCACGTAAACATACAGACAGACAGAAGCACAGGCACCCACATACACATAGACACAGACACCCACGTACACATACAGACAGAAGCACAGACACCCACATACACATAGACACAGACACCCACGTACACATACAGACAGACAGAAGCACAGGCACCCACATACACATAGACACAGACACCCACGTACACATACAGACAGAAGCACAGACACCCACATACACATAGACACAGACACCCACATACAGACAGACAGAAGCACAGACACCCACATACACATACACATAGACACAGACACCCACATACAGACAGACAGAAGCACAGACACCCACATACACATACAGACAGACAGAAGCACAGACACCCACATACACATACACATAGACACAGACACCCACATACAGACAGACAGAAGCACAGACACCCACATACACATACACATAGACACAGACACCCACATACAGACAGACAGAAGCACAGACACCCACATATACATAGACACAGACACCCACGTACACGTACAGACAGAAGCACAGACACCCACATACACATAGACACAGACACCCACGTACACATACAGACAGACAGAAGCACAGACACCCACATATACATAGACACAGACACCCATGTACACGTACAGACAGAAGCACAGACACCCACATACACATAGACACAGACACCCACGTACACATACAGACAGACAGAAGCACAGACACCCACATACACATAGACACAGACACCCACGTACACATACAGACAGAAGCACAGACACCCACATATACATAGACACAGACACCCACGTACACATACAGACAGACAGAAGCACAGACACCCACATACACATAGACACAGACAGAAGCACAGACACCCACATACACATAGACACAGACACCCACGTACACGTACAGACAGAAGCACAGACACCCACATACACATAGACACAGACAGAAGCACAGACACCCACATACACATAGACACAGACACCCACGTACACATACAGACAGACAGAAGCACAGACACCCACATACACATAGACACAGACACCCACGTACACATACAGACAGACAGAAGCACAGACACCCACATATACATAGACACAGACACCCACGTACACGTACAGACAGAAGCACAGACACCCACATACACATAGACACAGACACCCACGTACACATACAGACAGACAGAAGCACAGACACCCACATACACATAGACACAGACACCCACGTACACATACAGACAGACAGAAGCACAGACACCCACATACACATAGACACAGACACCCACGTACACATACAGACAGAAGCACAGACACCCACATACACATAGACACAGACACCCACGTACACGTACAGACAGAAGCACAGACACCCACATACACATAGACACAGACACCCATGTACACGTACACATACAGACACAGACAGAAGCACAGACACCCACGTACACACACAGACAGAAACACAGACACACACGTACGCATGGAATTCAAGACACACACTCCTCTCGTAACTAGTACAAAAATTTAAAAAACTGACTTGCCACTTTGCCTGCAGCAAACCCCATGATATCATATCACACACGTCCAGCCATGCGAGGCATCATCTGCATTGTTATCCTCATATCCCCCTCTGCAGTACAATGGTCAGACAGCAGTCCTATAGACAGTTCTAAACAGACCACAGTCAAATAATAGATGATCTAATACATAGTACCAATAAAATATTAGGTCAACAAAACTCTTCAATTAAATCAAGAACACCCGTTACATCAAAATAGAATACAAAAAAAGATGATTTAACAGAAAACTAGGAAAGTGATCCACTATAAACCTGACACCTCATACGATTCCCAGCTTTCTCCTTTAGATAATTAACTTAATCAAAGCTGAAGTTAAAGTTCTGAAAAGGTGTGCTATGCCCTAACAAACTTCTCTCTCCCTGTTCTCTCCACAAATGTCAATGTGACTAAAGTGGATGATGCTCAGTGACCTGTCTCCTGACATGGACTAGCTTCATTACAACACCAGCAGTCACCAGAAGGACAGACTCCTCCAACCTTCAAACCTCTGCCTATCTCCATGACTGAGCATTGGCTAGCTAATACCCTGCTGGATGTTCTGTCATCAGGCTCTTTCAAACATTGGAGTGGCACAGGCCTGAAATGTCAACCATCTGTGTGGGAGGAGAAAGGGTAGAAGTTGGTGCTCTGACACTGATGATGGCTCGGTTGATTGATTTAGCAATGGTACCTGAGGACCGGTCTGAAGCTGTTGTTATGTCATGAGTAGCACTGCTCACAAGCTAAAGCTGAGCTGGTGTAGCACATGTCATCAACAGAGTTATGGGAAAGGTGACTCATGAGTTCACAAAAATCCTACAAGTTATAAACCCACCAACCTCTAGTCTAAACCCACCAACATCTAGTCGACCTCTAGTCTAAACCCACCAACCTCTAGTCGAAACCCACCAACCTCTAGTCTACCTCTAGTCTAAACCCACCAATCTCTAGTCTAAACCCACCAAACTCTAGTCTAAACCCACCAACCTCTAGTCTAAACCCACCAACCCCTAGTCTAAACCCACCAACCTCTAGTCTAAACCCACCAACCTCTAGTCTACCTCTAGTCTAAACCTACCAACCTCTAGTCTAAACCCACCAACCTCTAGACTACCTCTATTCTAAACCTACCAACCTCTAGTCGAAACCCACCAACCTAAGTCGACCTCTAGTCTAAACCCACCAACCTCTAGTCTAAACCCACCAACCTCTAGTCTAAACCCACCAACCTCTAGTCTAAACCCACCAACCTCTAGTCTACCTCTAGTCTAAGCCTACCAACCTTTAGTCTAAAACCACCAACCTCTAGACTACCTCTAGTCTAAACCTACCAACCTCTAGTCTAAACCCACCAAACTCTAGTCTAAACCCACCAACCTCTAGTCTAAACCCACCAACCCCTAGTCTAAACCCACCAACCTCTAGTCTAAACCCACCAACCTCTAGACTACCTCTAGTCTAAACCCACCAACCTCTAGCCGACCTCTAGTCTAAACCCACCTTCTAGTCAACCTCTAGTCTAAACCCACCAACCTCTAGTCGAAACCCACCAATCTCTAGTCTAAACCCACCAACCCCTAGTCTAAACCCACCAATCTCTAGTCTAAACCCACCAACCTCTAGTCTAAACCCACCAACCTCTAGTCTAAACCCACCAACCTCTAGTCTAAACCCACCAACCTAATTCGACCTCTAGTCTAAACCCACCAACCTCTAGTCTAAACCCACCAACCTCTAGTCGACCTCTAGTCTAAACCCACCAACCTCTAGTCTACCTCTAGTCTAAACCCACCAATCTCTAGTCTAAACCCATCAACCTCTAGTCTAAACCCACCAACCTCTAGTCTAAACCCCCACCAACCTCTAGTCTAAACCCACCAAACCCTAGTCGACCTCTAGTCTAAACCCACCAACCTCTAGTCGAAACCCACCAATCTCTAGTCTAAACCCACCAACCCCTAGTCTAAACCCACCAATCTCTAGTCTAAACCCACCAACCCCTAGTCTAAACCCACCAACCTCTAGTCTAAACCCACCAACCTCTAGTCTAAACCCACCAACCTCTAGTCTAAACCCACCAACCTCTAGTCGACCTCTAGTCTAAACCCACCAACCCCTAGTCTAAACCCACCAATCTCTAGTCTAAACCCACCAAGTCATGAGGCAGCAGTATAACTGTCAACCAGTAGCTTCTGCCTTCCCATGCTAAGAAGCCTGCTGATCCCTATAGAGGCAGGCTACTCTCCCTCCTCACTAATGCAAAGGAATGCATACCAAATGCACTCAGAGACAGTTTTAAGTATGAGTCATATCTAATTAAAAATAATCATACAGAATTGTGAAATTTAGAAACTTAGTAAACAGCTTCATTATGCCACACCATGTTTTCTAAGTGGCTAACAAAGACCCATGTCATACCTCTCATGAAGTCCCTCTATTCAAGCACAAGAGCAGGTGTCTTTTTTAAACAAATTAAGATATTCAATATCGTTGCTCCCAGGTCTTTCCTTTGAAGTCTTTTACCGTGTTAAAAGTTAATGAAGACAAAAAAAGAAAAACAATCGCTAACCTTTAAATTAGAAGTTGTTTACTACAATTTATCTCTTCCTGCACACTCTAACAAAACATTTAACCATTTAGCATAAAGACTCCAGACTCACCACACACATACACACTCCAAATCCCTCTCTTGGTCTCTCACAGACCTCCTAGTGTATTGCGACGAGATAGAGCACTTTGTAGGTGAAGGGGTGACACAATCTAATTGCATTCCACATTCAACTACATTTACTTGCCGGCACTCTTTGACAAAATACTTCCTTCAATGATACCTTGAGATCCATAATACCTAAAGACACCCTGGAGATATAACAGTGAGTTGAGTATGCAGTCTGCAGTAATCTGTACTCTACCTGTGTTGCTCCATGGCCTCTCTGTTATGCAGCTGGAGACCACAGTCCCCACAGCTCTGACTCTGACTCTGGCCCTCCCGCCTCATCCCTGCTGCAAACTGGCCCAGCCTGCTGAGGATCTCCCTGTGGAGCAGGCCTTGGGGCAGCAGTCCCCTGTAGGCCCTCAGGTCCAGGGACATGGCCAGGGAAGGGGCCACCGACATGGGCATAGGCAACCCCACCTCCCCTATGTGATTGGAGGGCATGGATGAGTAGAGGGAGGCCAGGTGTTTCTCAGCCAGCCCAGGGTAACTGTCCAGAGGAGAGTTGTTCCCCACTATGCCCCCCTCCTCTTGGCCCGAGTGCTGCTCTCTAGCCGAGGTGATGACACTGCCTCTTTGGGGGGTCCCCGGGCCCTCATCTCTGGGCTGGTCCGATTCAAAGCCTCCCTCCCCTCCGCTGGAGGACCGGCCCTCGTAGCTATTGACTTCATCCACCTGCATGTTATTGTCCTCTGTCTTTATCCTCTTAGTCAGAGGCAGGGAGGGGTGCTGTGCTCCATTGAGGCTGTACTGTAGTGGAGACTGACCCAGGCCCTCCAGACTAAGCCCTCCAACTTGTGTGGGACTAGCTACAGGGAGCCCCATAGGTAGTCCCCCTGGCATAGAGGGACTCCTGTCAGTCATGTGGTACAGTGCCAGGTGGTGCAGGGCGGTGGGGTTGATACCACCCTCCTGCATGGAATGCTTCTTGGAGATTAGCATGTTCCTCCAGTGCCTTGCCCTGCCATGTTCGCTCTCTCCAGACCCGTGGTTCCTCCCACTCAAACTCAGGTGGTCCTGCTTCTCCTCTGACTGGATGGTCTCCAGGACCTTGAGGCACTGCTCCTCCAGGTACTCGATCTCCAGGATCTCAGCGGCGTACAGCAGGTCATCCAGGTCCTCGGCCGTGGCCTGCAGGGAGGCCGTGTAGGCGTACTCCAGGATCTGCTGGAAGGTCTTGGGGGAGAGGAAGTCGAGGGCGTAGCGCAGGCTGCTGCGGTGGAACAAGATCTCAAACATCTTGCTGGTGCAGGCCAGGACGGTGCGGTGGGCCGGGAACTCCTGGCCATCCACCGTGATTATGACGTCACACAGCGTTCCCGACAGACGCATATGATTGGCCCTGTGCAGGAGCGTGGCGGGGAGGGTGGGGTTGTGGAGCTGGAGAACACCCATCTTAGTCAGATGATCCGTACAGCCTCGGACCCTCTCTGAGCCCACGCATGAGGTGTGTTCTATCCCACCTTTCCTTCAGTGTGTCTAGAAGTCTAAAGGGAGATACAGAAGAAACCACATTAAATATTCAAATCTCAGATCATGGTAATGACAGTACAATTAATAGTGAATAAGAATGGTCTGGTTGATTGCCATGTTTAAAAAAAAAGATGTCTTATGTCAATATCTTGCATGTTCAACAATTGCAGAGGGAAAGAAAAGTAATAATATTTTAGCATTGGCTGGCCAAATGTCAGGCACTGAGTTGAAATGTTGATATTGTATGGTAATGTGTCACTATAAGGAAATACTCTGGAAGGAAACACAGGAGAATTATAGATTTCCTAAATCCAGGAGTGCACCATGAGGTCTGTTTGATACTAGTCACGCACTGTATATGTCTATACTGTGCATTCGGAAAGTTTTTAGGCCCCTTGTTTTTTTCCATATTTTGTTACGTTACATACTCATTCTAAAATGGATTCAATTGCCCCCCCCCTCCCCTTCAATATACACACAATACCCCATAACCGCAAAGCAAAAACAGTTTTTAATAAATTTCGACACAATCCTGTCTCGGAGCTCTACGGACAATTCCTTTGACCTCATGGCCTGGTTTTTACTCTGACATGCACTGTAAATTGTGGGGCCTTATATAGACAGGTGTTTGCCTTTCCAAATCATGTTCAGTCCATCGAATTTACCTCAGGTGGACTCCAATCAAGTTGTAGAAACATCTCAAGGATGATCAATGCAAACAGAATGCACCTGAGCTCAATTTCGATTCTCATAGCAAAGAGTCTGAATACATATGTAAACAAGGTATTTATGTTTTTTATTTTTAATACATTTGCAAATTTTTCAAAATACCTGTTTTCGCTTTATCATTATGGGTTATTGTGTTTAGATTGATGAGCATTTAAAAAAAAAATCCATTGTAGAATAAGGCTGTAACGTAACAAAATGTGATACAAAGTCAAGGGGTCTGAATACTTTCTGAATGCACTGTATGTCATAGGCTGCAAGTGGACAGAGCCATACACTATCACATGTGCTGTAAATGCATTAGTACACACGCACTTTAACTGTATTACTGCAACAGGTAACACACGGATGCATGTACTTTTATGTCTATACTGTCTATAAACTGAGCCACTCGCTGATATGGGAGCATATGGATTGCGTAAACGATTATAGATGGGCTAAAGCGGGAACACTCCTGAATAAATCGATCTAATAAGTTACTACTATCAAACCACGATAACATTTGAACCAAATGTTAGATTTAGAAAGGTGAAAAATACCGTTCACAATCACACACATTTGGAGCGCTTTTTTAATGTTTGTAGGGGTGGCCACTCCTCAACCAATATAGCATATATAGCCTACGATCATAAAGATAAATGCTACGATAAATAGTTCCATGATTATTTGTAATATTTTCTGACCTTCAGTGACCACTGACCCATATACACTTAATGGATAATGCTGACACTCAGCCTGGGTAGTTCCGCAACAGAACGCATCAGGTGCTAACTATGCTCTGATGGATTCACGAATTCCTACCCCAAAACACCAACATGTACATTTATCTGGTCACTAACGCTCTAAACATGAAATAATTCAATATGGCCATAGTGTTAAACTGTAGGGGAGCAACACATAGCCTGGGCGCACAGCACGGCACGGCTTAGTCACGTCTCTCTCTCTGTCTGATCGTATGGCGGGCATACTAAGCAGTCAAGTTTTTAAATCCGTTACAGTAACTGCGGGAAAACTTTAGCCGCAATAACGTTTTAGGAAACGCGACTATGTATATAAAAACAAACACAAATGGATTGCCATTTAGTGAATGTCAATTAATAATTCAGCATTGTCCATAAATTGGTAACATGGTGAAGAATAGCTATTTCAGAAAGTATTTTCGATTCACCTGTGCAACGGCAGTATTACTGCAATAGAGAACATTGAAAGACAACTATTTTGCTATCATTAATTCCCCTTACCTTAGCGGCCTGTTACGTCCTCACTCAGCCGATTGCGTTATCATTCAGGCAACATCATGGCAAGGCATTTCACAGAACCCGCTCCAAACTCATCCACACTCCAAGTAGGCAAATTGTCACCCAGGCGACGTCACAGCTTTGAATGATTGTCCTCTGTTCCCGGTTCTATCAAGGCTGGAAAGAGAGACATCTACAGGGCAGCAGTCCTCACGACCTGTTTTTTGGGCAGGGTGAATGAAAGTCAGTTGTCTTTGGATCCAGATGCAATTGAAAACAACTAGTTAAATTAACCATTATTCATCACTTACTGAGATTTAAAAACAATACTGGTAGGTCTGTCTGGGCTATATGTATCTGCCCTGGCTCATTACAATTATATTTGTCACTCAAGTCTCGACAGAGGAGCAAAAGGAGTCACTAACTCAGGGAATCCAGCAACACCAACTCATTATCATACCCTATTACAATCTATAATTTTCCTATTTCTTCACGTAATCTAGAAGGTAATAATTTAATAACCTTAATCAAGGAGTTATTTGATATATTACCTTATCATCAACAAGGACATTGATATAATCTATATTACATTTGTAAATTGTCAATTCATGCCATCTAGTGCTCACTATTGTATATTACATCTACAAACTCCATCAGAAGGAAAAGGGCACACTAATAATATAATATCATTGTAGAAAACAATGACTTGCCATAAAAACAATGGTAAACAGCGTGAGGTTCCAAAACCTTGTTTTATTTTGTAAATGGGTTAGTACTTTGACTGTAGACCGCTGAGAGCAGAACGCTCCACTGGGTTTGACCCAGTAAAACCAAGAGGCTCCAGAGATAGGGGACGGGGTGGGAGGATGACAACAGCAGAGGGTTGTATTGTACAGGTTCTGGCATGACTGTCCTATTCCACTGATGTACTGAGGGGAATGATGTGTTTACATGAAAGTGGCAGAACAACATACAGTATTAACATTTTGGAGTGTTGTTTTCTTCTGTTGTCAAATTACCACCCTGCCCTCCATCTCTGGTATTATAAATTCAACAGGCAGCAAGCTCATGATGCCTGCTATTGTACAAAAACAAAATCAATTCAAAGACAACATTACAGAACACTTGAACAACAACTGGAGACTAAAATAAAGCGTTTTATAGGCCTGAACAGACCTCATTCTGATAACTCCCTCACATAACTCAATATGAAACTTGCATTGCCTAAACAAACATAGGTACGTCTGTTTGGGTTTCTGTTACACATATTTGATAAAGTACCGTTTGTATTCATCATGCCCAAAACTCAACATATCTCCCCAGGCTGTGTTACAGACTGCACTAGACCTCTGTGTGATGGGACATATCAACAACTCTATACTGTATATACATTTGCTGTACTGTTTTCATAGATACAATATAAAAAGAATATACAGGTAAACCTTTCACGACAAAGCTAATGCAGATATTATTGAAAGTGACGACAAGACAATCTATTGACACAGTCACAGTGCACAAGCTCGCAGTCAGGGGTGGAAAAGTCACCTTTCCATATAGAGTACAAAAACTGCTTTAAAAGATTTTTGCTTCAAAAACACGATTCTAAATGATAAATGTCAGGCATTTTCTTTGTTTTCTTGTGAATATGATAAGATACTCATCATAGTTGATATTAAAACAAGGAGGTGGTGGTGCTTGGGTCATGATGAGACATTCACTTAGATCACTAAACGTTATTCTCTACAACCTTTCTCTGTGAGAACCACTGGATCGGTTACACATGGCTCGATCTTGTGTTCCATTGTGAATATCGGTACAATATTCGCTCAATACGTACTTCTGCATTTAGCACAATACAGTATTCATTTCCTGAACCCCCAGGTAAGGCGAGTTGAAGACATCTCATAACTCCTGATACATATCTATGATAATATGGCTTTCTCTGAAACCCAAGCATTCCCAGCACTGTGGGCTGCTAGCTAGAAATAACCCTACCTTCCTTTCTGTCTGTCTCTGTCACTCAGAGCTTGCCTTGGAGCATGGGGAAGTGGTGTTAACCAAATCAATTCACTTCTTTTTGAAACATTGAAACAATCTGTATGATAACCCACCCTAATACAGACATAAAGAATAAAACAGTCAAATGTTTCAAACAAAACATTAAGAACCATTTGTAAATCAGACATGCAAACAAACTATTCGATGAGACTATTCGATAAGACTAGCCATCAAACATTTGAACAATGTAACATGGAAATAATAAAATAATGTCTACATGGTCAATCTCTTCAGTATATATAGACTGAGTGTACAAAACATTATTCTCTTTCCATGACAGACTGACCAGGTGAATCCAGGTGAAAGCTGTGATCCCTTTTGATGTCAATTGTTAAATCCACTTCAATCAGTGTAAATGAACAGGAGGAGACAGGTTAAAGAAGGATTTTTAAGCCTTGAGACAATTGAGACATGGATTGTGTGTGTGTCATTCAGATGGTGAATAGGCAAGACAAAATATTTAAGTGCCTTTGAATGGAGTATGGTAGTAGGTACCAGGCGCACCGTGTGTCAAGAACCGCAATGCTATTGGGTTTTCACACTCAACAGTTTCCCGTGTGTATCAAGAATGGTCCAACACCCAAAGGACATCCAACCAACTTGACACAACTGCAGGAAGCATTAGAGTCAACATGGGTCTGCATCCCTATGGAACGCTTTCGACACCTTGTAAAGTCCATGCCCCGATGAATTGAGGCTATTCTGAGGGCAAAGGGGGGTGTAACTAAATATTAGGAAGATATTCCTAATGTTTTGTACACTCAGTGTTATGTTCCTGAATAATCCATTGTTTATCCTCACTGAAAAAAATTATAACTCTGAGTAGTTGTAAAAACTAGAATTTTGTCTCCTATACCACTTGAAATCACTCAAATGGAATTCTTTAGTGTTCCATGTGTGTAGCAAAACACATCATACGTGAGAATAAACATGTTTGCACAATCAGATCGTGCTCTAATGAACTCTATTGCACAGACACATGTTGTTGTTCTGGAAATGCAGTAAAAGGGCACTGGAAAGAAAAACTGCTGCAGACTGTAATGAGTGTTGCTGCCGCCGCCATCTTGGATGGGCTGAGGCTGCCCAATCATGCCTTGTTGTCGCTGGCGTTTCTCTGTGTGACATTGTTGTGTTGTGTGGTCCCCTCTGACAGGGCTGTCTTCACCTCAGCCTCCTCCGCTTTACTTTTCTCACCTCCAAATGTCTTCCTGCAATGGAGAAAATGGTAGAAATGAACACCTGCAATGTAATAGAAAAACAACAACATTCCTAAGAAAAACACAACTGCTGCGTTCAAACAAAAAACACCCCAAATAGACATTTACATTCTATCAGATGCTCTTATCCAGAGTGACTTACAGGATACATTTGGGTTAAGTGCCTTGCTCAAGGGCACATCAACAGATCGTTCACCTAGTTGGCTCTGGGATTTGAACCAGCAACCTTTCGGTTACTGGTCCAACGCTCTTAACCGCTACTTTCCCAATATATATTTAGACAATAGCCATAGGTAGTAATTGTTAGACGATTGATACCAACACAAGTAATACAATTACAGAGCACCTCTGAGTCAAAGTGATAGAGCAGTACTAAGGACCACTTAACAACCAAATGATTGTCTGTTGCAGTGTCTGCCCTACCATTGAATAGACATTAGGCGGGGTGAGTGAAAGATCTAGTCTTCTGGCCCTATCCCCAGCCTAAGAGCAGTACTAATGCCCGGCACTGTCATTACAAGACTCCCACAACTTCCACAACACACTCTACAAGGGGAACCATACTACTACACAGTACTTTACTACATCACACGACGCTACACACACACACACACATCCACACAACCACACCCATGGCAATGACTACAGCACTTGTCACCATTACACAGGTCTCATTAATTAACAATTATCACCACTGTTACCACAATTGACTACTACAATTTCACTTTACTTCACAAGACAAATGGAAAGGTGGAGACTGAGTGATAATAGAATAGTAGATGACTGGGAACACAAAAACATTGACACGTATAAACCTCTAGAGGGAGCCATACTCGTCGTTGAGTGGAGCAGCCTTGGCCGGACTGTCTAACTCCTCCAGAGCTGGGGGGCTTGAGGCCTGGAGGTCTGCCCCAAACCCATTTCCGTTAGCCAGGGGGGAGGAGGATGAGGAAAGGGCAGGGGAGGGAGTGGGACTACTCTGAAACCTAGTGGGCTCTGCTGGGGGCATGGAGGGGGTCTCAGTCTCCACCCCATTGGTCAACTCTAACTCTATCTCTGGGGCTTGGGGTGCTGTGGTGGTGGGCATGTGGGGGGTCAGGGTGGGTGTTGAGGTGTCGTAGATAGTAGAAGCCAGTGTGATAGTGACCGTGGGGGCAGCAGGTGTGGCAAAGCTAGGGGCAGTGGAAGCATTAGGGGCAGGTGTGGTGGGGGCACTTGTGGGAACTGGAATACTAGTGAGAATGTCTGGGAAAACAGGGGCACATTTGATTGTGTCCTCGTGAACGATAGCAGCAGTTATGTCAGCATTGAAGGCAGTAGTAGGAGCACTAGGGACAGATGTGGTAGTGGGAGTGGGGTCTATATTAGGGGCAGGATTGGGAGTGTCTTTGGTAGTAGAGTCAGATTTGTCAGGGTCAGGGACTGGTGTACTAGAGCCCAGGACAGTAGGGGTAACAGGGACAGGGGTAACAGGGACAGGTTTAGCAGTGCTGGTGGCAGTAGGTGCAAATTTAGATGTGGTGTCAGAGGCTGGGAAAGTGAATGCCATAGGAGCAGGAGAGGGGCTGTCTGGGGCAATAGGAGCAGCTTTCCTGGTGTTTGGACTAGGAGAGGCAGTGGAGGGGGCAAGAGAGGGACTTTCAGGGGCAGATTTCCTGGGGGCCACGGTGGTGGAGTGGGTAGGTGTGGAGCTCTTGGGAGTGGGAGGAGAATGAGCAGGTCTGTTAGAGTTTCGACGCCTAGGTGGTATTGGAATAGGGGAATTTTTAGGAGATTTAGGGCAATCTGTGGCACTAACAGCAGTGGCATACATTTTGTCCTCTGCTCTAGGAGAGCTGTCTCCTAGAAGGTCTAACAGGGGGGCTACTCTAGCTGTGATGTCAGAGGTAGAGATGAAGGGGGTTGGGGGGGATGTGTTGGACTCTGGGGTGGGTGCCGGGGCGGGGGCAGGCAGGGGGTCAGTAGCGAGGGCAGACAGGCTACAGGTGAGAGCGGTGCTCTCACTAGAGGGGCTGTCCTGGGCGGGGTCATAGGTTGTGTTGGCTGTGTCAGAGATGGTGGCTACAGACGAGAGGGTATCCAGAGCCAGGGCAGCAGTGTGAGCGGCCAGCCTGGGAGAGAGAGCAGGGAGAGAGCAGAGACACACACACTAGACAGTGAGGTGACTGGGACCCGACGTGGGGACTGGGGAGGAGGGGTGGAGAGGAGGAGCAAGCAGGAGGTTCGGTTAGGGGAGGCATGCAGTTAGATATCACACACAGAGCAGACAACATCAACCAGAGAGAAAGGACACACAAGGGGGTTCCATGCAGTGAGACACATCCAATAACAAAGGACACTGTCCATGCACAGACTAAAATGGAGGACATATAGGGTCTAATGAACTAAAAACAGGTCTTTCTAATGGAAAGGATCACTACACACAACCACCTGAAGGGTTGAATTGTAACAGACACTCATCTCATGTGACTCTGTTTTTAATGTCTCAGTTTTTAGGTGGGTTTCATCAAGTTCACCATATACAGGAAAAAAGCACAGTGGATCTATCCACGTCTTTGACTGGTAGCGATTCAACCGTGAAATCGCAAAGATGAATCTCCTGAGAAATATCCGGAGAAAAAACTAGTGTGGCAGCAAATAAATAAACACCCCTCCCCAAAACAAACACACAAGAAACTACAACACACACACACAAGGGTTTTTCACACCGCATGTTGTTAGACCAGGGCTATCCTTAATGCTGGGTTAAAACTAGTTTAGGGTTAGCTAACCCTCCTTTCACGCAAGCATTTGTTAACCCTGGGCTAAGTGCAGTGTGAATGTGACTATAGAGAAGTTTCAACAAAAAGTATAAAAGCATGAGCACACGACGGTGCAATCTGCTTATAGGAATCACAGACATGTGTATAAACTAACTGCTTACGCTCAAAAAGTCATAAACATGAATTACAATGTACTCAAAACTGTGCAGGAACATTGGGATTCTTACAAGAGGAATGTACTGTGCTTTAGCCCAACGATGATATCTGTGTGTGTGTGTGTGTGTGTGTGTGTGTGTGTGTGTGTGTGTGTGTGCGCGCACCCACATGTGTGTGTGTCTGTATGTCAAGGTATACTCACTCTGGCTCTGTAAGGGGTGTGGTCTCACTGGGTTCCGTGGGTCCTCCTGCGTTGTGATTGGCTGTGCACTCATCCTCTGTCCTCACCTCCACTATCGGTTCTTTGGACTCATCCTTTCTGTGGACACAGAGGATTCTGATTGTTACATAGGCACCACGGCAACAGACTCCAGGACCTCAGTAACACAGAACTACAGCATAATGAGGATGATTAAATGCTTGAACCAGACATTCTCAGACGAAGGTCATCACGTACCCAAAGCTTAGCAAAAGAGAACTGTGAAATTGCATCTAAATTGCAAGTATGCAGAGACTCCTTTTTCAGTCTGTGTCAGTGTCACAAATGGCACCTTATTCCCTATGGGCCCTGGTCCAAAGAAGTACACTAGATAGAGAACAGGGTGCCATTTGGGACGCACATATTGAGACAGTAGACACTCACATGAATGCAGCCTTGCCCTGTTCTAGGTTGTGTCCCTTGGCCCCGCTGCCTGGCTTGCCACACAGACACATGATGAGGCCACACTTGTTGGTGAAGTAGCAGGTGACGTCCACAGCCAGGAGCAGCAGGACGAAGGCCAAGATGAGGATCCCTGCCATGATGCCCGTGGAGAGGGCAGACTCCCCGTCTATATCTACAGTGCAGACACAGCATGACTCACTAGGAACATATAGCACCACAGTTAGACAGCTGAATGCATGTGGACATACTGTTAGAATATGGAACCATCTGTTTTCTACATAATGGTTTCATAAAACACAGACAACTCACCTGTCATGCACATTGACATAGTGAGAAGAGATCACAGCTTCTAACCAGATGTTTTGTAGACGTTAACTTCATACTGGTACCTTGATGTGCTCAAATTGGGAGATAAATGTCTCCCTGACAAGGCTCAAACAAACATCACACGTGACTTGTACCTTGTCTTTGGAACAGTAAAGGCATCTATCTAAATCACCTGCCCTCTAATAAATGCAAACCCATTAATATGTATTATATCAACTTTATTTGATATTAGTCATAACCAAAAACACCTGAAGAAAATGCATAATGTGCTTCAAGAGATATTTTGTAAACAACCATGTATGTGTGGCTAGCTAGTGACTACTGTACCACACACAATACATGATCTCTAGCATTATCTGTCCAGTTCCCATCCTAAAGAGAGCACCCTGAATATCTGCTCCTCTGGACTTCTGATTCACTTACTAAAAAGAGTATTAACAATTCAGTATTGAGTTCAGGGTCTATTTGTAATGCAGTTGTGAAACAAAATAATCACAACTTAATAGTATAAAATAATGTATCGCTAGTTTTTAAATGACATTTGTAGTTCTTCGTGAATCAATAACACACAATTGACTGCTGCAGTTCCCAACTGTATCCATACTGCTTATATGTATGTTGACAGTGTGTCATAATACAACAATATTAATATTAGCATATTATATAATTTGGTACTTTGTTAATTAAATGTCCATGTAAAAATGAATGTTATTACAAATCTTTACAGTACATACAATATAGTAAGTGGAAAAATAATACGCATCCTTTACGTAAAGTGTCTGGTACTCACCACCATTCACTCAGTACTCTACCACAGTATTCAAAATATCATTACCACTCATTCAATACCCTAGTGTTCATTAATGTCAACTGGAGCTCCATTCAGTTCTCTAGTTCAGAGTGCTGCTACTAGCTGTGCTATGTTGCTGAGCGGAGTGGTACAGCAATGACCTGTAGGATACTAGCCTAGTCTGATACTAGCCTAGTCCTGTATATGTTTGTGCTGTATAGCTAACTCCTTACTATGGTTGTTGTCAACGACAACAGGAATTAGCTATACTGCACAAACAGATCTGGAACCAAGCTAAACTGATACCAGTGCCTTTGGTTCAGTTCAGTCAATCAGGCTGCTCTATTCTGTAGTTACTCCCCACCCACTGAGAGACATGTGTCTGTCTAGGCATCCATCCAGAGAGACAACCAGCCATGGCAGAGAAAGGATAGCTTTCTTTCCTCTATGTGTGTGTGAGAGAGAGACCAGCATCGCCTCGTATAACTAGCTATGAGAGCAGCAACACAGCTACTATGGACATGACGAGGGAGATCAGAGTGTATGTCACAGACGAACAGCCTTGGGTCGCTGCTCAAACCAAAATATTGTCAAAACCAACGGAAAGATGAGACACACAGATTCAGAAAAGAGTAATACGTAATGAGGAAAGTGTTCATGTAGTGACGTCCAACAGGGTCCAAAACCAGGCAAGAGTGCAGAGACATAGGGAGAGAGATAGAGAGAGGGGGGGAAGGGGCAGAGAAATGAAGAGAGGGAAACAGAGTGGAAATGGACAGAAGGGTGGGGAAATGGGAAGAGAGGGAGGAGAGAGAGAAGAGAAAATATGTCAAGTTTGCAAACAAAACTGAATAGAGAACAAAAGAAAAGTTTAAAAAGTAGTTTTAAACTGACAAGGAGTTAAATCTAGAATCCGCAAACAATAACAATGCCGTCACCCCTTCTGTTTTGGTAAAAAGGGGGCCAAGAGAGGGCTGGGCCTATGTAGGGCTGGGCCTAGAGAGGGCTGGGCCTATGGAGGGCTGGGCCTATGGAGGGCTGGGCCTATGGAGGGCTGGGCCTCTGTAGGGCTGGGCCTCTGGAGGGCTGGGCCTCTGGAGGGCTGGGCCTCTGGAGGGCTGGGCCTCTGGAGGGCTGGGCCTATGGAGGGCTGGGCCTATGGAGGGCTGGACCTAGAGAGGGCTGGGCCTAGGAGGGCTGGGCCTATGGAGGGCTGGGCCTATGGAGGGCTGGGCCTATGGAGGGCTGGGCCTAGAGAGGGCTGGGCCTAGAGAGGGCTGGGCCTATGGACGGCTGGGCCTATGGAGGGCTGGGCCTATGGACGGCTGGGCCAAGAGAGGGCTGGGCCTATGGAGGGCTGGGCCTATGGAGGGCTGGGCCTATGGAGGGCTGGGCCTAGAGAAATTTAACCACTCTCATAGTCATAGACAGCCCTATGTATGCATCCATTTTTATTGACCATCCATTTAATCAAAATGATAGTTTAACCATGTTTTAAGGGTATACAGTGTTTGTTTACGTTGTTTACAAACATAGAGTAAAAAAAGCTTCTATTTTGGTTTCTGATGGGGTACGACTGTTAAACTAAGCTCATGAGGCATTTATAAGTTATATTCTTCAATAATCAATTGGTATATATCATTATTTTATAAGTCAAAACATTTATGTATCAACTAAGGATTCTAGCTTTAAAAAGCAAGTTAAAGCAAAAGCACAGCATGTGAGAGAGGACTACGCCACAAACCACGAGTAAGAAAACTGGGGGTTGAACGGTTGTGAGACGCGTGTTTATCTGGGAGGTGGGTTAGAAGGGAAAGAACAAACAGGAGAAGTGAGGAGGAGGGATAAGTCCTGCTATGTTTCAGTAAAGCACTCTGCATCGCCTGAGGCCTGGTAGGGGTTTGTCGCAGCCGAGCTGTGTAGTGTTGCAACACAGGTGTCTGTGGGTGTCAGTAAAAGCAGTCAGTTTCAGCCAGCTAAGACCTGCTATGGTACAGGAACGCTGCTGTACCAGTTAAGGCCAAACTATATAGAAACAGACTGCATCCACACACACGGACAAAGACCATCCATCTACATACTGTACCCATCACTGTAGCAGGATAGACTGTCCATCTACATACTGTACCCATCACTGTAGCAGGATAGACTGTCCATCTACATACTGTACCCATCACTGTAGTATGATAGACTGTCCATCTACATACTGTACCCATCCCTGTAGGATAGACCATCCATCAACATACTGTACCCATCACTGTAGTAGGATAGACTGTCCATCTACATACTGCACCCATCACTGTAGCAGGATAGACTGTCCATCTACATACTGTACCCATCACTGTAGCAGCATAGACTGTCCATCTACATACTGTACCCATCACTGTAGCAGCATAGACCGTCCATCTACATACTGTACCCATCACTGTAGTAGGATAGACCATCCATCTACATACTGTAACCATCACTGTAGTAGGAGAGACTGTCCATCTACATACTGTACCCATCACTGTAGTAGGATAGACCGTCCATCTACCTACTGTACCCATCACTGTAGCAGGATAGACCATCCATCTACATACTGTACCCATCACTGTAGCAGGATAGACCATCCATCTCCATACTGTACCCATCACTGTAGCAGGATAGACTGTCCATCTACATACTGTACCCATCACTGTAGGAGGATAGACCATCCATCTACATACTGTACCCATCACTGTAGCAGGATAGACCATCCATCTCCATACTGTACCCATCACTGTAGCAGGATAGACTGTCCATCTACATACTGTATCCATCACTGTAGTAGGATAGACCATCCATCTACACACTGTACCCATCACTGTAGTAGGATAGACCATCCATCTACATACTGTACCCATCACTGTAGCAGGATAGACCATCCATCTACATACTGTACCCATCCCTGTAGGAGGATAGACCATCCATCTACATACTGTACCCATCACTGTAGCAGGATAGACCATCCATTTACATGCTGTACCCATCACTGTAGTAGGATAGACCGTCCATCTACATACTGTACCCATCACTGTAGTAGGATAGACCGTCCATCTACATACTGTACCCATCACTGTAGTAGGATAGACCGTCCATCTACATACTGTACCCATCACTGTAGCAGGATAGACCATCCATCTACATACTGTACCCATCACTGTAGTAGGATAGACCGTCCATCTACATACTGTACCCATCACTGTAGTAGGATAGACCGTCCATCTACATACTGTACCCATCACTGTAGCAGGATAGATCATCCATCTACATACTGTACCCATCACTGTAGTTGGATAGACCATCCATCTACATACTGTACCCATCACTGTAGCAGGATAGACCATCCATCTACATACTGTACCCATCACTGTAGTAGGATAGACCGTCCATCTACATACTGTACCCATCACTGTAGTTGGATAGACCATCCATCTACATACTGTACCCATCACTGTAGCAGGATAGACTGTCCATCTACATGCTGTACCCATCACTGTAGTAGGATAGACCGTCCATCTACATACTGTACCCATCACTGTAGTTGGATAGACCATTAATCTACATACTGTACCCATCACTGTAGCAGGATAGACCATCCATCTACATACTGTACCCATCACTGTAGTAGGATAGACCGTCCATCTACATACTGTACCCATCACTGTAGTTGGATAGACCGTACATCTACATACTGTACCCATCACTGTAGCAGGATAGACCATCCATCTACATACTGTACCCATCACTGTAGCAGGATAGACCATCCATCTACATACTGTACCCATCACTGTAGCAGGATAGACCATCCATCTACATACTGTACCCATCACTGTAGCAGGATAGACCATCCATCTACATACTGTACCCATCACTGTAGCAGGATAGCCTTTGTCCATAGCGGAGGCAGCCTGTTGTAACACTGAGATAGCAAACTCATAGTGTCACTCACAGCTTCGGTGTAGAAGTTTAATTCTAACAGATTCAAAATTGGAAAACAGTTGTGTGATGTCTGTCATCATCACAAAAAACTAACTGTAAAAAACAAACTCTGGGCATGTTCAAAAAGAAGTGTTCGTTTGGGTGGTCCTCGCAGACAATACCCTCTTCACATACCCTATCAGATAGACAATACCCTCTTCACATACCCTCTCAGACAGACAATACCCTCTTCACATACCCTCTCAGATAGACAATACCCTCTTCACATACCCTCTCAGATAGACAATACCCTCTTCACATACCCTCTCAGACAGACAATACCCTCTTCACATACCCTCTCAGACAGACAATACCCTCTTCACATACCCTCTCAGATAGACAATACCCTCTTCACATACCCTCTCAGATAGACAATACCCTCTTCAGATAGACAATACCCTCATACCCTCTTTACATACCCTCTCAGACAGACAATACCCTCTTCACATACCCTCTCAGACAGACAATACCCTCTTCACATACCCTTCCCCTTCACATACCCTCTCAGACAGACAATACCCTCTTCACATACCCTCTCAGACAGACAATACCCTCTTCACATACCCTCTCAGATAGACAATACCCTCTTTACATACCCTCTCAGACAGACAATACCCTCTTCACATACCCTCTCAGACAGACAATACCCTCTTCACATACCCTCTCAGATAGACAATACCCTCTTCACATACCCTCTCAGATAGACAATACCCTCTTCACATACCCTCTCAGATAGACAATACCCTCTTCACATACCCTCTCAGACAGACAATACCCGCTTCACATACCCTCTCAGACAGACAACAACCTCTTCCAATACCCTCTCAGACAGACAATACCCTCTTTACATACCCTCTCAGACAGACAATACCCGCTTCACATACCCTCTCAGACAGACAACACCCCCTTCACGTACCATCTCAGACAGACAATACCCTCTTCACATACCCTCTCAGACAGACAACACTCTCTTCACATACCCTCTCAGATAGACAACACTCTCTTCACATACCCTCTCAGACAGACAATACCCTCTTCACATACCCTCTCAGACAGACAATACCCTCTTCACATACCCTCTCAGACAGACAATACCCTCTTCACATACCCTCTCAGACAGACAACACTCTCTTCACATACCCTCTCAGACAGACAACACTCTCTTCACATACCCTCTCAGATAGACAACACTCTCTTCACATACCCTCTCAGACAGACAATACCCTCTTCACATACCCTCTCAGACAGACAATACCCTCTTCACATACCCTCTCAGACAGACAATACCTCTTCACATACCCTCTCAGACAGACAATACCCTCTTCACATACCCTCTCAGACAGACAATACCCTCTTCACATACCCTCTCAGACAGACAATACCCTCTTCACATACCCTCTCAGACAGACAATACCCTCTTCACATACCCTCTCAGACAGACATACACCCTCTCAGACAGACTCACCCTCTCAGACACAATACAGACAGACTCTTCACATACCCTCTCAGACAGACAATACCCTCTTCACATATCCTCTCAGACAGACAATACCCTCTTCACATACCTTCTCAGACAGACAACAACCTCTTCCAATACCCTCTCAGACAGACAGTGGAGAGTTCTAGTTAGAAGGAGAGAATATTTTCTGCTGCAGAGTGAACACCCACGAACAGCTCTGACCAACTGCTGGCTTGTTCTTCTATTTTCTTAATTTTGCCTGCTGAAAACATCTCGACGTCAAATTCCTATTAAGTGTAGTGTCAGATTTATGTGGTTGTGAGAAACAAAAAGGCTCCTGTTTGGGACATGTTTGAGTTTGCCGTCTCAGCTGTGCGTGGCAGTGCCGGTGGGAGTGCCTGGTGCATGGTGGGGTACCTGGGATGGCAGCGGGTTCTGGAGAGGTTCTGATGGTCAGGGTTCCAGGTTGGGACTTCCCCTGCTGGTTCTCTGCCACCACAAACACATCGTACTCCGTGTTCCACTCCAGTCCGCTCAGAACCACATACTCACTGCCACCGGGCAGCCGGATCTCTGGCTTCCAGTCGGCCTGATGCTTCTAAAGGACACACAAAATAGGCCAAGGTCAACTTAATGATACAATACAGTACCTGACAGTCTCTTTTAGGAATGTATTCCTTGAAAGGGCATGGGTACATTAGCACACATTTTTTGCACATAAGAATGCACATTGTTTACAGCTGTCTACAGTGCCCCAAATCCACTGGTTTATAGCGAACTAGGTATTGTGAGTACTCACTGGTTTATAGCGGACTAGGTAGTAGCAGTACTCACTGGTTTATAGCAGACTTGGTAGTGTGAATACTCACTGGTTTATAGCGGACTAGGTAGTAGCAGTACTCACTGGTTTATAGCGGACTAGGTAGTGTGAATACTCACTGGTTTATAGCGGACTAGGTAGTGTGAATACTCACTGGTTTATAGCGGACTAGGTAGTGTGAATGCTCACTGGTTTATAGCGGACTAGGTAGTGTGAATACTCACTGGTTTATAGCGGACTAGGTAGTGTGAATACTCACTGGTTTATAGCGGACTAGGTAGTGTGAATACTCACTGGTTTATAGCGGACTAGGTAGTGTGAATACTCACTGGTTTATAGCGGACTAGGTAGTAGGAATACTCACTGGTTTATAGCGGACTAGGTAGTGTGAATACTCACTGGTTTATAGCGGACTAGGTAGTGTGAATACTCACTGGTTTATAGCGGACTAGGTAGTGTGAATACTCACTGGTTTATAGCGGACTAGGTAGTGTGAATACTCACTGGTTTATAGCGGACAAGGTAGTGTGAATACTCACTGGTTTATAGCGGACTAGGGAGTAGCAGTACTCGCTGGTTTATAGCGGACTAGGGAGTAGCAGTACTCACTGGTTTATAGCGGACTAGGTAGTGTGAATACTCACTGGTTTATAGCGGACTAGGTAGTGTGTGATGGGTGAGCCTCCATCGTCCTGCTTGAGCCAGTTGACTTTGAGGGAGTTGCCTTTTGTTTGGAGTGTTCCCTCCAGCTTAGGCGGTTCAGGTTCACCTAAACAGACACATCGGAGATATCAAGGTTAGTTAGCGAGCTGAAGCAGTCATTCAGAAGATATAGAATGTGTTACGGCTGGTCAGCAGCTGCTGTGAAACCTTTAACCGGCTTCTCCTAAACCTGTTTCAAAGATGTGGAGAAAGCTGTTAATATTCTGTATGCTAGTGTTCTCCAGATGGCACCATTCCTCCATACTGTTGTGCTAGAGGCACTTGTCTGCCTCTCCAACTAAAAGCCCTCATGAACAAGCTGTTAGACTACTGTGGAGTGCTAAAATGAAAGTAGTGTTTAAACAGCAATTACACATGATTGGATCGGACCCAGCCACTAGAGGGGGGTGTTTGGGCACAGTAAACTACTTGAGACAAATGACAGTTAGCACAAAAAAGTTATTACAATGTGATAAATCAGTGAAATTGTTAGAATAAATCCCAAGTTATATTAGATCAGACAGGGAAGGAACACTTCCTTGCTAAAGGACTGTAAGAGTTCCAGGGAGCTCCAATCAGTCCAGAGAAGGTGACTGGCTACATATGATGGGTTAACAAGACGGAAAATAAATGGAAATAAATGGGAATTTTGAATTTGTACATTTAGTATTTATGTTATGAATGACTCTCCAGTAAAATTAAGATTCTTCTTGTGAAAATTGGGACTGAAAAGTTACCTTCTGCGGAGTTGACGACATCATCAGCACCATGCAAGCCACATGATGACAGTCACATGAAACGCACGCGTGTGATTGGTTGAAAGGAAAGTGGAAACATGAAAGATATAAAAATAGACAATGTAAACATGGACAGGAAAAACACAGGTATAAGACTTGAAGACAAAATTAAACAAAACAGAAACTGAAGAGTAACACAAAACAACAGTGAACTTTTGACAACACTGAATAGACAAGCAGGGACAAATGACAGGCTTTCCTCTGAGAGAAACTATGACCTGCTACTGCAGCTTATGTTCTAGATTTATATAAATAAAATAACTTTCAAAAAGGCTACATCCCAAACCATCCTTCTCCTGCAAGACAAAATGATTGACAACAGAGGAAACGCTGAAGACATACTGGAAATACTGACAGAAAACAGCAGCATTGAAAAAGGAGACAGAAATACAGACGTATTCCTAATACTACTTAGTATTGCCAATACTGATGGACACTGTAGTATCAGTTGTACATGTACAACCAACACATGACATTACAGTAAATGACATCCGTAAATGACCATAGCTTCTTACTGTAGGTACTGTTCAGTAAGAAGAGCAGCAGGTAATCGGGGGTGTTCTAGGCTATTTGTCTTGGTATAACAGTGTCTAAGTCACATGCTAACTACTCCTAATAACTATCTACTCCCCAATAACCACATAACAAACCTGAGTCCTCAGTGAAAAAATGAAAAATGCCATCTAAGAAATCATATAAAATCAGAGATATCAGGCAAAAACAAAGGCTTTACACATAGCTAGTAATTCTGTACAAATCTGTTATCTGCAATATAATATTCCTGCCGATGAAAAGTATTCAACTATTTAGGTTAGATTGATAAGAGAACAGAAAGGAACATAAACATAAAGAAATATTTCATGACAGTCAAATCTCAATGGAAAAGATGTGTAAAGGCAGAGCGACCACAAGCCACAGTTAATCCAATGACTGTATACATAAAACACTGGAGCAAGACTGTTTTGAAAACAAGTTCAAAGTTCAAACTAATATTCAGAGTGAGTGTGTATAATGATGAGGCACTTACTTGCGTAAGAATAACCTGAGCGGTCCAACAGAAAAACAGACGAGAAAAATGAATGAACAAAAAACTACACAACAAGAGTATGACACAAGAGAAAAAGGAAAGAAATGAAACTAGCCAGGCTTTGTGATAGCAGCATCAAACAGCAAATACTAATCAGAATGTCCTCGGATATCAAACGATCAGTTCAACTCTACACATGCATAATTAATATTCCTGAGTTAGTAAGGGGCAGACATTCCACTTCCAGTCACATGACAAATCAAATCAAATCAAATCTGTAACCAGCAGGGGGCACTCAATGGTAAAGAGTGAGAGAGCAGAAGAGAGTGAGCGAGAGAGTTAAAACAAGGGTTGTCATCATCCTAGCAGTGAGAATTCAAGCCAGTACAAGCCTTGTCATAGATTTTCAAGCACAGCATAGGGCAAATATGTCTGATCTAAAGGTTCTAAGCCAGTGCTGACCAATATGTCTATGGTGGAGCTGGCAAACAGGCTGTACAAACATGGCTGTATGTATTGATTCATTCTAATGGGAGGTGCAATGGGTGGTGGCAAGGTGAGGTAAAAGGGGTGTGGAAGTGAGAAAAGAGGTGTGAAGTGTGTGTGTGTGCGTGTGTGTGAGAGTGAGTGACTTACGGACAGGCTCTGTCTTGAAGACCACAACGGCGCTAGTTTCACCCTCTCCCTTGCCATTGATGGCTGACATCTTCACCTCATAGTTGGTCTCAGGCTTCAGGCCTGTGATGGTTACTTCACTCAGAGCTCCTGAGGATACAATTGAGAAGTACAAATACTGACACATCCACAACAGACTCTGCATTCAGCTGAAATTGTCACCCAAGTCATAGAATGTTTTCTCTGCTACCGCACGGCAAACGGTTCCTGGAGTGCCAAGTCTAGAACCAAAAGGCTCCTTAACAGCATCTACCTCCAAGCCATAAGACTGCTGAACAATTATTCAAATGGCTACCGGACTATTTACATTGATCCCCTCCATTTGTTTTGTACACTGCTGCTACTCGCTGTTTATCATCTATTCATAGTCACTTCACCCCTACCCACATGTACAAATTACCTTAACTAACCTGTACCCTCGCACGCTGACTCGGTATCAGTACACCCCTGTATTTAGCAACGTTATTGTTGTTTTATTGTATTACTTTTTACTTTTTTTTTTACTTTAGTTTATTTGGTAAATATTTTCTTCGCTTTTCTTGAACTGCACTGTTGGTTAAGGGCTTGTAAGTAAGCATTTCACAGTAAGGTCTACATTTGTTGTATTCGGCGCATGTGACAAATAAAGTTTGATTTGATTTGACAAGTAACAAGGATGCAATTATTACAGACAACATTTTATTTTATTCTCATTTAAGGGTAAATAAAACCAGCTGAATTATTATATTGGATGGATGTTTCATTAAAAAAGGCCAATGATTCGAGAAAAATAAACACATTTCATTTTGTTATCCCCTCACATACTCTCTTTATCCTTGTCGCCCCCTGCCCTGCACTCACCTCCTTGGACGTCATAGACCATCTGCACCCAGCTGCCCCTGCCCACAGTCTTCCATTCAGCCCGGTACCGGAGGACGGGTACACCCCCGGTGGCGTCAGGCTCCTGGAACACCACCCTGGCTGAGCTGGAGAACGGCTCCACCCCCCCGAGGGACGGGGCTGACGGGACATCTAGAGAGGAGAGGAATCACACATAAAGGTACTCATTTAAGAACTACAGTATATTTCATTTGATGCCAACATTAAATATTAGATTCACAGTATAGAAGCATGATGATTTTGGATAATTAGCTACAGATTGTGATTATGACTGACCAGCCTGAATGAGGAGAAACTCCTTGGATTCTGTGCCCATCTCATTGGCAGCAGTACAGTTGTAGCTCCCAAAGTCATTCTCAGACTCTGGAGTGACCTGGAACAGAGGAGATAATTGATGCATGAAAGAAACTCAGGGCAGCAAAGCATTACAAACATAAGGTGACTAGATGCTTGAGTCAGTTTGTTCCACTGTTGTTTGTCCATTAGAGATGCCTATTTTAGTCCTCTGTCTCTGTGCTTCGTGTGTGTGTCTGTGTGCTCATGCATGTGTTTGTGTATCTGCGGGTCTCTACCTCCAGGTAGCTGGCTGTGGGGCTCTGGAAAACCTTGGCTTTGGTGATGTTAGCGTTGGGAAGCTGAAACCCGTCCCTCAGCCAGAGCATGGACACGTCACTGGGGTGGGCCAGGACCTCACAGCTGATGTTAGCTGCATTCCCCTCCCAGGTATACACTGTCACTGAGCCCTGGATCTTAGGAGCATCTATGGAGGAATGAGCCAGCAACGTGAATAAGAGATTTCTGTCTTTTCTCTTAAATATTTAAAAGAGTGGGCTTTGGCACAAACATTAGAAGCTGCAGGCAGTATGCCAGGCCTGATGAAGACTGAACACTAGAGACAGTGGTTGTGTCCTTATTCCCTATATAGTGCACTACTTTTGGGAACCTATGGGCCCTGGCAAAAGTAGTGAACTATAGGGTGTAGGGCTCTGGTCAAAAGTAGTGCACTATAGGGTGTAGGGCTCTGGTCAAAAGTAGTGCACTATAGGGAATAGGATGCCATTTCAGATGCAGCCCTGTGACATGTAGAGCTCTTACAGCGGACTTCCAGGTAGGCGGGTTGTGAATCCACTCCGATGGCGTTGCGTGCAGAGCAGAGGTACTGGCCAGCGTCGGTGAACTTGGCGTACTTCAGCGTGAGGGAGGACACACGAGCATCACTCCTCACTATGACGTTCCCATCCAGACTCTATAGGGCAGGACATCACAGGGTAGCAAGCAACAAAAGGACCTCTGTTTGCAGTACATCAATGTTAAGCTCCTATCCTATTGTGATCCATGCATTATTGAGAACCCATACATTATAACACTCTGTAGTTATATCATCGTAATATTGAACTCTGAGCCTGGAGACAAACCATTGTAGCATTGAGTGCTTTCCCTATGGCTGTAACAGCAAAAGGTGATGACACTATACACTTAAGAGAAACGGAGATACAGTAGAGTAAAGATCAAAACCCTCTGTATTGTACAGTAGAGATGTGTACAGTAGCAGAGCACATCACTAATGGTAGAAGAAGCAGTATGGATGGAGCCATCAAGAGTTTTTCACACAATGGCTGTAGAGTGAGGAGGCTGAAATCAGTTACAGCAGGCTATTTAGGTCTCAGCCTGTTAAACGCTACTGGTATATAATAGTGGTTCCTGTGGACAGGATAACATGCCTAGCTTGCATTTTTACACACAGCCTGCTGTGTGGTTCACTTTATCGTGTGAAATTCAGTGTTGAATTGTTCAGTATTGAATTATTTGTGTACTTTCCCAACAGCAACATACTGTCTGATGTACAGTTTATACATCTACTGTATACATATTATAGGGGAGGCATTCTAGACCACAAGTTGATCATTGAAATGTACAGTACATCAACTCATTGAGGTGCTTCTATTCCATAGAATAAACTATCTACCTAGTCAGTGGAGTGCCAACTGTGAATGGTCTCTGTAATTCTAAACTAGAGCAACACCATGCTGACTAAATGAAATTGTGGTTAAGACTCCAGCTTCAGAAGTAGAACCAACGCATGTGACATAGGGAAGAGGGCAAGAACACAGTGTGCCAATACATTCAAGACCTTGCCAATTAAAACTATAGCAGAAACCCTGCTAATAGCTAACAGGATTGACGTTTGTCTCAAGATACACTACCTGACTTCATTAACACCAGATTCACAAGGTCTAAATAAACAGCCATGTATGTAACCTTTAGCGTCGGGGTCGGCTACTCTTG
Organism: Oncorhynchus masou masou; assembly: GCF_036934945.1. Classification (NCBI taxonomy): domain Eukaryota; kingdom Metazoa; phylum Chordata; class Actinopteri; order Salmoniformes; family Salmonidae; genus Oncorhynchus; species Oncorhynchus masou. Next base: position 65,177,675 of record NC_088220.1, read on the forward strand.
TTGTTGACACTGAACAGTCTGGGTCTGGAACTCTTGATATAGTTGTTGTTGACACTGAACAGTCTGGGTCTGGAACTCTTGATATAGTTGTTGACACTGAACAGTCTGGGTCTGGAACTCTTGATGTTGTTGTTGACACTGAACAGTCTGGGTCTGGAACTCTTGATATAGTTGTTGACACTGAACAGTCTGGGTCTGGAACTCTTGATATAGTTGTTGACACTGAACAGTCTGGGTCTGGAACTCTTGATGTTGTTGTTGACACTGAACAGTCTGGGTCTGGAACTCTTGATATAGTTGTTGACACTGAACAGTCTGGGTCTGGAACTCTTGATATAGTTGTTGACACTGAACAGTCTGGGTCTGGAACTCTTGATATAGTTGTTGACACTGAACAGTCTGGGTCTGAAACTCTTGATATTGTTGTTGACACTGAACAGTCTGGGTCTGGAACTCTTGATATAGTTGTTGTTGACACTGAACAGTCTGGGTCTGCTACTCTTGATATTGTTGTTGACACTGAACAGTCTGGGTCTGGAACTCTTGATATAGTTGTTGTTGACACTGAACAGTCTGGGTCTGGAACTCTTGATATAGTTGTTGTTGACACTGAACAGTCTGGGTCTGGAACTCTTGATATAGTTGTTGTTGACACTGAACAGTCTGGGTCTGGAACTCTTGATATAGTTGTTGACACTGAACAGTCTGGGTCTGGAACTCTTGATATAGTTGTTGACACTGAACAGTCTGGGTCTGGAACTCTTGATATAGTTGTTGACACTGAACAGTCTGGGTCTGGAACTCTTGATATAGTTGTTGACACTGAACAGTCTGGGTCTGGAACTCTTGATGTTGTTGTTGACACTGAACAGTCTGGGTCTGAAACTCTTGATGTTGTTGTTGACACTGAACAGTCTGGGTCTGGAACTCTCACACCAGTCCAAACCACTGTTAACTCATTTTAGGTGTCGTAGAAGAGCTGGACTCCTGGTGACCTCTGCATTTTATTTTGCATGGCTTTGAAGTTCAACACCCACACATTGTATGTGAACTATCCCATGACTGCCTCTGTGTTGTTCAATTAGCTACAGTAGGGACCAGTCTGGGGGACAAACTAATAACTAAGGCAGTGGCTCAAAAGGCACCCTATTCCCTACATAGTGAACTACTTTTGACCAGAGCCTTATAGGCACTAGTCAAAAATAGTCTACTATATGTGATTAGGGAAACTAACTAAGAGAAGAATAGTGCTCATTAGTTCTGTATTCAAATTCAACAGAAGCAGCATGTCTGGGGCATTAAGTATGCCTGAGGAAATGCTTACATAACACAGGCAAGGCAGTCAGTCCGCTTTTCATTCCAACCCCACCCGCCTCCTCCACCTCCCTCCATCCCCCACCTTCTCCAAACACTGACAGGGATAATTCCATCAGAGCTGAAAGGGTGGCCAGAGAGTGTGACAGTGTCCCGCTAGCCTTGTGCTGCACTCACATATGCCACCCCTTATGTACAGGCAGGTCTTATTGTGGTTCTTGGTGAAGCGATGTAGTCCAAGTGCCAGGTACATTAATAAGATATTGGTGTAGTGTAGATAGAACATTCCATTTTTGGGTTGTACTGTGAGGTCAAAGAGGGTCAACAACAACTCAATCATCATGGCCAAAGACTGGACAACCACATGGCAGACCAGACCATGATACACAATCTCAATCTGTGTCCAAAGGGAGAGCATCCATTTCTGTTCATTTGCAACACGAGAACATAGATTCATTAAAGTTTCATAACTATGGTTTTCAACAACAGAGAGTTTATTAATAATGCAGGGTGGTGTTGCCTATTGGAAACATCAAGCAATTTTAGCTCAGCTCGATCATTGGTGCACCCTAGATCTTATTCCCTGGAAAGAATGAGAACAAACATCCTTCACCAGTTGTCTGATACCTGGCTACAGGTTTCAAGGACAATTTTTCAGGCTGAGTGAAGCCATACTAATAAACCAAAGAGGACTGATAAGAGTTTCTCCATCAGTTTCCATGACTACGGCAACAATAGAAAACAGTGTTGAAGAGAACTGTAAAGCAGAAAATCAATATGGTGAAAGAGGATACATGGGCATGGTATTTGGTAGATAGTGATGGGTATTGGGTATAGTATAGAAGCTATACCTTGTGTTGTTCGGGCCGAGTCCAAGAGGCCTGTAGAGGACACAGACAGAATAAAACAACAAAAAGCAAAGCAATCCATAGACAGGAATCCTCATCCAGTACCTCACAGCTAGGACAAACAACACGAGACGAGCATGCAACTCAACAACACTGCCCCACTCATATACCCGAACGTTTACCTGCTGTAGTCCAGTGAAAAGGGCTAATGCTAAAACGTTAAAACAATTAGACTAATCAAACTTCACACTCCTCAGTTGTATTAAACTACTCAGCATCAAACCAGAAAAAGCCTAGCCAGCGGGCTAAAATGGTGTAATGACATCATTTCAACCAGTTTAGCCTGCTGGGTACATGTTCATGTGTAAATAATATACACTACATTGGAGCTAGCATGGAGGGATGCTGGAAGAAAATAAATCATACAACATTTCTCCATATATCATCTTCAAAATCTAATTATTAAGAATTGTTTTCATGATTATCAATCATGATGAATCCACATTTAATATGAAGTTATATAATCAACACAAAACTTAACACACAATTCCGCACGACAAAAACATAATCAAACGTGATTAAAAAAGTATTTACTTATAGAGGATTTATTTTCTCTGAATTCCGCCATTCAGGTACTATAATAGAACATGCTTTATGGGTTTCCTAATGTTAAGGAGAAACAAGAGGCATGAAGGAGAGATGATTGATAATGGACGACGGCATAGTGATGAATGGAATGGAGTATGGAAGCCAGACGACAAGCAAAATGGTAAACAGCTTTCCATCAGACGCAGAAAACAACCAAGTGTCCCATCTGCTGAAACGTACTGCAGGCAAAAAGGCCCAGAACTCAATTCATTATTAATACAGTCAATCTTAACATTCCTTCCAGACCATCCTCTCTCGTTTAGAACTGGACGCCTTCCAATCACTCACAGATGAGTGAATAATGAGTGAATAATGAGTGAATTCATCTGGCTTCTATTCTGGCATCTATCTTTAATATGGGCTAGTCTATACCACTGTAGACTCACTGCCTGTCATAGAGAAACACAACACACACATCAAGAGACTAGTTAACACTGGGAAAAAGCTTACTCACACTGCAGGGCAGAACCACACACATGAATAAACCAGACCAACAATACAGTATGTCAAGTTAAAGACACTGAGTGAAGACTCATCCTAAGTAGGGAGGGTCCAGATGAACATCTTTGCATGTACTGTATATTGAGCCATGGTATGTAGCTAATGTAGATATTGAGTGTGTTGGTAATATGATATCACTATTCTTTACGGTCCACTAGGGTGTGGCGAGACAGGAGAGACACACAGCAAGACAGGCCCATTTAACACCTACGTCAGAAAAACAGTTTGGCTCCAGACCCCACAGCGCAGAGGAGGAGCTGCTGCTCAATTAGCTCCGTAATACCGGTGCTGCTGCTCATTATTACAGGACAAATAACTAACAGCACCCCTGGTCGTGGCTGGTCGGACACAGAACTGTGAGGTATGGAATTGAGTTGACACATATCGCTGTCAGACCCATGTTTTATGTTTGTTTAAACAATGGGACATGGACCAAAAGTAAATTACTAGCTGATGGTGAGAGCTGTAAACACCATGGCATCTAATCAGTTTAGTGCAAACCAGCACTAAATAACATCCCCCCCAGACAAATCTAATTTCCAAGCAGCGCTCCTCATCCCCTGGGTAAGCAGTGAGCAGCGAGCATCTCTCTCTCAGCTGTGATGTATGATCACATCACTGAAGGTGGGGGAGGGGGGAGGAAGAGAGGCACTGTTGTAGAGGAGATTCTACAGAAGAAACACTCACATAACTATCTCACCCGGCACCACACAAAAGGCATCCTCTCTATAGTCATAAACAGCCCTACAGTAGGGTATGGTTACAGGACTGGGCTGGGGAAGTGTTTTTCTCCCATCCTGACTGGGATCAGTTAGGAAGCTCTCCATCATTTATCCTGGCTAGCAGCATTCCAACTGTCATACCATAAGAACAAACTGCCATTCAATGTCCAGAGAACCACATTGTACCACCACTGACCAGACAGGCACATAAATGAGCGTTGTGTTAGAAGTGTAGCTAGAGAACAACAGCCTCTCTACAGTCTCACCCTACTGTACCAGTGCTTAGTAAAGCAAGCCCTTGGATTGAAAGCATTCTTCTTTTTCAACAACGCTCCCTGAACCAATCATGTTGTAGTGCAGCAGCCAACAGCAACCAACAGCACCACAGCTCTCTGATCATTCAGAACATTTCACCTTCAAATGGCTATTCCCAAGAGTTAATAGCTACTTTCCTACTCTCTTTACATCTCTCAACTATCTGAATACTAGACCGATCTCATTGTGTTTCCATGGAGCGCATTATCATAAATTAGGCAGCTCCAGTAAGATTTAATACACAGTAATCTGAAATATTCAATATCTGGTCATCTGTACCAAGTTTGAGCTCTAATGAGCTTTGAAAAAACACATTTTCAAGCGAGTTTGCGCCTCCTTTCCAGAGCCTGAATGTTCTCAGATAATTGCAGCTTGCAAACTTTGTAAATCAAGTATAATGTTTAATATACTGTATATTCATATAACCCAGCCTTTCAGTTTGAGAGATAATATCCAAATGATGCATGAACACTTCAATTACATTTGAGCTATTAACAATTGTTACAACAAGTGCCTTCAAATAAGGGGGTTGAAACAACGACGCAATTACAAAACAAATGTAAGTATGAGCACTAGAATAGAACAGTATTGTTCTTGTTACAGCTCTCACCATGTTCCTGTTCCCAAGAAAGCTAAGGTAACTGAGCTAAACGACTACCGCCCCGTAGCACTCACTTCCGTCATCATGAAGTGCTTTGAGAGACTAGTCAAGGACCATATCACCTCCACCCTACCTGACACCCTAGACCCACTCCAATTTGCTTACCGCCCAAATAGGTCCACAGACGACGCAATCTCAACCACACTGCACACTGCCCTAACCCATCTGGACAAGAGGAATACCTATGTGAGAATGCTGTTCATCGACTACAGCTCGGCATTTAACACCATAGTACCCTCCAAGCTCGTCATCAAGCTCGAGACCCTGGGTCTCGACCCCGCCCTGTGCAACTGGGTACTGGACTTCCTGACGGGCCGCTCCCAGGTGGTGAGGGTAGGCAACAACATCTCCACCCCGCTGATCCTCAACACTGGGGCCCCACAAGGGTGCGTTCTGAGCCCTCTCCTGTACTCCCTGTTCACCCACGACTGCGCGGCAACGCACGCCTCCAACTCAATCATCAAGTTTGTGGACGACACAACAGTGGTAGGCTTGATTACCAACAACGACGAGACGGCCTACAGGGAGGAGGTGAGGGCCCTCGGAGTGTGGTGTCAGGACAATAACCTCAACGTCAACAAAACTAAGGAGATGATTGTGGACTTCAGGAAACAGCAGAGGGAACACCCCCCTATCCACATCGATGGAACAGTAGTGGAGAGGGTAGTAAGTTTTAAGTTCCTCGGCATACACATCACAGACAAACTAAATTGGTCCACTCACACAGACAGCATCGTGAAGAAGGCGCAGCAGCGCCTCTTCAACCTCAGGAGGCTGAAGAAATTTGGCTTGTCACCAAAAGCACTCACAAACTTCTACAGATGCACAATCGAGAGCTTCCTGGCGGGCTGTATCACCGCCTGGTACGGCAACTGCTCACAACCGTAAGGCTCTCCAGAGGGTAGTGAGGTCTGCACAACGTATCACCGGGGGCAAACTCCAGGACACCTACACCACCCGATGTTACAGGAAGGCCATAAAGATCATCAAGGACAACACCCACCCGAGCCACTGCCTGTTCACCCCGCTATCATCCAGAAGGCGAGGTCAGTACAGGTGCATCAAAGCTGGGACCGAGAGACTGAAAAACAGCTTCTATCTCAAAGCCATCAGACTTTTAAACAGCAACCACTAACATTGAGTGGCTGCTGCCAACACACAGACTCAACTCCAGCCACTTCAATAATGGGAATTGATGGGAAAGGATGTAAAATATATCACTAGCCACTTTAAACAATACTACCTAATATAATGTTTACATACCCTACATTATTCATCTCATATGTATACGTATATACTGTACTCTATCATCTACTGCATCCTTATGTAATACATGTATCACTAGCCACTTTAACTATGCCACTTTGTTTACATACTCATCTCATATGTATATACTGTACTCGATACCATCTACTGTATCTTGCCTATGCTGCTCTGCACCATCACTCATTCATATCTTTATGTACATATTCTTTATCCCCTTACACTGTGTATAAGATATTAGTTTTGGAATTGTTAGTTAGATTACTTGTTGGTTATTACTGCATTGTCGGAACTGGAAGCACAAGCATTTCGCTACACTCGCATTAACATCTGCTAACCATGTGTATGTGACAAATAAAATTTGATTTGAGTAAGCTGGATTAAACGTGTTTATGTAATAGTTAAAACATACAGTATCTTCTTGGAAGACAACGTTACCATGGCATGTGTGACCCACATTTAGGCTTTTCTATGGGTTCAAACCTTTTGCCAATCTGATCATCTCAACTGCCATCTCAATGTCTATGTAGATATACAAATGTGACAATGTGAATTTGTCTGCCATCACTATCGTAAATGTGTAAGGAGAGAATATGCTGTGTAGAATAAAAAAATAAAACACATTCTTTATAAAGTAAAGCCTCTTAGGCTATAGTTATTAGTCATTACATACATTACCTAAGACAACAGTCAGACTCGAGTGGATGAGTGGAAGCTATCTGAGGGAATAATAAACTTTAACGCCGTGTCAACGGGGATAATGGTAATCCAGCACCTCTTTACACCATGTCTATGAGTACAACAGTCAGCAGACTGCAATGCAAAGGAACGTTAAAGCACTGAGAGAGGTGGCAAAGATATATGTAGCATGACACACTAGTGAAGAGCACACCACAGCATGCACATGCACACACACTTGTAACACAGACAAGATTTTCACAAATATCCCTCAACACCAATTCCACATAGGAAAAACAAAACCACAATTGTCATGCTGATAGCCAAAAAGCAAATACAACAACACTGATTAAAATAATAGGCCTATATGAACAATTCACCATAATAGCTGGATAGATGACTGTGGCACATATTTCATGTGAGAGTTGATCATTAGCTTCCCCTTTCACCTGTCTACCAACCTATTTGAACCACAGCCGCTGTGATAAGTGTTGCTAGCACGGCAGAGATGAGGGACAGCCAGGTTAAAAAACAATTAGCAGCCATTTTCCAAATCACGCTATCCTGGCTTCTTGTAAAGAAGACATTCCCTCCGGGATCATTGCCCACGAGACCCACAGTGCCAGGCCACAGCTGTGAAGGCCACACCTTAATGCTCCTGTTTTTAAATATGTTCCTAATGATAATTCAATGCAGGCTGCTAATAATTTCTTCACCCACCACCATGGAGAGATCGCTATACCAGTACAACACAGGTGCAAACTCAGGCATTTTGCTTTTGGCTTCAACCTTGACAGAATGATTGATGACAGATATGCAATGAGACAGATCGTCTACATGAGAGGACAGAGAGGGACACAGACTGAACAACAGTATGGCACGGAGCTGCCCCGATGCATAGAGACGGAGATGATCGGACCGGGAATGGCAACACAGAAATGAGGAGGTTCTCTTTTTAAGGTCATTACGGTAACCGTTTTCTCTTTTGACCTCAGTTGACAAGGCAGAGGAAACCCCCAAAGTTCAAACACCCAGAACCACTCTTTTATGTAAGGACCAGTGCAACGAAAAAGTCAGGCTATATTTGGAAAAGATGCCATTTTGGAATCGATTTCATAAACCCTGATAATATAGCTTGAGGATTTTCAAGGAATATTGCCTGAAGCGCAGACAAGAAAATTCGATAAAAATACTTATTTGATCCTATCAGGGTTTTTGTCGAATCTCATACCCCATACGCAATTTGTTCTATCAACTGATTTTGTTCCATTTCTGTGCCACACTGATTTCATACCTGATAGATCCTGTTTAGATGTGCCTGCGGGGGAGAGAATGTAGCGAAGTAAACGGACCTTCCCGTGGGCTCCACCTATCCACACTCCTCCTATCCTGTACAGGTACCTAGAGAGTGTCTCTGATTAAATGGCCCCACCCATTACCTGTCTATTGGACTAGATTAGATCATTGGTACTACAGGGAAGTAGCTACAGTGCCTTCGGAAAGTATTCAGACCCCTTGACTTTTTCCACATTTTGTTAAGTCACAGCCTTATCCTAAAATTACTTTTTTTAAAGGATCCTCAAAAATCTACACACATAATGACAAAGCAAAAACAGGTTTTTAGATTTAAAAAACAGAAATACCTTATTTGCATAAGTATTCAGACCCTTGCTATGAGACTTGAAATTGAGCTCAGGTGCATCCTGTATTCATTGACCATCCTTGAGATCTCTCTACAACTTGATTGGAGTCCACCTGTGGTAAATTCAATTGATTGAACATGATTTGTAAAGGCACACACCTGTCTATATAAGGTCCCACAGTTGACAGTGCATGTCAAAGCAAAAACCAAGCCATGAGGTGGAAGGAATTGTCCGCAGAGAGCCGAGACAGGATTGTGTTGAGGCACAGATCTAGGAAAGGGTATCAAAACAGTTCTGTAGCATTAAAGGTCCCCAAGAACACAGTGGCCTCCATCCTTAAAAGGAAGAAGTTTGGAACCACCAAGACTCTTCCTAGAGCTGGCTGCCTGGCCAAATTGAGCAATCGGGGGAAGGGTCTTGGTCAGGGAGGTGACCAAGAACCCAATGGTCACTCTGACAGAGCTCTAGAGTTCTTCTGTGGAGGTGGGAGAACCTTCCAGAAGGACAACCATCTCTGCAGCACTCCACCAATCAGACCTTTATTGTAGAGTGGCCAGATAGAAGCTACTTCTCAGTAAAAGGCACATGACAGCCCCTTGGAGTTTGACAAAAGGCACCTAAAGACTCACAGACCATGAGAAACAAGATTCTCTGGTCTGATGAAACCAAGATGGAACTTTTTGGCCTGAAAGCCAAGTGTCACCTCTGGAGGAAACCTGACTCCATCCCTATGGTGAAGCATGGTGGTGGCAGAATCCTGCTGTGGGGATGTTTGTCAGCGGCAGGGACTCGGAGACTAGTCAGGATCGAGGCAAAGATGAACGGAGCAAAGTACAGAGAGATCCTCAGACTGGGGCGAAGGTTCACCTTCCAACAGGATAACGACCCTAAGCACACAGCCAAGACAACGCAGGAGTGGCTTGGGACAAGTCTCTGAATGTCCTTGAGTGGCCCAGCAAGAGCCCAGACTTAAACCTGATCAAACATCTCTGGAGAGACCTGAAAATAGCTGTGGAGACACCTGAAAATAGCTGTGCAGCGACGCTCGCCATCCAACCTGACAGAGCTTGAGAGGATCTGCAAAGAATGGGAGAAACTCCCTAAATACAGGTGTACCAAGCTTGTAGTGTCATACCCAAGAAGACTCGAGGCTGTAATCACTGACAAAGGTGCTTCAACAAAGTACTGAGTAAAAGGTCTGAATACTTATGTAAATGTAATATTTCAATTTTCTTTCTATAAATTAGCAAACATTTCTAAAAAACTGTTTTTGCTTTGTTATTATGGGATATTTTGTGTGGAATGATGAGCGAAAAATGTAATCAATTTTACAATAAGGCTGTAAATTAACAAATTGTGGGAAAAGTCAAAAGGTCTGAATACTTTCCGAAGGCACCGTATATGGACTATGTGGCATTGTATGAAAATATAAGATTCATAGTTGACTGTATGTAGCAATCTGCAGGGGACTAGCAGAGGCTGCTGTAAGGACATAGGTCTAAGCTGCTATAGGGACATAGGTCTAAGCTGCTATAGAGACATAGGTCTAAACTGCTGTAAGGACATAGGTCTAAGCTGCTATAGGAACATAGGTCTAAACTGCTGTAAGGACATAGGTCTAAGCTGCTATAGGGACATAGGTCTAAACTGCTTTAAGGACATAGGTCTAAGCTGCTATAGGGACATAGGTCAAAGCTGCTATAGGAACATAGGTCTAAGCTGCTGTAAGGACATAGGTCTAAGCTGCTATAGGAAGCTGCTAACATAGGTCTAAGCTGCTATAGGAACATAGGTCTAAGCTGCTGTAAGGACATAGGTCTAAGCTGCTATAGGGACATAGGTCTAAGCTGCTGTAAGGACATAGGTCTAAGCTGCTATAGGAACATAGGTCTAAGCTGCTGTAAGGACATAGGTCTAAGCTGCTATAGGGACATAGGTCTAAGCTGCTACATGTATAGGGAAATAGGCCTAAGCTGCTATAGGGACGACGTCTAAGGTGGGATGGTAACTAGGTAGCTACTAGGTAGTAATATGAACTTCTATTAGCTAGATGCAGCTTTGGGGTCATACTTAATCAGCAGAGATGAACCTGGCTAAGGGAGCCTTGCCATGTTTAAATGAAACACATCCCCTGAGTGTCCCTCTGCAGTGGGGACACAGCCCCAGGCTGGCCTCTCTCTGTGGGCTGCCTCTACTGTACCTGCTCTCCCTCAGTGAAGGGGCGCAGGCCAAAGCTCCAGTTGATGGTGGGGGTGGGGTCCCCTGACGCCTCACAGGTCAGAGTCACCTGCTCAGCCATCTCAGACGTGCTCTGGTTCAGCAGGAAGGTGATCTTAGGTTTCACTGTAGCAAAGGCAGACACACACAGAGCCATTATAACCAACCTGCAGTGACACTCACCTGTATGACCTACAGTAGAGCTACATTCACAGTATGCAATCCCATAGTGACATCAATCACCTGCCAGATCTGATGATAGTACTTAAAACCTAGAGTTATAATCACAACATAACCCCCAAAATAATCCAATGTTAAAATCCTCCCACTGTGAATAAATATAGACAAACCATGATTAACCATCACAAACCCTCACCAAACACTCTAAGGCTGACTTCCTGTTCGCTCTCCCCAGCCTTGTTCTTAGCGATGCAGGTGTACTCTCCCTCATCCAGCTTGGCTACCTCCATGATGGTCATCTCTGAACCGTCCTTATTAAAGCTGTACTTGTCTCCTGACTCCAGAAGAACACCGGCTCTGGGAGAGAGAAAGGGAACACACACACACACACTGATTATTCTGATTACAATCAGCTTTTGTGAAACAAAGAGAATCAGATTTGACGACACAACTAAAATAAATCTGCTGCTAACTACGCTTGATGAGAATTTTTATCTAATAAATAAATAAGTATTTTTCCCTCTGTGAAGTAGGTCAAACAGACTTAATTCAAATTATCTCAATTCATTGTTTATCAAAGTAATGTTTCAGTGTGACATTGAATCGCTATTTCCGATTTAATGACAATAAATATTTTTAATCCAGTCATCAATCATGATCTCTATAGTCTATACCAGAGAGCCATTTATTTATTGGCACTGACAATGACCCCTAGGCTCAAAGCTTATCACCTTGACTGATGAGTTAAAATAGCTCTTCCCCCTTTACCTAAGACTCAACCCCAAAGACAAGTGTCACATGGAGTTCACACCAGTCCTTTCCCACACCTAGCAACAAGGGGAACAGCTCCTCTAACTCTTCTAAGAAGGTGAGAGTAATACACTACACTGCCAACAGAAAACCTAGGGCAGGGGACTCGCATTACCTGCATTGGTGTTGGTAGCCTATGAGTTCCATGGTCAGATGGACATCTGCAAAACACTGGTTAGTGGCATATAAGTCTACCAGCCTTGAGTGTGTGCATAAGAGAGAGTATGTGCTCCAGTCTTACCGTGCCCAGGTCACCATGGGCTCTGGGTATCCATCAGCAGCACAGGTCAACATGGCAGACTGGCCCACGCCTGCTGTGGCATTCACCTCAGACTGCCACACCCGGATGGTAGGGAGCACTGAGGGAGGGACATTAACACACCTGAGACCAAGTTATTACGGCTGAAATCCAGCCCACAGTCATCTTCTGTCTAGGATGTTGATAGATGGCTTAACACCACAAAATGGTGTCAAAACCATGAAAAAAGTGACAAGGGAATAGAGCCGGAAGAAGAAGTGGGCTGACCGTTGACGATGACCCTAATGATCTTGAGGTCAATCTCTCCCCGGGCCATGAGGCGGCCCTCACAGGTGTACGACCCCTCGTCTGTCTTCTTGATGCCTCGGATCTGCAGGTGGTTGTTGGGCAGGATCTTAAAGCGGACTGAGAGAAGGATCAGATCAGAATTAAATTGTAATGTATGAGTATTCTGAGGGATAAGAAAGGGCTTTTCAGACGGAGACCCCTTAACTCAAAATCTCACTTTCTATGGAAATTCTTTAATTAAAGTGTTTAAATACCCATACCCACCAGTTATAACATTTGTCAAAGAATTGCTCAAATGGAACATTGTCTGACAGCTGGATAGGGACTTTTCTGACATGGTTGAGTAACAACGGGTGACAAGGCTGACAGTCAAAGAGGTGGGGGAGTGCAAAAAGGAAACAGCAGAAATATAGGAACCCTTTAGCATTACACAATTCTGATAACTTTACCAAAATTCACAGGTTTTCCACAAATCCGTCTTTTAGATTTAAGTAGGAAATCCTGCTTCCTTCAGCAGCGGCAGGGTAGCCTAGTGGTTAGAGCGTTGGACTAGTAACCGAAAGGTTGCAAGTTCGAATCCCCGAGCTGACAATGTACAAATCTGTCATTCTGCCCCTGAACAGGCAGTTAACCCACTGTTCCTAGGCCGTCATTGAAAATAAGAATTTGTTCTTAACTGACTTGCCTGGAAAAATAAAAAAGGGGATTTGTGGAAAACATGGGTATTTGGGGAAAGTTACTGGAATTGTGCAACCCTACTCCAGGCTAAATGGCATCTATCTCACCATCCTTCTCCATCTGAATCTTTGCTCCTTTGTGTTTCCAGATGATGGTGGGGGGAGGGGAGCTGATGACATCACAGACAATGTTGGCATTGTCCCCTTCATTGAACTCTTGGGGGGAGGGGGCGTTCTTGAAGGTGATCCTTTCTACAAGACAAAATACTAGAATGTTTTCAACCATTTAAAACCATGAAGAACATAATGTGTGTGTCTCAAATGACACCCTATTCCCTACGTGGTGTACTAGTTTTGACCAGGGCCCATAGGGTGCACTACATAGAGAATAGGGTGCTATTTGAGCCGTAGCAATGGGTTCATTTAACTGTTTTCCCCTACACCTCAGCCTCTTAACTGCCTTTATTCTAAACACATTAGCATGTTGTGCCTAGTGGGAAACCATAAAGGGTTGAGATGATGGACTGCTGATGCTTGGCAGTGTTTAGCTATAGAAACCATTAGTCAGAAGACATGCACAACAGACATTAGGCCTTGTCGTAATGGGCTTTGGAGGGGTTTATTGAACTGATGAAAAATCTATCTCCAGCTGAAAAACAGAAAATAAAGATATTTTTCCCTCAAGCCCTCAATAAAAAGTTTGAGCTTTTCCTTCATAACTAAACCGAAGGTTAAGAACATTTCAGCTTAGGGTTCTTAATATAACAATTTAACGCTCTGTGATCAGGACATCCCCCTGAGTTTTTATACTATGTCATAATGCAAACACACACTGGTTTTGAACAGGACATCTAGCCTGCGTACCAAATGGCACCCCATTTGCTAAATAGTACACTACTTTAGACCAGGGCCAATGGGACTCTGGTCAAAAGTAGTGAACCTTATAGGGAGGGATTAGGTTGCCCCTTTGGACACATCCCTAGAGAATGAAGAAGGAGGAGCAGTTTACGGTAGAACTTGACGTTGACGGTGGCTTCTGCTGACTGGTCTCCGTTGGTGGCCAGACACTTGTAGGTCCCAGCGCTGTCCACCCCGGCCTTGTAGAGCGTGAGCGTGGACGAGGACTCGTCGTTTCGGGTTACGGTGATCTCTGGTTTGTTGGGCTCTATCTTCTCCCCGCTCGGAGAATACCAGTCAATTTCCTTTGCTACCCCAACAACTGCACATAGACAAGAGACGGTTACATGTGTTTGTTTTTGTATCGAACTAGAATCATTAGGATTAAACATTTCGCTATCACAATGTTGAATCTGTAAACAAGAGACAAATAAAGAGCCAAAAAGACAGCTATCAACCTAGGAAACAACCTATACACCTTATTAGGTATTAGTACTCCGTTATCCTAGAGAAGGTTACAGCTACCTTGTTCCTGTCTAGTGGCTTGACAACTGTGGTCTACACACAGCATATCAGGACAGGACACAAAAGGTCACAGTGTATAATCAGTACTGCACAATGGGATCCAAATATTTCCAAAGAGGCAGTAGTCTACTACAGTATAATGATAGAGGGGCAAGCTTACTTTCACACAGAAAGAACTTGGACTCTCCGACACTGATCTCTCCCTGGGTGGGGGTGATCTCCACTTCCAGACAAACTGAAAAGAGAACAAAATAGGGACATTAGACAGAGGAGAACTTGGAAGCAGTGTTAAGTGTGTGTGTGTGTGTGTGTGTGTGTGTGTAGAGAGAACATTTCATTGATGACATATGATATTAAAGCTTATGTCTGCAGCGCTGTTCTACCTGTAACAAAAAAGGGTTCCCCTATGGGAACAGCCGAAGAACCCTTTTAGGTTCTCGATAGCACCTTTTGAACAGGGCTAGTAGCTCTGGTCAAAAGTAGTGCACTATATAGGGTATAGAGTGCCATTTGGGAGGCTGGCCTGGACGCCTCCACAGCAGCAACATCCTACTGTACACCATGCTCGGATGAACCAGTAGAAAACATATGAAATGGTAAACAAAACACAGGAAAGAGAGAACTGGCTGCAAAGAGAGAGAAAGTACTTTGTCCATGCCTAAGGTGATACAGTAGCCTCCATCTCAGCATGCAGGTAGGTAGGTAAGTTAGCATGCAGGTAGGTAAGTTCTACTGCTCTTATTGACAGTGGAGCAGCCAAGGGGGAGAAACAAAATCAATCGTTTCAACACAGAAATCTATTCCAAGCCATGGCTCAGGCCTCAGAGAAGCACCTCTGGCAGATCGATTGAGACTTTATTTTATTGACTGGTAAGACCACGGTAAGACTATGCACTTCACTGACACCTGCAGAGTAAATCCTTGTTCACAGAGGTAGTTTGAAGTGACTCAAATCCATTTTCTTATTAGAATCTCATATTTGTCCTGCAGTCTAAACAGGCAAAAAGCACATGGAATCAGATGTTTCAAACCACATTTCAAACCACCTAGGAAGGTGGTTTGAAATCAGATATAAATCAGATTCCTGGCCATGTGACCTGTGTCTGAATGGTCATATCTGATTTATCTGCCCTTAAGTGATATCTAGACTGTTATTTGGTATATCCTGTTGCTTTGTAGCTACACTGTTGACAATTTGACAAGAACATGTGGTAGCTAACTAGCTTGTTAATTGTTTACAAACAATGAGGGAATGTGCTAGCAGGCTAAACAGCTACCTTGTTAGCTAGTTGTCTGCTGTGGCTAGCCAAAAACTGACTCGTTTTGAAAGTTAGAGTATCTTATCGTTTGAGGCTTTAAAAATGTTCTTACACTATGATTTTGAACATTCAAATCAACAGGGAGACTTCCATGGCAGGCATTGTTGTCACAGCTTGCTAGATGCTACACTACAACTTCTGAGTGTACACAAACTCGCCACTACTATGTCAACTAGCGTAGCCAGTCAGTCTGAACACATAAATCCGATTTAGTCACTTGTAACTTGCTGTTTTGAACAGTCTAAATACCAGAACAGATTTGAAAAACAAAACTGATTTGAGCATTAAGGCCTGTAGTGTGAACAAGGCTTTATTAAAGACAAGGGAATACAGATCAACCATCTAGTGATGGTAATGTGCTAAGAAGAGATGGGCAAACCCCTTACTGAAGGACTGCGGCATATCTAATAATTTTTTTAACCTTTATTTAACTAGGCAAGTCAGTTAAGAACAAATTATTATTTACAAACCTGGACGACGCTGGGCCAATTGTGCGCCGCCCTATGGGTCTCCAAATCACGGCCGGATGTGATACAGCCTGGATATCAATATGTATTTGTTGGACATTTCCTATAAAATATCTGATTGCATCAGACGTGATTGATGTGAGATGTTATCTACCAACCATATAATCCAAATTCATCAACCCAGAGAAATAACATTCTGGAAATGGCACTTCTAATTTGTAACACTGTCAACTCAGCTCTGATTTCAGATTTATAGAGCTCTAGATAGCGAAGAACCATACATCATCAGATTGGGCTAGTTATCACAAAGTAACGTGGAATCGTTAAGACAACAAGCGGCATAAAAGCAAAATGGTTACACAAACTGTGTAGCCTACCCTTGGAAGAACTTTGTGCCAATCAACTTCATATCAATTCTATGGGGAAAACACCCTACTTATAACGCAGCTTTCAGTATGATGAATCCCATGGGTAATTCACACACTTGGAAGAATAACTTAAGACACATACAAATGTGTGTTTTACAGACTTGTTAACGTTCTGCTGTGCGTTGTGTTGCTAACCTTACTTTGCTACCTGACAACTTTACGGCTTTTACTTTTTAATTACCATTTATATTTTTAGTTTTTCCCTCACTCAACTTTTTTTTTTCATTCAACTTCTTCACTCCAGAGTTTATCTTGACATGGTTCGTCAGGACCTCCACCAGCCGAAGCTAAGTAGTAACATTAACATGATGCCATCTAATTGCAGTCGTTGTACTCCTAATATACAGGAGAACGATTGCCTTACGCCGAGGATAGCTGTGCTTTTCTTTTGAAAAAGCTATTGTGCAGCAACTCACTGCCTTCCTGAAGACAAGCAATGTATACTAAATGTTTCAGTCTGGTTTTAGACCCCATCATAGCACTGAGACTGCACTTGTGAAGGTGGTAAATTACCTTTTAATGGCATCAGACAGAGGCTCTGCATCTGTCCACGTGCTCCTAGACCTTAGTGCTGCTTAGTGCTGTTCCACTGATGTCAGAAGGTGAAATCACCAATTTGTAAGTCGCTCTGGATAAGAGCGTCTGCTAAATGACTTAAATGTAAATGTAAATTATTTTGGAGAGAATGGAAACCCAAATTGGTCTACACGGACAAGTTATGGCCTGGTTTAGATCTTATTTGTCAGAAAGATATCAGTTTGTGTCACGGTTTTCTGTAGGCAAAGGAGAGTCAGACCAAAATGCGGCTTGGCTATTTCAATCCATGTTTAATGAAAACAAAGTGAACGCGAATCAAATACAAAAACAATAACCGTCATACGAAACAGCCTAACACTGGTGCTAAGTAACACACGACAGAAAAAGGACATAAGGACAATCACCCACAAAACCCAACACCAAACAGGCTACCTAAATATGGTTCCCAATCAGAGACAATGACTAACACCTGCCTCTGATTGAGAACCATATCAGGCCAAACACAGAAACAGACAAATTAGACACACAACATAGAATGCCCACTCAGATCACACCCTGACCAAACAAAACATAGAAACATACAAAGCAAACTATGGTCAGGGTGTTACAGTTTGTCTCTGTGAATGGTTTGTCCTCTGACAAAACAACTGTACATTTCTGTGTTCCTCAAGGTTCCGTTTTAGGACTACTATTGTTTTCACTATATATTTTACCTCTTGGGGATGTAATCTGAAAACATAATGTTAACTTTTACTGCTATGCGGATGACACTGGATGTACATTTCAATGAAACACTGTGAAGCCCCAAGAGTGCCCTCGCTGGAAGCCTGTGTTTCAGACATAAGGAAATGGATGGCTGTCAGGCTTTTAAACTCTGACAACCTTTTTTTTGCTACTTTTAAACTCGGAGATGCTTGTTCTAGGTCCCAAGAAACAAAGAGATCTTCTGTTGAATCTGACAATTAATCTTGATGGTTGTACAGTCATCTCAAATAAAACTGTGAAGGACCTCTGTGTTACTCTGGACCCTGATCTCTCTTTTGACAAACATATCAAGACTGTTTCAAGGACAGCTTTTTTCCATTTACGTAACATTGTAAAAATCAGACATTTTCCGTTCAAAAATGATGCAGAAAAATTAATCCATGCTTTTGTTACTTCTAGGTTAGACTACTGCAATGCTCTACTTTCCAGCGACCCAGATAAAGCACTAAATAAACTTCAGTTACTGCTAAATACGGCTGCTAGAATCCTGACTTGAACCCAAAAAATGTATCATATTACTCCAGTGCTAGCCTCCCTACACTGGCTTCCTGTTAAGGCAAGGGCTGATTTCAAGGTTTTACTGCTAACTTACAAAGTATTACATGGGCTTGCTCCTACCTACCTTTTCGATTTGGTCCTGCCATACATACCTACACGTACGCTACGGTCACAAGACGCAGGTCTCCTAATTGTCCCTAGAATTTCTAAGCAAACAGCTAGAGGCAGGGCTTTCTCCTATAGAGCTCCATTTTTATGGAATGGTCTGCCTACCCATGTGAGAGACACAGACTCGGTCTCAACCATTCTAGTCTTTATTGAAGACTCATCTCATTAGTAGGTCCTATGATTTAGTGTAGTCTGGCCCAGGAGTGTGAAGGTGAACGGAAAGGCTCTGGAAAAACAAACCGCCCTTGCTGTCTCTGCCTGGCCGGTTCCCCTCTCTCCACTGGGATTCTCTGCCTCTAACCCTATTACAGAGGCTGAGTCACTGGCTTACTGGTGCTCTTCCATGCCATCCCTAGGAGGGGTGCGTCACTTGAGTGGGTTGAGTCACTGACGTGGTCTTCCTGCCCGGGTTGGCGCCCCCCCTTGGGTTGTGCCGTGGCGGAGATCTTTGTGGGCTATACTCGGCCTTGTCTCAGGATGGTAAGTTGGTGGTTGAAGATATCCCTCTACTGGTGTGGGGGCTGTGCTTTGGCAAAGTGGGTGGGTTTATATCATGCCTGTTTGGCCATGTCCAGGGGTTCGTCGGATGGGGCCACAGTGTCTCCTGACCCCTCCTGTCTCAGCCTCCAGTATTTATGCTGCAGTAGTTTGTGTCGGGGGGCTCGGGTCATTCTGTTATGTCTGGAGTATTTCTCCTGTCTTATCCGGTGTCCTGTGTGAATTTAAGTATGCTTTCTCTAATTATCTCTGGCCACCCCTCATAGCCTGGTTCCTCTCTAGGTTCTCCCTAGGTTTTGGCCTTTCTAGGGAGTTTTTCCTAGCCACCGTGCTTCTACACCTGTATTGCTTGCTGTTTGGGTTTTTAGGCTGGCTTTCTGTACAGCACTTTGATATATCAGCTGACGTAAGAAGGCCTATATAAATACATTTGATTTGATCAAAATCAAATTTACAATTTACATAGAGCTGTTTGGAAACAGCATCACACCAGAAAGTATACTCATAACAAATGTCTGTCTCCATTCCACTTCACAGGATAGATTCATACGTTCAGCTTTCTCCCACACACCATCAGCACCACCCCCTTCTGACTGGAGAAGACAGCCCTCCGAGACCAGGCTCATTCACCAGCCTTTTGTCTGGTTATCCCGAGTGATGCTGTGAGGAGCCTGGTGAGAGGGCCAATATGAGACCATGTCTGCATCCCAAATAGCCCCCTATTCCCTATGGGCCCTGTTCAACAGTAGTGCACTATATAGGGAAGAGGCTGCCATTTGGGACTCAGCCCTGACCTATCAAAAGGGCTCCTGCATTAGCTAGGAGCCTGAGGAGCCTCTGTCTGTGCCAACCCATATGGAAGATGCATGGCTATAATGGGGTATCCACCGCCAAGAATAGCGAGTTCTGGAAGTAGTCATTTCCAATATAGGGCAAGCATAAACGTCATAAACCAAGCAAAACTAACCTCAAGTACCAAGCAGTAGATTAACTATGCATGTCCAGTTGGTTTCTGATGGAGAGTGAGACATGTAATCCTTGCCCTTGTGATACATACTGTATCTCTGTGTGCAAACATCTGAGCTTCATATGACCAGCAGAGTATTAGCTACAGATGTTCAGTAAGATTAGGTTATATCACTCTGTCATCCAGTATAAGCACATAGCACGGAATGTCCCATCAAAACAAAAACAACGGTAGCTAGGTATCATGGAGGTTATCCATTTGTGCATGCAAGATTAGCTTGCTTTTGAAATGTAAATAAGCCTAATTGCGGAGGGTATTATTACCAGATGGGTGATATTAAGGAACTGACTGTCAGGCTGTCTAGGCTGCAGTAGACTGGATTAGGGGGAGTCAATTTGCTGAGGCACCCCACAAGGGAAGAATCAGATTTCTGAGAGAGATGGGATCAGTCTCTAATACATGACAAAAGATAGGCTCTAGATACTGTAAGTTATCATAAAGCCTGCTCTGACCATGGGAACTTGAAACCAATGAAAGATTGAAAGATGAGAGCAATTTATAGTTTACAGTAGATAGGGGGCTTTAAGACTAGATCCAAATACAGTATACAGTCAATCCCTGACTGAGCACAGTGGCCAGTAGATACATGTTATCTCACAAACCCACACAGAGAGAGAGAGAAACGGGTTGAGAAAGAGAGAGAGAAACGGGTTTGAGCAAGAGAGAGAGAAAGACAGGGATAAGAAAGTGTGAGAGAGGGGGGGAGTGAGAGAGAGAGGGGGATGGAGGGGTGTGTGAGAGAGAGAGAACAAGAGATGGAGAGGTGTGTGAGAGAGAGAGGGAGAGAGAGAGAACAAGAGATGGAGGGGTGTGTGAGAAAGAGAGAGAGAGAGAGAGAGAGAGAGAGAGGAGAGAGAGAACAAGAGATGATTCAGCAGTGCCAGTGAGTCCCATTATGAATGGCCCAGACAAGCATATCTCCTCTCTGTTTTGCTAGCATTGTTTTTGTATAGAAATAAGGTCAGCCCAGCAGCAATGATCAACAACACAGCAGACTTTAACCTAAAGAAGGTAACAATATGTTCGTTTTTTTGCTCCAAGAAATCAATGATGCCTGTCAGCCTACAGTGTGATACAATAATTCCATGTGATTTAAACAAAAACAAAAAGTCCACTTGCTGTCACGCCCTGACCTTAGAGAGCCTTTTTATGTCTCTATTTGGTTTGGTCAGGGTGTGATTTGGGTGGGTATTCTATGTTCTGTTTTCTATGATTTTGTATTTCTATGTTTTGGCCGGGTATGGTTCTCAATCAGGGACAGCTGTCTATTGTTGTCTCTGATTGGGAATCATACTTAGGCAGCCTTTTCCCTTTTATCTTTGTGGGAAATTGTCTTTGTTAGGGGCACTACTGCCATTGTAAGCTTCACGGTCATTTTTGTTTTCTTGTTTTTGTTGGCGACATTACAAATAAAAGAAAATGTACGCTCACCACTCTGCACTTTGGTCTCATTCCGAGGACGGCCTTGACACTTGCAAGAAATTCATCCCCTTCACAACAGGGCAGTGTATAGTTTTGGTTATGGATACTGCCAGTGGTTATGTGTATGCTCAATAATCCATTAACAGCTTCCCTCCCTTTCACTACTGTAAGGAAACACCACTGGAGTGGAGCAGAGAAGCTTGTCCAAACTGCCAACATGGAAACAGCATGATAGCGCTCCGCCTCATCATTATTAATCTACTAAAAGCAACTGTTAAGATTATTCATGCATAACAACACTTCTCATCTCCTGATGCATGGACTACATGGCAAACACACGGCGACGACAGAATAATGAGAGTCCCAAAATATTTTTCCTCCACATAGCACTAGTGCTGTCACGATACCAACATTTAAAAAATGATACGATACCAGGCCAAATATCCCGATACCGAGTAGTATAGCGATACCACAAAGGGAGGTGGATCAGCGGCGTAGCGTCCTGTTTGCCCCGTCCCGAGGACACTTTTCCCGTTTTCTAAACGTTCTATGCATGTGCTACTAAAAAACCTATCGCTGAAATTCACATTGAATACAACACATTGAATTTAACTTCACATTATTCAGTAGACAATAGAATACTGCAGAGAATAGCTGATTTGCTCATGTTTGTAAAGGCCTACCTGTGATTTGACTGGAGGAATGGGAGGAAGGAATATACAGTAAATGCTTAATGATCTGCATGTCATTGTAGCAGTAAGGGGAAACACTGCATAATGATCTGCATTTCACTGTGGCAGTAAGGGGAAAAACACTGCATAATGATCTGCATGTCATTGTAGCAGTAAGGGAAACACTGCATAATGATCTGCATTTCATTGTGGTAGTAAGGGAGAAAATCTGCATAATGATCTGCATGTCATTGTGGCAGTAAGGAGAAAACACTGCAAAATTATCTGCATGTCATTTTGGTAGTAAGGGAGAAAAAACTGCATAATGATCTGCATGTAACTGTGCCAGTAAGGGGGAACACTGCATAATGATCTGCATGTCACTGTGCCAGTAAGGGGGAAACACTGCATAATGATCTGCATGTCACTGTGTCAGTAAGGGGGAAACACTGCATAATGATCTGCATGTCATTGTGGCAGTAAGGGGACAAACACTGCATAATGATCTGCATGTCATTGTGGCAGTAAGGAAAAAAAATCATATTGATCTGCATGTCATTGTGGCAGTAAGGAGAAAACACTGGATAATGATCTGCATGTCAATGTGGCAGTAAGGGGAAACACTGCATAATGATCTGCATGTCATTGTGCCAGTAGGGGTAAAACACTGCATAATGATCTGCATGTCATTGTGGTAGTAAGGGAGAAAGAAACTGCATAATGATCTGCATGTCATTGTGGCAGTAAGGAGAAAAAACTGCATAATGATCTGCATGTCACTGTGCCAGTAAGGGGGAACACTGCATAATGATCTGCATGTCATTGTGGCAGTAATGGGAAAACACTGCACAATGATCTGCATGTCATTGTGGCAGTAAGGGGAAAAACACAGCATAATGATCTGCATGTCATTGTGGCAGTAAGGGGAAAAACACAGCATAATGATCTGCTTGTCATTGTGGCAGTAAGAAGAAAACACTGCATAATGATCTGTCACGATCGTCGTAAGAAGCGGACCAAAGTGCAGCGTGGTGTGAATGCTTCATTTTAATGGATGACAAAAACACGAAGTAAACTGAACAAAACAATAAATGAACAACGACCGTGAAGCTATATACGAAATGTGCTAACACAAGCAACTAACATAGACAATCACCCACAACCCACAATGACAAAACAGGCTACCTAAATATGGTTCCCAATCAGAGACAACGACTAACACCTGCCTCTGATTGAGAACCATATCAGGCCAAACACAGAAACAGACAAATTAAACATACAACATAGAATGCCCACTCAGATCACACCCTGACCAAACAAAACCTATAAACATACAAAGCAAACTATGGTCAGGGCGTGACAGTACCCCTCCCCAAGGTGCGGACTCCGGCCGCAAAACCTGAACCTATAGGGGAGGGTCTGGGTGGGCCTCTGTCCGCGGTGGCGGCTCTGCCGCTGGACGTGGACCCCCCCTCCACCATAGTCTTAGTCTGCTTCTGTGGCCTCCTAGGAACGGCAACCCTACTAAAGGGCCCCACTGGACTGAGGGGCAGCTCCGGACGGAGGGGCAGCTCCGGACGGAGGGGCAGCTCCGGACGGAGGGGCAGCTCCGGACTGAGGGTGAGCTCAGGACTGAAGGGTAGCTCAGGACTGAAGGGTAGCTCAGGACTGAAGGGTAGCTCCTGGCTGGCTTGCGGCTCTGGCAGCCCCTGGCTGGCTGGCGGCTCTGGCAGCTCCTGGCTGGCTGGCGGCTCTGGCAGCTCCTGGCAGACTGGCGGCTCTGGCAGCTCCTGGCTGGCTGGCGGCTCTGGCAGCCCCTGGCTGGCTGGCGGCTCTGGCAGCTCCTGGCTGGCTGGCGGCTCTGGCAGCTCCTGGCAGACTGGCGGCTCTGGCAGCTCCTGGCTGGCTGACGGCTCTGGCAGCTCCTGGCTGACTGACAGCTCTGGCAGCTCCTGGCTGACTGACGGCTCTTGTAGCTCCGGACAGACGGGAGACTCTCGCAGGTCCGGACAGACGGGAGACTCTAGCAGGTCCGGACAGACGGGAGACTCTCGCAGGTCCGGACAGACGGGAGACTCTAGCAGCTCTGGACAGACGGGAGACTCTAGCAGATCTGGACAGACGGGAGACTCTAGCAGCTCTGGACAGACGGGAGACTCTAGCAGCTCTGGACAGACGGGAGACATGTAAGCCGGCCCAATGAGACGCACTGGAGACCAGATGCGTAGAGTCGGCTTCATGGCACCTGACTCGATGCCCACTCTAGCCCGGGCCGATACGAGGAGCTGGAATGTACCGCACAGGGCTATGCAACCGCACCGGGGACACCATGCGCTCCACAGAATAACACGGTGCCTGCCCGGTCTCTCTCGCTCTCCGGTTAGCATAGGAAGTTGGCGCAGGTCTCCTACCTTGTTTCGCCACACTCCCTGTGTGCCCCCTCCAAGACATTTTTGGGGCTGCCTCTCGGGCTTCCTACCGCGCCGCCGTGCTGACTCCATTCGCCGGTATTCCTCCTCACACTGCTCCAGAGAATCCCAGGCGGGCTCCGGCACTCTCCCTGGGTCGACCGCCCACCTGTCTATCTCCTCCCAAGGAGTGACACAGTCCAGATCTCGCTCCCATGTCCAGAAATCCTGACATCGCTGCTGCTGCCACAAAACAATAAACGAATAACGACCGTGAAGCTATATACAAAATGTGCTGACACAAGCAACTAACATAGACAATCACCCACAATGACAAAACAGGCTACCTAAATATGGTTCCCAATCAGAGACAACGACTAACACCTGCCTCTGATTGAGAACCATATCAGGCCAAACACAGAAACAGACAAACTAGAGATACAACATAGAATGCCCACTCAGATCACACCCTGACCAAACAAAACCTATACAAAGCAAACTATGGTCAGGGCGTGACATGATCTGCATGTCAATGTGCCAGTAAGGGGAAAACACTGCATAATGATCTGTGTGTTATTGTGCCAGTAAGGGGAAAACACTGCATAATGATCTGCGTGTCATTGTGCCAGTAAGGGAAAAACACTGCATAATGATCTGCGTGTCATTGTGCCAGTAAGGGGAAAACACTGCATAATGATCTGCGTGTCATTGTGCCAGTAAGGGAAAAACACTGCATAATGATCTGCGTGTCATTGTGCCAGTAAGGGGAAAACACTGCATAATGATCTGCGTGTCATTGTGCCAGTAAGGGAAAAACACTGCATAATGATCTGCGTGTCATTGTGCCAGTAAGGGTAAAACACTGCATAATGATCTGCATGTCATTATGGCAGTAAGAAAGAAAACACTGCATAATAATCTGCATGTCATTGTGCCAGTAAGGGTAAAACACTGCATAATGATCTGTGTGTCATTGTGCCAGTAAGAGTAAAACACGGCATAATGATCTGCATGTCATTGTGGCAGTAAGGGGGGAACACTGCATAATGATCTGCATGTCATTATGGCAGTAAGAAAGAAAACACTGCATAATGATCTGCATGTCATTGTGGCAGTAAGGAGAAAACACTGTGTCAGTAAGGGGAAAAACACTGCATTAAACCTTCTTTACTCTTGAGTTAACACAGACACACATACACTCTTCCTCACTTCCTTACACTCTCTCTGTCTCATAAACACACACATACACCACTCCCTCTCCCACACATACACACACTGCCCCCAACTTTTAAAATGTTAGGCACCAAACAGAATTTAAGAAGCACCAGAAATACATGTATATTTGATATAGTTTAGGCTTACATTTGGCCTGTATGAATCCTACGGTTAAAGCACATCTCATGAGTAGCAGACTTTTTTCCTTTCTTCCTGTGCCAATCACATTTTCCTAAACCTATTGTCAAGTTACCAGGTTGTTAGCTAGCTAGGTAACATTACTGAACAACGTTGTTTTATTATCAAACCAATAATTAGCAACCCAGGATTAGTTTGAAATGGCACGCGACATGGTTTGTGAAATTATATCAAATTGGTGCTCCATTTTCCCTTTCTGGCACTTAGACGCTCTGCATGACAGTGAACTTGCAAAGTCTACTCAGACTGGCCTGTGATCTTATAATAGGAGATTGAATGTATCAACACTGCTCGGTCTGCGCATTGCTCCAATGTAACATGTATAATTCCAACAACAGAAGACTCATCTGGGTCTGCATCCCTGCTTGCCTTCACGCTAAATTACTTTTTTTGGAAATGATGGAGGAATAGATGTGCATGAAGACCGGACAGAGAGATGCAGGTGAATGAGGGCTGGTAGGGAATGCATCTGCCACACGTGACATGATATGCACATACAATTGAAGTGGATATTATTGAGCCTGCGCATATAATAAACTAGTGGCTGTTGCTTAAATTCAACGGAATTTATAAACAAAACTGACTTTATAAACATTTTATAACAGGCACCAGCAGGTTCTTTAGATCAGTAGAAACAGTACTATGGTATTCTAAAATGTTGGTATTATAAGTATCATGATGTTTTAGTACTGTGATATTACCGTGGTACTGGTATAACGTGCAACACTACACTGCACATAGTACCACTACACTGCACATAGTACCACCCCCAATTCCCCATCGCACTAATAGATGTACAGAAACACTGCTGTCGTCTACCCAGAGTTGTGATTTCTCACACATGTAAATACTTCTAAACTGCAAACTCTAATAAGCACCCCCCCTATCCACATCGACGGGACAGTAGTGGAGAGGGTAGTAAGTTTTAAGTTCCTCGGCGTACACATCACGGACAAACTGAATTGGTTCACCCACACAGACAGCGCGGTGAAGAAGGTGCAACAGCGCCTCTTCAATCTCAGGAGGCTGAAGAAATTTGGCTTATCACAAAAAGCACTCACAAACTTTTACAGATGCACAATCGAGAGCATCCTGTCGGGCTGTATCACCGCCTGGTACGGCAACTGCTCCGCCCCCAACCGTAAGGCTCCCCAGGGGGTAGTGAGGTCTGCACAACGCATCACCGGGGGCAAACTACCTGCCCTCCAGTACACCTACACCACCCGATGTCACAGGAAGGCCATAAAGATCATCAAGGACAACAACCACCCGAGCCACTGCCTGTTCACCCCGCTATCATCCAGAAGGCGAGGCCAGTACAGGTGCATCAAAGCAGGGACCGAGAGACTGAAAAACAGCTTCTATCTCAAGGCCATCAGACTGTTAAACAGCCACCACTAACATTTATTGGCTGCTGCCAACATACTGACTCAACTCCAGCCACTTTAATAATGGAAAAATTCATGTAAAAATGTATCACTAGCCACTTTAAACAATGCCACTTAATACAATGTTTACATACCCTACATTACTCATCTTATATGTATATACTGTACCCTATACCATCTACTGCATCTTGCCATCTTTATGTAATACATGTATCACTAGCCACTTTAAACAATGCCACTTTTATGTTTACATACCCTACATTACTCATCTCATATGTATATACTGTACTCTATACCATCTACTGCATCTTGCCTATGCCGTTCTGTACCATCACTCATTCACATATCTTTATGTACATATTCTTCATCCCTTTACACTTGTGTGTATAAGGCAGTTGTTGTGGAATTGTTAGGTTAGATTACTCGTGGGTTATTACTGCATTGTCGGACCTAGAAGCACAAGCATTTCGCTACACTCGCATTAGCATCTGCTAACCATGTGTATGTGACAAATAAAATTTGATTTGAGTTCTCAGTTTACAGTAGCTCCACTACATAGAGATCGATGAATTGAGGGCATACTAATTGTTTTCCTACCAACAGTTCAAATAAATGAAAGTCTACAGACCTCCAGTCATTGTGCTAATGCTAGTTAGCAACTTCCTTCAAACTACGCACATCCATAAAAATGGTATCCACAAGTTCATCTGACTCTGGGGAAGTAGATAAAGGGCCACATCGCCAAAATCCCAAACTATTCCTTTAATAGGAACCCCCCTTCCATATAAAACAAGAGGCTTGTATTAGGGCCATACCAAGAAATGGATGATTAAAAAGATAAAACCAACCCAGTGAGTCCTCACTGACTGCACTGAAAATACTGTCTGCCTGGCTGATCTAAGATTTCCTTCAAATTGAAAAGCCTTTCATCGCTGTAAATCAGGAGAGCCTTTCCCATCAGAGAGAGAAATAGAGGGGAAAAGAGAGAGAGATGGAGTGAGAGGCGTGATGAGAAGGAGGAGTGAGTAGAGAGTAGTAAGGAGAGAGGAGTGAGGAAAAAGGAGTGCGTGATCTTTGAGACATGTATAACCGATTAGCATTGTTATGGATATAACTGTATTCATAATGTAATCTAGTATACAAACCCATGGGTAGCATACACATTTTTGGAGATCTAGCCTATCATCAACATAGAAATGAATAATTCTAGTCCTGATCTCCCAGACAACAAATTAAGACTTGTTCTATTGACCCATGTTCACAGACTCTGAGAATGTGGAGATGTAGTAGATTGTTAACAGTGATGGCTTGGCTAAGCTTCATAGCCTTCAGGGAAATCTAGGCAAAGTACAGTAAGATCTTTTTTCAGGTACAGAACAGAGATACTGTAAAACAGTAACACAGGAAGAATTCCAACACAAGAGGACTTGGCAGTGTGACATATCACAATAGCTATGGGGATTGACACATTTGGATCCAGCCTGATCATGCAGCCCATAGTTTACAGCTGGCAGTCTGTAATAATGTAGGGCTCTATGAAAAAAATGCATCTCCATTCCTAATAAGCCCTACATGCATTTCCATCCAATATTAGAAAGAGGAGGGATTAGTTTATATCAGAAAATTAATAAATATATTACTTTGTATCCTGTTATACTGTAACAATGAGCTCTGCAAAAGGTTTCTGCAGCAGTGGCTGATCAATTCACTGGCACAGTGTCCCTCCAAGATCCCACATTCCCTTACGGATCCCTCTGTTACTTAGCAGCAGCATAGGATGGTGGCATCCTGTTTGTGTTTGTGTGTGTATATAATATAAATATAGCCTATAGAGAATGGAAATGTTCTAATGATGACCATGGTGTTTGTCCTCTTTGAGAGGCCCATAAACTTCAGTATTTAGTACTAGGAAGAAAGTCTAGGCCAGTGGTTTCCAAATTGTGTGTCAGGACTCACTTGCGGGTCACAGCAGGGGTTCAGTTGGGTCGCGGGATAATTATTTAACTTTTTTTTTTTAATACATTATTTTTGGGAGGGACAAACGCTTTCAGTGTAAACTTAAATGACTAAAACCAAATATAAAGTATGTAGAAAAGATTATGGACATATATTTTAAAATATCTTATAATCTTTGAGAATTTACAAATCAAAAAAGATAAGGTAGACAGGCCCCCATTGATTTAGTCATTATGTTTTAGCATAAGAACACAGGATTAGCCATGGCAAAATGCATAGAATTGCAGGAAAGTTGGCTTTCAAACGGCAACATTTTATTTCAGCTCCGTGGCAAAATGTGTAGAATTGCAGGAAATGTACTTCAAAGGAGTAGTTCACTATTTTACAATTTGATGTTAGATGGTTCCTCACCCTGAAAGTAGCTCATGAGCCAGGAGAAACTTGAATATATGGTTCAGTTTTCTGTAAACAGCCACTACAAATCTCAGCTAACTTCAGCCACAAGTTAACAATCAATGGAAGTGAGCATCTATTAAAAAAGGATGTCTATATCCTTTTCCCCTGCTCAACTCTTATGGTGGGTTGTGAATCAAAAGACACCACAATTGGTGGGTCACAGAGCAAAAAAGTTTGGGAACCCCTGGTCGAGGCAGATGTCATAGGCCTACACAGTACTGTACCTCTCTCTCATATGTTGGTTTCCCAGGGGGCTGTGCTCTGCAGCCCGTGACATTTTCATCACTCTCAGAGCTTCCTTCCTCCAGGAGTACAGTGACTTTTTTAGAAAAAGAGCTCAACATTACTAATGGGATTTAGTCAGCTAAACTATGGCCCAGATGAGAAGGTCAACATTATATGCAGGCTTTGCTCTGTTTTCTCAGCCTCTCTAGTCTTCATAGAACACCTCTCTGAGCCTGTACTCATAAAGCGTATCAGAGTAGGAGTGCTGATCTAGGATCAGGTCCACCCTGTCCATATAGCCTGCTCTTAATCATTATAACCATGTGCACTGAGAGTTGGGAAGCAAATTCAGGGAGTGAGTGTTAATGAAAAAACACAACATAAACCAAAACAAGAAACAGCCACAATGACGCCTGGGGAAGGAACAGAGGGGAGTGAGTGACAGAGTTATTATTCTTTTTCGCCAGGTAGGCCAGTTGAGAACAAGTTCTCATTTACAACTCCGAACTGGCCAAGATAAAGCAAAGCAGTGTGACAAAAAAACAACAGAGATACACATGGCATAAACAAACGTACAGTCAATAACACAATAGAAAAATCAGTATACAGTGTGGGCAAATGAAGTAAGGAGGTAAGGAAATAAATAGGCCATAGTGGTGAAGTAATTACAATTTAGCAATTTACACTGGAGTGATATAAGTGCAGATGAGGATGTGCAAGTAGAAATACTGGTGTGCAAAAGTGAAGAAAAACAAAAACAAATATGGGGATGAGGTAGGTGGATTGGATGGGCTATTTACAGATGGGTTATTTACAGATGGGCTATGTACAGCTGCAGTGAACGGTAAGCTGTTCTGACAGCTGACGCTTAAAGTTAGTGAGGGAGTTCTAAGTCTCCAACTTCAGTGATTTATGCAATTCGTTCCAGTCATTGGCAGCAGAGAACTGGAAGGAAAGGTGGCCAAAGTAAGTGTTGGCTTTGGGGATGACCAGTGAAATATACCTGCTGGAGCGCGTGCTACGGGTGGGTGATGCTATGGTGACCAGTGAGCTGAGATAAGGCGGAGCTTTACCTAGCAAAGATATATCGATGACCTGTTGAGTCTGCCGATAAGAATACGGTGATTGACAGAGTCGAAAGCCTAGGCCTGTAACGGTTTTCATGCGGTGAAAGAGTCGGACCAAAATGCAGCGTGTAGATTGCGATCCATTTTCAATGAACAAAACGTAACACGAATCTAACTACAAACACTACAAAACAAAGAACGTAACGAAAACCGAAACAGCCTATACTAGTGTAAACTAACACAGATACAGGAACAAGGACACTAAGGACAATCACCCACGAAACACACAAAGAATATGGCTGCCTAAATATGGTTTCCAATCAGAGACAACAATAATCACCTGACTCTGATTGAGAACCGCCTCAGGCAGCCATAGACTAACGCTAGACATCCCACAAAACCCCAAGACAAAACACACCACAAAAACCCATGTCACACCCTGGCCTGACCGAATAAATGAAGAATAAACATAATATATTTCGACCAGGGCGTGACAGAACCCCCCCCACACCCCCTAAGGTGCGGACTCCCGGACGCACATCGAAACAATAGGGAGGGTCCGGGTGGGCGTCTGTCCATGGTGGCGGCTTCGGCTCCGGCGCAGGACGTGGAACCCACTCTATAAATGTCTTAGTCCCCCCTCCTCGCGTCCTAGGATAGTCCACCTTCGCCGCCGACCATGGTCTAGTAGTCCTCACCCAGAACCCCACTGGACAGAGGGGCAGCTCGGGACAGGGGCAGCTCAGCACTGAGGGGCAGCTCAGCACTGAGGGGAAGCTCGGGACTGAGAGGAAGCCCAGCACTGAGAGGAAGCCCAGCACTGAGAGGAAGCCCAGCACTGAGAGGAAGCTCAGCCAGGTAGTTGGATCCGGCAGATCCTGGCTGGTTGATGGTTCTGGCAGATCCTGGCTGACTGGCAGATCTGGAAGAGTCTGGTTGACTGGCGGATCTGGAAGAATCTGGTAGACTGGCGGATCTGGAAAAGTCTGGCTGACTGGCAGATCTGGAAGAGTCTGGCTGACTGGCAGATCTGGAAGAGTCTGGCTGACTGGCAGATCTGGAAGAGTCTGGCTGACTGGCAGATCTGGAAGAGTCTGGCTGACTGGCGGATCTGGAAGAGTCTGGCTGACTGGCTAATCTGGAAGAGTCTGGCTGACTGGCGGATCTGGAAGAGTCTGGCTGACTGGCAGATCTGGAAGAGTCTGGCTGACTGGCGGATCTGGAAGAGTCTGGCTGACTGGCGGATCTGGAAGAGTCTGGCTGGCAGATCTGGAAGAGTCTGGCTGACTGACGGATCTGGCTGCTCCATGCTGACTGGCGGCTCTGGCTGCTCCATGTAGACTGACAGCTCTGGCGGCTTCTTGCAGACTGACAGCTCTGGCTGCTCCATGCAGACTGGCAGCTCCATGCAGACTGAAAGCTCCTTGCAGACTGACAGCTCCTTGCAGACTGACAGCTCCTTGTAGAGTGGCAGCTCCTTGCAGACTGACAGCTCCATGCAGACTGGCATCTCCGGCTGCTCCATGCAGACTGACAGCTCCATGCAGACTGGCAGCTTCGGCTGTTCCATGAAGACTGACAGCTCTGGCTGCTCCATGTAGACTGACAGCTCTGGCTGCTCCATGTAGACTGACTGCTCTGGCTGCTCCATGTAGACTGACAGCTCTGGCTGCTCCATGTAGACGGACAGCTCTGGCTGCTCCATGCAGACTGACAGCTCCGGCTGCGCTAAACAGGAGGGAGACTCCAGCAGCGATGTAGAGGAGGAAGGCTCTGGCTGCGCTAAACAGGCGGGAGACTCCAGCAGCGCAGGAGAGGAGGAAGGCTCTGGCTGCGCTAAACAGGCGGGAGACTCCGGCAGCGCCGTAGAGGAGGAAGGCTCTGGCAGCGCTGGAGAGGCGAGGCGCACAGTAGGTCTGATGCGTGGTGCTGGCACTGGTGGTACTGGGCCGAGGACACGCACAGGAAGCCTGGTGCGGGGAGCTGCCACCGGAGGACTGGTGTGTGGAGGTGGCACTGGATAGACCGGACTGTGCAGGCGCACTGGAGCTCTTGAGCACCGAGCCTGCCCAACTTTACCTGGCTCGATGCCCACTCTAGCCCGGCCAATACGAGGAGCTGGTATATACCGCACCGGGCTATGCACCCGCACTGGAGACACTGTGCGCTCCACAGCATAACACGGTGCCTGCCCGGTCTCTTTAGCCCCCCGGTAAGCACAGGAAGTTTACGCAGGTCTCCTACCTGGCGTAGCCATACTCCCTGTGAGCCACCCCCAATAAATCTTTGGGGCTGACTCTCGGGCTTCATTCCGCGCCGCCGTGCTTGCTTCGCCATCTCCATTCTCCTATAACCTTCTTCGCACTGCTCCAGTGAATCCCAGGCGGGCTCCGGCACTCTCCCTTGGTCGACCGCCCACCTGTCTATTTCCTCCCATGTTGTGTAGTCCCGATATTGTTGCTCCTGCTGCTGCTGTTGCTTCTCCTCATACCAAAGCCTCTCAGCTCTCGCCGCCTCCAGTTCTTCTTTGGGGCGGCGATATTCTCCAGGCTGATCCCAGGATCCTTCTCCAAACAATTCGTCCTCCCATGTCGATACCTCCTTTTGTTGCTCCTTGGGGCGGATACACTCCCCTGGTTTAGCCCAGGGTCCTCTCCCATCGAGGATTTCCTCCCAAGTCCAAAAGTCATTTTTACGCTGCTCCTGCTGCTGCCTTTGCTGTTTCTCCTGTGGCTCCTGCCTGTTGACACGCTGCTTGGTCCGTTTGTGGTGGGTGATTCTGTAACGGTTTTCATGCGGTGAAAGAGAGTCGGACCAAAATGCAGCGTGTAGATTGAGATCCATGTTTAATGAACAAAACGTAACACGAATCTAAATACCAACACTACAAAACAAAGAATGTAACGAAAACCGAAACAGCCTATACTAGTGTAAACTAACACAGATACAGGAACAAGGACACTAAGGACAATCACCCACGAAACACACAAAGAATATGGCTGCCTAAATATGGTTCCCAATCAGAGACAACGATAATCACCTGACTCTGACTGAGAACCGCCTCAGGCAGCCATAGACTAACGCTAGACATCCCACAAAACCCCAAGACAAAACACA
The DNA here is from genome assembly GCF_036934945.1 of Oncorhynchus masou masou. Classification (NCBI taxonomy): domain Eukaryota; kingdom Metazoa; phylum Chordata; class Actinopteri; order Salmoniformes; family Salmonidae; genus Oncorhynchus; species Oncorhynchus masou. The sequence goes on from NC_088220.1 coordinate 65,211,951, forward strand.
CCACAATAACCCATGTCACACCCTGGCCTGACCGAATAAATGAAGAATAAACATAATATATTTCGACCAGGGCGTGACAAGGCCAGGTCGATGAAGACAGCTGCACAGTATTGTCTCTTATCGATGGAGGTTATGATATCGTTTAGGACCTTGAGCGTGGCTGAGGTGCACCCATGACCAGCTTGGAAACAAGATTGCATAGCGGAGAAGGTATGGTGGGATTCTAAATGATCAGTGATCTGTTTTTCACTTGGCCTTCAAAGACTTCAGAAAGGCAGGGCAGGATGGATATAGGTCTGTAAAAGTTTGGGTCTGGAGTGTCTACCCCTTGAAGAGGGGGATGATCGCGGCCGCTTTCCAATCTTTAGGAATCTCAGACGATACGAAAGAGTGGCTGAACAGACTAGTATTAGGGATTGCAGCAATGGCTGCGGATGACTTTAGGAAAAGAGGGTCCAGATTGTATAGCCCAACTGATTTGTTGGGATCCAGATTTTACCGCTCTTCCAGAACATCAGCTGACTGGATTTGTGTGAAGGAGAAGCAGGGGGGGGGCTTGGGCTAAGTTCCTGCGGGGGGTGCAGAGCTGTTGGCCGGGGTTGGGGTAGCCAGGTGGAAAGCATGGCCAGCCGTAGTGAAATGCTTATTATAATTCTCAATTATCGTGGATGTATCAGTGTGAGTGTTTCCTAGTCTCAGTGCAGTGGGCAGCTGGGAGGAGATACTCTTATTCTCCATGGACTTTCGTGCCTCAAAACTTTTTGGAATTAGTGCTGCAGGATGTAAATTTCTGTTTGAAAAAGATTACCTTTGCTTTCCTAACGGACTATGTGTATTGGTTCCTAACTTCCCTGAAAAGTTGCATATTGGGTTGGCTAGTCGAAGCTAGTGCAGTACGCCTTTGGTGTTTTTGTGCTGGTCTAGGGCAGTCAAGTCTGGAGTGAACCAAGGGCTATATCTGTTCTTGTTTTGTATTTTTATTGAATGGGGCATGCTTATTTAAGATGGTGAGGAAAGCACTTTTATAGAACAACCAGGCATCCTCTACTGACGGGATGAGGTCAGTATCCTTCCAGGATATCCGTGCCAGGTCGATTAGAAAGGCCTGCTTGCTGAAGTGTTTTAGGGAGCGTTTGACAGTGATGAGGGGTGGGGGTTTGACCGCAGACCCATAACGGATGCAGGCAATGAGGCAATGATCGCTGAGATCCTGGTTAAAAACAGCAGAGGTGTATTTAGATGGCAAGCTGGTCAGGATGATATCTATGATTGTGCCCATGTTTACGGATTTGGGGTTGTACCTGGTAGGTTCCTTGATAATTTGTGTGAGATTGAGGGCATCTAGCTTAGATTGTAGGACGGCTGGGGTGTTGAGCATATCCCAATTTAGGTCACCTACCTAGCAGTAGGAACTCTGATGATAGATGGGAGGCAATCAATTCACATATGGTGTCCAGGGCACAGCTGGGAGCTGAGGGTGGTCTATGACAAGCAGCAACAGTGAGGGATTTATTTCTGGAGAGATGGATTTTTAAATTTTTGGGCATAGACATGGATAGTAAGCCTGCAGAGTTCTGTCAATCTCTACAGTAGATTGCAATTCCGCCCCCTTTAGCAGTTCCGTCTTGAAAATGATGTAATTGGGGATGTAAATTTCAGAATTTTTGGTGGCCTTCCTAAGCCAGGATTAAGACACGGCTAATATATCAGAGTTGGCAGAGTGTGCTAAAGCAGTGAATAAAGCAAATTTCGGGAGGAGGCTTCTAATGTTAACATGCATGAACCCAAGGCTTTTACGGTTGCAGAAGTCAACAAATGAGAGCGTCTGGGGACACACAGGGCATGGGTTAACCTTCACATCACCAGAGGAACAGAGGAGGAGTAGGATGAGGGTACGGCTAAAGGCTATAAGAACTGGTCGTCTAGTGCTTTGGGAACAGAGAATAAAAGGAGCAGAGTCAGGGCATTGTGTACAGACAAGGGTATGGTAGGGTGCGAGTACAGTGGGGGTAAACCTAGGCATTGAGTGACGATGAGAGATGTTGCATCTCTGGAGGTGCCAGTTAAGCTAGGTGCGGTCTCCGCATGTGTAGTGGGTGGGACAAGGGGGCTATCTGAGGCATGTTGAGCAGGACTAGGGGCTCCGCAGTAAAATAAAACAATGAGAGCTGCCCTAAACAGTATACAAGGCATATTGACATTAGCCTCTTGAAACTCTAGGGGCGCTATATCATTTTTGGATAAAAAGACGTTCCCGTTTTAAGCGCAATATTTTGTCACAAAAAGATGCTCGACTATGCATATAATTGGTAGCTTTGGAAAGAAAACACTCTTGACGTTTCCAGAACTGCAAAGATATTTTCTGTGCGTGCCCTAGAACGTGAGCTTCAGGCAAAACCAAGATGAAACGGCATCCAGGAAATGAGCAGGATTTTTGAGGCTCCGTTTTCCATTGTCTCCTTATATGGCTGTGAATGCGAGAGGAATGAGTCTGCCCTTTCTGTCGTTTCCCCAAGGTGTCTGCAGCATTGTGACGTATTTGTAGGCATATCATTGGAAGATTGACCATAAGAGACCACATTTACCAGGTGTCCGCCCGGTGTCCTGCGCCGAAATTGGTGCGCAAACCTCAGCTGCAAGTATTTTTCCATGGAATTCAGAGAAGAAAGCAGGCTTCCAAGAACGATATATCAAAGAAGAGAAATGTGAAAAAACACCTTGAGGATTGATTCCAAACAACGTTTGCCATGTTTCGGTCGATATTATGGAGTTAATTCGGAAAAATTTCGACGTTGTTGGTGACTGAATTTTCGGTTCGTTTCGGTAGCCAAATGTGATGTACAAAACGGAGCGATTTCTCCTACACAAAGATGCTTTCAGGAAAAACTGAACATTTGCTATGTAACTGAGAGTCTCCTCATTGAAAACATCCGAAGCTCTTCAAAGGTAAATTATTTTATTTATTTGGTTATCTGGTTTTTGTGAAAATGTTGCATGCTAAATGCTACTCAAAATGCTAAGCTAGCTTAGCATACTCTTACACAAATTAGTGAATAGCGATGGTTCAAAAGCATATTTTGAAAATCTGAGATGACAGTGTTGTTAAGAAAAGGCTAAGCTTTAGAGCAGGCGCATTATTTTCATTTTATTTGCGATTTTCAGAAATCGTTAACGTTACATTATGCTAATGAGCTTGAGGCTATAACTGTATACAGGTTTTTTTCATAGCCAAACGTGAACAAAATGGAGCGATTTGTCCTACACAAATAATATTTTTTTGAAAAACTGAACATTTGCTATCTAACTGAGAGTCTCCTCATTGAAAACATCTGAAGTTCTTCAAAGGTAAATGATTTTATTTGAATTATTTTCTTGTTTTTGTGAAAATGTTGCTGGCTGAATTCTAGGCTTATAGCTATGTTAGCAATCAATACTCTTACACAAATGCTTGTTTAGCTATGGTTGAAAAGCATATTTTGAAAATCTGAGATGACAGTGTTGTTAACAAAAGTCTAAGCTTGAGAGCAAATATATTTATTTCATTTCATTTGCGATTTTCATGAATAGTTAACGTTGCGTTATGCTAATGAGCTTGAGGCTATAAATAGAATCCCGGATCCGGGATTGCGCGACGCAACAGGTTAGAGAAAGGCATAAAGCAATCACAGGTGTTGATTGGGAGAGCTAAGACAACGGGTAAACAGCTAGGACAACAACAACGGTTAAATCGAGATTAATGGGCAGAGAAGGTCAGTTAGCTATACACAGGGCCTGAGTACGAGGCTGGGGCCGACAGAAACAAAATACCGTCTTAATGAACAGTCCAGCAGGCATCAGCTGTGTAGCCGAGTGATCATAGGGTCCAATGAGCAGCAATAGATGAAACAGGGAGCCGGTCGGTAGTCGATTACTATGCTAGGCGAGCGGGAGACACGGCGTTCAGGAAGCTAGCGGACCGGGGCTAGCAGATGGATCATCACCAACATCCACGACGCAGAGGCTGGTTGAGAGCACATCAACCAAACTATGTCAGTAGACCAGCAGTGATGGATCGGCAGGGCTCCGTGTCGACAAAGGGTCCAGGCCAATTGGCAAGAAAGAGAGGTATTGTAGTTGTTGTACTTCGTTTGGTAGCCGGGAGATGGGCCTAGCTCGAGGCTAACTGGTGCAAGGGCGTTAGCCACAATAGCCACTCGGTAGCAACTAGCTAGCTGTGAGGATCCGGTGTAATGGTCCAGAGCTTGCGGCAGGAATCCGGTGATGTAGTGGGGGAAAAAGCAGTCCAAAATGCTCAAGACTGATATCGCACTGTGCAGACTGGCAGGTATTATCCGGGCTAAAGCAGCTAGAGTCTGAGCTAAAGGTAAAGACAGCTAGCAGTGGCTAACAATGACTAAATAGCTAGTAGCTAATTAGCTGGCTAGCTTCTCATGGAGGTTCCAGTTATAAGGTCTAAAAGAATAGCAGATTCGTACCACATTGGGTGAAGCGGGTTGCAGGAAGGTATATTTAATTCCAAAATGGAAAAAAGAGATTGAAATATAATGAAAAATATACAAAAAAAACTCAGATGCTTCCCTTTGGTGAGGTGTCATTCTGTAACGGTGTGCGCTGAGAGTCAGGAAGCAAGTTCAGGGAGTGAGTGTTTTAATGGAAAACCACAACATAAACCAAAACAAGAACCACGAACAACGCACAGACAAGAAACAGAAACAATGACACCTGGGGAAAGAATGTCGCAGGGGAGTGACAAAAAAGGGCAGGTAATCAAGGAGGTGATGGAGTCCAGGTGAGTGTCATATTGCGCTAATGCGCATAATTATGGTGACAGGTGTGCGCCTTAACATGCAGCCTGGTGACCTAGAGGCCAGAGAGGTAGCACAAAAACTAATCCCAGATCAGATTCAGCACTACTACTCTGAGACGCTTCATGAATACAGGCCCTAGTTATGTTGTTATTACGATTCTGCATTGAGCTCTCCTCCCGTCCTGTTCCACTAGCGGTGTGTGCTCTGGGTTTAATCATATTATCTATGTGCCTCACTGCCTCCTTTTACACATACAGGTCAGGGACAGGGACAGACAGATTCACCGCACAGTATCTTCAGTCTGTAGGACTGGTCTGGTAAACAAACTCTAATCCACAGAACTCCATGGCTGCGTTCCAAATGGCACCCATTGGGCTCGGGTCAAAGGTAGTGCACTATATAGGGAACAGGGTGCCATTTGGGACGCAACTCATCACAAAGCAGCAGGGCGAGGAGGATGAAACCTCCCTGTGGGTGGCTTTGACATTGTGTGGATGATGATCCATTCAACAGTTTTTTGGGGCAATTATGTTACTTAGCTGTGCAGCAAACAACTCAGTGTTATATTAGCTTGTAGCTACTGACTTTCATTTGTCACTGCAAACCAACAAAGAAACAATATCGCTAGTGTTTGAAGTGAACTCAGAATTTTACAAATGGTTTAATTTTTTAAGAAAATAGTCAAACCACTGCACTGATCTCTCACAGGTTTAAAATAAACATTAGCCTCCCAAAGCTAAACTGACAGTGCAGTTAGTTGGCTACATCAAAAGGGGTCAGTTTGGGAGGGAGCCAGTGGATGTGAATTTGCTTGCTGCTCATGCCTCTCTAACACAGTTATACTCACTGCTACCAGTTGCTATGGAAACATGTTTCCCTGCTTGCTCTTCTCATCAACCTTCACTCCTCCCTCTCACTCCATGGCTCTGTCTGATTGGATTCAAGGGCACGGCCTCCAAGGAGGTGAATTAACATTAACATGGCCAGGGTGTTAGTAGATACTGCACACACTCAAACACAGTCACACACAGTCATACAGTGAACATCATGGGGCACAGGGTTGTTTCATGGTCCAACATCTGAACAAGTTGATCAGGAGAAAACACACTGGTCTATCACACTGAAGAACATGTAACCTGGGTGCGATACGCTTTGGAAACACATGATTTAAGTGAAATATTGTATGTATTATTTGAGGCTCAGCTGGAGTTGTCAAGCCGTACTGTGCCCTTCAGATCAAATCACAGGCATCCATATCTTCTATGGTCAAAACACAGCCAGGGCATTTCATTTGTGTATTACACTTAGCCAAGAACAGAAGTGGCACAACAGAAGGCAGGATGGAACATATTACTGGGTTTTTAATTTAAGAAGCATTACTAGGGCTGGCACAATTATCGTATAACCGAGTAACCGACAGCTGACTAAAGACTGGACGGCCGGGCATATGTGCAGTTGAGTCCGTTTCTGCTGTAACGTGGAGTCCACAAGGTGATGTAACTTTGCCTAGGCAACGCCTCCCTCCTTGCAGCAGCAGATGCAGTCAGAGGGGAAGAGAAAGTAGAGGAGGATATGTGTGTCTTAAATAAAATAAATATACAGTGCCAGTCCAAAGTTTGGACACACCGACTCATTCAAGGGTTTTTCTTTATTTTTACTATTTTCTACAATGTAGAATAATAGTGAAGACATCTAAAATATGAAACAACACGTACTATATGGAGTCATGTAGTAACCAAAACAGTGATAAACAATTCAGAATATATTTTAGATTCTTCAAAGTAGCCACCCCTTGACGACAGCTGGAATCCTCTCAACCAGCTTCACCTGGAATGCTTTTCCAACAGTCTTGAAGGTGTTCACACATATACAAAACACTTTTTGGCGTTACGCCCTGATCTGTTTCACCTGTTCATGTGATTGTCTCCACACCCTTCAGGTGTCGCTGATGTTCCACAGTGTATTTATCACTGTGTCTCCTGACTCTCTGTGCCAGTTCGTCTTGTATGTTTTCAAGTCAACCAGCGTGTTGTCATAGTTTTGATGTTTTCACTCTGATTCTACAATGTAGAAAATAGTTAAAAAATAAAGAAAAACCCTGGAATGAGGAGGTGTGTCCAAGGTTTTGACTGGCACTGTACACCGTTGAAGTTTACATACACTTAGGTAGGAGTCATTAAAACTCGTTTTTCAACCATTCCACACATTTTTTGTTAACAAACTATAGTTTTGGCAAGTCAGTTACGACATCTACATTGTGCATGACACAAGTATTTTTTTTCAATAATTGTTTATATACAGATTATTTCACTTATAATTCAATGTATCACAATTCCAATGAGTCAGAAGTTTTCATACACTAAATTGACTATGCCTTTAAACAGCTTGGAAAATTCCAGAAAATTATGTCATGGCTATAGAAGCTTCTGATATGCTAATTGACATAATTTGAGTCAATTGGAGGTGTACCTGCGAATGTATTTAAAGGCCTACCTTCAAACTCAGTGCCTCTATGCTTGACATCATGGAAAAATTCAAAGAAATCAGCCAAGACCTCAGAAAAATTGTAGACCTCCACAAGTCATTCTTGGGAGCAATTTCCAAATGCCTGAAGGTACCACGTTCATCTGTACAAACAATAGTACACAAGTATAAACACCATGGGACCACGCAGCCATCATACCGCTCAGGAAAGAGACGCGTTCTGTCTCCTACAGATGAAGGCACTTTGGTGCAAAAGTGCAAATCAATCCCAGAACAACAGCAAATGACCTTGTGAAGATGCTGGAGGAAACAGGTACAAAAGTATATATATATCCACAGTAAAATGAGTCCTATATAACCTTTCAGGTTATGAAAGGCCGCTCAGCAAGGAAGAAGCCACTGCTCAAAAACCGCCATAAAAAAGCCAGACTACGGTTTGGAACTGCATATGGGGACAAAGATCGTACTTTTTGGAGAAATGTCCTCTGATCTGATGAAACAAAAATAGCACTGTTTTGGCTATAATGATCATTGTTATGTTTGGAGGAAAAAGGGGGAGGTTTGCAAGCCGAAGAACACCATCCCAACCGTGAAGCACGGGGGTGGCAGCATCATGTTGGGGTGGTGCTTTGCTGCAGGAGGGACTGGTGCACTTCACAAAAAAGATGGCATCATGAGGAGGGAAATTATGTGGATATATAAAAGCAACATCTCAAGACATAGGTCAGGAAGTTAAAGCTTGGTCGCAAATGGTCTTCCAAATGGACAATGACCCCAAGCATACTTCCAAAGTTGTGGCAAAATGGCTTAACGACAACAAAGTCAAGGTGTTGGGGTGGCCATCACAAAGCCCTGACCTCAATCCCATAGACAATTTGCGGGCAGAACTGAACAAGTGTGTGCGAGCAAGGAGGCCGACAAACTAGAGGTCGACCGATTATGATTTTTCAACGCCGATACCGTTAATTGGAGGACCCAAAAAGCCGATACCGATTAAATCAGATTTTTTATTTGTAATAATGACAATTACAACAATACTGAATGAACACTTATTTTAACTTAATATAATACATCAATAAAAAGCAATTTAGCCTCAAATAAATCCTGAGGACGGCTCACCTCTCACAGTCCTGGGCGACTTTAACCTCCCCACGTCTATCTTTGACTCATTCCTCTCTGCCTCCTTCTTTCCACTCCTCTCCTCTTTTGACCTCACCCTCTCACCTTCCCCCCCTACTCACAAGGCAGGCAATACGCTCGACCTCATCTTTACTAGATGCTGTTCTTCCACTAACCTCATTGCAACTCCCCTCCAAGTCTCCGACCACTACCTTGTATCCTTTTCCCTCTCGCTCTCATCCAACACTTCCCACACTGCCCCTACTCGGATGGTATTGCGCCGTCCCAACCTTCGCTCTCTCTCCCCCGCTACTCTCTCCTCTTCCATCCTATCATATCTTCCCTCTGCTCATACCTTCTCCAACCTATCTCCTGATTCTGCCTCCTCAACCCTCCTCTCTTCCCTTTCTGCATCCTTTGACTCTCTATGTCCCCTATCCTCCAGGCCGGCTCGGTCCTCCCCTCCCGCTCCGTGGCTCGACGACTCATTGCGAGCTCACAGAACAGTGCTCCGGGCAGCCGAGCGGAAATGGAGGAAAACTCGCCTCCCTGCGGACCTGGCATCCTTTCACTCCCTCCTCTCTACATTTTCATCCTCTGTCTCTGCTGCTAAAGCCACTTTCTTCCACTCTAAATTCCAAGCATCTGCCTCTAACCCTAGGAAGCTCTTTGCCACCTTCTCCTCCCTCCTGAATCCTCCTCCCCCCCCTCCTCCCTCTCTGCAGATGACTTCGTCAACCATTTTGAAAAGAAGGTCGACGACATCCGATCCTCGTTTGCTAAGTCAAACGACACCGCTGGTTCTGCTCACACTGCCCTACCCTGTGCTCTGACCTCTTTCTCCCCTCTCTCTCCAGATGAAATCTCGCTTCTTGTGACGGCCGGCCGCCCAACAACCTGCCCGCTTGACCCTATCCCCTCCTCTCTTCTCCAGACCATTTCCGGAGACCTTCTCCCTTACCTCACCTCGCTCATCAACTCATCCCTGACCGCTGGCTACGTCCCTTCCGTCTTCAAGAGAGCGAGAGTTGCACCCCTTCTGAAAAAACCGATGTCAACAACTACAGACCAGTATCCCTTCTTTCTTTTCTCTCCAAAACTCTTGAACGTGCCGTCCTTGGCCAGCTCTCCCGCTATCTCTCTCAGAATGACCTTCTTGATCCAAATCAGTCAGGTTTCAAGACTAGTCATTCAACTGAGACTGCTCTTCTCTGTATCACGGAGGCGCTCCGCACTGCTAAAGCTAACTCTCTCTCCTCTGCTCTCATCCTTCTAGACCTATCGGCTGCCTTCGATACTGTGAACCATCAGATCCTCCTCTCCACCCTCTCCGAGTTGGGCATCTCCGGCGCGGCCCACGCTTGGATTGCGTCCTACCTGACAGGTCGCTCCTACCAGGTGGCGTGGCGAGAATCTGTCTCCTCGCCACGCGCTCTCACCACTGGTGTCCCCCAGGGCTCTGTTCTAGGCCCTCTCCTATTCTCGCTATACACCAAGTCACTTGGCTCTGTCATAACCTCACATGGTCTCACCTATCATTGCTATGCAGACGACACACAATTAATCTTCTCCTTTCCCCCTTCTGATGACCAGGTGGCGAATCGCATCTCTGCATGTCTGGCAGACATATCAGTGTGGATGACGGATCACCACCTCAAGCTGAACCTCGGCAAGACGGAGCTGCTCTTCCTCCCGGGGAAGGACTGCCCGTTCCATGATCTCGCCATCACGGTTGACAACTCCATTGTGTCCTCCTCCCAGAGCGCTAAGAACCTTGGCGTGATCCTGGACAACACCCTGTCGTTCTCAACTAACATCAAGGCGGTGGCCCGTTCCTGTAGGTTCATGCTCTACAACATCCGCAGAGTACGACCCTGCCTCACACAGGAAGTGGCGCAGGTCCTAATCCAGGCACTTGTCATCTCCCGTCTGTCAGGATTTGGCCAGGGTTGTTCCGGGTTTTGGTCACTAGATGCCCCCATTGTGCTTTTTGACCTTATGTTTTTTCCCTTGTTCCCCATTATTATTTGCACCTGTGCCTCTTTTTCCCCTGATTGTATTTAAACCCTTAGTTTCCCTCAGTTCTGTGCTCTGTGTTTGTATGTTAGCACCCAGCCCTAGTGTTCTGTGTATTCTTGTCGATTCCGGTGGATGCTCTTGTGGAATTCTGTTTTTGTTTTTGAGTATCTCTAGAGGCTTTTTTGTGCTATTCCTACCACCTTTTGGATTTGCCATTTTTTTGTATTGAAGGACTTCTCCTTTTTACTTTATTAAATACACCGTCTTAAGTACTGCTGTGTCTGCCTCATCTTCTGGGTTCTGCTGACTATTCGTGGCTCAGTTGGTTAAGTGACTGTTTCTCACTCCGGAGACCCAGGTTCGTAACCGGGTCCTGACACCGTCTGGATTACTGCAACTCGCTGTTGGCTGGGCTCCCTGCCTGTGCCATTAAACCCCTACAACTCATCCAGAACGTTCAACCTTCCCAAGTTCCCAAGTTCTCTCACGTCACCCCGCTCCTCCGCTCTCTCCACTGGCTTCCAGTTGAAGCTCTCATCCGCTACAAGACCATGGTGCGTGCCTACGGAGCTGTGAGGGGAACGGCACCGCAGTACCTCCAGGCTCTGATCAGGCCCTACACCCAAACAAGGGCACTGCGTTCATCCACCTCTGGCCTGCTCGCCTCCCTACCACTGAGGAAGTACAGTTCCCGCTCAGCCCAGTCAAAACTGTTCGCTGCTCTGGCCCCCCAATGGTGGAACAAACTCCCTCACGACGCCAGGACAGCGGAGTCAATCACCACCTTCCGGAGACACCTGAAACCCCACCTCTTCAAGGAATACCTAGGATAGGATAAAGTAATCCTTCTCACCCCCCCCCTTAAATGATTTAGATGCACTATTGTAAAGTGGCTGTTCCACTGGATGTCAGAAGGTGAATTCACCAATTTGTAAGTCGCTCTGGATAAGAGCATCTGCTAAATGACTTAAATGTAAATGTAATAAATAATAAAACATGTTCAATTTGGTTTAAATAATGCAAAAACAAAGTGTTGGAGAAGTAAAAGTGCAATATGTGCCATGTAAAAAGCTAACGTTAGAGGTCCTTGCTCAGAACATGAGAACATATGAAAGTTGGTGGTTCCTTTTAACATGAGACTTAAATATTCCATGGTAAGTGGTTTTAAGTTGTAGTTAATATAGTATTAATAGGACTATTTCTCTCTATACCATTTGTATTTCATATACCTTTGACTATTGGATGTTCTTATAGGCACTATAGTATTGCCAGTGTAACAGTATAGCTTCCTTCCTTCTCCTCGCCCCTACCTGGTCTCGAATCAGGAACACTTCAACAACAGCCACACTCGAAGCAGCGTTACCCATCGCTCCACAAAAGCCACGGCCCTTGCAGAGCAAGGGGAATAACTACTCCAAGTCTCAGAGCGAGTGACGTTTGAAACGCTATTAGTGCACACCCAGCTAACTAGCTAGCTATTTCACATCGGTTACACCAGCCATTAGTCTGATAGGCTTGAAGTCATAAACAGCGCTGTGCTTGCGAAAAGCTGCTGGCAAAACGCACTAAAGTGCTGTTTGAATGAATGCTTACGAGCCTGCTGCTGCCTGCCATCGCTCAGTCAGACTGCTCTATCAAATCATAGACTTAATTATAACATAATAACACACAGAAATACGTGCCTTTGGTCATTAATATAGTCGAATCTGGAAACTATAATTTCGAAAACAAAACGTTTATTATTTCAGTGAAATACAGAACCGTTCGGAAATGTATCTAATGGGTGGCATCCCTAAGTCTAATCATTCTTGTTCCATTGCACAACTTTCAATGTTATGTCATAATTATGTAAAAATCTGGCAAATTAGTTCGCAATGAGCCAGGCTGCCCAAACTGTTGCATATACCCTAACTCTGCGTGCAATGAACGGAAGAGAAATGACACAATTTCACCTGGTTAATATTGCCTGCTAACCTAGATTTCTTTTAGCTAAATATGCAGGTTTAAAAATATATACTTCTGGGATTCTCTGCCTCTAACCCTATTACAGGGGCTGAGTCACTGGCTTACTGGGGCTCTCACATACCGTCCCTGGGAGGGGTGCGTCACTTGAGTGGGTTGAGTCACTGATGTGATCATCCAGTCTGGGTAGGCGCCCCCCCCCCCCCCTCTTGGGTTGTGCCGTGGTGGAGATCTTTGTGGGCTATTCTCAGCCTCGTCTCAGGATGGTAAGTTGGTGGTTGAAGATATCCCTCTAGTGGTGTGGGGGCTGTGCTTTGGCAAAGTGGGTGGGGTTATATCCTTTCTGTCTGGCCCTGTCCGGGGGTGTCCTCGGATGGGGCCACAGTGTCTCCTGACCCCTCCTGTCTCAGCCTCCAGTATTTATGCTGCAGTAGTTTATGTGTCGGGGGCTAGGGTCAGTTTGTTATATCTGGAGTACTTCTCCTGTCCTATTCGGTGTCCTGTGTGAATTTAAGTGTGCTCTCTCTAATTCTTTCTTTCTCTCTCTCTCTCGGAGGACCTGAGCCCTAGGACCATGCCTCAGGACTACCTGACATGATGACTCCTTGCTGTCCCCAGTCCACCTGGCCGTGCTGCTGCTCCAGTTTCAACTGTTCTGCCTTATTATTATTGGACCATGCTGGTCATTTATGAACATTTGAACATCTTGGCCATGTTCTGTTATGATCTCCACCCGGCACAGCCAGAAGAGGACTGGCCACCCCACATAGCCTGGTTCCTCTCTAGGTTTCCTCCTAGGTTTTGGCCTTTATAGGGAGTTTTTCCTAGCCACCATGCTTCTACACCTGCATTGCTTGCTGTTTGGGGTTTTAGTCTGGGTTTCTGTACAGCAATTTGAGATATCAGCTGATGTACGAAGGGCTATATAAATATATTTGATTTGAAATTTGATTTGATATTGATTTTAAGAAAGTCCAACGATTGTGCTTTTTCACAAATACGCTTTTGTTAAATCCTCCCCCAGCGTTGCATCGATTATATGCAACGCAGGACACACTAGATAAACGAGTAATATCATCAACCATGTGTAGTTATAACTAGTGATTATGATTGATTGATTGTTTTTATAAGATAAGTTTAATGCTAGCTAGCAACTTACCCTGGCTTCTACTGCATTTGCGTAACAGGCAGGCTCCTCGTGGAGTGCAATGAGAGGCAGGTGGTTAGAGCGTTGGACTACTTGACTGTAAGGTTGCAAGATTGAATCCCCCGAGCTGACAAGGTGAAAATCTGTTGTTCTGCCCCTGAACAAGGCAGTTAACCCACCGTTCCTAGGCCGTCATTGAAAATAAGAATGTGTTCTTAACCCACTTGTCTAGTAAAATAAAGGTATATAAAAAAAATAGTAATAAAAAAATCGGCGCCCATAAATACCGATTTCCGATTGTTATGAAAACTTGAAATCGGCCCTAATTAATCGCCCATTCCGATTAATCGGTCGACCTCTAATACAAACATGACTCAGTTACACAAGCTCTGTCAGGAGGAATTGACCATAATTCCCCCAACTTATTGTGGGAAGCTTGTGGAAGGCTACCTGAAACGTTTGACACCAGTTAAACGCTAAGTATTTGTTCGTATGTAAACTTATGACCCACTGGGAATGTGATGAAAGAAATTAAAGATTAGATAAATCATTCTCTCTACTATTATTCTGACATTTCACATTCTTAAACTGAAGTGGTGATCCTAACTGACCTAAGACAGGGAATTTTTACCAGGAATTGTCAGGAATTGTGAAAAATTGAGTTTAAATGTATTTGGCTAAGGTGTATGTAAACTTCCGACTTCAACTGTAAATACAGTGCCTTGCGAAAGTATTCGGCCCCCTTGAACTTTGCGACCTTTTGCCACATTTCAGGCTTCAAACATAAAGATATAAAACTGTATTTTTTTGTGATGAATCAACAACAAGTGGGACACAATCATGAAGTGGAACGACATTTATTGGATATTTCAAACTTTTTTAACAAATCAAAAACTGAAAAATTGGGCGTGCAAAATTATTCAGCCCCTTTACTTTCAGTGCAGCAAACTCTCTCCAGAAGTTCAGTGAGGATCTCTGAATGATCCAATGTTGACCTCAATGACTAATGATGATAAATACAATCCACCTGTGAGTAATCAAGTCTCCGTATAAATGCACCTGCACTGTGATAGTCTCAGAGGTCTGTTAAAAGCGCAGAGAGCATCATGAAGAACAAGGAACACACCAGGCAGGTCCGAGATAATGTTGTGAAGAAGTTTAAAGCCAGATTTGGATACAAAAAGATTTCCCAAGCTTTAAACATCCCAAGGAGCACTGTGCAAGCGATAATATTGAAATGGAAGGAGTATCAGACCACTGCAAATCTACCAAGACCTGGCCGTCCCTCTAAACTTTCAGCTCATACAAGGAGAAGACTGATCAGAGATGCAGCCAAGAGGCCCATGATCACTCTGGATGAACTGCAGAGATCTACAGCTGAGGTGGGAGACTCTGTCCATAGGACAACAATCAGTTGTATATTGCACAAATCTGGCCTTTATAGAAGAGTGGCAAGAAGAAAGCCATTTCTTAAAGATATCCATAAAAAGTGTTGTTTAAAGTTTGCCACAAGCCACCTGGGAGACACACCAAACATGTGGAAGAAGGTGCTCTGGACAGATGAAACCAAAATTGAACTTTTTGGCAACAATGCAAAACGTTATGTTTGGCGTAAAAGCAACACAGCTCATCACCCTGAACACAGCATCCCCACTGTCAAACATGGTGGTGGCAGCATCATGGTTTGGGCCTGCTTTTCTTCAGCAGGGACATGGAAGATGGTTAAAATTGATGGGAAGATGGATGGAGCCAAATACAGGACCATTCTGGAAGAAAAGCTGATGGAGTCTGCAAAAGACCTGAGACTGGGACGGAGATTTGTCTTCCAACAAGACAATGATCCAAAACATAAAGCACAATCTACAATGGAATGGTTAAAAAATAAACATATCCAGGTGTTAGAATGGCCAAGTCAAAGTCCAGACCTGAATCCAATCAAGAATCTGTGGAAAGAACTGAAAACTGCTGTTCACAAATATCCAACCTCACTGAGCTCGAGCTGTTTTGCAAGGAGGAATGGGAAAAGATTTCAGTGCAAAAGTGCAAAACTGATAGAGACATACCCCAAGCAACTTACAGCTGTAATCGCAGCAAAAGGTGGTTAACTTAAGGGGGCTGAATAATTTTGCACGCCCAATTTTTCAGTTTTTGATTTGTTAAAAAAGTTTGAAATATCCAATAAATGTCGTTCCACTTCATGATTGTGTCCTACTTGTTGATTCTTCACAAAAATACAGTTTTATATATTTATGTTTGAAGCCTGAAATGTAGCAAAAGGTCGCAAAGTTCAAGGGGGCCGAATACTTTCGCAAGGCACTGTAAATAACTCAGGAAAAAGCACCTTTTTCAGGACCCTGTCTTTCAAAGATAATTCATAAAAATCCAAATAACTTCACAGATCTTTATTGTAAAGGGTTTAAACACTGTTTCACATGCTTGTTCAATGAACCATAAACAATTATTAAGTGGGGCGGCAGGTAGCCTAGTGGATAGAGCGTTGGGCCAGTAACTGAAAGGTTGCTAGATCGAATCCCCGAACTGACAAGTTAAAAATCTGTAGTTCTGCACCTGAATAAGGCAGTTAACCCACTGTTCCTAGGCCGTCATTGTAAATAAGAATTTGTTCTTAACTGACTTGTGTAACTAAATAAAGGTTCAATTAAAAAATGAAATGTAAAAATTAACGAACATGCACCTAAGGAACGGTCGTTAAGACGCTTAATTTTGGACACAAAAAAGGCCTTTCTACTGACTCTGAAAAACACCAAAAGAAAGATGCCCAGGGTCCCTGCTCATCTGCGTGAATGTGCCTTAGGCATGCTGCAAGGAGGCATGAGGACTGCAGATGTGGCCAGGGCAATAAATTGCAATGTCCGTACTGTGAGACGCCTACGACAGCGCTACATGGAGACAGGACGGACATCTAATCGTCCTTGCAGTGGCAGACCACGTGTAACAACACCTGCACAGGATCAGTACATCCGAACAGCACACCTGCGGGACAGGTACAGGATGGCAACAACAACTGCCCGATTTACACCAGGAATGCACAATCCCTGCATCAGTGCTCAGACTGTCCGCAATAGGCTGAGAGAGGCTGGACTGAGGGCTTGTAGGCCTGTTGTAAGGCAGGTCCTCACCAAATATCATCAGCAACAACATAGCCTATTCATCACAAACCCACCGCCACTACACCAGACAGGACTTGCAAAAAGTGCTCTTCACTGACAAGTTGCGGTTTTGTCTCACCAGGGTTGATGGTCGGATTCGCATTTATCGTCGAAGGAATGAGCGTTACACCGAGGCCTGTACTCTGGAGCGGGATCGATTTGGAGGTGGAGGGTCCATCATGGTCTGGGGCGGTGTGTCACAGCATCATTGGACTGAGCTTGTTGTTATTGCAGGAAATCTCAAAGCTGTGCATTACAGGGAAGACATCCTTCCTGCAGGCTCTTCCTGACATGACCCTCCAGAATGACAATGCCACCAGCCATACTGTTCGTCCTGTGCATGATTTCCTGCAAGACAGGAATGTCAGTGTTCTGCCATGGCCAGTAAAGAGTCCAGATCTCAATCCCATTGAGCACATCTGGGACCTGTTAGATCGGAGGGTGAGGGCTAGGGCCATTCCTCCCAGAAATGTCTGGGAACTTGCAGGTGCCTTGGTGGAAGAGTGGGGTAACATCTCAAAGTAAGAACTGGCAAATCTGGTGCAGTCCATGAGGAGGAGATGCACTGCAGTACTTAATGCAGCTGGTGGCCACACCAGATACTGACTGTTACTTTTGATTTTGACCCCTCCCTTTGTCTAGGGACACATTATTCAATTTCTGTTAGTCACATGTCTGTGGAACTTGTTCAGTTTATGTATCAGTTGTTGAATCTTGTTATGTTCATACAAATATTTACACAAGTTTTCTGAAAATAAACGCAGTTGACAGAGAGGCCTTTTCTTTTTTTGCTTTAGTTTATAAAACATTTTCCTATTCGAACGGTTATTACGGTGACACTCTAATTTGGCTGACCAATTATTCCAAAATTCCATGACCATCATAGCCCTAGGCATTACTGTGTGTATAATCCATCAAAGCAAGGTAGTCAGTCAAAGACAGCGATTGGTTACATGCTATTGTAGTGCAACTGCTTACTTGGATTATCTACCGTGTCTGGTTACTATTTGAGGATAACGTTTAGGGTGATATCTTAACAAGATAAACAAAATCAAAATATCAAATATGACAAGTCATTCTTGAAAATTAGAGAGAGAGAAATGCTTCATGCCAAAATGTAGGCTGTAAACAGGAATATTCTCTACATAGAGAACAAATGCATCCCATATTTTATTACAGCTAAAAGCCACAGCCCAAGGCTTCCCAGCCTGCTCATTCCAGGAAGACGTTATTGTTAACAGTAAATCAATTTTCATGAAAAAAACATTATATTTACACAAGAAAATACAAAATTCAGAGTCATTATTTTCGACTACAATCATCAGCAGACCACAAATTTTGTTTGCAGTTGCAGCCAGATGTTGCATGTGAGTGAAATAGAGCATAAAAACAACACTTGAAACACATAACAGAGCAGCTTTTTTATAGGTTATGTAACAGTGCATTAGAATAAGGAAAAGAGCATCAAAACCAAGCACTGCTCTGACCCAAAGTGGACAATTTTGATCCCTATCTATGTTTGGGATTGTCTATTTGATTTGTATTGCCATTCCTTCTCAGTAAAATCCCCAATATATTCTATGTTTCATCCCAAATAGGCTAAATCCAGTTCTACTGTTTATGGTCAGCTTGTAGTGATGTGTTTGGACCATAATAGTTTGTTGGTGATGAGGACACTAAGGAACTTGAAGTTCTCTACCTGCTCCACTACAGCCCCATCGCTGAGAATGGGGGCATGCTCAGTCTTCTTTTTCTTGTAGTCCACAATCATCTCCTTTGTCTTGTTCACGTTGAGGGAGAGGTTGTTATCCTGGCACCACACAGCCAGGTCTCTGACCTCCTCCCTATAGGCTGTCTCATTGTTGGTGTTGATGGTGTTGGAGTCGTGCCTGGCCATGCAGTCATGAGTGAACAAGGAGTACAGGAGGGGACTGAGCATGCACCCCTGAGGAGCCCTCGTGTTGATGATCAGGGTGGAGGATGTGTTGTTAACCTACCCTTAGCACGCTCAAGGTACTAAACGATATCATAACCGCCATCGATAAAAGACAGTACTGTGCAGCCATCTTCATCGACCTGGCCAAGGCTTTCGACTCTGTCAATCACCATATTCTTATCGGCAGACTCAGTAGCCTCGGTTTTTCTAATGACTGCCTTGCCTGGTTCACCAACTACTTTGCAGATAGAGTTCAGTGTGTCAAATCGGAGGGCATGTTGTCCGGTCCTCTGGCAGTCTCTATGGGGGTGCCACAGGGTTCAATTCTCGGGCCGACTCTTTTCTCTGTATATATCAATGATGTTGCTCTTGTTTCGGGCGATTCCCTGATCCACCTCTATGCATACGACACCATTCTGTAAACTTCTGGCCCTTGCTTGGACACTGTGCTATCGAACCTCCAAACGAGTTTCAATGCCATACAACACTCCTTCCGTGGCCTCCAACTGCTCTTAAATGCTAGTAAAACCAAATACTTGCTTTTCAACCATTCGCTGCCTGCACCCGCATGCCCAACTAGCATCACCACCCTGGATGGTTCCGACCTAGAATATGTGGACATCTATAAGTACTTAGGTGTCTGGCTAGACTGTAAACTCTCCTTCCTGACTCATATCAAACATCTCCAATCTAAAATCAAATCTAGAGTCGGCTTTCTATTTCGCAACAAAGCCTCCTTCACTCACGCCGCCAAACTTACCCTAGTAAAACTGACTAACCTACCGATCCTCCACTTCGGCGATGTCATCTACAAAATAGCTTCCAATACTCTACTCAGCAAACTGGATGCAGTTTATCACAGTGCCATCCGTTTTGTTACTAAAGCACCTTATACCACCCACCACTGCGACCTGTATGCTCTCGTCGGCTGGCCCTCGCTACATAATCGTCGCCAGACCCACTGGTTCCAAGTCATCTACAAGTCCATGCTAGGTAAAGCTCCGCCTTATCTCAGTTCACTGGTCACGATGGCAACACCCACCCGTAGCACGCGCTCCAGCATGTGTATCTCACTGATCATCCCTAAAGCCAACACCTCATTTGACCGACTTTCCTTCCAGTTCTCTGCTGCCTGTGACTGGAACGAATTGCAAAAATCATTGAAGTTGGAGACTTTTATCTCCTTCACCAACTTTAAACATCTGCTATCTGAGCAGCTAACCGATCGCTGCAGCTGTACATAATCCATTGGTAAATAGCCCACCCAATTTATCTACCTCATCCCCATACTGTTTTTATTTATTTACTTTTCTGCTCTTTTGCACACCAGTATCTCTACCTGCACATGACCATCTGATCATTTATCACTCCAGTGTTAATCTGCTAAATTGAAATTATTTGCCTACCTCCTCATGCCTTTTGCACACAATGTATATAGACTCTTTTTTTTCTACTGTGTTATTGACTTGTTTATTGTTTACTCCATGTGTAACTCTGTGTTGTTGTCTGTTCACACTGCTATGCTTTATCTTGGCCAGGTCGCAGTTGTAAATGAGAACTTGTTCTCAACTAGCCTACCTGGTTAAATAAAGGTGAAATAAATAAAAAATACCACCTGGGGGTGGGCCGTCAGGAATCCAGGATCCAGTTGCAGAGGGAGGTGTTTCGTCCCAGGGTCCTTAGCTTATTGATGAGCTTTGAGGGCACTATGGTGTTGAACGCTGAGTTGTAGTCAGTGAATAGCATTCTCACATAGCTGTTCCTTTTGTCCGTGTGGGAAATAGTGGGGCGTGAAATAGAGATTGCATCATCTGTGGATCTGTTATGGCAGAATGCAAATTGGGGTAGGGCTAGGGTTTCTGGGATAATGGTGTTGTGAGCTATGACCAGCCATTCAAAGCACTTCATGACTACAGCCGTGAGTGCCACGGGTCGGTAGTCATTTAGGCAGGTTACCTTAGTGTTCTTGGTCACAGGGACTATGGTGGTCTGCTTAAAACATGTTGGTATTACAGACTCGGACCGGGAGAGGTTGAAAATGTCAGTGAAGACACTTGCCAGTTGGTCAGCGCATTCTATCAGTACACATCCTGGTAATCTTTCTGGCACTGCGGCCTTGTGAATGTTGACCTGTTTCAAGGTCTTTCTCACATAGGCTGCGGATCACACAGCGTGATCACACAGTCGTCTGGAACAGCTGGTGCTCTCATGCATGTTTCAATGTTATTTGCCTTGAAGCGAGCATTGAAGAAGTTTAGCTCGTCTGGTAGGCTCGTGTCACTGGGCAGCTCTTGGCTGTGCTTCCCTTTGTAGTCTGTAATGGTTTGCAAGCCCTGCCACATCCAACGAGTGTCGGATGTGGCAGTACGATTCGATCTTAGTTCTGTATTGACGCTTTGCCTGTTTGATGGTTCGGCAGCTCTAGCCTTTAGCCTAGTGCGGATGTTGCCTGTAATCCATGGCTTCTGGTTGGGGTACAGTATGTATGTCACTGTGGGGAAGACGTCATCGATGCATTTATTGATGAAGCCAGTGACTGATCTGGTGTACTCCTCAATGCCATCAGAGGAATCGCAGAACATGTTCCAGTCTGTGCTAGAAAAACAGTCCTGTAGCTTAGCATCTGCTTCATCTGAACACTTCTTTATTGACCGAGTCACAGGTGCTCCCTGCTTTAGTTTTTGCTTGTCCGCCGGAATCAGGAAAATAGAATTATGGTCAGATTTGCTAAATGGGGGGTGGGCTTTGTATGTGTCTCTGTGTGTGGAGTAAAGGTGGTCTAGAGTTTTTTTCCCTCTGGTTTTCCCGGACACCAGAAGCGCCGCTTCTGGTTGAGCGTTTTAATGTTTGCTTATGGCCGTGTACAGTTCATTGAGTGTGGTCTTACTGCCAGCATCAGTTTGTGGTGGTAAATAGACAGCTACGAAGAATATAGGTGAAAACTCTCTTGGTAAATAGTGTGGTCTACAGCTTATCATGAGATACTCTACCTCAGGCGAGCAAAACCTTGAGACTTCCTTACTATTAGATTTCGTGCACCAGCTGTTGTTTACAAATATACACAGACCACCACCCCTTGTCTTACTGGAGGCGGCTGTCCTATCTTGCCGATGCAGCGTAAAACCCGCCAACTGTATGTTATTCATGTTGTCTTTCAGCCACGACTCGGTGAAACAGAAGATATTACAGTTCAAAACTGCATTGTTGTTTCAGGGCTTGTAAGTAAGCATCTCACTGTAAAACCTACAACTGTTGTATTCGGCGCATGTGACATAATACATTGCATGGACTAATGCAATAATAGTGTATTATATGACATTTCTACTCCTGAACTTATTTAAGCTTGACAAAGAGGTTGAATACTTATTGACTCAAGACATTTCAGCCTTTAAATTTTTATAAATTTGTAAAAATTTCTAAAAACATAATTCCACATTGACATTATGGGCTATTGTGTAGGCCAGTGAAAAAACATATCAATTTAATCCATTTTAAATTCAGGCTGTAACGCAACAAAATGTTGTGGTGAAAAATGTTATGTTTGTGCCTTTCTAATAACTGATTTCTGTGGTCATGCAAGTGACTGATTGAACGAGTCCTCACTATCCGTATCTGCAATTTGGCAGTAGGCACACAATCTTTTTTTGAGAATGAAAGATTATATCTCAGTTTCAAGGTCTCAGCTTGGAGAAAGAAGCCTTGTGAGGTATAGGTCTGTCACATGCATGAACCAAAATGTTGATTTTGGTTCATGAAGAATGTTCATGCAAATATAAGTTGTCTGTGTAAGTATATAAGATAACTAACGTGACTGCCGCGGTGGAACTAACCTGTAATCCATGGCTACGTTTGATTGTGACCTCTCCAGTTTGCTGTTAATGAACAATTATTCATTTAAGATTGACTGCAAGTATCCCATGTGTAGAATTTCCAAGACAATGTGAAAAAAGTCAAGGGGTGTGAATACTTTCTGAATACTATATGTACATTATGAGCAGTGTATATCATGAGCCAGACCAGGTTCAAATAAACAGACAAATCTGAGCTAGCAATGCACCTCAGTCTCTGAAAAATTGGCAGGTTATTTTTCTCCTCATTGTTGAAGATTAGTCCGTGACTCAATAAGCAGCTCACGGGCGATGTCTGCCCTGTGAGCTGCTGCCTCTAGCCAATGAGATTCACCCATAATCAGACAATTTAGTGTGAGTGCCCCTCAGCATCTGCAGCAGCTGTGCACAGCGCAACAAAAGCCTAGGGAGGCATAGAGCAGGGAGAGAACAGGGCGAGAGTAGGGAGAGAGCAGAACGTCTGTGGCCCATCATGGCATGCTGAGCTCTTCTGTAATGAGACAGCATTTAGTAGGCTGAATTCAGGCCAGAACAGGGCCAGAGGATAGGGCCAGAGGAAAATGCAGTTAAAGTAGGCTAGGCAGGCAAGAGAGATAGAGAGAGAGAAATAGAGATTAGAGGTCGACCGATTACTCGGAATGGCCGATTAATTAGGGACGATTTCAAGTTTTCATAACAATCGGAAATCGGTATTTTTGGTCGCCAATTTGCCGATTTTTATATATATATTTTTTTTAAACACCTTTGTTTAATCTTTATTTAACTAGGCAAGTCAGTTAAGAACACATTCTTATTTTCAATGACGGCCTAGGAACTGTGGGTTAACTGCTTCGTTCAGGGGCAGAAAGACAGATTTTCACCTTGTCAGCTCGGGGAACCAATCTTGCAACCTTACAGTTAACTAGTCCAACACAATAACGACCTGCCTCTCTCTCGTTGCACTCCACAAGGAGACTGCCTGTTACGCAAATGCAGTAAGCCAAGGTAAGTTGCTAGCTAGCATTAAACTTATCTTATAAAGAACAATCAATCATAATCACTAGTTATTAACTACACATGGTTGATGATATTACTAGATATAATCTTGCGTGTCCTGTGTTGCATATAATCTGACTGAGCATACAAGCATACAAGTATCTAAGTATCTGACTGAGTGATGGTAGCCAGAAGCAGGCGCGTAAACATTCATTCAAACAGTACTTTCGTGTGTTTTGCCAGCAGCTCTTCGTTGTGCATCAAGCATTGCACTGTTTATGACTTCAAACCTATCAACTCCCGAAATGAGGCTGGTGTGACCGAAGTGAAATGGCTGGCTAGTTAGCGCACGCTAATAGCGTTTCAAACTTCACTCGCTCTGAGCCTTGGGTTGGTTGTTTCCCTTGCTCTGCATGGGTAACGCTTCGATGTGGTGGCTGTTGTCGTTGGGTTGCTGGTTCGAGCCCAGGGAGGAGTGAGGAGAGGGACAGAAGCTATACTGTTAAACTGGCAATACTAAAGTGCCTATAAGAACTTCCAATAGTCAAAGGTTAATGAAATACAAATGGTATAGAGGGAAATAGTCCTATAATAACTACAACTTAAAACTTCTTACCTGGGAATATTGAAGACTCGTGTTATGAGCAAGGAAATGAAACGTTAGCTTTCTTACATAGCACATATTGCACTTTTACGTTCTTCTCCAACACTTTGTATTTGCATTATTTAAACCAAATTGAACATGTTTCATTATCTACTTGAGGCTAAATTGATTTTATTGATGTATTATATTAAGTTAAAATAAGTGTTAATTATTGTTGTAATTGTTATTATTACAAATACTTTATTTTTAAATCGGCCGATTAATCGGTATCGGCTTTTTTGGTCCTCCAATAATCGGTATCGGCAGCGTTGAAAAATCATAATCGGTCGACCTCTAATAGAGATAAACAACTCCTGAAAGGAAATACCTAGTCAGTTGCACAACTGAATGCATTCACTAGAAATGAGGCAGCTGCCTTAATCAACATCCACATCATCGGTGCCCAGGGAGTAGTTGTTGTTGGGGGTTAACTGCCTTGCTCTAGGGCATAACAGCAGATTGTTTCACCTTGCCAGCTCAGGGATGCAAACCAGCGGCCTTTTGGTTAATGGCCCAACTCTCTTAACTGCCAATTCATAACACCACCTTCCTATCCCATCCCCCAACTAGCCTATTCTTCCATTCTCCCAGGCTGCTACAGCTAAACACAGAACAGGGAGTCAGGGAACTACTATTAATGAAGCTCAACTCTCTGAATTTCCCAACTTCAGAGGCCCATATTAATACCTGATCTTAGTGTTCACTTTTAGATTAGGAACTGGGTGCTCTCTAGCAAAAACTGAAGCAAGCCCCCCCAGTCTTCTTTTGTCAGATGCACAACGTGCAGTGGGATTAAAAACCAGTGTTTTACAAAAAGAGGGAGCTTGCTGTGCCTTAAAAAGACGTGATGTGAAGCTGCAGGACTATGGAGGGAATGGCTTCAAGTTCTGATGAAAAATCAGTTTGCAGCTTTCTCATTCTGTCTGTGTGGCACCTGCATCTCACAAATATAGATGAACTTTTCTGTGACATTTTACAGAAATTGAGATGTGTCATCATGTTTCTGTGAACTCCTTAAATGACCAAATCTGTTCTGGCAACAGAAGATGAGTCATTCTGAGGCTTAAAGGCATATTTCGGGATTTTGCCTATGAAGCCCTGTATCTACTTTACCAGTCTTTACCATAAACTAATATATGACAAATTTATGTCTCTGCACCCCGTATGAAGAAAGTTAGTGGTAGTTGAATGAAGTTGCTAACTAGCACAAACCAATGCTAACTAGCATTAGCGCAATGACTTGAAGTTTATGGTATCTGCTAGCATACTAGTAGTTACTAAAGACTTTGTCACTGCGCTATTGCTAGTTAGCAATTGCACTAACGCTAGTTAGCAACTTCTTTCAAACTGCACGCAGACATACAAATGGTATCAACGAGTTCATTTGAATCTATTGACAAAATCCTGAATCATCCCTTTAATCAATGTGGTCCTCCATTTCGTTCCCTCTTCACGAGTCACGACACACTCACATGGGCAAAACAACAAGCCCACGCAGCAGTTGTCCTTCTCTCTCGCAACAAGGTAGCCATTCAGGCTCTACAGACTGACCAGTTTTGATTGTACCTCTGGTGACTGTAACAAAAAGACAGAGAGAGGGAGAGAAAGGACAATGACCACTCAGCTACAAGCTGCCTTGCTGCGACCAAAGCCCCAGCCCTGGCACACATTCATGTCTGTGTCCCAAATGACACCCTAGTCCCTACATAGTGCACTACGTTTGACCATGGCTCTGGTCAAACATAGTGCACTATGTAGAAAACAGGGTACCATTTGGGAAGCAGAACATGGCTCTCTGGGTGTCCATTGAGCAGGCAGGCAGGGAAGCTGGAGGCTGAGGTGTGTCGGCTAAGCCAGCCTGGGAGTCCACCAGAGAAAGGATCAATAGGAGGGGAAGCACTGATTCAGATGTAGCCAGACAGAGAAAGACAGACACACTGAGGCGGGGAGGGAATGGGAATGCAGTGGAGCACTTGAGCACTCATTATGGGGTGGAGCATGACACAACCTCCCCTTTGGCTGCTGTTGATGCTCTACTCTGCCTAAGAACAAGAGAACGGTCTGCAATACAACAGAACAATATGCCTTAGAACAACAGAGCAGTATGCCTTAGAAAAACAGAACAGTATGCCTTAGACCAACAGCACAGTCTGCATTAGACCAACAGCACAGACTGCCTTACATGCTGACCACACCGGCCGCGTTGCATGTGCGAGTGTTGCAAAATAAATTTTTAGAGCTGTCCCAGACAAAAAAAAGAATTGGCCGACTAAGAGTCGCCTGTTCTTTCTGCCAATTTTAAAACATGTATTTTTCCATATATAGACACACCCTGTGTTTGAAAATGAAGACAAAAATTACTAAAAAGGAATCAGAGATCAATATAGACTAAACAGAAGAAAAAACCCTGTTGCCGACCCTCCTCCTCCTGCCTTTATGCTCCTGAAGTTGCTATAAATAAGATACACCAGCGGTCTGAAACATTTTCCATTTGGAGTGCCAAGTTATCGTACCATTTTTGCTGATATGCGTGCCAGTTATGATTTTCATATGCACAATTTTTGTGGAACAGTTTCTTTTAATTTATAATAGTCTTCATATCTCAAAATCAATGTCATGTTGTTAATCAAAATCCTATCTAAATGAAAATGATACAAATCTAAAAGTAACTTCTATTGCCATTGTGAATATGTAAAAAAAGCCTACATAAAGCCAACAAATAAAAACTTTGCTGCCAGCAGGTAGAAAATATCCTGATAAAAATACATATCCTATTAATCAAATTGGCTACGCATGGTCTGTCTGCAAGGAACTTGAAACATTATATCAACTATTAACTTGGTCAGTCCACGTGTCACGTGTGATCCTTCTCCGGCCTCTAGGTCCCAGGCTGCTCATTATGGCGCACACATGTCACCATCGTTAAGCGCACCTGCGCATCATCAGACTCACCTGGACTCCATCACTTCCCAGATTACCTGCCCTATATATGTCACTCCCTTTGGTTCCTTCCCCAGGTGATATTGTTTCTGTTTCATGTCTGTGTATTGTTTGAATCAGGCCTTTGTGGTCAAATTGCTGCAAAGAAACCACTACTAAAGGACACCAATAAGAAGAAAAGACTTGCTTGGGCCAAGAAACACGAGCAATGGACATTAGACCGGTGTAAATGTGTCCTTTGGTCTGATGCATCCAAATTTGAGATTTTTGGTTCCAACTGCCGTGTCTTTGTGAGACGTGGTGTGGGTGAACGGTTGATCTCTGCATGTATATTTCTCACCGTAAAGCATGGAGGAGGAGGTGTTATGGTGTGGGGGTGCTTTGCTGGTAACACTGTCTGTGATTTTATTTAGAATTCAAGGCACACTTAACCAGCATGGCTACCACAGCATTCTGCAGCGATACGCTACCCCATCTGGTTAGGGCTTAGTGGGACTATCATTTGTTTTTTAACAGGACAATGACCCAACACACCTCCAGGCTGTGTAAGGGCTATTTTTCCTAAGGAGAGTGATGGAGTGCTGCATCAGATGACCTGACCTCAACCAAATTGAGATGGTTTGGGATGAGTCGGATCGCAGAGTGAAGGAAAAGCAGCCAACAAGTGCTCAGCATATGTGGGAACTCCTTCAAGACTGTTGGAAAAGTATTTCAGGTGAAGCTGGTTGAGAGAACGCCAAGAGTGTGCAAAGCTGTCACCAAGGCAAAGGGTGGCTATTTGAAGAATCTCAAATATAAAATATATTTTGATTTGTTTAACATTTTTTTGATTACTACGTGATTCCATATGTGTTATTTCATAATTTTGATGACTTCACTATTATTCTACAATGTAGAAAATAGTAAAAATAAAGAAACCCCTTCAATGAGTAGGTGTCCTAAAACTTTTGACCAGTAGTGTATATTTGCCACTGCTAAACTAAATAAATCTTGGGTGACCAACAGCTTAACGACTAAACAATCTACCAGTCGACTAAATGGGTTCAGCCCTAATAAATTTACACATACATGTCATTCAACCATTTCATCCAAACTGCACACATGTGTCAATGAGTGTCTGCGTAGCCAGGCGCTAAAATATAACTTGGTTCTATTTTAGACGCCTGACGCGCTGCAAGTACTGCCTCGCTCATTTCCTCATTGGTTTTTAGGAACATATACCCACGTGGTTGATTGAAAGATGTCCAGTCCAGTTGGTTGCACCATAAAGGTGGTTGCCAACCTCCATATAAAATCAACAGAAGAAAAGATTGAACCAGGAGAGATTACTAGAAACTAACTAGGTTTCCCCTTTTATCTGTGGATTAATTGTCGGAGTAGAGAACACACAATTGTGTGACTCAAAATGGGTAAAAATTATTCAAAGATCCAGCCAAAAAAAAAGACCTTGTTTGATTAAGGTAAAACAACAACCCAATGTTTATATCCAAGGACAAATTAGCTAGCAACAGCAAGCTAGCTAGCTAAATGTCCATGAATGTTTCATATGTGTTTCGACCTGTCCCCAAATGAATATAGTTGGTTCAGAGTTGTTTTGATGTTTCAACCTGCGTGTCCTGATCGTATCTGGTGGGGATAGACAACATGTGTATGATGGCACACGTGCGTAGGCGGTTTGGTCATCATCTTAGAACAACAGAACAGTCTGTCTTAGAACAACAGAGCAGTCTGCCTTAGAACAAGAGAACAGTCTGCCTTAGAACAACAGAACAGTCTGCCTTAGAACAACATCAGTCTGCCTTAGAACAACATCTGTCTGCCTTAGAACAACTTCAGTCTGCCTTAGAACAACAGAACAGTCTGCCTTAGAACAAAAGATCAGTCTGCCCTAGAACAACAGATCAGTCTGCCTTAGAACAAAAGATCAGTCTGCCCTAGAACAACAGATCAGTCTGCCTTAGAACAACATGAGTCTGCCCTAGAACAACAGATCAGCCTGCCCTAGAACAACAGATCAGTCTGCCTTAGAACAACATCAGTCTGCCTGAGAACAAAAGTTCAGTTCAGGTCTGCTGCTTCTCTGCCATACTTTTATATTAGTCCTATACAGTGCTTCAATTGTGGTGAAAGATGGTTGATTGTAAGCAGTCATTGGTGAATCATTAAATGCCACTTAGGTAGTTAACTGTAGAGCAAAGAAGAACATGAGGCACTGAAGAGAACCATCTTAAAGGTCAGATCTATCAGAGCAGAGCACTCTGGCTAAATACAACATTGAGTTGCACCCCCTTTGGCTATTTGAACTGCCTCAATTCGTTGGGGCTTGGACTTTACAAGGTGTCGAAAGCGTTCCACAGTGGTGAACCATTCTTGCTACACACAGCAAACTGTTGAGCGTTAAAAACCCAGCAGCGTTGCAGTTCTTGACACATTAAAACTGGTAGCCCAGCACTTACTACGATGCCTTACACATTCACCCTTTGAATGGCACACATACACAATCCATGTCTCAATTGTCTCAAGGCTTAAAAATCCTTATTTAACCTGTCTCCTCCCATTCATCTACACCGATTGAAGTGGATTTAACAAGTGACATCAATAAGAGATCTTAGCTTTCACCTGTTGTGGATTCACCTGGTCAGTCTGTCATGGAAAGAGCAGGTGTTCCTAATATTTTGTAAACTCAGTGTATCATTAATACTGTGACTCATCCACTGCAAACACAGCCATTGATTTTGATGGAGGTCAGCAGATTGGCAATCAAAATCAAAGGGAGAACCATCTGCCGTGTTTGGATTTCAGACGAGAGAGAAGAGGGAGTAGGAACAGAGGCTATGGGTCCTGTCTGGCATGTACATTCTCTGTGGTGCAATTTGAGAGAGAAAGACAAACATAGTAAAAACCCAACTGAGCCACAGCAGGGTATTTATCCTACTTAGTCAGTAATCAATCTTCATAACCACATGTCAACCCCGGCAATATGAGGTCATTTGATGTGTTATATCTGTTCGCTTCATGGCCAACTGCTAGAGATAAATGTTTGATATAGATTTTAGATTTGACACCCCACCCGTCTCCGAGGCAGAGATGCTGCATTTCCTCTGCCGGTGGTTGAGGGCCAATGATATAGTCTCATCTCAGGCAGAGCGGAGCAGAGAATCTCCCCATAGAGCCCTATGGGCCCCGGTCAAAAGTAGTTCACTTAATAGGGAATATGATGCCATTTGGGAAGCAGACTGAGTCTCACTGTACCACAGTACCACACACTGGCCTCATATTTCCTCTGATCATCTCAAATTGGGCTCATCTCTTCCGCCATTAAAACAGAACTTCCATTAGATTTACACACAATAAAAAGCTAATCGTTAAATGAGCTGTCGAAGGAATGATAGGACAGTTTTGTACAGTAAAGGATATATCTTCATGCAGAATTGTACAGGGGATTAATTGTTCCTGGCTACACACAAGACCTAACCAGGAAAAAACTATATATAGCCCTATACAGTATGGGCCTGCAAAGGGTCGGAAACTTTCCAGTAAATTTCCAGGAATTTTTCCAGAAATGTTCCATGGGAAGTTAATTAAGGATTGGCGTTCCGTCAATAGGACAGTTGTAAATCATGCAGTGCATTATATCAAGATTGCAGATTTAAGAGTAACAACAAATGTTGGTGCATAAAAGTGTCCTATATCATCTGAAAACTTAAATTCTTGTTAATATAACTGCATTGTCCAATTTACAGTATTACTGCAAAAAATGCCATGCTATTGTTCGAGGAGAGCTCCAAACAACAAAACACTTTTTTCAATGTGATAGGTTTGATAAATTCACCTCTGAAGGTGAAATGTGTACTTACATTCTGAAATCTTGCTCTGATTTATCATGCAAAGGGTCCCAGATAACATGAAGTGTCGTTTTGCTAGATAAAATCCTTTTTCATATCCTAAAAAGGTCCATACAGCACGCACGATTGATTTTGTATTTCCACTCGATCAATTTGCAAACAAATAAATCTGTGATAATCTCATCCTAAACGTTGTTTTAACGAGTCAAATGACATTTGTATCTATTCCTCAGAGATCCTAGAAGGTAACAAGACTTCACTATTTCATTAGGGGTGTAGTATATCCTATAGTCAGAGAGTGACACCTTCATGGACGCCGATGACACGGGCGGCCATCACTTGAACAACTGTATCTTTGTCAAATAAGCACCAATTGGGGTCAAACAAAGCTAGCTAGCTAGCCAATGAGCTGGGCTTTACGGGAGTATCCGGAAACCATATATATGTCGTTAAATGTAGCTTCCAACCTTGTACGACTATATGCCTTTTCAATTTGGACAAAAATTATAAGGATATTCAGAGTTATGAAGTTACTGATTGTATTGAACAATATTGATTGTATTTCTAAAACATTTATCTTACAAAGGAGTTGTTTAATCTAACTGCTTAACTATTTATCTGTACATGGAATTGTATTTTGTTTTTTTACTAATTTGTTACTAATCTTTACAGGAAAATGCCACAGGCACTATTTGATGCAGCTAATGTAGAAGGAAAACCTGTGTACATTTGCAAATACTGTGCCAAATCATATGTGAAGAATGCAATAAAGATGCAGAATCATCTGGCCAATATCATAAAGTTCACTCAGCAATCACAACAAGCAACCTCTGTCAAAAGTCCCTCTACTTCTATTCGAGGTGAAAATGATGAATCAGACATCTTATCGATAGCAACAGCTCATGGTCCTCCTGGAATCAGAAGTTTTTTTGACTCAATGGAGGAACATAGTCAGATAAATGCTGATTAATGTCTTGCTCGAGCTCTGTATGCAACTGGTTCACCTCTGATGCTCACAGGCAAAGTGTAGTGGAAGAGATTTCTGAATGTTCTTCGCCCAGCATACACCCCTCCAACCAGACATGCTTTATCTACTTATTTGTTGGATGCAGAGTTCAACAGAGTTCAAGTGAAGGTCAAGCAAATAATAGAGAAAGCAGACTGTATTGCAATCATCTCTGATGGGTGGTCAAATATTAGAGGGCAAGGAAAAATTAACTACATCAACTCCACGCCTCAACCAGTATTCTACAAGAACACAGACACAAGGGTCAACAGACACACCGGTCTCTACATTGCAGATGAGCTGAAGGCAGTCATCAATGACCTTGGACCACAGAAGGTATTTGCACTGGTGACAGAAAATGCTGCGAACATGAAGGCTGCTTGGTCTAAAGTGGAGGAGTCCTACTCTCACATCCGACCCATTGGCTGTGCTGCTCATGCATTGAATCTGCCCCTCAAGGACATCATGGCACTGAAAAAAATGGATACACTCTACAAGAGAACCAAGGAAATGGATAGGTAGGTGAAGGGTTATCAAGTTATAGCAGCAATCTACCTCACCAAGAAAAGTGAGAAGAATAAGAGCACCACATTGAAGCTGCCCAGCAACACCCATTGGGGTGGCGTTGTCATCACGTTTGACAGTCTCCTGGAGGGGAAGGAGTCTCTCCAAGAAATGGCCAAATCAAAGTCTGCCGATATGGACAGCCCCATCAACAGGATCCTCCTGGATGATGTATTTTGGGAGAGAGTGGTAAGCAGCCTGAAACTCCTGAAACCTATAGCAGTAGCCATTGCACGGGTTGAGGGAGAGAATGTCATCATGTCTGATGTTCAGACTCTGCTTGCAGATGTAAGATAAGAAATCCGTAGTGCCCTGCACACTTCACTGTTGCTCCACGCAGAGGAAACTGCAGTTCTGAAATACATCAAAAAGCGTGAAGACTTCTGCCTGAAACCCATACATACCACAGTGTACATGTTGGACCCCAAGTATGCTGGCAAGAGCATCCTGTCTGGTGCAGAGATCAACAAGGCCTATGGTGTCATCAATACCGTGTCTCACCACCTTGGCCGGGATGAGGGCAAGGTTCTTGGCAGTCTGGCGAAATACACTTCCAATCAAGTGCTTTGGGATGGAGATGCAATGTGGCAGTTGTGCCAACATATCTCATCAGCCACCTGGTGGAAGGGACTTTGTGGAACTGAGGCTCTTTCCCCTGTTGCCTCCATGAGCGCAACTGGTCCTTGTTTGGGAATACACACACCAAAGCATGCAACAGGCTGACCAATACAAGGGTTGAAAAATTGGTGGCCATCCTGGCAAATTTGAGGCTATCATTTTACAGATGTATTTTGAAAACGTTTTTGGGAGATGCGATGCATCATTGGGATCATTCAATATTCCCTTTTGTTGTTCAGTGAAATCATCCCATATGAAGAGTTGACTCAATTAATTAAAGTTACATTTTTAACGAAAGTGTTTTTTTCTCTTGGAAGGATTTAATCATTTTCAATTATGTCTACTCATGATAAGGTAAAACGTTTATGTTTCTGTCTCCATATGAGACTGAATTCTGACATTTTAATTCCAAACTACATCCTTTTCAGGCAAGATAGAACTGCCAAAGGGGGCGGTGTTGCAATTTACTGCAAAGATAGCCTGCAGAGTTCTGTCCTACTATCCAGGTCTGTACCCAAACAATTTGAACTTCTACTTTTAAAAATCCACCTCTCTAAAAACAGGTCTCTCACCGTTGCAGTCTGCTATAGACCACCCTCTGCCCCCAGCTGTGCTCTGGACACCATATGTGAACTAATTGCCCCCCCATCTATCTTCAGAGCTCGTGCTGCTAGGCGATCTAAACTGGAACATGCTTAACACCCCAGCCATCCTACAATCTAAACTTGATGCCCTCAATCTCACACAAATTATCAATGAACCTACCAGGTACCTCCCCAAAGCCTTAAACACGGGCACCCTCATAGATATCATCCTAACCAACTTGCCCTCTAAATACACCTCTGCTGTCTACCAACCAAGATCTCATAGATATCATCACTGCCTTCAAGATCTGATCCTGCCATCCGTAATGGGTCAGCGGTCAAACGACCTCCACTCATCACTGTAAAACGCTCCCTGAAACACTTCAGCGAGCAGGCCTTTCTAATCGACCTGGCCGGGGTATCCTGGAAGGATATTGATCTCATCCCGTCAGTAGAGGATGCCTGGATATTTTTTTTAAATGCCTTCCTAACCATCTTAAATAAATATGCCCCATTCAAGAAATTTAGAACCAGGAACAGATATAGCCCTTGGTTCACCCCAGACCTGACTGCCCTTAACCAACACAAAAACATCCTATGGCGTTCTGCATTAGCTTCGAACAGCCCCCGTGATATGCAGCTGTTCAGGGAAGCTAGAAACCATTATACACATGCAGTTAGAAAAGCCAAGGCTAGCTTTTTCAAGTAGATATTTGCTTCCTGCAACACTAACTCAAAAAAGTTCTGGGACACTGTAAAGTCCATGGAGAATAAGAACACCTCCTCCCAGCTGCCCACTGCACTGAAGATAGGAAACACTGTCACCACTGATAAATCCACCATAATTGAGAATTTCAATAAGCATTTTTCTACGGCTGGCCATGCTTTCCACCTGGCTACTCCTACCCCGGTCAACAGCACTGCACCCCCCACAGCAACTCGCCCAAGCCGTTCAGCTGATGTTCTGAAAGAGCTGCAAAATCTGGACCCCTACAAAACAGCCGGGCTAGACAATCTGGACCCTCTTTCTGAAATTATCTGCCAAAATTGTTACAACCCCTATTACTAGCCTGTTCAACCTCTCTTTTCGTGTCGTCTGAGATCCCCAAAGATTGGAAAGCTGCTGCGGTCATCCCCCTCTTCAAAGGTGGAGACACTCTAGACCCAAACTACTACAGACCTATATCTATCCTAAGGTCTTCGAAAGCCAAGTTAACAAACAGATCACCGACCATTTCGAATCCCACCGTACCTTCTCCGTTATGCAATCTGGTTTCTGAGCTGGTCACGGGTGCACCACAGCCACGCTCAAGGTCCTAAACGATATCATAACCGCCATCAATAAGAGACAATACTGTGCAGCTGTATTCATTGATCTGGCCAAGGCTTTCAACTCTTGTCAATCACCACATTCTTATCGGCAGACTGAACAGCATTGGTTTCTCAAATGACTGCCTCGCCTGGTTCACCAACTACTTCTCAGACAGAGTCAGTGTGTCAAATCGGAGGGCCTGTTGTCCGGACCTCTGGCAGTCTATGGGGGTGCCACAGGGTTCAATTCTCGGGCCGACTCTTTTCTCTGTATAAATCAATGATGTCACTCTTGCTGCTGGTGATTCTCCAATCCCCCCCTCTAAGCAGACAACACCATTCTGTATACATCTGGCCCTTCTTTGGACACTGTGTTAAATAGAGGTCAACCGATTATGATTTTTCAACACCGATACCGATTTATTGGAGGACCCAAAAAAGTTGATACCAATTAATTGGGCAATTTATATATATATATATATATATATATATATATATATATATATATATATATATATATATATATATATATATATTTGTAATAATGACAATTACAACAGTACTGAATGAACACTTTTATTTTAACTTAATATAATACCTCAATAAAACCTATTTAGTCTCAAACAAATAATGCAACATGTTCAATTTGGTTTAAATAATGCAAAAACAAAGTGTTGGAGAAGAAAGTAAAAGTGCAGTATGTGCCATGTAAAAAAGCTAACGTTTAAGTTCCTTGCTCAGAACATGAGAAATATGAAAGCTGGTGGTTCCTTTTAACATGAGTCTTCAATATTCCCAGGTAAGAAGTTTTAGGTTGTAGTTATTATAGGACATATCGGACTATTTCTCTCTATAGCATTTGTATTTCATATACCTTTGACTATTGGATGTTCTTATAGGCCCTATAGTATTGCCAGCCTAATCTCAGGAGTTGATAGGCTTGACATCATAAACAGAGTAATGCTTGAAGCACAGCGAAGAGCTGCTGGCAAATGCAGGAAAGTGCTGTTGAATGAATGCTTACGAGCCTGCTGCTGCCTTCCACCGCTCAGTCAGACTGCTCTATCAAATATCAAATCATAGACTTAATTATAATATAATAACACACATAAATACGAGCCTTAGGTCATTAATATGGCCAAATCTGGAAACTATCGAAAACAAAACGTTTATTATTTCAGGGAAATACAGAACCGTTCCGTATTTTATCTAGCGGGTGGCATCCCGAAGTCTAAATATTGCTGTTTCATTGCACAACCTTCAATGTTGTGTCATAATTATTTACAATTCTGGTAAATTAAATATGGTCTGTGTTAGGAAGAAATGGTCTTCACACAGTTCGCAAAGAGGGAATTGATATACACTAACAATCAAACGCAAACAATTCACACAATGAAGTTATGAAACAATGAATGTGCACAAATTGGTGGAAAAGAGCACATTCTGGAGAGATGTGCATTCTGCATCTCAGTGACACTCCCCTTCTTCTTGAACTGTGCCTTCCCAGTGGCCTCTGCAATGGATTAGTTCACTGAGATGGATGCGAATCAGACAGGTGTTTCGTGTGCCATAAAAAAAAATATATATATTTGTTGTATTCTTTAAAAAAAAATGTTGCTACTTGTTCGACTCAAAATCTTGGTCGACCAACAAGCCTATTGACCAAACAATTGATCAGTTGACTAATTGGGGTCAACCCTAGTGTTGTTGTACATGTAGTGTATTACATGATGCAACTTGATACTGTAGCATGTTAGCCTGCTACTAACACCAATTGATTAGTACACTATTCTGTGCTATGAATCAGCTCATGTCTATGTCTTCTAGTGATTTTGTACTTTGTTACCTTGTTGTTAGCCTGCTGCACTGGGTTAATCGAGCCTGTCCTTGACATACCTCAATAATCCACGCCACATCTCATTATGCTAATGCCATGTGTGCTCTTGGGCCACTTCGTCATACTCCTCAAAAATGTCTTGAGCTCGGACTGATTAGCCACCAGTGACACTGGCGTCACCTTGATAAAAATACAGTACACTGTTGAGCGTGAAAAACCCAGCAGCATTACAGTTCTTTACACAACTGGTGTGCCTGGTACCTACTACCATACCCTGTTCAATGGCTTACAATTTCTGTCTTGCCTATTCACCCTCTAAATGGCACACATACACAATCCTTGTCTCAAGGCTTGAAAATCCTTCTTAACCTGTCTACACCCCTTCATCTATGCTGATTGAAGTGGATTTAACAAGTGACATTAATAAGGGATCATAGTTTTCACCTGGATTCACCTGGTCAATCTATGTCACGGAAAGAGCAGTATACTCAATGTATAAGGTACATTCTTAAGAATCAATGTGTACATTAAGCTTGGGCCAGGTATTTTGAAATGCAGAGGGTGCGTGCTACACCTAAGTTAAGTATAACAATAAGAAATGTCAAATGTCAAATAAATATCAAATTCAGGTTTTCCCAGTTGCTAACTAAGTCTAGATGTCAAGATCAAGCTTCTTGGTTACAGCAGAGACATTCAATCCCCTCCTGGATCAAGATACCTGTTACCTATTTTTTTGTGCATACATTTTTTTATTAAAATGATAATACTCTTTGAATTTTTTTATAGCGCCCTTGTGTATACTTGCAGTAATACTGTATACCCCGGTATGGTACAGAAACAGTATGAACATCTGGATACCGTCCAAGCCTAGGGTTCATATCAATAATTTAAGTCCAAAAATGGATGGAGCAACTGCAGTTTGCCCCTTTAAAGGGATACTTGAGGATTTTGGCAATGAGGGCCTTTATCTACTTCCCCAGAGTCAGCCCAATTTTTGTCTCTGTGTCCAGTATGAAGGAAATTAGCGGTAGTTTTGTGAGCCAATGCTGAATGCTAGCAGATACCCATAGACTTCCAGTCATTGCGCTAATGCTAGTTAGCAATTGCACTAGCACTAGTTAGCAACTTCCTTCAAACTGCATGCAGAGAAATAAAAATGTTTCATTTTAGTCTGGGGAAGTAGATCAAGGGCCTCATTGCCAAAATCCTGAAATATCCCTTTAATCGTAGGTAGCTAGGGTCAACAGATCTGCTGTGTTGTGTATGGGTGGCAGGTAGCCTAGTGGTTTGAGTTTTTGACCAGTAACTGAAAGGTTGCTGGTTCAAATCCCTGAATTGACTAAATGAAAAATTGGTCAATATACCCTTGAGCAAGGCACTTAACCCTAATTGCTCTGGATAGGATAAGAATGACTGCAATGTAAAATGGTTCCATATCTGCTGGTTAGAATGCAACAGTAGATTCAGTGAAGCCATGCTGGGGTTAAGGTTCCTAATCCCTTTGCCGGTACAAAATGGCAGCATGGGACATATTGACCTGCTCTGTTGTTAGTGCACTGATGGCCTACCTTGCCCTCCACTTCATCTGTAACCCTGAAGATGAATGCAGTGCTCCTGAGAAGAGGTTTGTTTCTCATTGTCTGGATTAGATATACTGTAGTAAGACATCTACCGTGACTTTGTAATACACTGCCAAACAAACCTCAGGTTGGCTTATAATAAGCATAATAGCCTGGTTCCAGATTGTTCTGCTCTTGCTTACTACAGTACATTGATGTTATTGTCAAGCCAAACATAGCATGGGGTTGAGTGACGGGGGTTGTCATGATACCACAAACAGACTGTCACTCAGGCTACGTACACCTTGCCAGTGATGAACGTTACAATACTAAATTGTTCTACACTCTTTTTAATAGAATGACTGTAACCAGTAACAAAGGAAACCCAAGATGCCCTGCCCTCCCTGCAGGCCTGAGACTGACTGACTAGGCGTGGTCTGTTGTTAGTGTGGCTGAGAGCAGGACGACAGATGGCAGAGAGGCACCTCATCACACAACATAAACCACACACACCTTACTGGCCAATCAGAAGCTGGGCGATTAAAAATAGTCTGTGATGGGAACAAGGCTTCCCTCCAGAGAGTTGTTGGCTACACTCTAGGTCCCACTGAGCTTGTGTCTGTAGTCAGATCTACATCAATTGCAACTGTCTCTCCACTTACTGACTGAAAAGTCTGAGGGTGCATCCCATATGGTACCTTATTCCCTGTATATTGCACTATTTTTGTCCAGAACCCTATGGGCCCTTTTCAAAAGCAATACACTACATAGGGAATAGGGTGCCATTTGAGCTGCACTTCAGTCTAATACTGACTGATTAGTCTAATGCGTCTACTACAGAGCAGAGGGATGACTCAACTGACACATTGGAGGTCTTAGTGGGGAGGTCTGTGAGGTGGTTTTATCCCAGGATTAGACTGTGCCAGGCTTAGGATTCAAAGCAGAGGTATGGGTCTGCTCTGCTTATTGTAGGAACTAGCCAATATAAACTGATCAAACAGAATAAGAAAAGGATGTGCCTGAGGAGGAGGATTACACGATGCCAACAGCAGAGATCACATGCATGCCCGGTATGCAGGCGCACACACGCACGCACACACTCTGAGCTCATTACAGCAAGAGGGAAAGGAAGGAAAAAGTCATGGGCGGCATGTTAAAAAACAAGAACATCAAAAGGTAAAGAAACATGAGGAGGCTTCAGTCACCAACACAAAGTTTGGAAATTGAAGTTCTGTTCCATTTCAGAAGTGATATTTTCCAATTGTAATTGGCTCGATCAAACAACGGATCTCAGAGCATGTCTTCATATTCAGCTGTGAAAAACAACAACTAACCAGCACATCATGTAAAAAGACTTTCGTTTAAACAGTTTTTTTCCTCCCCAATTTCTCTTGGTTGCTACTTTGTTTTGACTTTGATGTGAAGCTTCATACAGAGTCCTCACACATCAAACAAACTGCAGTCTAAAATCACCTCACAGACCCTTTTAAGACCAACCTAGAATCCCCAGCAACTGTCAGCATGACTCTGGGCCACAAAGAGAGAATCCTTTTAAATGCCTTCCGACATTGGCACAGCATTGCACCTGGGCACCAGTACAGAAATGTCCTTATATGGTACTTCAGTAAATCTTGGCATTTAGCCTGCCAGTATGGTGCCATGTATCATGACCATACTGCATTACACAGACAGGCAGCTGCTATACAGGAGAGGAGAGGTGCCTTGGGAGGGTCATTTTTCTTTTGGGCTAATGGATGTCACATGGGTCAGGTTGCTGAATAATGGCCCATATCTAGACAATATTCCATATACATAAGAGAATCTACCCAGCAGGATAGTCTCAACATAAGCTAGTCTCAAGTAGAAGCATAAATATATGCTCTGGTTTCAAGCATTTGCCTCAAATACATTCATGCTGTGATGCCATGGGTTTTTCATTGCGTTTAATAAAGACCAAATGCATCTAGACTTATAAATAGCGACATGACAGACACAATGCATCCTCCCTTAGGGTTGCAAAAGGGTCGGAAACTTTTCTGTAAATGTCCAGAATTTTTATAGGACATTTTCCATAGGACGTTAAGCCTGGGAATTTTGCTTAAATTCATCAAAAACGTTAGCTTATAACAGTGAACCTTTTTTTTGTGGGATACACATAAGGCAATTCTAGATCTTGTGGCATATTTTGGTTAAACTATCCCCAATTCAATGGAATTGCAGCCCTCTGCATCACATGTGCAGTGCACTCTTCCATCACATGTACAGCTGATTCTCAAGATCTCCACACTAATGAGATGCTATTGAGCCTACACTACTACACTGTCTGAGCCAAGGACTACATGTTTTCTGGTAAGTTTTGATTACAATACTGGGTGGGGTAAATATATTTTATATCACATACAGTGGGGCAAAAAAGTATTTATTCAGCCACCAATTGTGCAAGTTCTCCCACTTAAAAAGATGAGAGAG
Source organism: Oncorhynchus masou masou (assembly GCF_036934945.1). Taxonomy (NCBI): domain Eukaryota; kingdom Metazoa; phylum Chordata; class Actinopteri; order Salmoniformes; family Salmonidae; genus Oncorhynchus; species Oncorhynchus masou. The sequence continues at coordinate 65,252,795 of NC_088220.1, forward strand.
GCCTGTAATTTTTATCATAGGTACACTTCAACTATGACAGACAAAACGAGAAAAATCCAGAAAATCACATTGTTTTCACAGGTTTTCACTCAAAATCTCAGAATGCATGGCCCCATTCATTATTTCCTTTACACAGATCAGCCGTCCTGGTCGCTTTGCAGAAAAACAGCCCCAAAGCATGATGTTTCCACCCCCATGTTTCACAGTAGGTACGGTGTTCTTTGGATGCAATTCAGCATTCTTTGTCCTCCAAACACAACGAGTTGAGTTTTTACCAAAAAGTCATATTTTGGTTTCATCTGACCATATGACATTCTCCCAATCTTCTTCTGGATCATCCAAATGCTCTCTAGCAAACTTCAGACGGGCCTGGACAGGTACTGGCTTAAGCAGGGGGACACGTCTGCATAGTAGTGTGTTACTGATGGTAGGCTTTGTTACTTTGGTCCTTGGTCCCAGCTCTCTGCAGGTCATTCACTAGGTCCCCCCGTGTGGTTCTGGGATTTTTGCTCACCGTTCTTGTGATCATTTTGACCCCACGGGGATAGCTACATATGACCTCTGTCATTGCCAACAAAGGGTATATAACAAAGTATTGAGATAAACTTTTGTTATTGACCAAATACTTATTTTCCACCATAATTTGCAAATAAATTCATTAAAAATCCTACAATGTGATTTTCTGGATTTTTTTTCTAATTTTGTCTGTCATAGTTGAAGTGTACCTAAAATTACAGGCCTCTCTCATCTTTTTAAGTGGGAGAACTTGCACAATTGGTAGCTGACTAAATGTTTTTTTGCCCCACTGTATATGATTTTTTGTTAACTAGCAAATAGTAGCCTACAGCAAAGTGTGTTTGAATCCTTTCTAACTTGTTAACTATTTCTGCTAGTTAGTTTTTGCTACCATGTGGGTTTAGCTTACTTGAGCCTGCTAACTGATGAGTGTTAATTCACCTGTTTCCATGCATGTTTCATTTCAAAACATTTATCTTACAAAGGAGTTGTTTAACCTCTTGAAACTCTAGGGGCGCTATATCATTTTTGGATAAAAAGGCGTGCCCGTTTTAAGCGCAATATTTTGTCACAAAAAGATGCTCGACTATGCATATAATTGGTAGCTTTGGAAAGAAAACACTCTGACGTTTCCAGAACTGCAAAGATATTTTCTGTGCGTGCCCTAGAACGTGAGCTTCAGGCAAAACCAAGATGAGACGGCATCCAGGAAATGAGCAGGATTTTTGAGGCTCTGTTTTCCATTGTCTCCTTATATGGCTGTGAATGCAAGAGGAGTAAGTCTGCCCTTTCTGTCGTTTCCCCAAGGTGTCTGCAGCATTGTGACGTATTTGTAGGCATATCATTGGAAGATTGACCATAAGAGACCACATTTACCAGGTGTCCGCCCGGTGTCCTGCGCCGAAATTGGTGCGCAAAAGTCAGCTGCAAGTATTTTTCCACAGAATTCAGAGAAGAATGCAGGCTTCCACGAACGATTTATCAATGAAGAGATATGTGAAAAAACACCTTGAGGATTGATTCCAAACAACGTTTGCCATGTTTCAGTCGATATTATGGAGTTAATTCGGAAAAAGTTTGACGTTGTAGGTGACTGAATTTTCGGTTCGTTTCGGTAGTCAAATGTGATGTACAAAACGGAGCGATTTCTCCTACACACAGACGCTTTCAGGAAAAACTGCGCATTTGCTATGTAACTGAGAGTCTCCTCATTGAAAACATCCGAAGCTCTTCAAAGGTAAATGATTTTATTTATTTGGTTATCTGGTTTTTGTGAAAATGTTGCGTGCTAAATGCTACTCAAAATGCTAAGCTAGCTTAGCATACTCTTACACAAATTAGTCAATTGCTATGGTTCAAAAGCATATTTTGAAAATCTGAGATGACAGTGTTGTTAAGAAAAGGCTAAGCTTGAGAGTAGGCGCATTATTTTCATTTTATTTGCGATTTTCAGAAATCGTTAACATTGCGTTATGCTAATGAGCCTAAGGCTTTAGTCACGATCCCGAATCCGGGATGGGGAGTTTCAAGATTAATCTAACTGCTTAAACTCTTTAGGGTATGTGGGACGCTAGCGTCCCACCTGGCCAACATCCAGTGAGATTGCAGAGCGAGAAATTCAAATACTGAAATACTCATTATAAAAATTCAGAAAAGATACAACTATTTTACATAGGTTTAAAGATTAACTTTTGTGAATCCAACCACGGTGTCAGATTTCAAAAATGCTTTACGGCGAAAGCATACCTTAAGATTATTTGAGAAAATAGCCCAGCAGACAAATCATTACAAACAGTAACCAGCCAAGTAGAAGAGTTACACAAGTCAGAAATAGAGATAAAATTAATCACTTACCTTTGATGATTTTCATATGGTTGCACTCAGAAGACATTCATTTATTCAATAAATGTTCCTTTTGATAAAGTCTCTTTTTATATCCAAAAACCTCAGTTTTGTTCGCGAGTTTTCTTCAGTAAACAGGCTCAAACGCAGTCACAACAGGCAGACAGAAAATCCAAATTGTATCCGTAAAGTCCATAGAAAGTCAAACGATGTTTAATTCAATCCTCAGGTTGTTTTTAGCCTAAATAATCGATACTATTTCAACCGGACAATAACATCGTCAATATAAAAGGTAAACAAGAAAGACACTCTCTCGGTCGCGCACATGAAAAACCTCTGTGACACGGCAGGGTCCACTCATTCAGACTGATCTTACTCCCTCATTTTTTCAGAATACAAGCCTGAAACAATTTCTAAAAACTCTTGACATCTAGTGGAAGGCATAGGAACTGCGTTTTGAGTCCTAAGTCAATGGATACTGTAATAGCATTGAATAGAAAACTACAAACAAACAAAAATATCCTACTTCCTGGATGGATTTTTCACATGTTTTCACCTGCCAAATCAGTCCTGTTATTCTCACAGACACTATTTTAACAGTTTTGGAAACTTTAGAATGTTTTCTATCCAAATCTACCAATTATATGCATATCCTATCTTAAGGTAGTTTAATTTGGGCACGCTTTTCATCCAAAATGCCAAATGCTGCCCCCTACCCTAGAGAAGTTAACTATTTTTCTGTACATGGAATTGTATTTGGGGTTTTCTTACTCATTTTTTCAAATCTTTACAGGAAAATGCCACGGGCACTATCTGATGTGTGGAGACATTTCACTGCAGCTAATGTAGACGGAAAAGCTGTGTACATTTGTAAATACTGTGCCAAATCATATGTGAAGAATGCAACAAAGATGCAGAATAATCTGGCCAAGTGCATAAAGTTCCCTCCGCGCTCACAACAAGCAACTTCTGACAAAAGTCCCACTACTTCTCTTTGAGGAGAAAATTATGAATCAGACACCTTATCGATAGCAACAGCTCATGGTCCTCCTGAAATCAGAAGTTTTTTTGACTCAATGGAGGAACGTAGTCAGACAAATGCTGGTGAACATCTTGCTCGAGCTGTGTATGTAACTGCTTCACAGCTGATGTACACAGGCAATGTGCAGTGGAAGAGATTTCTGAATGTTCTTTGCCTAGCACACACCCCTCCAACCAGACATGCTTTAACTACTCATTTGCTGGATGCAGAGTTCAACAGAGTTCAAGTGAAGGTCAAGCAAATCATAAAGAAAGCAGACTGTATTGCAATCATCTCAGATGGGTGGTCGAATGTTCGTGAGCAAGGAATAATTAACTACATCATCTCCATCCCTCAACCAGTATTCTACAAGAGCAGAGACAAGGGACAACAGACACACCGGTCTCTACATTGCAGATGAGCTGAAGGCTGTCATCAATGACCTTGGACCACAGAAGGTATTTGCACTGGTGACAGACAATGCTGCGAACATGAAGGCTGCTTGGTCTAAAGTGGGAGAGTCCTACTCTCACATCACACCCATTGGCTGTGCTGCCCATGCATTGAATTTGCTCCTCAAGGACATCATGGCACTGATAACAATGAATACACTCTACAAGAGAACCAAGGAAATGATTAGGTATGTGAAGGGTCATCAAGTTATAGCAGCAATCTACCTCACCAAGCAAAGTGAGAAGAATAAAAGCACCACATTCAAGCTGCCCAGCAACATCTGTTGGGGTGGTGTTTCCAGGAGGGGAAGGAGGCTCTCCAAGAAATGGCCAAATCACAGTCTGCCGATATGTACAGCACCATCAACAGAATCCTCCTGGATGATGTATTTTGGGAGTGGTAAGCAGCCTGAAACTCCTGAAACCTATAACAATAGCCATTGCACGGATTGAGGGAGAGAATGCCATCCTGTCTGATGTTCAGAATCTGCTTGCAGATGTAAGAGAATAAATCCGTACTGCCCTGCCCACTTCACTGTTGCTCCACGCAGAGGAAACTGCAGTTCTGAAATACATCAAAAAGCGTGAAGAGTTCTGCCTGAAGCCCATTCACGCCACAACGTACATGGTGGACCCTAAGTATGCTGGCAAGAGCATCATGTCTGGTGCAGAGATCAACAAGGCTTATGGTGTCATCACTACTGTGTCTCGCCACCTTGGCCTGGATGAGGGCAGTTGTGCCAACATATCTCATCAGCAATCTGGTAGAAGGGACTTTGTGGATCTGAGGCTCTTTCCCCAGTTGCCTCCATCATCCTCCAAATCCCTCCAACATCTGCCGCCTCAGAGCGCAACTGGTCCTTGTTTGGGAACACACACACCAAAGCATGCAACAGGCTGACCAATACAAGGGTTGAAAAGTTGGTGGCCTCCGGGCAAATTTGAGGCTTTTTGAGCCTGACAACGAGCCATCCTCAACCAGGTTGGAAAGTGACAGTGAAGATGAGGCCTCAGAGTTTGATGTTCAAGAGGTGGACGTTGAGGAGGTCCAGGGAGAAGACATGGAAGACTGAGAGGAAGACAACCAAAGATTTAGTTTCTAGATGATCATTTTACAGTTGCATTTTGAAAACGTTTTTGGGAGATGTGATGGATCATTGGGATCATTCAATATTCCCTTTTGTTGTTCAGTGAAATCATCCCATATGAAGAGTTGACTCAATTAATTAAAGTTCAATTTTTAACTAAATTGTTTTTTTTCTATTGGAAGGATTTAATCATTTTCAATTATGTCTACTCATGATAAGTTAAAACGTTTATGTTTTTGTCTCCATATGATATTCTAAATATATCCAATGCAAAAAACATCTACATTTAAATGTTATTAATATTCATTTGCATATATTTCTGTTAATTCCATTGGAAAGTTTCCACCTCTGAATATTCCCCAAAATGTGCAACCCTAATTCTCCTCCATATGAATTCATAACATTTCAGTAGCATAAACCATGCCCAACATTATGTCTACATCATCAGATCAAGTCTCTGGTCGAAGAAACCGAAAGTTGACCCTGTACGGTCAGAATAGGTTCCCACTGTACAATAGTCTGGGCAGTGAGGCAGAATAGGTTCCCACTGTACACTAGTCTGGGCAGTGAGGCAGAATAGGTTTCCACTGTACACTAGTCTGGGCAGTGAGGCAGAATAGGTTTCCACTGTACACTAGTCTGGGCAGTGAGGCGGAATAGGTTTCCACTGTACACTAGTCTGGGCAGTGAGGCAGAATAGGTTTCCACTGTACACTAGTCTGGGCAGTGAGGCGGAATAGGTTTCCACTTTGCACTAGTCTGGGCAGTGAGACGGAATAGGTTTCCACTTTGCACTAGTCTGGGCAGTGAGGCAGAATAGGTTTCCACTGTACACTAGTCTGGGCAGTGAGGCGGAATAGGTTTCCACTTTGCACTAGTCTGGTCAGCAAGGCAGTGACTGTTGTACTCAGCTAGATCTGGCCATGGAGGGACTGACGTGGGTACTTCCTTTCCCTCTGCGTCTCCATGGGGATGTGGGTTGGTCCTGACAAACCAAGGAACCTCCAGTGGCAGCGGATGTAGACATCTCCGGGTGGAGAAGGCAGTTGCTTCCATAATAAAAGATGCAAGGAGAAAAAAAGGGGCGAACTGCAAAATTGTGGGAGACTTTCCCACTTAGTGCATATCTCAGAGTGCTTTAGTAACACTAGGGCTCACTGTGTTGAGCTCCACTCATCTAAGACAAAAGGCAGCGACCCTCTCAGTGGACGCTTGCTCTGTGACTGTCTGCCTGTGAGATAGTTTGATTGGCCTCAGATGGCCCTGGCTGTCAGCTGTCATCAGCCCCGCTTGCTCTCCGTGGCATCCGTGCAAAGGCAGAACGATGGGGTTCATGACACATCCTGTTTCTGTTGGCCAAGAGAGCAAGAGGAGAGCAAGAGCAAGAGTGCTTTCAGGCTGAGCAGGGCAATGAGTCACACTGAGGACAGACCCTTCAGGGAGGGGGTGGGAGAGAGAGAGAGAGAGAGAGAGAGAGAGAGAGAGAGAGAGAGAGGAGGTTTGATGAGTCACTAGAATTCTGAAAAAGATCATCTGTAATCAGGCCACAGTAGCTTCTAAGCAAAAATGGGTACATGCAAACCTATTTGAAAATGGGAACCCTACTTTAATGCCCCTCAAGCAGTGACACTAAAAACCTCTCAGACATCATCTCAGCCACTGGGCTGCTGCAGTTCAAGTCTATGGAACCTAGTCGTCACAGAGAATGTTACATCCATTTGGTCATCATGATAAAGCTTTTTTATTCTATTTTGGGGGACTACAGTTCATACAAACCTGCATGGAAACAAACAGCGTGATGTGTTACTAACATGAATAACCAATAGGATAGATGCTTTGATGCTCTACTCTAGACTTAAAAATACCTGTCAGGGCACTCACACTTGAGTTGAACCCAGCAAATACATTTACATACGAAAGTAAAGTAAATGTTAAGTTAGATTTTTGGCCTTTAGCTATAAGATACAGCATTTATTGGCCCTGCATGACTCAGTAGAGTGATGGCATTTCACTTCTTGCATGAGGATTTAAATGCTTCAGGCATTTATCATCAACACAGCAAAAACCCACAACCCAGAACTAAACAACTATTTCTCAGAGTTAAAAAGGCATTAAAAGATGCTGTGCATTTCCTGTGAAATAAATGCTGTGTAATGTATCACTCAAACCACAGTACTGTAAGCATATACAACATCATATGTTAGTTTAGAATACTAGACTCTGGTTCAGATATCAGAGGTCTGAGCAGATTGGATCCATCAATCTACTCCATGCTAGCTGGCTAGAAACAACTTTGAGGGCTAGGCTACTACAACAGTGTAGGGCTTACCACTTCTTTATCCTCCTCTAAGACAAGAGCATCCCCTCTCCCCATCGCTCTCTCTCCTTCCTATCTCTCTCCCCTATCTCTCCCTCTCCCCCATTTCTGTCTCCCTGCCTCACTCCCTCTCTCTCACTCTCTCTTTCTCCTTTGATTTAGCTGCCCTGAGCTTCCAGCATCACTTCATAATTCATGAGGTTCAGCTGCCAAATGAAAGGTTGAGGCAGCCAAACGTGTGTGTGGATCAGAAATATGAACACTTCATCAGCATCCAAATGGACATCCAATTTTCGTGCGGAAGGAAAAAAGTTGTAGTTGTATTTATTCAAAGCCGTTCTTTCTCCTCAACATTAATGGAGTGTGCAAGGTCAGACGTAGCAAAAATCTGAAATGCCACAAGGTACAGCTGCAAGGTAACATTCCATTTATTTGAGGGACCTTGTTATTCTCTGGCACCTAGCTTTACACAACTCTCTTAAGGGCATTAAACGCTGAAACACACACTGGCATGAGAAATGAACAAGCAGTGAGTAACAACAAGGCTTTCTTACAGCTTCAGTGTGACAGCAGTATTTCTCCTGAGCATTGCAGAGTGGTCAAGCACAGAGGCAAACAGTGGTGGTGGTGAGAGAGAAGGGCCATGCCCATTTCATTAGTCATTCATTATTCATTGGGAACACAACAGCCATGGTTGTGCTTTAGAAATGAAAAAGGGCAAAGTGGACCCTGAAGGTCTATGGTGGTGCTGTGTTATGTCATGATGACGTTTGACCAAATGCCGAAGAATGTTTTACTGAAACGTGTGAATGATTAAACTATGAATAAATTACTGTAATTTTTTCAAACTATTTCATAGCCTAATCATTTATCTCACTGCTATTATGGAGTCGAATCAGGAGTTGACCTGCGAAAACATTCAGGATTATTAGTTGCCAAGTCTCTCCAAGACACCAGACTTAATGTTAAAAACTTCTTGACGCACCCAATTGCAGCGTGCCAAATTCAAATAGCAAAACACAGTTTAGCTTGTTGTTAATCCACCTGGTGTGTCAGATTTCAATACAGATTTTCGGCGAAAGCATAACAAGCGTTTATGTAAGAACATCTCTCTCAGTAGACAAAATATTACAAACACTAGCAGCCAAGTAGATTGGTCACGAAAGTCAGAAAAGCAATAAATTAAATCGCTTACCTTTGATGATCTTCGGATGTTTGCACTCATGAGACTCTCAGTTGCACAATAAATGTTCCTTTGGTTCCATAAAGATTATTTTTATATACAAAATACCTCCATTTGTTTGGCGCGTTATGTTCAGAAATCCACAGGCTCGAGCGGTCACGACATCGCAGACGAAAATTCCAAATAGTATCCGTAATGTCCACAGAAACATGTCAAATGTTTTTTTATAATCAATCCTCAGGTTGTTTTTAAAATATATAATCAATAATATATCAACCCGGGACTGTAGCATTTTCAATAGGAGAGGGAGAGACAATGGCTGCCCCACTCGGTTGTGCAAGCAAAACTCTGCGAACACCCAGCTATGTGTGTGATCTTTCTCGCTCATTTTTCAAAATAAAAGCCTGAACTATATCTAAAGACTGTTGAGACCTTGAGGAAGCCACAGGAAAAGGAATCTGGTTGATATCCCTTTAAATGGAGGCAAGGCATCCAATGGAACAGAGAGCTTTCAGGAAAAACAGCACTTCCTTGTTGGATTTCACTCAGGTTTTCACCTGCAATATCAGTTCTGTTATACTCACAGACAATATTTTGACAGTTTTGGAAACTTTAGAGTGTGTTCTATCCTAATCTGACAATTATATGCATATTCTAGTTTCTGGGCCTGAGAAATAGGCCGTTTCTATTGGGTACGTTTTTTAGCCAAAAATGAAAATCCTGCCCCCTACACTCTAGACGTTAATGCATTTTGTTATTAATCTTTACACTCATTTAGGATTCAGCTGGAGTGACTAGTGTCGAAGGATAATTACGTTTTAATGTTTAATGATGGGCAGAGTCTCTACACTGTCGCTCCTCTGGAGATAGTGTCCTGTCTGTGGCCTTCCCAGACCCCAGCAGCTCTAATAAACCCTAATTATTAGGGCCCGACATTGCCCAAATACACTATTTTCCCTTACTTAATATGCACTTTTTAGTCATGCTAAACATGATCAGGGTTTAGCATAGGCCTTGTGAAAAACCCTGAAAATGTTTAGCATGACTAGTTTACAGTATACATACGATATGCAAGGAAATGTACACTGACAAGGGTTGACTAAAAGTTTAATTTTAGAAGATGGGTAGGATGTTTCTACCTGAGGGGGAACGATCCCTATTCTTCATGTTGCCTGTGTACAGGCAGCTGGGTTGACAGTACTATCTTCTATAGTGTTTTAATAATAAATGCACCGTATTCTGCATGGATGCATGAACACAAAGACTGTAGTCAGCTGTACCTGCACCAACACTCCAGCATTTTTCCTTGATAGCTTGTTCTCCATCTTCTTTTTAAATAGGGACCCAATTTGTTTACAGCACTTTTATTTCCACGACTGATCAAAACTCTACAATACATGTAGAATAGTGAAAATTGCAATGAATAACGTATCAGCACCTAAGTATCGTGATTATATCATATCATGAGGTCCCTGGCAATTCCCATCTCTACCTAGCACCAAATAAATGATGCATAAAGCTCATCATCAACCTGAAGATTAGCCCACATTATTATGTCAGCTCTGAGAGAAACTAAGCAACTGAGAAACTTTTTGTTGAAAAATTTTGAGATGTGGACTGGACTTCCCCTCTCCAGGTGGAAAATCTTTGGATGACTCAAAGGGAAGCTGATGTTGAAGGCTTAAAGGTTTTTTCCAGTACTTTCGTATACTTTTTAGCCAGGAGTTATGAAGGTATCACTCACGAGCCAAAAGTGGTCCCCAAAAATTGCGTACTATGTCACATATGTGCAGATATGTGCACAACGCCATTGCTCTCCCTCCCTCCCTATCTGCTGTGTCCACTGAGCCGTTGAGCAAGTCCTGCAACCTCGTTGAATAAACTGAGCAGGCCTCTTGCTAGCTGTCACTCGAACTCCTAGGGGGCTGACCCACATGGGGGTAAATGTAGGGAAAATGGCACGGCACAGCTTCAAGAAAACAGTCACATTCAAACTAGGGATTTAGTGTATAATTGAGGTAAAACAGTAATTCAGTGATTATGAATGTATGAACTACACATTGACACATTAAGCCAAAGCGCGAGGTTTAAAACATACTTTCTTAGTAGCCAAAGTACCAGAAAATGTATTTAATCTTTGAGATGTCACTGGACTGTCACTGGACTCCGACAGTCAGAGCATGAATGTACATCATGAATGTACACCTTCCAGCATGAATGTACAGCATGAATGTACACCTTCCAGCATGAATGTACAGCATCAATGTACATCTTCCAGCATGAATGTACAGCATGAATGTACACCTTCCAGCATGAATGTACAGCATGAATGTACACCTTCCAGCATGAATGTACACCTTCCAGCATGAATGTACAGCATGAATGTACACCTTCCAGCATGAGTGTACACCTTCCGGCATGAATGTACACCTTCCAGCATGAATGTACAGCATGAATGTACACCTTCCAGCATGAATGTACAGCATGAATGTACACATTCCAGCATGAATGTACACCTTCCAGCATGAATGTACACCTTCCAGCATGAATGTACACCTTCCAGCATGAATGTACAGCATGAATGTACACCTTCCAGCATGAATGTACAGCATGAATGTACACCTTCCAGCATGAATGTACAGCATGAATGTACACCTTCCAGCATGAGTGTACTGCATGAATGTACACCTTCCAGCATGAGTGTACAGTAGGCTACCCCTCATCATCATGGTCTAACCTTTGTGGTTCTCATCATTCAGCTGGCCTGCCTATGAGGCTGTCAGTCAGACAGGGGATGTTGAGTTGAGCTGGTCAGGTTCCGAAGACAACTGTTGCACCCAGGATTAGGACATGCAGTGGAGGGTGAATCCAGCTCCACACTGGAACATAGGGTCCTTAGTCATGACACATTCTTCTGTAATTACTCCTCTATAACAACCATGATTACAATACAACTATGCAACATGGCCGGAAGGGATGCTCTCAACAAAAAAGCAGCAAAGGGAAAGAGCTGGTGGTGGACCCTACCCCAAAGTTCAAGATAACAATACTGTCCAATTTAACAACTCAAACAGGTTGTTTACCCCCCATTGCCAAGTGCTATTAGAAATCCTGATCTAATGCCAAATGATCTCCCAATGCCAAGGTACTGTAAGCCAGCTGCTGCTTTGACAAAACGTTGACCAAGTCAGCCAACTTTTGATATATGTTCCCTATAACCTGGAGGGCAAACGGTGAAGCAAGACAACTATGTAGAAATGTAGAAAACAGCATAACAAGAAACTGCATTTCTAATAGCTGCCGATGAATGGAAAACCAACACTTGTTGTACAATAATATTAATGAAAAGGGCAGGGGCATAAAGTCGTATTCTAATCAGTGACAAAAGCAGCAGGCACTGTGTGGCAGTCAACAGCCACGGGCGACGGATGTTGTCCCTCTGATAGTGTCCGAAAGGTAGGGTTGGGAATTGCCAGGGACCTCACGATACAATATTATCGCGATAGTTGGTATTTTGTATTACGTTTCTCATGATTCTCACAATTCTATATGTATTGCGATTCCATACTGTGACTTTTTTGCGATTTCGATGTTCCAAACATATTGCTTATCATATATCTGCTGCAGAGGGACAAGAGAGACCCATGAGAAAACGAGTTTTGATCAGTCATGGAAATAAAAGAACTGAAAACAAATACTGGAGTTTTGGTTAAGGTACAGCCGACTAGCGCAAAATTAATATTGCAATATTGTCAAAAATAATATCATATTCTGCGGTAACATGGACTCTTAACAACGCAATGAAACTTTATTGCTCCTTGCTGAAACAAGCAAGGTGTTGTAGCAAATGAATATTTAGTTGCCTCGGCAACCCCCCTCTCTGCAGCACCAGCATATGCAGTCAGGAGCGAAGGGGAGGAGAAAATGTGTCTTTAAAATGTGTCTAAAAAAGAAATTGAATGGTTAAATGTGTCTAAAAAATAAATTGAATGGTTAAATGTGTCTAAAAAAATGTATGGTTATAACAGTGACCACGATCATTTGGCTGACCAATAACTGTCGTCCAAACTTCCATGACCGTCACAGCCCTAGTCACTGTGTTGTTTTGTGTGTAGACAGAACACTGTGTTAGTGTGCATGTGTAACGTCATGTTTTTAGTCCCCTAGGGCCAAGCATCTCTCAGAGGCCTGGATCTGTCTGCTCCACTCACCATCAAAGGGGAAGCTGAGGTTGGCTGCAGCAGTCCTCTCCTACGCCTCTGAGAGAGGCTCTGCTCTGCTGGTTACCCAGAATATCAAACAGTGCATACTCTGGTCTCACTGGATCCTTCATCCAAACATTCCTCCTAGATCCTCCATCCATATCCATGTGGCTCGTCCATCCAAGATGAATTGAAACATCCCATGTTCCCAGTTTGGTCCTGTGGTCAATCTAAGATCATCATCATCTTGCATTGTGAAATATTTCCTTGTGGATGATTTGGCCAGCCTCACCAGATGCACACCTCAGATGCACGGAAACGCACAGCCAGCCAGCCAGCCAGCCAGTCAGTCAGTCAGTCAGTCAGTCAGTCAGTCAGCCAGCTGCACATACAGGTCTGAGTAAATGTGGATGCCTACTGGGCTTTAAGGATAAAAGACAAACATGATTCTTGGCTTGATCCAACGACTTAGCCCACAACACATCAAATATACAGTTATAAAGCTGGATTGGTAACACAGACATAAAATAGGATATAAAACCTTACTTAACACACATTGAAATAGAAGTTTCACTGTACATGCTAAGAGCTGCAAGGTGCCAAGCAGCTTATCTGGGAGGGAGCCCACCCATAAACAGCTTAAGTAACATATGCTATTCAAACACCAGCTGAACTAAAGATAGCAGTCCAGCAACTAAGTGTAGGCTAGTAAGTGTGTTGTAATGTTCTGTACATGTGCCAATTCTTCTCAAAGCAGGTTGTAATGGAGGACCCCTAGGTGAAAGCTCACTGCATGTATGTCCATGCTGTTCACCATGAAGAAAGAGCACAGGCAATTGCTCCTGATATCAGTGTGTTTACAAACAAACACAGCTTTAGTAGATAATGCTGATAAGTGATCAGCTATGATCTGATCTGAATGAACACTACCCTATGATTACCTGGCAACTGAGACTGAAACACTGCTCCTGCAGCATAAACCTCCACTAACATGATTGGCTGGGGTCGACACCATCATATGACAGGATCCAGCAGAAATACAAGCATAGACCTAGGCCTGCATGATTGGCTGTAGGGTTGTTGTCATAATCACCACTCATAAGACTGTGCAGACAGTCACAGCAGGAACTAAAATGGACCATGGAGAGGCAAAGCTAACGTCTGTGTCTGCCTCTGCCAGAATTATACCTTGAGATATTACTTCTTGGAAGTCAAAGTTACCATTCATAGAGAGTAGGCTAACCAACATCAAGAAGTGCAGCCCTGATATCCTCACTACCATACCACTGATATTTCTAACCACAAACCTTGAAATGGAGATATTAGTCCAACAGCATTATGAATCAGATGATAGGTTATGTGTTGGCTGTCTCTGACATACCTTTTCCGACCTCTCTCCAGCTTCCGTCTTCACATCCTATGTTTTTTTCTTCTACTCATGAGCAACAGAGCAATTGCATTAGATCATCACGCAGAAAGGTTTCCAGTCCATTCGCTCTTCCATTCGTTGGGTCTCTGAGGAATACCCAGGTTGCCCGCATCGCATGAAGAGCTACGTTCACTTCTCCATGCCCTTCTGCGTTAAGAACATCTGTGCCTCACATTCTGTATCAGCTAAGCCTATTCAGGTTCACCAAACAAGGGTGTGTGCAGCGCAAAGGTTATTGAGAAAGCTTGTCATACGCCTAAAATAGTCGAGGCTGGGCTATATAAACAGGCTGGTCACAAGAAAGAGACATTGATTTCTGACGTTTGAAAAGGTCCTGAGGACATCTATATACGCCTTTGTCGGCGCTCACAAAAAACAACAATGCAGCACTGGGCTTGAAGTCGCGAGCCATGTAACCACGCAGAATTCATGAGTCTAAAATCAACTTTCATCCAATTACGGCAAATTCCAAAGTTTATATCAGGTTGCTATTAAAACCATCAACAGACGTGGAAAATAGTCAATAGGCCAGGTCTACTTTCAAGTTTAGGGAGCATTACAATTAAGTAAAGTCAACAGGATTTGAGAATATTCCAGCCAAAATGTATATTCAAATGGCTTATATATCAAGAGGAACAACAATATTGCTTGTTGACATGATAAGCAAAGGTTTATTTCCAATTAGCATCTCCTTCTCGTGCTACTTTAGGATCTCAGGGGGGGGGGGGTAACACAGTGTTCTGCTCCTGGGAGGAATGAAACCAAACACAATCACAACAACAGATGGCCAGGAGATAAGCCTTAACCAAAATAGCCTTTTATCACAGCTGATAAAGAAGACATGGTATTACCAGGTAGGCTACATCCTCTATCTAAGCTACCATGATGATGACACCGCAGCATTACCAGGCACAGCAGCCTCCATCACAGCTGGAGCTCGAGGACCGCAACTCGTCACCATATCAGGTGACATCACAGAGATGAGTCACACACAGCGTGTAGGCAAGCAGTTGAGTGAGCATCACCACTAAAACCTTCAGTAACGATCTAGTATGTTCATGAAGCATTCTTTACACACCTAGCTACATGTATGCACATCTTAATCATCATGTTATGTGAGATGCAATCACAGATGTCCAACCTAAGTAGCCTACTTATTGAAGCATAGTCCTATGTTTTATGATAACACAACACAATAGTGACCTTGTTTTGTAATCAAGTAGGGAAACACTTGGTTTCCTGCACCTGTGCACCACCATTAGACTGGGAAGGCTATATGTATACTAACTTGGACAGATTTCATCCCACTAAATACCCAATTTACGTTTATGGAAAAACCACTGTAGGATATTTTATGGCAAACTCAAACTGATTTTGTTCATGACTTAGGGGCAGTAGGTTGCCTAGCGGTTATAGAGGAGAGCCAGCAACCGGAGGGTGGCCAATTAGAATCCTGGATCCAATGGGAAAAGTTTTGTCACGACTTCCGCTGAAGTTGGCTCCCCTCCCCTACCGATCCCTTTTTCGTTTGTCTGTTGGTTTTGTCTTATTAGTTTCACCTGTGTTTAATTAGCTTCCCTATGTGTAGTAGTTTGACCCGCCCTTGTTTTGTGCGGGATTGTCTTTTGTTACCTGTGTACATATTGTGGTGTATTTTATTTTCTATACTGGACACCCTGTGGTTTTGGGATGTCTGGTATAGTGTCCTGCGCCCTGTACAGTTTGGTGTGTAATAGTAAAGCCCTTTACTCCGTTACTCTCTCTCTGCGTCTGATTCCTGCACACACACCTAGTCCCGCGTGACAAGTTGGGGGGGCAGTGAGCTGGCAACTGGAGGGTTGCTGGTATCAAATCCTAGATACCATTGCCTCCTTGAACAAGGCACATGCCCCCCACAACAGCTCCCTGTGTGCCCAGTGTGGCAGCCCCCCACACACACAAAAAAATGTGGGTTCCTCATTGGTTCTTTGGGAAGAGTGATGGTTCTACGTGGAACCATCCTGATCCAAAGAACGCTGCTGTGTTACGCTATTACATGTTATATATGACTGTGTTTTGTGAAAGACTCACGGTATGGCCTTGTGTCAATTGAGAACAGTTGACTAAGTCAATTCTCTCCTCCCCCAGCCATTCCAGAGCTAACAAACCTGATTCAACTTGTTAATAAACAAATATAAAATCTATGGAATTTTAACAAAACCCTGTATGGTTCTACAAAAGATGCCAATAGGATTAGTGATTTTTCCAATAGGATTGTCGTAGTCCTGTCACCTGTATCAGAATCCTACTGGAATTCTATTGGACCACATTTTTCCTTTTGGAAATCATAAGTAATACATTTGGATCTTATAGGTATTGTATTAGTATTTTTCTTAATTGAACCCATTAAATGGGTGTTATCCTATATAATTCCAATACAAAAATCCAATAGAAAAATTGGTCCAATAGGATAGGTTCCGAAATCTGATAGGATTATTCTATTGGATTATTGTATTGGAATTCTACAGGATAACACCCATAAGACAAAATCCAATAGCATAGAATCCCATTGGATCCAATAGGATTGGTTCCAAAATCTTACAGGATTTTTCTATTGGACTATTTGATTGGAATCCTATAACATGAAAGGATTTTTTATTATTATTATTTATTTATTTTACCCCCTTTTCTCCCCAATTTCGTGGTATCCAATTGTTTTAGTAGCTACTATCTAAGGAATTTTTGACTAGGGTATAGAACCATTCTCCATAGAGCCATAATAAAGGGTGCTACATTGAAACTTTTGTAACGGTTTTCTTTAGGTGAAGGAGAGGCGGACCAAAACGCAGCGTGGTTATATTGATTCATGTTTAATTAAAAAAAGATAAACACGAACACTACAAAACAATAAACGTGGAAAACCAAAAACAGCCCTATCTGGTGCAAACACAGAGACAGGAACAATCACCCACAAAACCCAACACCAAACAGGCTACCTAAATATGGTTCCCAATCAGAGACAATGACTCACACCTGCCTCTGATTGAGAACCATATCAGGCCAGACATAGAAATAGACAAACAAGACATCCAACATAGAATTCCCACTCATATCACACCCTGACCAAACAAAACATAGAAACATACAAAGCAAACTATGGTCAGGGTGTGACAACTTTTTTAAATGGTTCTTTATAGAACCTTAGGATAGAACCTTTATAGCACCATACAGGTTCCATGAAGAACCTTATAAGCATGTATCTTTATAGAACCTTCAAAAAAGGTTACCTATAGCACATAAATGGGTTCCGCTATGGTTGCAAGCCCAATAACCCTAATTTGGCACTATATAGAACCAGTTTCTAGTGTGCATATTTCCAAAAATCTGTATATGTATGTAGACATCCAGACATTTTTTTTACAGTACAGCCTTATTCTAAAATTAAACATTTTCCTCATCATTCTACACATAACACCCCATAATGACAATGCGAAAATACATTTTTTGCAAATTTATTACAAATAAAAACAGATACCTTATTTACATAAGTATTCAGAGCCATTGTTATGAGATTTGAAATTAAGCTCAGGTGCATTCTGTTTCAATTGATTGAGATTTTTCTACAACTTGATTGGAGTCCACCAATCAATTGAATGGATATGATTTGGAAAGGCACACGCCTGTCTATATAAGGTCCCACAGTTGACAGTGCATGTCGGAGCAAAAACCAATTCATGAGGAATTGTCCGTAGAGCTCCGAGACAGGATTGAGTCGAGGCACAGATCTGCGGAAGGCTACCAAAAAATGTCTGCAGCATTGAAGGTCCCCAAGAAGACAGTGGCCGCCATCATTCTTAAATGGAAGAATTTTGGAACCACCAAGACTCTTCCTAGAGCTGGCCGCCCGGCCAAACTGAGCAATCGGGGGAGAAGGGCCTTGGTCAGGAAGGTGACCAAGAACCCGATGGTCACTCTGACAGAGCTCCAGTGTTCCTCCGTGGAGATAGGATAACCTTCCAGAAGGACAACGATCTCTGCAGCACTCCACCAATCAGGCCTCTATAGTAGAGTGGCGAGACAGAAGGCACTCCTCAGTAGAAGGCACATGACAGCCCGCTTGGAGTTTGCCAAAAGGCACCTAAAGGATTCTAAGACCATGAGAAACAAGATTCTCTGGTCTGATGAAACCAAGATTGAACTCTTTGGCTTGAATGCCAAGCGTCAAGTCTTGAGGAAACCTGGTATCATCCCAACGGTGAAGCATGGTGGTGGCAGCATCATTCTGTGGGGATGTGCTTCAGCGGCAGGGACTGGGAGACTAGTCAGGATCGAGGGAAAGATAAATGGAGCAAAATACAGAAAGATCCTTAATGAAAACCTGCTCCAGACCGCTCAGGACCTCAGACTGGAGCGAAGGTTCACCTTCCAAAAGGACAATGACCATAAGCACACAGTTAAGACAACACAGGAGTGGCTTCGGGACAAGTGTCTGAATGTCTTTGAGTCTAGAGGCCGATTAATTAGGGCCGGTTTCAAGTTTTTTTAGGCACCGATATGGCCGTTTTTTTCTTTACACCTTTATTTAATCTTTATTTAACTAGGCAAGTCAGTTAAGAACACATTCTTATTTTCAATGACGGCCTAGGAACGGTGGATTAACTGCCTCGTTCAGGGGCAGAATGACAGATTTTTACCTTGTGAGCTCGGGAGATTCAATCTTGCAACCTTACAGTTTACTAGTCCAACACTCTAACCACCTGCCTCTCATTGTACTCCACAAGGAGAATGCCTGTTATGCGAATGCAGTAAGCCAAGGTAAATTGCGAGCTACCATTAAACTTATCTTGTAAAAAACAATGGGGCGGCAGAGTAGGCTGGTGGTTAGAGCATTGGACTAGTAACAGAAAGGTTGCAAGTTCAAATCTCCGAGCTGACAAGGTACAAATCTATCATTCTGCCCCTGAAAAGACAGTTAGCCCACTGTTCCTAGGCCGTCATTGAAAATAAGAATTTGTTCTTAACTGCCTAGCCTAGTTAAATAAAGGTAAAGAAAAAAATCTATCAATCATAATCACTAGTTAATGATATTGGTTGATGATGATATTACTAGTTTATCTAGCGTGTCCTGCGTTGCATATAATTGATGCGCTGTGTATTCTTGCTCTAATGTGTACCTAACCATAAACATCAATACCTTTCTTAAAATCAATACACAGAAGTATATATTTCTAAACCTGCAAATTTAGCTAAAAGAAATCCAGGTTAGCAGGCAATATAAACCAGGTGAAATTGTGTCACTTCTCTTGCGTTCAGTGTATATGCACCAGTTTGGGACGCCTAATTTGCCAGAATTGTACGTAACTATGACATAACATTGAAGGTTGTGCAATGTAACAGCAATACTTAGACTTATGGATGCCATCCGTTAGATGAAATACGGAACGGTTCCGTATTTCACTGAAAGAATAAACGTCTTGTTATCGAAATGATAGTTTCCGGATTCTACCATATTAATGACCTAAGGCTCGTATTTCTGTGTGTTATAATTAAGTCTATGATTTGATAGAGCAGTCTGACTGAGCGGTGGTAGGCAGCAGTAGGCTCATAAGCATTCATTCAAACAGCACTTTCGTGCGTTATGCCAGCAGCTCTTCGCAATGCCTCAAGCATTGCGCTGTTTATGACTTCAAGCCTATCAACTCCCGAGATTAGGATGGTGTAACCGATGTGAAATGGCTAGCTAGTTAGCGGGGTGCGTGCTAATAGCATTTCAAACGTCACTCTCTCTGAGACTTGGAGTAGTTGTTCCCCTTGCTCTGCATAGGTAACGCTGCTTTGAGGGTGGCTGTTGTCGATGTGTTCCTGGTTCGAGCCCAGGTAGTAGCGAGGAGAGGGATGGAAGCTATACTGTTACACTGGCAATACTAAAGTGCCTATAAGAACATCCAATAGTCAAAGGTATATGAAATACAAATGGTATAGAGAGAAATAGTCCTATAAATACTATAACTACAACCTAAAACCTTTTACCTTGGAATATTGAAGTCTCATGTTAAAAGGAACCACCAGCTTTCATATGTTCTCATGTTCTGAGCAAGGAACTTAAACGTTAGCTTTTTTACATGGCACATATTGCACTTTTACTTTCTTCTCCAACACTTTGTCTTTGCATTATTTAAACCAAATTGAACATGTTTCATTATTTATTTGAGGCTAAATGGATTTTTATTGATGTATTATATTAAGTTCAAATAAGTGTTCATTCAGTATTGTTATAATTGTCATTATTACAAATAAATGTCAGAAAATCGGCTGATTAATCGGTATCTGCTTTTTTTTTGGCCCTCCAATAATCGGTATCGGTATTGAAAAATCATAGTCTGAACTAGTGATGCACTGATATGACATTTTTGTCCGATACCGATATTTTCCTTGCCCAAAAAAAACAATACCATTACCGAATATTTAACATTTTAGCGGCCTTTTAAGCATTCTAGTACAGTTAAATATTTCACACACACACATGGACACAGCGGTCTAATGCACTGCATCTCAGTGCAAGAGGCGTCACTAAGTCCCTGGTTTGAATCCAGGTTGTATCACATTCGGCCGTGATCATTCCCCTCCAAATTCCCTTCCCTGTGATGATATGGCTGGACCACCTAGGTGTGGACCTGGACCATAGTAAAATGGATGCAAACAAAATTGCAAGCGAGTGAAAGTAGCTGCACTTGTGAAAGTAGCTCAATCTCAATTTCAGAAACATTGTTAGCTAAATTTCAGGTTGCTGGCAAACAGTCATGATGTTTGGGAGAGATGACCAGGAGGAGTTAGTAGCAACAAACGCATTGATGTACGCAAGCAAGCACTGTTTTGCAAGCAATCCATTCAATAGACAATTCCATACTGTATTCTATATTAATGCAATTACTGGTGATATGGCAACAAAAGATAAACCCTAATGTAATGAGAGCAACTTAAACGTATCACAGGTGTTTGCCAATGGTCGTAACATAATTTAAATGCATTGCCTTGATGGAATAAGCAGGTTTGCTGATGGGTATGCTGGCTAGGTAGGTAAGGTTAGCTAGCTAACACTTGTGAAAATTATATTTTCCCTCAAAATATGATAAAAACAACTAGCTATATATCAAATATAGTAATGCATTATTAACTAAGCAAATGTTTACTCGTGTACACCATGGCAGAATATGTTAACAACATGGCAGCAGCTAGCCAGCCAATTTACATGAAAAGACCATCCCACTGAAAAACGTTTAATTGGACAATCTTACATCCATCCACCTGATACAAAGGAGGGACATCTGATTTCGAAGGAGGGACATGTACACAGTCCTTCAATGGATGCAGATTGTCATGGACGCACAGTCCACCTTTCCTGATTCGAGTATTTTATCAAATCTCTGGCCTGAATAGAAGTAATTACGAAAAACTGTAAAATTAGCTTAACTATCTTACCTGTAGAGCCCACGAGAAGCAAGGCTAGGATGATATCCTTTGCGTGGAGCATCGCAACTCCTTGATTAGACCACGCAAATGTCTTAATGAAGAATGTTGTGGTTGTTCTTGATATTTTGATATTGTTCTTGATATTTTCAAAAATATTACATTCCCATATTGCTAGATATTTATTTTTCGTATGGCAAATTGGTTGATTATCGATGTAGCAGCAGCAGAAGATCAGCGCCAGCACACTGTTCAAAGAATGAGTGACAAGCCACTGCCTCCATAGACACGTGAATTAATCCGCCCCAATCGGAATCACAAGGATTTGCTGTAAAATAGTGCGCTATGCGCAGTAGTCGGTGGTCCTCCTACCTTTTTGATTCAAAATAGGTCAAACATAATCTATAGGGCTATTCGTATACGCCTACCATTATTCAACATTTTGACAGACGTATGCAAAATACACATTTAAAATCAAACTACAGAGCTGTGAGATGATACCAACACAGGGGAGATCTAGACTGCCACTTATCTGGAAAGTCAAATTATTTTGTCATCTCTGACAGAAAACACAATACATCTCTTATTCCACCTCAACATTATTATTTCTAGAAAATAAAAGTAATACATGTGATAAAGAAAGTAAACATAGTCTATGTATTGTTGTCAAATCGATTTGATTAATTACACTAGTGAACGGGTTGGTCACGCCATCATCATACACGTTGTCATAACTATTATCACAGGAAGAACAGGTAAAACTGGGGGATGAGATTCCCTGTAATCTCAGCTGGGAGGTTTGCACATGTATCAGTTAACAGGAGTTAGCGATGGTGTTGTTAGACAGTGGAGTCATTGTCCTGGGAGTCGTCCTGCGGGGCATAGAGGGCCCCTTTGTACAGCCCTGATATTAATCTGGGGAGGCAGAGAACTAGAGGAGTCTGCCTGTTTCTCACATACACATACATACAGACATAAATGTGCATGCATACACACAAACACATGTAAGTCTTTAAAGGAAATTGGAAGCTGATATCATGCAGCCGGCCTGTAATAATGTTATTACCATCAAATTGTAGATGCATCTATCTCACGGAGGTATATCTTTATGTCATTAGAGGTGATACTATATATTTTCGTAATCATCTTTGTCACTGCAATTACAAGCCTATGATATCATCACTAGTCATTTGATGTCATCACCATACTTCCATGCTGTGCTCTCACCAGATCCTGGTTTATCAGCCCATCCTCGTTTCACGACATAGTTGTCCAGTGTTTCACTGGTCAGCCATAATGGTGCCACACGTCATCACCTTTGCTCTTCTCTAGCATGTGTGGGGTTGTTGTATAAAGAACAGTTCAGATATTCTGTGAATACTTTACATCTTACTAGAGCTATTGTATCCATTGGTAATACGACGTCTTAGAAGACAGAGCGTATGTTTGTCTTTATGGATGCTGTGTGAAAGAGGATCAGTGCCAGGGCCTGTATTCATAAAGCGTCATAGTGCTAATCTAGGAGCAATTTGGTCTTTTAGATCATGATGAATATGATTACATGAACAGGGGAGACCTGATCCTACATCAGCACTCCTACACTTGAATAAGGGGCCCAGGGCTGTAGAGATGTCTATCTGCTCTAGCATGCATTTATAATGAATGTTCCCCAAATTACTTTCACAAGCTTGGCTCCTGTGACACAGTTAATGCAGGGTTAAAAGCATGCATTAGAGAACAACAGTTCGATCCAACACAGGTGAAGTGGCCTGGATATTATTTTGAGAGTTTACTGATAACCCTATGGTACTTAGATGTGAAATCCTCCACTTGTGTGTGGTCTGCCCTGTGCATGTTTTCGTTACATGAAATCCATATGGGA
Source organism: Oncorhynchus masou masou (assembly GCF_036934945.1). Taxonomy (NCBI): domain Eukaryota; kingdom Metazoa; phylum Chordata; class Actinopteri; order Salmoniformes; family Salmonidae; genus Oncorhynchus; species Oncorhynchus masou. The sequence continues at coordinate 65,276,173 of NC_088220.1, forward strand.
GACATTGAACAAATCTATCAAAACAGAGAGAAGATTGATCTTTCAGTGCCTAGATGACTTGTTCTCCTAGCAGGTATGAGCATCTCATGTTTTTATTAGATTCTTAGTATTAGTTCCCTTGCTAATACTGTTTTATTGTGCCCATAGCATAATGCAATGAATGTGTCCTCATCACTCCCACAGTCCCAACATCCCATGTCCTTCTCCAAGTACATTGCCCTACTTTGGGTAACACTTTCCTTGACACCCATCATCATAACACGTTATGATATGGTCATATCCATGCCATAATATTTCATAACAGCTGACATAACTTGTCAAAACCTGTAATAATATGGTCATAGCACTGTCATCACCCATATATTTACACCTGTTGTGACATATATTGCATTATGGCTGGTTATGGCACCTACATGTAAAAATAAAACAAGTTCCCTGCCAAGAAGTTTCCTTTCGTTTTAAAGTTTGTTTCTTAAGTCCTTTTTTTGTTGTTGCAATGAATTCTTTACAGTAATGTTTTTTTTCTTCATCACAATTTAATTCAATTGCCGAAAATGCACTTTATGACACTGTCAAAAAGCATTTTGACCATCATAATCATATAAACCAGATAAGTCTATCACGTGCAGTACATGCTCATGTCAGCATTCAGTCACAAAGAGGGTGTCTTGTACTGCTTCTGAAATCTGTTCCTTCGTTCATCCCAGTCATCAGCAACAGAGCATTGGGATATGTGCCTAACATCAATTTGTGCCCAATTACAATTATAATTTAATATGGTCAATTTCAGAAAATGTTAAAATAACATAAACATACTGTTGACAAGTAGGCTATTGTGTAATGGAATGTGTTGCCTTGTGTGGTAGGTTTTGTGGTATTTGACACTCTTATGTAGATGTAATAACCAGCCATAAAATAACTACCTTGGTAGGTTTTGTGGTATTTGACACTCTTATGTAGATGTAATAACCAGCCATAAAACAACTACCTTGGTAGGTTTTGTGGGTTTTGACACTCTCATGTTGGTGTCATAACCAGCCATAAAATAATGCTATATATGTCACAATAGGTCTACATGACAGTGTTACGACACAGGGTGTCAAGTAAAGTGTTACTGTTGTTGGTTATTTAAGCAATAAGGCCAGAGGGGGTGTGGTATATGGCCAATATACCACGGGTAAGGGCTGTTCTTATGCATGGCCCTTAGCCGTGGTATATTGACAATATACAACAAGCACCCGAGGTGCCTTACTTCTTTTATAAACTGGTAACCAATGTAATTAGAGCAGTAAAAATACATGTTTTGTCATGTGATATACCACAGCTGTCAGCCAATCAGCATTCAGGGCTCGAACAACCCAGTTTATAAATCTTAATATAATAAACAATGTACTGTAGCTACCTGCAAGACATCTAAAGGCCATACAACTGAAACTATATCCCCCTTCCTACACTCTCTTGTTTTTGTCTGAATTCTGGGAATATGAAAGGCCTTGCACAGGAAGAATCAGAGGACAGAGGCACTGAATAACTACTTTTGACTACAACCCTTAGATATAATTTTGGGCAGCTGCTACCATCTAGTGGTAGTATAATGCCACACATGTTGTTGCAGAAAAGGAACGTGGAGAGAATGTCGCATTCTACGGAAATTTTGAAAGGACATACTAAATTAAAAAAAATATTCCCTCGTTATGTTGAGGGCATGACCTATTTATCTCATGATCACTACATAACAAAATTTGTTTTGTTGAGATCACGAGATAATCAAAATGACCATGCATCATCCATTAATTTGTTCAGAAGCATTATAACCACCTCAACAAGGAGCCCTGTGGCTGCGTTGCAAAGCGGGGCATTTAAGCCCTGAACGATGCCTGACAGGTAGCCCTGTCTCCCAGGCTGAGTGCCACCCCCAAGACCACAGCCAATCACATACAAGAAACAAAAGCAGCTAACTTGGCTAGTATTGTTAGCTAGGTAGTCCTGTTGGCTAGCTAGCTTGTAAACTAGCTTGTTATCTATGCTGGTTGTTAGCTTGCATTACTGATGTGTATAATTATAAGGGTCACTCCATTCCTGACAGGATAATCACATTAAATGTCAGCCTCAGAGGCTGATAAAACCGTATCCTGCTTTGTAGGCTATTTCATAGGTAGGCCTCCTTGCAGGCAGATTAGCTGTCAGAGCTTTAAAGGCTGATGCATATAATCTGGAGAGGGTAGGCTCTATTCCTGTTAAGCTGATCAGAGTCAAAAGTAACCTCATAGGCTGATAAATCAGGATGCAATTAGTTGGTTGTAACTTTGGGTAGAGCAGACATTTCCATATGTCTGTGTTAGCTGTATGTGTGACATAACTCCACCAGTCCTATTTATGATATCATTCACTAAAATTATACCTTTTTTTTATTCTTTGAAAAATACATTTAAAAAAAATAAATTAGTATATTTGAGTTTAACCACAGTATTTGTTGTATTATTTGTTCCCTATTTGTCTTTTCAGGTGGATTAAACTGAATTTGCAACCAACTTTCTAAGGCTTGTTTAAAAAATGACAATATTTTGGAGATTATTTCCTTTTCAAACAACCGAAAGTGAGCAGGTGTAATCTGAATAAAGGAATAAAGGCCCTTCTTGAACATAGGATGAGACATTCTTACCAATTTACTAGAGAACCAATTTGGATTTAAGTAAAACTTTTGTATGACTGACCCCTTTAGTGAGAGGTCTAATGCTTTAATATTTAATCATTTCTGCCCTCCGAATTCATATTCGTTATGTAAATAGGCCCTTTTAATTTTGTCTGGCTTGCCGTTCCAAATCAAATTGAATATTTTTTGTTTATATAATATTAAAAGCAGGTCACTAGGCGTAGGCAAAACTATAAGCAAATAGGTAAACTGTGATATGACTAAAGAGTTAATCAAGGTGATTTTTCCACAGATAAACAGTTATTTTCCTTTCCATGGTAGCAAGATCTTATATATTTTTGCTAAATTTTTATAAAAATGTATTGGAGTGAGATAATTTCTTTCTTTTGAGATTTGTATACCGAGTATGTCCACATCTCCGTCAGACCATTTAATTGGTAAACTACATGGTAATGTAAAATGTGCATTTTTTTGTGATCTAATACGTAATATCATAATTTGGTTTTAATCCAGAGAGGATAGCAAAAGTATCTAGATCCTCTATGAGGCCGTGGAGAAATTCAAATTGTGGTTTTAAAAGAAAACATGAATCATCAGCATACAATGACACCTTCATTTTTAAGCCACAAATTTCTAATCCCTTAATATTACTGTTTAATCTAATTTTAACAGCTAACATTTCGATGGCAATAATAAATAGATATGCCGATAGTAGACAACCTTGTTTTACTCCTCTAGATAGTTTAAAACTTTCTGAGATGTAGCCATTATTTACTATTTTACACCTAGGGTTAATATAAATCATTTTAACCCATTTCATAAGAGATTCCCCCAAATTAAAATATTCTAGGCATTTATATATAAACTCCAGTCGTACTCAAAAGTCTTTTCAAAATCAGCTCTGAAAAACAGGCCTGATGTCCCCGATATTTCATTGTTTCCAGTACTTGTCTTATATTATCTCCAAGGTATCGTCCATGTAAAAACCTGTCTGATTAGGATGAATAATATAAAATATATAATATAATAATACGTTTTAATTCTATGCGCCAAGCATTTTGCTAGAATTTTTGCATCACAACACCGAAGTGTAAGAGGTCTCCAATTTTTTAAATGGACTGGATCTTTATATATACCATTTGGGTATTGTTTAAGTAATAACGATATCAGATCTTCTTGTTGCGTGTCTGATAATCTACCATTTATATAAGAGTGGTTAAAACATGCTAATAATGGTCCTCTGAGTATATAAAACAAGTTTTGTATACTTCCACTGGTATGCCATCCAGCCCTGGAGTTTTCCCATCCTTAAAGGCCCCAATTGCATCAAGAAGGCCCTCCTCTGTAATTTGGCCTTCACATGAGTCTTTCTGTACAGATGTTAATTTTTCATTATTATTTGGAAAAAAATCCATACAATTAGTTTCAGTTTGTGGAGATGGAAGAGACTGAAACAAAAACATATTCTTAAGGTACTTTACTTCCTCTTTCAAAATATCATGTGAATCATGTGACTCCATAATTTGAAACAACTTTTAATACATTTTTTTGGTAGCATTTCTATATTGAATATTGAAAAAGAATTTGGTGCATTTTCACCCCAATTTCCATCCAGTTTCCCTTTATTTTAATAATATATTACACTGGATCTTTCTTGAATAAGTTATTCCATTTCTTTTTGTTTTTCCTCTAACTTATTCTGTGCCTCTATAGTACAGTTTTTATTGCTATCTAACTGTACTGTTGGTCCATCAATTTCCTTTGTTAATATGGACTCTTTTGATCTAAATTGCTTTTGTTTTATAGATGAGTACTGAATTGAATGGCCTCTAAAGGCACACTTAAAAGTGTCCCATACAATAAGGGGATCTGCTGTACCTATGTTATTGTTGAAGGAATTCTAAATTCCTCTGTTTTATTTCCCAATCAAAATTAAACACTCTGTCAATGCATTTAAGGGTTTGTAAGACCTATATTTTATAAGAATGGACAGAGCCCCGGTCTTAAAAGTCAGGTAACAGCGCTTAATTCAAGAGAGTACTGGGTACATACACATTTTACCACAGGTTATAAACTGAAAATGACGTCAGCGTTTCTAAATGTTCTATCTCTTCTTGACACTGGTAGACAGGCCCTATAGTTCTCGAGCCTTCCCTCCTCGACTAACGCCAAGGTCAGTCAGTGTAGATAAGCATTCTAGACAGTCTGGAGATAGTCCATCCCTGCCATCTGGAGATAGTTCATTCATTTGTATCAAGCCATTGTTCTAAACTCCTGACTATATTATATACAATTGGGAATGGGAGCAAGAGAGAGAATTCATACATGTACAGTACATAATAGCATTTGGACTAGTCAGTCCTGATTGAAATGTATACATAATTAGTCATCGTTGATAAAAATTCCCTTAACAGTTATGTATGAAAAAGTCTGTTATAAATTCTCATGTCCTAGCTCTAACCAATTTATCATCTAGTAGGCTTTGATTAAATTTCCAATATCCTCGCCCACGTGGAAATTCTGTAAGAGTAATATATATGCCAATTATGTGATGAACCGACCGCATTCAACACTTTTTAAACTTTTGGTGCCAGAGAGAATGGTATAAGAAAGTAGTCAAGACGATTAGCTTGATTAAGCCTCGGCCATGTATATCTTACTAGATCAGGGTATTTAAGTCTCCATATATCCACTAATTCCAATATATCCATGACATTCATGATTTCCTTAAGTGCCTGAGGATGATAGTTTGTAGTGTGATTTCTTTTCCGGTCCATAGAGGTATTTAAGACCGTATTAAAGTCTAATGTTGCTTGAAGAGTTGATAGAGAGTTGATAAATTCTTATATATATTGTCAAAGAAGCTTGGGTCATCATTATTTGGACCATATAGGTTAATAAGACATATCTGTTTTTTTGTCCAATAACATATTTAAAATAATCCATCTCCCTTGATGATCTGTTTGGACAATTTGCACATTTGGATCAAAATTACTGTTAATTAAAACCATCACCTCTTTTGAATTTCATTGCCCATGGGAGAAATATACTTCACCCCTCAGTCCTTTTTCCACAAAACTTAATCTAAAATTGTTGAATGGGTTTCCTGTAAACAATAGATATTATATTCCTTCTCTTTTAGCCAGGTAAATACTGATCTGAGGCTGCTATTGAATCTGATCAGCCTGTCGGGAATCGAGCTCACCCGCTCTGTAAATGTCGATATCAGTGTCCCTTAAATTAATCACATATTAGAGATGCAAGCTAACAACCAGCTTGGATAACAAGACTTTGTAGTTAATTAGCTAGCTCGCACCTTACAAGATTTGCCAAGTTAGTTGTGTTGTTGCTTGCATGCAATTGGCACTGGTCTTTGAGGTAGCACACATCCTGGGAGATGGGACTGCCTGTCAGGGATCGTTCAGGGCTAATTTATAGATTGATAATGAGCTCCAAACACGAATGAAAGCATGATATTAACATGAAATGTAGAATCCCTTAGTGTAGCAATCAATAAAAACACATGTGCTGATCCACCATGGGCTCTGCCGCCTCAGCCATACTGTCAATCTATCATCAATACGTCTTGTCCTATTTCTAGAGTTTATTCTCGTGATCTCAACAAAACAACTTTATTATGTAGTGAACATAAATATGTGATCTCGACATAACAAGGGAATTGCTTTTTTATTCATATGTTCTTTCTGTACTTCTGTAGTATTCAGCAGGGGTCGACAACGTTCCTGCAATACTGCCTTGATGTCTGTTGGGGGCAGCAGCAGTCTACTCTTTCATTGTAGAATACTGATAGGTTTCAGTGATAAATGCAAGGTGCATTTACAGTCTTGGGACAGAGACAAATAAAATATGCTGTAGACTGCTGTGTATACTCAGCCCTGCTGTCTTGAAAGATATTGGTTCCATGTACTTTCTCCATTATCATACATTAAATCTTAACTTTTGCTTTTACATTGTTGTCTGATCTCATCTCTGGTTCTACACTTGACAACTGGATCTGAAAATTCCCAACAACATGCACACCCACTTCGGTCTGACACACACACACACACACACAAACACACACACACACACACACACACACGCACACACACGCACACACACGCACGCACACGCACACACACACACGCACACACACACACACACACACACACACACACACACACACACACACACACACACACACACACACACACACACACACACACACACACACACACACACACACACACACACACACACACACACACACACACACACACACACACACACACACACACACACACACACACACACGTGGCACTCTAAGTAAGAGACTAATAAGCTTACCGTCTGATAACGCTTTCTGTTTTTCATTTAATAAATTACACACTGTTTGAAACAACCTTGCAATCTTATCATGCTTTACCAAAAAAATAATTACTTTGGAGTGACAAATGAATGAGCGAGAGAGACTGTGCTACTGAATTAACTGGCAGCTATGATTTGGTCTGAAAATTGACAAAAACAAAACAATAAAACGCATGACATCATCATACATTCCATAAATTAAAAAGCAAATGAAAATGCGCATTGTTTTGATCCAATTACTAATCAGTGGAATATGAAGAGACAAAACTGCTGTTCATTGTCAAGCCTACCTAAGATTATCAAGAGTATAGCCAAGATTAAATTCAATTCAATATAAAGGTTTCTGATACAAAAAACACACTTAGTGCATTGTCCTGCTACAACAAGAAGTCTGTCATTATATCACAAATTCTGTCTTCCTTTCTCTCATTATTACATACTGTATATTTCCAGATGCAGTTTCCTTATATGAATATATGCCATTTAGCAGACGCTTTTATCCAAAGCAATTTACAGTCATACATGCATTTTTACATTTGGGTGGCTGCGGGAAGCGAACCTAGAACTCTGGCAGTGTAAGTGCCATGCTCTACATAACTGAGCCACACAGGACCACTTTTGGCTAGTGCCTCAGAATCACACACACTCATACAGTAGACACACTCTTACCACACAATCAGTCACTCACTCACACAGCAGCAGCCATATCAGATGAAAGAAAACATAATACTTTGCCACTCAATTATTGTGATGGATAACTGAAATATAGATCCAAATTACAATAACTGAAATACAGATCCAGATTACAATCTGATAATGACATAAAATGACATCATTGCAGCTGTGGTGTTTGAACAGGTGGCGAAGAACTGCCTAGCATCATAAATCTGTCAAAACATAAGCATCCAAACTGTTCTCCAAATGAACCCATCTAGATGGATGAAGGACATAACATACATTATTGATTAACAGACAATGCAGTGGAGTTGATCTGTTTTTTTCTCTGTGAGATGTGATAGTCCTCAGAAATCTGGTATTTGTGCTCACTATTCAGAGCTAATGTGCAATGTCATTATGTTTGTTTCACGGCTTCAATCTCTCTAGAAGGGTTGATCCCTCACGCCCCTTGTAAATCTTAAACCACAGATAAATTCATTTTGTCCTGTTACTATGGAGAACAAGCCTCAGAACATTAAACATGAATTAAAGGGACTTTGGAACAATGGTTTCCGTCAGCCACAATGGTGGTCATGACGATAGATGGAATATGAAAATATATGTCATTTTTGTTTTGTTATTAAAGGTTAAAAGATGACGTTATTACGAAAACATTGTAACGTCAAAAGTTTACCTAGTATATATCTGATGTTTATACATTGTACCTTATACATTACACATTATACATTACATTATACATTGTACGTTGTATGGAAAAAGTCCAAATCAAAGAGAATGTTTTGGTAAAGATGAAATGTGAAGTTAGTTATCTAAATTTGGATTTGAATCAAATCTAGACCTTGCCCATAACTTGGTACGCCCAGAGAAGGGCCCTAAAGGCAGTTATGCCCACTTCTGACACGAGGGTATAAAACCTGTGAGTAAATAATTTACAGAGAAGACTACGTGACCCAAGCTGCAGCCGAGGTCTAAAAAGTCAACGAACCAAAAACGCAACACAAGTTTGAAGACAAAGAAATCTTTTTCTACCCAAGTTACGGATGAATAGCTGTGTCTAAGCGGGTGAATTCAAGTCGAACAACCTAGCTTCCACTTCCCATCGAATCGTGGTATCGACACTGTTTAATTCCAACGCTGTGAGCTCTGAGCTACAGAGTGGTCTGTCCTCCGAAGAGCCCTTCCAGAACAAGGGCGAGGAAACAGACTCCTAAGCCAAAAGGACACTGATATCATGAGGATGACCAGAGAGGTGCACCGGAGAAGTGCGTAATTGAGCAGCCTGAATGGTCCACGCGGAGAATCCACAGAGACCTTCCCGCGTAATTACATCATTATATTCTGATCCATAAGAGCGGCAGTTTGGGGCAAGGCCAGGGTTAGAATAAGCATATCTGACAAATTCACCCAAATGTATATTTCTCTCGTGTACTTTCTCTTTTTCTCTCTCTTTTAAATCCCCATTTTGGGTAACGCGCCATAGTGTGTTGTTCTAATCAATAGCCTAGAATTTGTTTTTGTGTATGTGTATATTTTATCATCATTTTAGCTTTCTAGTAAATAAATATTAAACTAAGATTGGTGTGGTACGAACTCATTGGTGAGACCCGGGTCCGTGCAGATTCCCGGATTATACGACGTTCAGAACGAGATAGTAGAGGTAACTGATTAATTAGCGTCTGTTGTAAATCAATATTCTGATATTCTTTGAGTTCATTTGGGAAATAGAAACTCAATAAAAACGTATTTTCCCATGGTGCCCCAGGTTAATGAGTTAATAATTGCTTGATTCAGTTAATCACGCAATTTGAAACTTTTAATTGTTCGATGAGCAACAGTCATCATATGAACTAATACAACGTCATGACACAAGCCATGACAAGATTCATATGAATCTCTTTGTTTTAATTGTTCTCATGTTGAATCATGATCCGTAGGTATTTTTGTTTACTGATTGCACATTCATGCACTGATATACACTGCTCAAAAAAATAAAGAGTACACTTAAACAACACAGTGATTACCATTTTGGTCACTTTTGAATGCTGGCGGTGCTTTCACTCTAGTGGTAGCATGAGACGGAGTCTACAACCCACACAAGTGGCTCAGGTAGTGCAGCTCATCCAAGATGGCACATCAATGCGAGCTGTGGCAAGAAGGTTTGCTGTGTCTGTCAGCGTAGTGTCCAGAGCATGGAGGCGCTACCAGAAGACAGGCCAGTACATCAAGAGACGTGGAGGAGGCCGTAGGAGGGCAACAACCCAGCAGCAGGACCGCTACCTCCGCCTTTGTGCAAGGAGGAGCAGGAGGAGCACTGCCAGAGCCCTGCAAAATGACCTCCAGCAGGCCACAAATGTGTATGTGTCTGCTCAAACGATCAGAAACAGACTCCATGAGGGTGGTATGAGGGCCCGACGTCCACAGGTGGGGGTTGTGCTTACAGCCCAACACCATGCAGGACGTTTGGCATTTGCCAGAGAACACCAAGATTGGCAAATTCGCCACTGGCGCCCTGTGCTCTTCACAGATGAAAGCAGGTTCACACTGAGCACATGTGACAGACGTGACAGTCTGGAGACGCCGTGGAGAGCGTTGTGCTGCCTGCAAAATTCTCCAGCATGACCGGTTTGGCGGTGGGTAAGTCATGGTGTGGGGTGGCATTTCTTTGGGGGGCCGCACAGCCCTCCATATGCTCGCCAGAGGTAGCCTGACTGCCATTAGGCACCGAGATGAGATCCTCAGACCCCTTGTGAGACCATATGCTGGTGCGGTTGGCCCTGGGTTCCTCCTAATGCAAGACAATGCTAGACCTCATGTGGCTGGAGTGTGTCAGCAGTTCCTGCAAGAGGAAGGCATTGATGCTATGGACTGGCCCGCCCATTCCCCAGACCTGAATCCAATTGAGCACATCTGGGACATCATGTCTTGCTCCATCCACCAACGCCACGTTGCACCAAAGACTGTCCAGGAGTTGGCGGATGCTTTAGTCCAGGTCTGGGAGGAGATCACTCAGGAGACCATCCGCCACCTCATCAGGAGCATGCCCAGGCGTTGTAGGGAGGTCATACAGGCACGTGGAGGCCACACCCATTACTGAGCCTCATTTTGACTTGTTTTAAGGACATTACATCAAAGTTGGATCAGCCTGTAGTGTGGTTTTCTACTTTAATTTTGAGTGTGACTCCAAATCCAGACCTCCATGGGTTGATAAATTTGATTTCCATTGATCATTTTTGTGTGCTTTTGTTGTCAGCACATTCAACTATGTAAAGAAAAAAGTATTTAATAAGAATATTTAATTCATTCAGATCTAGGGTGTGTTATTTTTTTGAGCAGTGTATTTCAAATAATGAGGCACAACCAGGGGTGTCCTACAACACAAATATCTGAGGGGACAGAAAGTATGTGAGTTGGCGAATTTGGCATTTTTCAAACACCTGTAACAGCTTTATCTTGCAGTTTAGAGTCATAATCATTATGCTTAATTCTATGTAAATACAAATCTGCCTATTTTTCTACATACTCTATCTATAAGCACATCTCTTGAGCTGTCTGTATCCTCCTGACTGGTGGTTATTTCATTAAAGAAACTAAATAGTCTGCATCTCTGCTAAAATCTGGGTAAAAGATTGAAAGGAATATAAGTCTTATTCAGAACATTTAGTTATTGCAGGCCAGCTAAGATGTTTAGACAAGCTAGTTTATGTAGGTAAAATAGTGCCTTAAGTGTACAAGCATTTAAAGTATGATTTTCACATGTAAAATATGAGTTGCCTTGTAGTTGCAAAGAATATTTTGATAATAAATGCAATAACACTTGCAAGCACATAATGTGATGTGTGAATAAATATAACAATGCTTGCATGCAAACATGCAACTACATTTGAGAATGAATGCAAGTTTACTAAACTTCCACTGGTGAATCTTCTTCTGTGAATCAAAACTACATTTGTCGATGTCAAATCTGTGTGCAGAGTTTTGGCACTAATTTAGCTAATTTAACCTCAACCAAATGTTTTGTAGTTGTAAAAAACTATTATGCAAGCAAGCATCAGAGAAATACACAAGCTCTGATGGATAGGGCTTTTTCTTCCAACCAATCAGCTGAGGTGCTGTCATTCTGGAATGGGCTTTCATGTTTCACAGGGTTCCGGTCTGAAAGCACATTTTCCACTGTGCTAAATATGGATCAAATTTGTAAAAATGACTAGCTAGCTAAAAGATATTCACAAAATATGAAAGCTACAATACGGCTGTTACGGATACCGGTATCCTTTGTGTGTGTGTGTATGTATCCTGTGTTTGCACTCCTTCTCCCCTCACAGGTGAAAATCATCACTCCCCAATCAATCATCAATCAGAAGACACACCTCCTCCTGTTTTCCTACCCTATCCCTTTCCCTTGGTTTAAAAACACTGTCAGTTGTTTGCTCTTGAGCTCAATCTCTCTGTAAATGCCATGTCTGTAGGTCTCTGTGTTTCACTCTCTCGTTGTATATTAACCTCCATAGCACTTTGTCATCACCTGTGAGTATTGTTTTGGTTATGGTGTTTGTGTTTGATTGCTGGTGGGAAAAGGAGAAGTCGCCCATGGGCATACACTACCCGTAGGTAAACTTTGTTAAATACACTAGTTAGAACTGGGCGGACCACCCACTGTATTTTTGGTTTGTTAGTTAGCTGTTGTTAACCCTAAGCTAGAACAGCCTACTTGTTCTTTCCTTGGGTCCAGCTCAGCCCCTTTTCCTGCTCCCCCCCCATTACCGTGTGTTTTCAAATAAACCTTGAGTTTGACGGTAGATTTCAGTTGTCCTGGTTATTTCGTTCTCACTTTTACTTTGTCACAATTATAATTTGCATGAGTTATGTTACGGGTCTCATTACCATCCCCACAAGACTGTCGGGCCAAAAAGGGATCCGTAACAACGGCATTGGTGAGGAAGATGAAGGAAATCATTTAAAAAAGTGTTTCCACGTAGCATAACTGCTACAAAGCTGATGCTAGCTAGCTAGCTAGCTAGCTAGCCTCTTATCTATTGACATTACATGGCTGGTTAGCTAACGTTAGCTAGCTAGCATTAGAGCTTTCTGGCTAGTCTGTGGTTAGTAGTTCTTACGTTGTGTAACAGAGTAATACTTTTGGTCTAGCTGTGTACCTGTCATTTGGTAGACTAAAATTTGTTTAGAAAATAACAGTAAATACAGTATCTTATGCATTCTAAATAACCACCCATTTGAAAAAGGAAAATGCAAAAAATATTTACTCTGAGCTGCGCTTCAGTAGATTGGTAGATGGACGGCTTGGTTGTCCAGCATGGATCTCTTGTCCTCTGAAGAATGTCTAGTGGTGAACTGGAGCGTGGTAGAATGGATACTCTGTCCGTCCTCTCCTAGCCCACGTTTACAGCTGCTGTTGCTAACGCAACGGCTAGGAGGTATCACTACTTTGGTGAACAAGAGTTCAAAGTTCATACCAAGTTGCCATACTTTTAAGCTTGTGCTATATTCTGGCTGGTATAGTCGAAATTCATCCTTTCGGGGTGTCGATCGTCACCTTCACATTGAACACAATGCTAATATCTGAGCCCTTTTAACATAGGACCGTTGTCCTCACGTCTTCGGAACATAAAGTTGAATTTTCATCAACGGGTTTATATAGTGGTGAAAGAAGGGCCAGAGTTCTAAAGTCCAGAGCGAACTCTTGAGTACTCCTCATCCCCTGTCTTAAATGAAACAATCGTTCCCCCGCCGCTCTCCCTTCAGGTGGATGATCGGAAACCGCCCGGAAGCGGCGGGTGAAATCTTCGTAGTTGTCCAACGTCGGGCCTTCTCTTCCCCAGATGGCGTTGGCCCAGACCAGTGCTTTTCCAGTCAGACAAGAGATGAGGGCGTTCACTCTCTCGCGTCCCGAGGGGGTCGGCTGAATAGCTGCCAGGTAGAGTTCCAGCTGGAGTAGGAACACCTGGCACCCGGCAGCTGTTCCATCATACGCTCCCGGGAGCGAGAGCCGAATCCCACTGGATCCTGATGAAGAAGGTGTGGACATCTGGGTCGGTTGTTGTGGGAGCTGGAGAGGTGCTGATGGGTTGACCGGAAACCCCACTCGCTCCCATCGTTCCATGGTTTGCAGCACGCGATCCATGGCTGTACCCAGACTCTGTAACATGGTCGCGTGCTGCGGAACACGCTCATCCATTGGGAGAGGAGGGTTGGCTGTACCTGCTGACTCCATTTGATGGTGCGTTATTCTGTGAGTGTGTTGGTGAATGGAGAAAGGTAGAGTCAGGCGCAGGACACAGATATGACAAGAACACGAACCCACATGACAACAATAATGCACAAAACAGAGAGGGAAGCCAGAGGGTTAAATAAGGAACATAATAAATGTAATAGAAATCAGGTGTGTATAATGAAGACAAAACCAAACGAAAATGAAACCTGGATCGATAGTGACTAGAAAGCCGGTGACGTCAACCTCCGAACGCCGCCCGAACAAGGAGAAGGACCATCTTCGGCGGAAGGCGTGACATCTGCACTTTTCGCACCAAACTACATTCATCTCTAGGAGACAGAACACGTCTCCTTCCTGAGCGGTATGACGGCTGCGTGGTCCCATGGTGTTTATACTTGAGTACTATTGTTTGTACAGATGAACGTGGTACCTTCAGGCATTTGGAAATTGCTCCCAAGGATGAACCAGACTTGTGGAGAACTACAATTGTTTTTCTGAGGTCTTGGCTGATTTACTTTTGATTTTCCCATGTCAAGCAAAGAGGCACTGAGTTTGAAGGTAGGCCTTGAAATACATCCACAGGTACACCTCCAATTGACTCATGATGTCAATTAGCCTAACAGAAGCTTGACATAAAGCCATGACATAATTTTCTGGAATTTTCAGAGCTGTTTAAAGGCACAGTCATCTTAGTGTATGTGAACTTCTGACCCACTGGATTTGTGATACAGTGAATTATAAGTGAAATAATCTGTCTGTAAACAATTGTTGGAAAAATGACTTGGTTCATGCACAAAGTAGATGTCCTAACCGACTTGCCAAAACTATAGTTTGTTAACAAGAAATTTGTGGAGTGGTTGAAAAATGAGTTTTAAATACTCCAACCTAAGTGTATGTAAACTTCCGACATTAACTGTATACAGTCCAGTCAAAAATGTGGACACACCAACTCATTCAAGCGCTTTTCTTTATTTTTACAGTTTTCTACATTGTAGAATAGTGAACACATCAAAACTATGAAATAACACATATGGAATAATGTAGTAACCAAAAGTGTTAAACAAATCAACACATATTTTACATTTGAGACTATACTAAGTAGCCAACCATTGCCTTGATGACTCCGTTGATTCAACCAGTTTTTGTCCAGTGGGCTGTACCTCACGTTTGACTGCAAGTTAATTTACAGTCACACACACACTCACTGAACACCCTTAATACAACAAGACTACTGCTCCCAACAGGCCTCAGGGTTGGGGAGTAACTGATTTGTCAGCGATTGGATGCAGAGTGAATGCGGGGTCAGGCGCAGGACACAGGTATAGAGTAATCCAACTGAGTTTACTCAAAGAATAATGCAAAATTCCAAATAGGAACATACAACACAACTCTAACACAAACAACCACTAACGACATGAACAATCACGGACAGAACAGAAATGTATGTCAGATGGTTAAATAGGGAATGTAATGAGGGAATGTAAAACAGGTGTGTGTGTAATCAGACAAAACAAAACAAAACAAAACAGAAAACTGGATCGGTAGTGACTAGAAAGCCGGTGACGTCGACCGCCGAACACCACCCAAACAAGGAGAAGGGCCGACTTCGGCGGAAGTCTTGACATGATTACATGTAATCAATTACTTGTAATATGATTACAATTTTTTTAGCTGTAATCAGATTACAGATACTTTTGAAAAACTATATGATTACTTATTCGATTACTTTTACATTCAGAAAGGGTGTTTGCGAAACAAATACATTATGGCAACTTTGTGTTTTGTCAATGACATTCAATTCAGCATTGAAAAAAGGTGCAAGTTTAAGTTTATTCATGATCGAGTCTGACCACAAGTCAGAGACTACTATGTTAACACACCAAATGTGTTTGATGGATAATTTTTGTCGTCTTCTCATGCCTCATAAGGGGGAAAGTAATTGGAAAGTAATCTGATTATGTTACTGAGTTCGGGAAATACAAAAGTTACGTTACTGATTAGAATATTGGACAGGGAACTATTAACTGTAAAGGATTACATTAAGAAAGTAACCTACCCAACTCTGATAGGCCTCATCTTGGAATGTGAATACAAAACATATTATAATGCTCAACCATACCCATAATCAATGGTCAGAGACAAGCTTGTGATGACTCATCCATGTGCCCTAGCATAACTCTAGTCTTCTGAGTACAATAAGTACTGTAAACTGCATGAGCCGGACTTTGAGGGGCCCTGCTTGTTCCTCTGTTGAATTCCATTGATTGTGTGATATGTGGGCAGAAGAAAAGTAGAAAGATCAGCCATCTCTTATTTCCTGGGATTCATTTTCAATTCTCATCTCTCTTTTGAAATGAAAACAATTCTCTGCTTTTCTACTACTGCAATATTTTGTGGGAACACAATAAACTAACATGACTAACATTACAACATGACAGACTGGATTTGTTTGTGGGAATGAGGACTCCTGCTGACACATTGATCCTCATTACTGATAAATGCATGCCATGATGTTCCTGAATTACGTGTGTGTTATTTAAGTCGTAATGCCTGAGAAGCCAGTGTTTGGAGAATATATTGGCACGGGTGTTGTTAGGCCCGAGACGAATTTGAGGTCATTATCACTTTTATACAACGGGTTACCAACATATTCAAATAATGATTGACATATTTTTATTGAAACGTTATTTTGAGGAATTTATTCATAGTATTTCATCCTTCCACAAGATATAGTTTAGGGTTGCTACCCAAGCCGGCTGGTCATTCTTTCTATCGGTTCGGTTGCTAGAGACTCGACACTGTAGTTCAGTCTTTTTGTTCTGTATCTATGGACACAACCCAGTCGTTTGTTCTAAATGTTTCATTGCCCTACTGGCCAGCAATGTTCTTATCCCTAGCTTGCTAGCTCGCCAACTACGGCTAATTTACAGTCACGTCAAAAAGAGTAGCTAGAATAACAGCGAAGTAGCTGCATTTTCATTTGTTTAAGCTGTTTTGTAGTGACATTTAGTTGGATACACCCATAACAATGAGCTAATGAGGTGCGATTTTGTATGGCATAGAAAATTTGCCCACTCGTCAGGACACTGTTGTTCAGAGGAGCTAGTCAACAACACAGGTAATACAATTACAATGTTGCAGTCGGAGAGACAGACAGCAAGGTTCATACAAATCTCTGCTTTTGAAAACAAAATGTTAGTTTAAAAGAAATGTGAGATAATGTCTTGATGGTTTTTATAGTGGAGATCAAGTTTAGAAATGAATTGGCTGGGCTGATGAGACAGGATGGATTGCGCAGTCAGATGGAACAGAGTAAATAGGCATTTTAACATCAGATTTAGTCTGTGGTAACTTGTGAAATAGACAATGGCTGGAATGCAGTTTTAACCAATCAGCATTTAGGATTAGACCCACCCATTGTGTAAATTATCATATTATGCTATTTAGCAGATGCTGTATAGGGGTGGCAGTTAGCCTAGCAGTTAAGTGCGTGGGGCCAGTAACTGAAAGGTCGCTGGATCCAAGGTGGCAAAATCTGCC
Organism: Oncorhynchus masou masou; assembly: GCF_036934945.1. Classification (NCBI taxonomy): domain Eukaryota; kingdom Metazoa; phylum Chordata; class Actinopteri; order Salmoniformes; family Salmonidae; genus Oncorhynchus; species Oncorhynchus masou. The sequence continues at coordinate 65,293,641 of NC_088220.1, forward strand.
TTGAGCAAGGCAGTTCACTCCCCAGGCGCTGATGACTTGGACGTTGAGTAGAGGGATTGGGTCAAATGCGGGACAGACATTTCGGTTGAATGCATTCAGGTTCTGTAACTGATTAGGTATACTCTTTTATCCAAAGAAACTTACAGTTATGTTATGAATGTATATATATATTACAAATATATATATATTTTTTTTACATATGAGTGGTCCCGGGAATCAAATCCACTATCCTGGCATCGCAAGCGCCATGTTCTAACAACTGAGCTACAGAGGACCTAGGTATGTGAGAGTGTGTGTGAAAAGTTAGTCACCTTGTTTTTTATTTGTTAACTTGAATGGAACCCCGACCTAATGTATTATATTTTAATGTATTTTAGTTGATGCTGCATGATGACACATTATCAACATCAGTGGCTGGACAGTTGTTGGCTATGGGTCATTTCTCTGAAAGCATCGTCTGACACTTAAAGGATTTCATTATTTGAAGGATAGCGCTATGATCAAATATTTTTGTTTGAAAGGTTGAAACAGAGATGTCTCAGTCAAATCAGCACCCATTTAAAAAAGCATTAGGATAAACAGCCAGAAAAAGACTATGCTTTTCTTTGAAGTGATCCTGAAAATATTTGATGTAATATTTCATCATGTTTCATTTCACAGCCAATGGATATTGGACCTGGACAAAGTATATTAGGTGTCACTTTGCTCTTTGAAGTCAGCTAGCAATACCATCTTATCAATGCGAGCTGTGTCCTCATCCTCATCATCCTCACATGCATATTTTAAATCCAATTTGATTATTTTCATCTTATCTGCCACCACCACCACCACCTTAATCTCCTGACAGCCCCACAGTACTAGTCTCTACTAATGAGTCCTTTCATGCTTTTTCTGGGAAATTCAAAAATCATCACAGAATAAAAGACAGAACTATTTATAATGTCCTGTCAGACAACTCCAATTAAGTTATATTAACGTTAATACAGTAGCACAAAGACCTATATGAGTTGTGTGTCAGGTGAACAATATGCTAACTGATGTGTCACAAATGAACCGTTTAATGGCTTTATCATCCACATCATTTTCAGCTCACTTACTCAAGATATTAAAGTCTAGTTCTCAATTCTAGTGAAACCTGTCACAATATGATTTCAGTGCAAATATACTGAACAAAAATATAAACGCAACATGCAACAGTTTCAAAGATTATAGCGTTACAGTTCATATAAGGAAATCAGTCAATTGAAATAAATCCATTCGGCCTTCATCTATGGATTTCACATGACTGTATATACAGATATGCAACTGTTGGTCACAGAACCCTTAAAAAAGGTAGGGGCGTGGATAAGAAAACCAGTCAGTATCTGGTGTGACCACCATTTGTATCATGCAGCGCGACACATCTCCTTCGCATAGAGTTGATCAGGCTGTTGATTGTGGCCTGTGGAATGTTGTCCCATTCTACTTCAATGGCTGTGCAAAGTTGCTGGATATTGGCAGGAACTGGAACACGCTGTCATACACGTTGATCCAGAGCATCTCAAACATGCTCAATGGGTGACATGTTGGGTGAGTATGCAGGCCATGGAAGAAGTGGAACATTTTCAGCTTCCAGAAATTGTGTACAGATCCTTGCGACATGGGGCCATTCATTATCATGCTGAAACATGAGGTGATGGCGGTGGATGAATGGCACAACAATAGGCCTCAAGATCTCGTCACGGTATCACTGTGCATTCAAATTGCCATCGATAAAATGTTATTGTGTTTGTTGTCCATAGCTTATGCCTGCCCAAACCATAACCCCACTATCACCATGGGCCACTCTGTTCATTATATTGACATCAGCAAACTGCTCGTCCACACAACGCCATGGTCTGCGGTTGTGAGGCTGGCTGGACGTACTGACAAATTCTCCAAAATGACGTTGGAGGCGGCCTATGGTAGAGAAATGAACATTAAATTCTCCGGCAATAGCTCTGGTGGACATTCCTGCAATCACTATTCCAATAGCACGCTACCTCAAAACTATGGCATTGTGTTGTGTGACAAAACTGCACATTTTAGAGTGGCCTTTTATTGTCCCCAGCATAAGGTGCATCTGTGTGATGACAGGTGTGATATGCCACACCTGTCAGGTGGATGGATTATCTTGGCAAAGGAGAAATGCTCACTAACAGGGATGTAAACAATTTTGTATAATCTTTTGAAACATGGGACCAACACTTTACATGTTGCGTTTGTTTAGTTTAGTATATAAGCAGTATATCAAACCATCTGTATATGAACTCAACACATTGAACACTAAAGTGTGGATACTTGATCTGAAGTGAGAGAGATAGAGACAGTAAAGAGAGAATGGGAGAGCGAGAGAGAGACGGAGCAAGAGAGAGAGAGAAAGAAAGAAAGAAAGAAAGAGAAAGAAAGAAAGAGATTGATGAAGATGGATGAGTGCCCAGTACTATGGGTTTAGAATGCTGATGAAGTGCAATGGCATATTCTCATGTGGCCACTATACGGTGACAGAATTAGCTGAACCGGTACTGTGTGATTAAGACCATCTCTCCCTTGGCCAAATTCTCAATTATTGACAGAAAGACAGTATACATACAGTATCTGACCATGCAGTACTTTTATTATTTATTTATTATTTATTTAACCTTTACTTAACTAGGCAAGTCAGATAAGAATAAATTCTTATTTACAACGACGGCCTACTCCCCCGGCCAAACCCTGCCCTAACCCGGATGAAGCTGGGAAAATTGTGCACCGCCCTTTGGGACTCCCGATTACGGCCAGTTGTGACACAGCCAGGGAACAAACCAGGGTCTGTAGTGACACCTTTAGCACTGCAATGCAGTGCCTAGGACCGCTGCCCATTTGGGAGACTTCTAGTCCGTGTCTGGTCTAATAACCTGTGGAGCTTGTCGTCAGACTGGGAGTGCACTACACAACACACCAGCAGAGCTGCAAACAGCCAGTTCTCTTCAGATTCATCCCATTCAGAATAATACAGGCAGAACCATTATCATACGGATAAGCATCCAGATATTAAGGATGGAGAATTATGCAGAAACCAATTGACGAGGCTTTTCATGTGTCAGTATGAGTATTGTCCCTCACTGAGTTCTGGTCTCTATGAGATATGAGTGACAGACTGTAACAGAGAGACTTAATAAGAGAATGGTGAATGGACAGATGTTGGATTCTACAGAAGACCATGTTTGCGTCCCAAATGGCACCCGATTCCCTATTTAATGCACCAGAGCCCTGGTCAAAAATACTGCACTACATAGGGAATTGGGGGGCATTTGGGACAGTCTAGATTTTAATAAAGATGTTTCATATTAGTCACTATTCAACTATTCAGATTGAATGATAATACCTAATGTCTGCTGTGAGTGAGTACCTTTATAATGGATAAATGAATGATGTATAGGGCTTGCATAATTATTAGTATAATAGACAAATACATTCAGTATCAGAATAAAGAGTGAGACACTAGTAAACCAGAACAACATAAACATAGTTGGAAATTCAACAGATTACTAGTTTGAATGTATCTGTTGTTCAAATAATTAATCAATTGTCAGTCTGAAATAAAGGTTACATTTGTTATATCAGAATGTTAAGACCAAACTCTGAATGTTTTGATTAGGCCCCTCTGAATAAAAAACAAACTTCTGTAGGTTTATGTTTGAAGGTTTTAACACCTGTTATAAAACAAATGCAATAAAAACATGAAGCTTGCTTTGTTCTTAACCACAGACTGACTACCTCTGATCAGGCATTTCCTCGGCATTTAAATGTACTTGTATTGTCCTCCCACTGGTAATAGAGTCTATTATAAGTTGATTCATTTAAATTGGGGTCACTTTTATCTAGGGGTCTCATGCCTGTCCCTTTCTGATTACACCATATATTGAATGAATGAAATCTTCCCCTACATTTCCATTCAAGTAAAGCGACATTGGCACAGCCACAGAGCAGCTCAAGGTTATCTTCAAGTCAAATCAATTGATAGTGTGTGTTTTTTTACAGCGCTCCAGGCTAGTGCCTCAAAGGATGCACTATGCATTATGCAATTACAGGTGCAATTTGGTAATGCAATATTGTGTGGTTGTGTATACTTACTGTCTGTGGCTGTTTATGCCATGTAGCATTAGATGAGGTCATTCATGTTTAGGTTAAGTTAGAGGCGTATGGCATAATTTACTATCCAATCCATCCACTTCCAACACAGCACCCAATTATCATTGACTGTTACACTTGAATATTTTTGTGTGACTTTACATGCAATGTTTTCTATGAAAGATTATTCTTTCTTTTTCATTGCATGGCAGATGGATAGTTCAGATTGAACTATAATTGCTTTATCAATCATCAATGGCCGCACACACATGTAAACAGGGATAGAGAGTGAGATGGCTGAAGGGGCTTCATCAATATGTTCCACTGGGACCTAATATCTCACTGGGGAAATATGAAGCAAACTGCATCACCAACTTAACATTCATCCATTGCATGAACGCAAAAGATGGATTTCATCAAGCTTCACTGAGGAGGGAAGGACATGTTAAATTCAGTTTAAATCGTGTTCAGTTTGACATGTTTTATACGTCTCGCAATTTTGTCACTTTGTCAGAGTGACAGAGAGACAAAAAACCATGAGAGAGGCAAACCCCTTTCAAAACCAATCACCAGTAGTACCAGGACAAGAAACAACTCCCTTAACTTGATCTAGGGAGGGACTAAGCAATATTGAGAAAAAACTTTGTTATTGGATTGATATGTTAAAAATGGAACCCAAAATTATTAGTCATATATTTCCTATTTGAGAATGGAGGTGATGTTGCACAATCTATTGGGAGGCAGGGTAGCCTAGTGGTTAGAGCATTGGACTAGTTACCGAAAGGTTGCAAGTTCAAATCCCAGAGCTGACAAGGTACAAAATCTTTCGTTCTGCCCCTGAACAGGCAGTTAACCCACAGTTCCTAGGCCGTCATTGAAAATAAGAATTTGTTCTTAACTGACTTGCCTAGTAAAATAAAGGTAAATAAAATGATTGAATGTGTACATTTCATTCAACTTGCTCTGTGCTTCACAGTTGAGTGGAGTTCAATTTTAGACAAAGACGCAACATAATGGCTTTCAAGAGCAAAATCTCAGTGGACTATTAATACAAGAGCTTACAACCGAGCGACATTTCCTTGGGGAGCAAGTCATTCTTTGTCCCTGTGTATTAACTAGATAGTCAGACACTCACGAATGTCTTCCTCTCAAAGATCCATTCTGAAATGGCCAAGTACCAAATGAGAATATCTCACTATTGGGTGGGCAATCTGGAGAATGCTATTGAACCAGACCTACTGAGTTGAGTTATTCTTATATCTTTGGGTACTTTAGTTGACCATTGCAACTGTTCTATTCAACTGTATTCTCCTAAAATTCCCAATGATGGTGAGAAGATGAGAAGGTGGCAAGGTGGCACCTAAAGAGTGACAATGTGACACAGTTGCAGTAAGTGTGACACATACAGTTGAAGTCGGAAGTTTACATACACCAAATGTATATAAACTCAGTTTTTCACAATTCCAGACATTTAATCCTAGTAAAAATTCCCTGTCTTCCGTCAGTTTGGAACACCCCTTTATTTTAAGAATGTGAAATGTCAGAATAATAGTAGAGAGAATGATTTATTTCAGCTTTTATTTCTTTCATCACATTCCCAGTGGCTCAGAAGTTTACATACACTCAATTAGTATTTGGTAGCATTGCCTTTAAATTGTTTAACTTGGGTCAAACAATTTAGGTAGCCCCCCACAAGCTTCCCACAATAAGTTGGGTGAATTTTGGCCCATTCCTCCTGACAGACCTGGTGTAACCGAGTCAGGGTTGTAGGCCTCCTTGCTCGCACACACTTTTTCAGTTCTGCCCACAAATTTATGGGACTGTGGTCAGGGCTGTGTGATGGCCACTCCAATACCTTGACTTTGTTGTTCTTAAGCCATTTTGCCATAACTTTGGAAGTATGCTTGGGGTCATTGTCCATTTGGAAGACCCATTTGCAACCAAGCTTTAATTTCCTGACTGATGTCTTGTGATGTTGCTTCAATATATCCACATAATTTTCCTACCTCATGATGCCATCTATTTTGTGAAGTGCACCAGTCCTTCCTGCAGGAAAGCACTTGCATACTATTGTTTGTACAGATGAGCGTGGTACCTTCAGGTGTTTGGAAATTGCTCCCAAGGATGAACCAGACTTGTGGAGGTCCACAATTGGAGGTCTTGACTGATTTCTTTAGATTTTCCCATGATGTCAAGCAAAGAGGCACTGAGTTTGAATGTAAGCCTTGAAATACCTCCACAGGTACACCTCATATTGACTCGATTAGCCTATCAGAAGCTTCTAAAGCCCTTCTGGAATTTTCCAATCTGTTTAAAGGCACAGTGAAAGTCTATGTAAACTTCTGACCCACTGGAATTGTGATACAGTGAATTATAAATTAAATAATCTGTCTGTAAACAATTGTTGGAAAAATTACTTGTGTCATGCACAAAGTAAATGTCCTAAACGACTTGCCAAGTTAACAAGAAATTTGTGGAGTGGTTGAAAAACAAGTTTTAAATACTCCAACCTAAAGTGTATGTATACTTCAGACTTCAACTGTATTATTAGGAATTTAATAGGATATCTATGGTGTGATATCAGTGCTGAGGGGAGAAGGTGGACCAGCTTCATGAGTGACAGTGTGGGTACCGAGGAAGGAGCCGTAAGGTTATTATGACGTTTAAGGTAAGACCCAGGTGCAAGACAGTGTCGAAATAACAAAAGTGTGTTATTCTAACAGGGGAATGCAAAAGGACAGGTCAAGGGCAGGCACAGGTCAGTAATCCAGATAGGTGGGGCAAAGGTACAGGACGGCAGGCAGACTCAGGGTCAGAGCAGGCAGGAATGGTCAAAACCGGGAAAACATGAACAATAGCAAAGACTGGAGCAAGTGTCATGCATAGGTGTAATAGGTGGCAGGGAAGTCAGGTGCAGGAGAGTCAAATGGAGTGTAAAATTGAGTCTTTTAATAAAGTCCACGGAGTATGCTCCATAACGCTAAGTGTACATAAACAAACAAACATGGGTACAAGGACCCGACGCGCACCTATTCAACAATCACACTACTCTGACAATAAAACAATCTCTGACAAATACATGAGGGGAAACAGAGGGTTAAATACACAACAGGTAATGAATGGGATTGAAAACAGGTGTGTGGGAAGACAAGACAAAACCAATGGAAAATTAAAAAAGGATCAATGATGGCTAGAAGACAGGTGACGTTGAACGCCGAGCACCGCCCGAACAAGGAGAGGCAACGACTTCGGCAGAAGTCGTGACAGTACCCCCCCCACCCCCTGACGCGCGGCTCCAGCTGCGCGTCGACACCGGCCTCGGGGACGACCCGGAGGGCGAGGTGCAGGGCGATCCGGATGGAGACTGTGGAATTCTGATAACATGGAAGGATCTAACACGTCCTCCACCGGAACCCAGCATCTCTCCTCCGGCCCGTACCCCTCTCAGTCCACGAGGTACTGAAGGCCCCTCGCCCGACATCTCGAATCCAAAATGGATCGAACAGAGTACGCCGGAACCGCCTCGATGTCTCTAGAGGAGGCGGAGGAACATTACGCACTTCAGCCTCCTGGAGCGGGCCAGCCACAATCGGCCTGAGGAGAGACACATGGAACGAGGGGTTAATACGGTAATGAGTGGGTAGTTGTAACCTATAACATACCTCGTTCACTCTCCTCAGGACTTTAAAAGGCCCCACAAACCGCGGACCCAGCTTCCGGCAGAGCAGGCGAAGGGGCAGGTTTCGGGTCGAGAGCCAGACCCTGTCCCCTGGTGCGAACACTGGGGCCTCGCTGCGGCGACGGTCTGTGCCAATTTTCTGGCGCCTTATGGCACGCTGAAGGTGGACGTGGGCTGCCTCCCAGGTCTCCTCAGCATGCCGAAACCAATTGTCCACCGCAGGGGCCTCGGTCTGGCTCTGATGCCAAGGAGCCAGAACCGGCTGATACCCTAATACACATTGAAAGGGAGTAAGGTTAGTGGAGGAGTGACGTAGCGAGTTCTGAGCCATCTCTGCCCAGGGCACGAACTTCGCCCACTCCCCCGGCCGATCCTGGCAATAAGACCGCAGAAACCTACTCACATCCTGGTTAACTCTCTCCACCTGCCCATTACTCTCAGGGTGAAAACCTGAGGTAAGACTAACCAAGATCCCCAGACGCTCCATGAAAGCCTTCCAGACTCTTGATGTGAACTGGGGACCCCGATCAGACACTATATCATCAGGCACCCCATAGTGCCGGAAAATGTGTGTAAACAGGGCCTCTGCGGTTTGTAAGGCCGTAGGGAGACCGGGCAAAGGGAGGAGACGACAGGACTTTGAAAACCGATCCACAACGATCAGGATCGTGGTGTAACCCTATGAAGGTGGAAGATCAGTCAAAAAATCCACCGACAGGTGCGACCACGGCCGTTGAGGAACGGGTAGAGGTTGTAGCTTACCTCTGGGCAGGTGTAGGAGCCTTGCACTGGGCGCACACCAAGCAGGAAGAAACATAAATCCTCACGTCTTTAGCTAAAGTGGGCCACCAGTATCTCCTGTCAGACAGCGCATCGTCCGACCTATCCCAGGATGACCAGAGGAGGGTGACGTGTGAGCCCAATATATCAATCGGTCGCGGACAGCAGACGGAACGTACAGACGACCAGCTGGTCACTCAGGGGGAGAAGGCTCTGCACGTGACGCCCGCTCAATGTCCGCGTCCAGCTCCCACACTACAGGCGCCACCAGACACGAAGCTGGGAGTATGGGAGTGGGATCCATGGACCGCTCCTCTGTGTCATACAGCCAAGACAATGCGTCTGCCTTAACGTTCTGGGAGCCTGGTCTGTAAGAAAGAGTAAACACAAAACGAGTGAAAAACATGGCCCACCTTGCCTGGCGAGGATTCAATATCTTCGCCTGCCGGATATACTCCAGATTGCGGTGGTCAGTCCAGATGAGAAAAGGGTGTTTAGCCCCCTCAAGCCAATGCCTCCACACCTTCAAAGCTTCTACGACAGCTAACAGCTCTCGGTTCCCCACATCATAGTTTCGTTCCGCCGGGCTGAGCTTCTTCGAAAAGAAAGCACAGGGGCGAAGCTTCAACCCGAACGCTGAGAGAGCACTGCTCCTATCCCAGCTTCGGATGCGTCCACCTCCACTATGAATGGCAAAGAGGGATCCGGATGAGCCAGCACAGGCACCGAGATAAACAGAGTCTTCAGGTGCTCAAAAGCCCTGTTCGCCTCAGCCGACCACTGCAAGCGCACCGGGCCCCCCTTTAGCAGTGAGGTAATGGGAGCTGCCACCTGACCAAAACCCCGGATAAACCTCCGGTAGTAATTGGAAAACCCCAAAAAACGCTGCAACTCCTTTACCGTGGTTGGAGTCGGCCAATTACGCACGGCTGTAATGCGGTCGCTCTCCATCTCCACTCCTGAAGTGGAAATCCGATGCCCTAGGAAGGAGATGGATTGTTGGAAAAACAAGCATTTCTCAGCCTTGACATATAGATCATGCTCCAACAGGCAACCAAGCACCCTGCGCACCAGGGACACATGCTCGGTGCGTGTAGCAGAGTATATCAGAATATCATCGATATACACCACTACACCCTGCCCGTGCAGGTCCCTGAAGATCTCATCTACAAATGATTGGAAAACTGATGGAGCATTCATCAACCCATATGGCATGACCAGGTACTCATAATGACCTGAGGTGGTGCTAAATGCCGTCTTCCACTCATCACCCTTCTTAATACGCACCAGATTGTACGCACTCCTGAGATCCAATTTTGTGAAAAAACGTGCCCCGTGCATTAACTCAATATTCGTATTGATCAGAGGTAGCGGGTAACTATATTTCACTGTGATTTTATTAAGACCTCGATAATCAACGCACGGGCATAAACTGCCATCCTTTTTTTTCACAAAAAAGAAACTCAAAGAGACTGGTGAAATGGATGGCTGAATGAACCCCTGATGCAGGGATTCAGAGACATATGTCTCCATAGCCTCCATCTCCGCTTACGACAGGGGATACACGTGACTCTTGGGATATGCAGCGTCTACCAGGAGATCTATCGCACAATCCCCCCGTCGATGGGGTGGTAATTGAGTCGCCTTCTTTTTACAGAAGGCGAGAGCCAAATCGGCATATTCGGGGGGAATGCGCACGGTGGAGACCTGGTCTGGACTTTCCACCGTAGTAGCATCAACGGAAACCCCTAAACACCTACCTGAGCATTCTCGCGACCACCCCGTGAGAGCCCTCTGTGGCCAAGAAACAGTGGGGTTATGACAAACTAACCAGGGTAGGCCTAGCACCACAGAATACGCAGGAGAATCAATAAGGAAAAGACTAATCTTCTCCTTGTGACCCTCCTGCGTTATCATACACAAAGGTGCGGTTACCTCCCTGATAAACCCTGACCCTAATGGTCGACTATCTAAGGCATGAATAGGGAAAGGCATATCCACAGGAACAATAGGGATCCCTAAACTATGAGCTAGACTGTTATTAATGAAATTCCCAGCCGCACCTGAATCTACTAGCGCCTTATACTGGGAATGCAGTGAAAAATCAGGAAAAGAGACAGAGACAAACATTAGTGCAGCAGAGGGCTCTGGATGAGAATGGTGCCTACTCACCTGGGGTGACGCCTGAATGCCCTGCCTGCCCTCTCTATTCCCAGAGGAACCAACCCGGCACCGATCAGCAGTGTGCCCTCTGCGACCTTGAATGTTGCTCAAGCGGGAACCCCCTCCGGTCTCCCTGCGCACCATCCCTCCCAATTCCATAGGTTCGGGAGAGAGGGTGCGGGAGGATGGAACAACCAGACCACGATCTAAACGTCCACGAGTAGCCAGCATGTTGTCCAGCTTGATGGATATGTCCACCAGCTGGTTGAAGGTGAGGGTGGTGTCTCTACAGGCCAGCTCCCGACGGACGTCCTCGCGTAGACTACACCAGTAATGGTCGATCAGGGCCCTGTCGCTCCATCCAGCGCTGGCAGCCAAGGTCCTAAACTCCAAAGCAAAATCCTGTGCACTCCTCGTCTCCTGCCTCAGATGATAGAGAAGCTTACCCGCTGCTTTGCCTTCAGGTGGGTGATCGAATACTATCCGGAATTGGCGGGTGAACTCCTCAAAATGGTCCAGCACCGCATCCTCCCTACTACACACAGCGCTGGCCCATTCCAGGGCTTTCCCGGTGAGGCATGAGACGAGGGCGTAACTCTTCTCACGGTCAGATGGTACTGGGGAGGCCGTGGCTAGATACAAGTTCAGTTTAAGGAGGAAACCCTGGCAGCCGGCAGTATCTCCGTTGTATCCCGTAGGTAGGGATAAATGGATCTTCGATTCCAGAGAGAAAAAAACGTTCACGGGAGATTCCGGTTGTGGTGGTGGTGGCGCTGGAGAAACTCCCTGTCTCTCCCAGCGATCCATTTTCATGACAATGTGATCCATGACGGAGCTGATAACGTCAAGCTCCCTCGCTTGTTCTTGAACGCGTTCCTCCAGCTCCATGGGCATAGTGTCCTCTCCTGCTGACTTCATATATTTGTCAGAGATTCTGTCATGCATAGGTGTAATAGGTGGCAGGGAAGTCAGGCGCAGGAGAGTCAAATGGAGTGTAAAATGGAGTCTTTTAATAAAGTCCACGGAGTATGCTCCATAACGCTAAGTGTACATAAACAAACAAACATGGGTACAAGGACCCGACGCGCACCTATACAACAATCACACTACACTGACAATAAAACAATCTCTGACAAAGACATGAGGGGAAACAGAGGGTTAAATACACAACAGGTAATGAATGGGATTGAAAACAGGTGTGTGGGAAGACAAGACAAAACCAATGGAAAATGAAAAAAGGATCAATGATGGCTAGAAGACCGGTGACGTCGAACGCCGAGCACCGCCCGAACAAGGAGAGGCAACGACTTCAGCAGAAGTCGTGACAGCAAGGGGAGAAAACACTGGTAGGTGTCAGGATTTGGCCAGGGTTGTTCCGGGTTTTGGTCAGTAGATGTCCCCATTGTGCTTTTTGTCCCTATGTTTTTCCCTTGATCCCCATTATTATTTGCACCTGTGTCTCGTTTCCCCTGATTGTATTTAAACCCTTTGTTTCCCTCAGTTCTGTGCTCTGTGTTTGTATGTTAGCACCCTGCCCTAGTGTTCTGTGTGCTCTTGTCGATTCCGGGTGAAGTTCTTGTGGTATTCTGTTTTTTGTTTTTGTTTATTTTTGGTGAGTTTCTTTTGAGGTCTTTTTGTGTTTTTCCTACCACCTTTTGGATTTGCCATTTTTTGTATTTTAGGATTTTTTCTTTATTAAATACACCGTCTTAAGTACTGCTGTGTCTGCCTCATCTTCTGGGTTCTGCTGTCTATTCGTGGCTCAGTTGGTTAAGTGACTGTTTCTCACTCCGGAGACCCAGGTTCAAAACCAGGTCCTGACAGAAACACAGAGCCAAAAATGAACCCAGAGGCAGCCAGTTCCCAGGACCTTTTTGCCACGCTGTTCCACCACCAGGAGACTGTCCAACGCCACGAAGCCGCCCTGGTTCAGCAAGAGGCCTTAATGGCTAGACATTCTCATCTTCTGTCGGAGATGCTGACTTCCATTAAGCAAATATCTGATCGACTTACCCGGCAACAGTTTCCGTCCCAGTACCTCAGGTTCACGTACCCATGGCAGTTAACCCCCTGGCTGAACCTCGTCTTCCACCTCCCCAACGGTTCTCAGGTGATCCAAGTGCTTGTAAAGGCTTTCTCACTCAATGTTCTCTCTCCTTTGAGCTGCAACCCTCACATCGACTGGTCTGTGGGCACTATCAAGCAGTGGGGTCCTACGTGCCAAGCTACTTGTATTTTCCAGAATTCCCCGAGTTCTACTCCCGAGTCTTTAGAATCCATCGACCTGACCCGAGTTCCCGAGTGTTACCATGACCTCAAACTGGTGTTTAGCAAACAGAGGGCCACCATGCTACCACCCCATAGATCTTACGATTGCCCCATCGACCTGTTTCCGGGCACTTGCCCCCCAGGGGTCGGATCTTTTCCCTATCTCCACCCGAACGAGCTGCTATGGATATCTACATCAAGGACTCTCTGGAAGCAGGCCTCATGCGTCCATCAACCTCCCCGGCGGGAGCAGGGTTTTTCTTTGTGGCCAAGAAAGATGGTGGATTACGTCCTTGCATCGACTACCGGGGACTCAATGACATAACCGTCCGTAACCGTTACCCGCTACCCCTTATGGCCACAGCCTTCGAGCTGCTCCAGGAAGCAGTTGTTTTCACTAAGCTTGACCTGCGGAAGGCATACCATCTTGTGCGGATCAGACCTGGTGACGAGTGGAAGACCGCTTTCAACACGCCTACTGGTCACTATGAATACTTGGTGATGCCCTTCGGCCTGACCAACGCCCCAGCGGTGTTCCAAGCGCTCATAAACGATGTGCTTAGGGATATGCTTAACATATTTGTGTTCGTTTACTTGGATGACATCCTCATCTTTTCGAGCTCCCTTCAAGAACACACTAAGCATGTCAGACAAGTACTCAAACGCCTCCTGGACAGCCATCTGTACGTTAAGCCGGAAAAATGTGAATTCCATTCATCCCGAGTACAATTCCTGGGATTTGTAGTGGAACCCGGTCGAGTCCAAATGGACCCTAGGAAGGTAGGGGCGGTAGCGGATTGGCCCACCCCCAAATCCGTTAAGGATGTTCAGCGTTTCCTGGGCTTCACAAACTTTTACCGCAAGTTCATCAAGAACTTCAGTTTGGTGGCAGCTCCTCTCTCAGCTTTAACCAAAGGTGGCAATGCAAGGTTTGTGTGGGGAAGAGAAGCTGAGACGGCCTTCCAAGGACTCAAGCAGCGCGTCCTCTCTGCTCCCATCCTGATACTACCGACTACGGATGAACCATTTGTGGTGGAGGTAGACGCATCAGAGGTTGGTGTTGGAGCTGTCCTGTCTCAGAGGGGTGAAGACAAGAAGCTTCATCCGTGCGCTTTCTTCTCTGGATTCGTGGCTCAGTTGGTTAAGTGACTGTTTCTCACTCCGGAGACCCAGGTTCGAAACCGGGTCCTGACAGTAGGCTTGATGAACAAACCGAACTGGCAACAGACAAACAGAGAACACAGCTATAAATACACAGGGGATAATGGGGAAGTTTGGCGACACCTGGAGGGGGGTGGAGACAATCACAAAGTCAGGTGAAACAGATCAGGTTGTGAGAGTACTCTCCCAGGGGCACCACCTGGCGCCCTACCTGGGTGCATACCTGGTTGACCAGGGTGTCGGTGTTGGAAATCCGCGATGAGGCCTGGTCTGGGATGTTCCTGGCGGGGACCCAGCACCTCTCCTCCAGGTCATAACCCTCCCAGTCAATCAGGTACTAGAACCCCCTGCCCCAAGGTCAAACCTTCAGGAGTCGCCTCACCGTGTATGCTGGTTGCAGAGAGGGGTGGGCCTGGAAACAGAAGACAAAGGACTGTGAGACATGGGTTTAACTCTGGATGTATACGAAGGGTACGGGGCATCAGAAGATGAACAGCAGAGGTGCTAATGATTTTGGAGATGAGAAACGGGCCGATAAACCAGGGGGAGAGTTTGTGGGATTCCACCCGGAGGGGCAGATCCCTGACGGACAGCCATACCTTCTGCCCGAGACCGTACCAGGGAGCCGGGATCCGGTGGCGATCCGCTTGTCGTTGATACCTGGAGGTGGTCTTGAGGAGGGCCGGGCTCTCCTCCAGGTACGACAACAGCGGCAGACAAACATTTGGGCAGAAGGTATGCCGACCACTTCTTCCTGCTCAGGGAAGAGTGGGGGCTAATACCCCAAAGAACACTCAAAAGGAGAAGGGTGTTGCGGGTGTATTTGACCCACACAAGCTGCTGGCTCCAGGTGGTGGGTTTGGCGGAGACCAGGCAGCGCAGAGTGGTCTCTTGGTCCTGGTTGGCTCGCTCTGACTGGCCGTTGGACTGGGGGTAGAACCCGGAGGTGAGGGACAGGCAGAGGTTGGAGGAGACCAGCCAGAGCTTGCCAAGGTGTCTTGTTCTGTGCACAAACCATGCAAGCAACGACGAATGGGGAAAGAACATTTGGTAATCAGAGCCCCCAGGGTTCATGGACCTGCTTCCCTATTCCCCAGCTGAATGACGTCACCAGGCACTAAGTGGGAAGGATGGTTTCAGGTTCTGGGGTCATAGTCGAGGGACTATAGTGGCTGGACAGTGCATCCGGCTTGACATTCTTGGATCCCCGCCGGGAACAGAGGTGGGGAACTGAGAAATATAGGGGAGGTAGTAAACAGGTGATTGATTCCCGGTGAGTCCAATAATACGCTGATGCGCGTGACGGGGAAAGGCAGGTGTGCGTAATGATGGTGGCAGGAGTTCGCAATGCTGGGGAGCCTGGCGCCCTCAAGCACCATGGGGGAAGAGCGGAAGCATGCGTGACAGTTATAGAACAACCCTATCTAGATCAGAGCACAAACTACAACCACATAGCCCACATGTGCTGTATCTGGGAAACATAGGCATATCCATTGTACAATGAAGGCAACGTGTTATCAAGGTGGACAAGTAACCAACCGAAACCAGCCATCACACATCACAGAATCTCACTGAGCTTTATTGCATTGTAATAATTTTACAATGCAATAAATACGCTTTAAATAGATTCTGTATGTTGTTTGTTGGCCTTGTTTATTTGTTATATATGTGTGTAAACCATTTCCAAATCAGTGTGTGAGCCTGCTGATGAAGAGATCAAACATGTCTCCTCTCCACTGTGAAGGGCTGACAAGCTCAGCAGGGGTAGTTACCATGAGGATGAGAAATATTTCACAGCGCCCCAGTCAACTGTGTGAAGTTAGTTGGGTTTGTTAGACAAAATAGTAGAGTACAATAGATAAAGAAACAGGTCAATAGTAGTCATTTGAAACATGGTATTTCTGGTTGAGGCTCTCTATTAAGGCTCTAAAACTGCTGTTTATTGACAGTCCCTGCTGATGCAAATGTACAAACATATGTATCACTCATCCAAATTCATATTTGTACACAAATCCTATCAAGAACACTGAGAGAAAGAGAGAGAGCATCAGAACTATTTAGGGTGCACTCCAGCTGAAGTGATGAGTCACTTAAGAAATGTGCTGAAGAACAGGTCAAATCAAACAATACTTTCTATTTGACCTCATTCAAATGACCCTGTACTGCTTTCATCTACTGGGAAAGGTGCCAATCTAAAGAATATACAAATAAAGGAAGTATTGCTCTTGGGAGTTAGATTTTTTGGGGGGTAGCTCATTGAGACAATATTAAACTAATTCTCTCTATTTATTTGCACACACAGTGCATCCCCTGATATCAAACCAAATCTACCATGTTTCCAAGTTATGATGAGACTGCCAGACTCAAGTACTCTGATCAATACTTGAGATAAAAACATCTCAATATTATTTTCCTCTGACAATGATGGCAAATCTAAATAATCTGATAGCACATCAATAGACAAGGGAGAAAGCATTGCTTCCTCACTGAAATAAGCCAGTGACTTCCCCATATAAGTATGTTTCCTTTATTCATATTGTAGAAACAGCGCAGCGTGCATGTGACCAAAGTTTTGGAGATGCTAATTTATGCTAAACGGGTCTATACCTAATCACAGCCTGCCTGAGTAAGGCATTATGCATGATGTTATAATAATGTCTAGAAAGGTATTTGCCAACATTACCTCCTCAGATCACAATTACAGGGGAGTACAAAATTGCTAATAAAAGATTGGGATAATTAGGGTCACTTTGCAAACACAAGTCATCTATCTGGTTCCAGCGAGCTGAATAATTCAATGGGCAGATTAGTTATTGTAATGAGGCCTGGTGATTGTGTGACGAGTTGTCATATCTCTCATTCTGATGTGCTGCGGCCTCCTTCATTTGCATTGATCTCCTGTCCGGTTCATTGCTCTCCCGAGTGATGATGAGGAAATTCCACTGTACGTTTTCTATTGGCCTAATTGATTGTGGGCTGCATGGAGCCAGACACAGTCAGACTGTGAATGCCAGAGCAGGTGTTGATTGGCTGAGCAGGCAGTCAGAAAGTGTGTATTTTGGGCTGATAAGGTGTGAGGCTGTCTTGGCGTTGTATGGGAATGAACTAGTGAAACCTCTGGATGCTATTTTAATTCATATACCCGTTCATTACAAGCTTCTTATCTATCGTTAACTGGCTGGCATGAAATTAATAATCATCATGGTGGGGTTGGTAACACTGTAGTAGTCTAGTTATACACTGTAGTATCCTCTATTTCCCTCTCCATTCATTAATCTGTGAATGCCATTCATGGCTTTATCCAGTATAATGTATGCCCATGGATGACCAAAACACTTATGGGTTGAATAAGAATGGCACTGACTCAGTGAATAATATGCATACTATATAATTTCAAAGCCCATCTCATTGCACCGTTACTCATTTTCTGAAGGTCATTTCCATGTAAAAGGATCCATGAATGTAACCTGGACACTGGCAGTCGGAAAGCAAGTGCAGATGGTGGATTTAGGAATAAACGGAATAAGGACCAATACAAGAACCACGAGTAGCGTAAAGACATGAAACACATAGTTCTATTCCCCAGGCAGTATTGACTAAGGGAGTGACCAATATAGGGGAGGTAATCAGTGAAGTGATGGAGTCCAGGTGTGCCTATTGATTGAGCGCAGGTGCGCGTAATGATGAATGCCAGGTGTGCGCAATAATTATTGCCAGGACCAGTGGTTAGTAAACTGGCACATCAAACGCAGGAGCTAGGACTATATATCTTTTTAAAATTAAAGCATAAAGTGCGTTTGGGAAGTATTCAGACCAGTTTACTTTTTCCACATTTTGTTACAGCCTTATTCTAAAATATATTAAATAGTCCTCCCCCTCATCAATCAGCACACAATACCCCATAATGACAAAGTCAAAACAAGTTTTTAGACATTTTTACATATGTATACAAAATAAAAAACTGAAATATCAAAGTTACATGAGTATTCCCGACCCTTTACCTAGTACAGAGATTTCAGCCTCAAGACTACTTGGATATGACGCTACAAGCTTGTCACACCTGTATTAGGGGAGTTTCTCCCATTCTTTTATGCAGAATGCAGATCCACTCAAACTCTGTCAGGTTGGATGGGGAGCATCGCTGCACAGCAATTTTCAGGTCTCTCCAGAGATGTTCGATCGGCTTCAATTCCGGACTCTGGCTGGGCCACTCAAAGACATTCAGAGACTTGTCCCGAAACCACTCCTGCCTTGTCTTGGCTGTGTGCTTAAGGTCGTTGTCCTGTTGGAAGGTGAACCTTCGTCCCAGTCTGAGGTCCTGAGCGCTCTGGAGCAGATTTTCATCAAGGATCTCTCTGTACTTTGCGCCATTCATCTTTCCCTCGATCCTGACTAGTTTCAATCCCTGCAGCTGAAAAACATCCCCACAGCATGATGCTGCCACCACCATGCTTCACCATAGGGTTGGTGCCAGGTTTCCAAAGATGTGACACTTGACATTCAGACCAAAGAGTTCCATCATGGTTTCACCAGACCAGAGAATCTTGCTTCTCATGATCTGAGAGTCCTTTAGGTGCCATTGGCAAACTCCAGCGGGCTGTCATATGCCATTTACTGAGGAGTGGCTTCCGACTGACACCTCTACCATGAAGGCCTGATTGGTAGGATGCTGCAGACTTGGTTGTCCTTCTGGATGGTTCTCCCATCTACACAGAGGAACTCTGGAGCTCTGTCAGAGTGACCATCGGGTTCTTAGTCACCTTCCTGTCCAAGGCCCTTCTCCCCCAATTTTTTTTGTTAACATTTTTATTTAACCTTTATTTAACTAGGCAAGTCAGTTAAGAACAAATATCTACAATGACGGCCTACCAAGAGGCAAAAGGCCTCCTTCAGGGATGGGGGCCTCGGATTAAAAATAAATACAGTATAAATATAGGACAAAACACACATCACAACAAGAGAGACACCACAACAGCACATGAAGAGAGACAGCAGAGACGGCTGAAACAGCAGAGTTTCTGACTTTATACACTGCACTCTTTGAGAGAGGTAGTTAGCAAACCAGGCCAAAGACCCCTCAGAGACACCAATACTCCTTAGCTGGCCCACAAGAATGGAATGGTCTACCGTATCAAAAGCTTTGGCCAAGTCAATAAAAATAGCATTACAATATTGCTTAGAATCAAGGGCAATGGTGACATCATTGAGGACCTTTAAGGTTGCAGTGACATCCATAAACTGAGCAGTAACCAGATTGCATACCCTAGAGAATACTATAGACATCAAGAAAGCCAGGCAGTTGATTATTGACAAGTTTTTCCAACACTCTTGATAAACAGGGCAAAATAGAAATAGGCCTACAACAGTTACAATCAGCTTGGTCTCCCCCTTTAAATAAAGGACGAACCGTGGCTTCCTTAAAAGCAATGAGAACTTCCCCAGATTGGAGAGACAGGTTAAAAAGGTTGGAGATAGGCTTGGCGATGATAGGGGCAGCAACCAAAAAGAAGAAAGGGTCTAAACCAACTGACCCAGATGGTTTTTTGGTGTCAAGTTTAAGGAGCACCTTTAGCACATCGGACTCAGTGACTGCCTGCAGGGAGAAAATTTGACCATTTTGGCCGGGCAGACAGCTAGAGTAAGAGTCTTGGTGGTTCCAAACTTCTTCCATTTAAGAATGATGGAGGACACTATGTTCGGGTGGACCTTCAATGCTGCAGAAATGTTTTGGTACACTTCCCCAGATCTGTGCCTCGACACAATCCTGTCTCGGAGCTCTACGGACAATTCCTTTGACCTCAAGTCCTGGTTTTTACTCTGACATGCACTGTCATCTGTGGGAACTCATATAGACAGGTGTGTGCCTGTCCACATCCTCTCCAATCATTTGAATTTACCACAGGTGTACTCCAATCATGTTGTAGGAACATCTCAAGGATGATCAATGGAAACAGGATGCACCTGAACTCAATTTCGAGTCTCATAGCAAAGGGTCTGAATACATATGTAAATAAGGTATTTCTGTTTTTATTTTTATTACATTTGCAAACATTTCTAAAAACCTGTTTTCGCTTTGTCATTATGGAGTATTGGTTGTAGATTGATGAGGATTTTTTTTAAATCAATTTTAGAAAAAGTCAAAGGGTCTGAATACTTTCCAATTGCACTGTATATACATTTTTAGGAATAAGCAAAGACTGTGAAGTCTTGCCAAACAGACGGAAAACAGGTCTTAGAAAACATCTACCAGAAAAATTCTTAAAAATGTTTTAGAAATACATCAAAACACAATGTTGGAGTAAAGACCCATGCCGAAAGATTTTATAAACAATACAAAACATACACATAGAAACGACCACAATCATACAAACATCAACTACATCACACCTGCTCACACCCCCATCTCCAGTGCCGGCATCACTTAAACTGCACCATTTTGTTTCTCTCCGTAGCCCACGCACTTTCAATATTTAAACAATACATACTTTGATTTTCCCATTGTTTTTATTAATTCATTTCCAAGTTTTAGTATACGTTTTTTCAAGATGAGTGATGAGAAGAGAATTGTCCAACCCATTGGGTTAGCTCCACCCACAACTTCCTGACTTTATAGAGTTTCCAGAAAGCATGGATTATTGAGTCATTATTCGTTTTACACTTAAAACATGACTCTTTACACTTACAGCATGACTTGTGCTGTAGAATTTGTGAATTTTGTCTCTTGTATAATCAATTCTATATATTATCCTATATTGCATTAAGCATACATTTTCTTTAACTGTAATTTTGTTAGTTATGCTCAGTTTTTGTAGGTTTTTGGTTTCCAATAATTTATATATTTTCGCACAGATTATCAATTGGATATGCTCTCTACAAAATGTTGTCTTCACTATCATATGAATATCCTTTTCTGACTCAAATAAGATTCCCTGAAGGTTCCTCTGATGTCCAAAATATTTCAAATAAAAATGTTGTGATATATAACTGTTAAGTTGCATGTATTTGAAACTATCTACATTGTTCTGACCAAAATTACTTTATAATTCTGTCATGGAAATAAGTTTAGTTTATATTAATGTTTGGTTCAATTGCCAGTGCATACTGGCCAATAATTATAACAGAGATTTTGATCCAACCATAAATGTATACATTGTGCTCATGACCTGAAAGGATGGACATTCAATATGTAGCTAGATGTAGAAGGCTAATGTTAACTAGCTAATGTTTCCAACGAAAGGAAGTTAGGATAGCAAGCAAGCATTTTAGCCAGGACAACAAAAAATAAAAGTGTGTACTGTATGACAGAGTGATAGACTGTTTCGTCAACATGAGAGGAGGACGGCATCAGAGTTTCTACAAGTAGGGTGAGTCAACATGTTTTTTCTACTTGCACGCACACATGCACAGAAAAGACACATACACAGAAATCAGAACCATGGACAGCCACATCATATTTAGCTTACTTTGATTGAACTAAATGGTTTTTGGTATCTTTTAATTGTCACTGTATTAGATGAAGCATAGGTGATTTCATGATGTTGAAATGTTGAAGTTGAAATGGTGCTGGAGTAGTGGAGGCAGCTCCTGTTTTGTTTGCTACTTGCGGTAACTCTCCATGGTTCTAAATCAATAGTTGTTTAGTAATCCCAAAATGCCAGAAACATTAACTTGCTTGACCATGCTGTAGGTCATGTAACTATTTGTTACATGCAATATGCTTTGTGGACATCACCAGACAGAGGTTGCTCTCCAGTTTTGTGAAAAAACAAAGGTGTGGTTGAATTTATTTTGCCACTGTGACTTCTTATTGTCTCGGCCTTGGGCCTATATATCACGGTGTTAAGGCATACAAACTAACAGGTTATAGAGCAAACAACACAATTATCACAACATGTAGGTTGTAATATGTTTTTTTTCTGGCTTGTCTTCCCCAGTGATTTTACCCACACACTGCTACTGGTTCTTGTATTTGTTATTAAGTGTCTATTTCAATAAACCCTGTTTGATTGAAATGTAATAAGTCTGGTAAGACTTTTGCAATTTTATTGTTTATAAGCTTTGTTATTATTTTATTGTTAGGATTTATTAAAGTATGGGTCTATAATCAGATGAAGACTAAGAGTCTAAGCCTCTACTAAGCTAACACACAGAATTGTTTTAAGACGGTCATAGCATGGATCATTTAGCTATTTTATGACCCATGTAAGTATCACAAAAAAATATTTAGAAATTATTTGATGAAACATTGAATTTGCCCAGGGGTCTGTAACCTTTTTTTGCGTGGAGTGCTGGCAGTTGGCAGTTGTGGAGTGCCAATTTATCCTACCATTTCTAACGATCTGCTTGTCAGTTATGATTTTCATATGTGCATTACAACTAATTGTGTCTGTTGAAAATTGCATAGCTCGCTAAACAGTCTGTTAGCACCAGGGGCTTGATCTTGGAATACAGATTCAGATTCGGACCTAACAACACACGTGCCAATATCCTCCAAACACTGGCTTCTCAGGCATTATCACTTAACCACGGGGTGGCCAATCTTATCTTCAATCAGCTTTCCTTTATGTTTCACCACCATTGCGGGGGCACCTTCAGTTGTGATAGCGAATAGGTTTTTAATATCGACACCTCTCTGCTCAAAATGATCTGTGAAGGCTTTTGCTACATCTTCTCCTTCAGTAATACCATGCAAGGGTTATAGACAAAG
Source organism: Oncorhynchus masou masou (assembly GCF_036934945.1). NCBI lineage: Eukaryota > Metazoa > Chordata > Actinopteri > Salmoniformes > Salmonidae > Oncorhynchus > Oncorhynchus masou. The sequence goes on from NC_088220.1 coordinate 65,316,530, forward strand.
CAGCTCCTCACGTACCTGCTCTGAGTCATAGTATCTTCCAACAACTGCCAGACGTGGAAAGTCATTCACATCCACACTCATCAAGAGCCACACTAAACACAGGTGAATCTTTTAATGCTAGTTTGCTGCTCCTGTACATTTTCAACCATCTTGTTAATGCGCCTTTCAACAGTTATGGCAGACACAGGCATGTCTTTTATCTTTGAGATGATTGTCTTTGTTAGGCCATCCATCAAATGAAGCCTGCGAACTACTGAGGAAAGCCTCCTTGATATATTCCCCATTAGTAAGAGGTTTTCCATTTTTAGCAATGCACTGTGCAACTTTATAGCTCCCCTCTGTAGCTTGATTTTTGACTGCATGTAGATTTCTAAACACACTGCTTTGCTTTTCATACTTGGACACGGCCCTCTTGATTCCTTCAGCCTTGTCTGCCTCATCGTTGAAGTTTTTCTCATGTCTCATTTCAAAATAATGCGGTACACTTCATGTCTGACAAACAACCGTTTTACAACAGAGAGCGCAAACAGACCGGGTCCTTCAGTAACACAAATCCAAATTCCTTTGTCTTTGCTGATGACATTTTGAACCCTGAACTTGTTAAAATAACAAAAGAATGCTTGCTAAGTGAAAACGAGTCTAACATCTACAGTGCTGCCTTGGTTTTGAATTTGGAGGGAGAGGCGAGGCAGGTCGTCTTCCGCTGAACTGATAATATGAAACTCCTGCAAAATCATGAAAGCCCATTGGCTAATCAGGATTGAAATACCTTAGGAACTTCAATGTTGCAATAAATACCAAAGCAATTTTTTAATATTTATTTTTATTTTGGGGGGGGGTAGCTTGCCAAGCCTTGGCGTGCCAAGGCAAATACAGTGTGCCAAGCCAAGGCTGGCACACGTGCCTTAGGTTGCCGACCCCTGTATTATCCCACAGAAACACATTGAATAACACATTCATACATGACAAAACAAATAGTCCAAAAATAAATCAAAAGGAAGTATGGATTGAGGTGTCTGAAATTCATCTAAGAGATATTGGAAAGTTTTAGGAAAAAGTATCAGGAACTTCAGGTGAGTCTCATGTAGCTCAAACCGTTCAGACTTTTCCTGAGAAAACATATTTTCGGGATGTCTCCTGGTCTGAGAAACACATCTGTAGCACAGAGGCGCAACTTCGCAAGACTTCCAGGCCGCTTGCGAAATTGACCAAGCAGACCAGGCCGAGGTGTGGTTTTCATCAAAAAACAACCTTATATTGTCATGCCCTGTTCTGTTTCACCTGTCCTTGTGCTTGTCTCCACCCCCTCCAGGTGGCACCCATCTTCCCCACTTATCCTCTGGGTATTTATACCTGTGTTTTCTGTCTGTCTGTGCCAGTTTGTTTTGTTTGTCAAGCTTACCAGCTTTTGTCCTGTCAGCGCCTGTCTTTTCCCAGCCTCTCTTTTCTCGTCCTCCTGGTTTTTG